>NC_090272.1:89032979-89686616 GCF_040414725.1 Anabrus simplex | reverse complement strand
TGTTTCAGGCTGTGGATCCTTGACCTTCATCCACTTCTCGCACCTCCCTGGAGACAAAATTGATGCGTGTCGCTTCTGCGGTGCTCTGTTCCGTTCCACTTTGACACTTCCTATATGGTATTATTACAATGGGCTCACAATACCCAAAGGCATCTTATACCTAACTGTCAGGTTTCAATATGGCCACCCCTAACATGTATAACAGATACTGCTTACTGGATTTCGGTAGCATTTCCTCGACTGGGGACCAGCATACAACTAAAGGAGCTCCTCCACCCAAAGCCGCTGTGTTGCTGGCTGTATCTATTGCGTAGCAGGTAACCCTGGATAGATAATAAGAAATTAACCATATAAAGTTCAAATCCTCAAACCGACCAGGAATTGAACCTAGGGCTCTCTGAACCAAAGGCCAGTACGCTGATCATTTAGCCAAGGAGCCAGACAATAATAATTTTTTTTTTTCCTAGTTGCTTTATGTCGCACCGACACAGATAGGTCTTATGGCGACGATGGGACAGGGAAGGGCTAGGTGTGAGAAAGAAGCGGCCGTAGCCTTAATTAAGGTACAGCCCCAGCATTTGTCTGGTGTGAAAATGGGAAACCACGGAAAAAAACATTTTCAGGGCTGCCGACAGTGGGGTTCAAACATACTATCTCCCGAATACAATAATAATGTTAATGTTGAGCATTTATTGAAAGTAAATACTGTATTAGGTCATCTATGTTTAATACGGAAAGCGTTCTTATTCTGTTCTGAATAATGTATGTTACCGAGATACGAGGACAAAAGAGCAGCAGTCGTTTTTGAGAATAAACTACACAGTCGTTCAACATCATGGATACTGTTCTTACTGGTTAGTAGTTGAGTAAATGTAATCTATACCACCACTCCAAAGAGAGAGAGAGAGAAAGAGAGCGTGAGTTTGTATGTAGAAGATAATCTCAGGAAGAACTCTTCCGATTTCAGTAATTTTTTCACCAATAGGAAGTTTATTTCTTCCATATTATTAAAGGCTGTTTATAATATTATGCTAGCTTGGGTACAGGCAGTTTAAAATAATTAGGAGGAAGTTAGAAAAAATGTATGTCGAGGATCCTTAAAAGTGAATATATTGCCTAAGCTGTTAGTCCTATTAAAAAATAGCATCCACTAAGTGGACTTTGAATTTAAATTTCCACCCAAAAAGTTCATATACACTTTCTTACAAACTATCAGTTTTCCACTAAAAATGCTTTTCTCTGATTTTGTGCATGCTTTATCTGATTAAAAACATAAAATAGTGAGTAAACAATTAGTCTTTCCAAAGGAGTACATATGCAGAAATTAGTATAAAATTTCTCTTAAAATATTCATATGCATTCTCTTTGTAGCTCTATTGATTTGCCAGAAAATCATACTGTTACGTGTTAAAAGAGCATTTGATCATGTGACCCAGGGTGTGGTACAGGTTGGTACTGGGAAAAGGCCGGGAAGAATAATAATTCTTACTATGTACCATGAGACACAAGGATGAAAGAGCAGCCTTCAAGAATTAACTACACAGTCATTCAATATCTCTGACATACTCGTTAACAGATGAAAATGTAAGGTGAAAATTGCTATTTGTATACCGTACATTTGTGGTGCAAATTCAAAAATCCTTATTCTTTTCCATCCTTCGAGAGAATCTGTTAAGCTGGAAGAGAGGGTGGGGTGGGTACAATGGAAGAAAATGTTGACCAAGCCAGAGGAAATGTATATTTACTATCTGAGAATACACTGCCTAATCTGTTAGAAGTACAGATTCTGGAATGTTCTGTGGCTACGGACTTGGACACGTGCTAATTGAAATAGAGGCAAGTTATTAGACTGTTTACTATGTTACCAACAGCATTAAAATATAATAAATTTGGATTTCAACGCGGACAGAGCCGCAGAACTACCAGTAAATAATAATCTATACAGTCATGGGAAAAAGTATACGTACACCTTAAACGTTAAGCAATATTGTCGTTTGTAATTGACGCATTGTCCATAGGCCGCTAGAAATTTCATCACTTTCCTATATTTCGGTATTTCACGAAACATGACTATGAATACGTACCAGAAGTAACAATAGTACTTTGGAAATGTTTGTTTTAACAAGCATATCATCCAATAATTTCGAAATATAGGCGCATAAAAAGTATTCGTACAGGTGTAAAATCTTCAGATCAAAAACCTTGATGACATCACTTGCAACACAGGTAAGCAGTAAAGGTCACGTCTTTTACCAAGTCAGTTGAGCTTCAATTGTTGTAAATAACAAGTGATACAGTCTATCAGTAAGATGGGCCGCAAAATGAAAGAAACAACAGAAGAAGGGAGAATGATTATAATTCGGGCTTATAATTCCTGTAAATCTCTCTCGGAAATATCTAAATTTGTGAAGAGACCAAGATCTACAATTCAGGGAATTATTGACAGGTCTGGTGAGAGAAAATCTTTCAAAAATGCACGTAGATGTAGACGTCCATGCACACTAGACGAACAAACTGAAAGACTAAACTTCAGGAAACTTAAGAAAAATCCTAGAATCAGTGCTGCAAAACTGAGGTCTGAACTAGGAAATGATTTAAAACTTCATATCTGTATTTCCATAATTCAAAAGGTTTTATATACGAATAACTATCATTGTAGAAATGCCAAGCGAAAATCTTTAATTACCCCAGCAAACAGGAAAATAAGACTACAGTATGCTACAGACTACAAACATGCTTCTCTAGAATGATGGTATCCAGTTATATTTACAGATGAAAGAATAATTCACTACTTTTCAAGAACATTGCAAAAAGGGGCGGAGGAAAAAGAACACAGAACTCGAAGGAAAAATCTGCTTCCTTCAGTGAAGCATGGTGGAGGTTGTTTAATGGTTTGGGGGTGCATGAGCTCAGCTGAAGTAGGTTCCTTAGAATTCATAGATGGAAAGGTGGACCGTAAATATTATATTGAAGTTTTAAGAAGCATCTAGTATCTAGTGCCGAAAAAATGGGACTTCTGGGTCATTATGTAGTCATGCACGATAATGATCCTAACCACACGGCCCTGGATACACGACTGTGGATTTTATAAAACACGCCCACAAATATGATAACACCCACTCCCACCCCCACCCCCCAATCCCCGAATCTGAATCCGACTTAAGATGTGCGAGATTATCGTAAAGAGAGACTGGGCACAAGAAATATTTCATCAAAGCCAGCTTTGAAAATGGCTCTCTTGGAAGAATGGGGTAAGATTGACCCCACCTTCACCCCCAAGCTAGTTCATTCAATGCCTAGGCCATTGTAAAATCAAAAGAATTGCCAACAAATATGCACTAAAATCAGTGGGGAATGAAAGTAAAACCGGACTGTACGAATACTTTTTATGAGTATGAAATCAAGACATTTTCATTTATTTATGTATTAATGGCAGGGACGTCCATCAATTGTATGTTTTATGGTGTATATGTCTTTACATAGTGTACAGAAAGCTAACCTATTTATGGTATACAACGTACATGGCAATAAGTGTACTAAATAAAGTATTTTTTGTTTCAGTATTAAGTGTACAAATACTTTTTTCTATGACTGTATATATAAAATAAGAGTTTTGTCTGTACATTGCTCAGAATTTGAAAAGAATGGTATTTCTGTATCGATCATGTCCACAGTAACAAGAAAATGCAGTTTTTACTTTTCCGTAATTTCTGTCTGTCTGTATGTACATGCATCACGAGGAAACAGCTGAAGAGAATTTAATAAAAAACGGTATGTAAAGTCGGGGGGCGAGCCGCTACGATCTAGGCTATAAATCATTTTATTCACGGTGAGTGAATTGGTAGTTTAAGGGAAGGCGTAAAATTCAATTCTGAAATATTTATATTACTAGTGGTCATATCGATAAATACTACATACTACATACTACATATAGAATTAAATTTCTGATCATTTACGTCTTAAGCATTTTTACCGTACCGGCTATGATAACACAGATATTCATGAATTTGGATTTTTGTTGCCAAGTCCATATCAACGCCGAGCCCCGACAAAATGGGTAAGCAGAATTTAATGAAAATCCGTATATAGAGTCGGGGAATAAGAAACTACAGTTTAAGCTATAAACAATGTTATTCACCCTGGGTGAAATGGTAGTTTTGGGAAAGGCACCTAAAATTTAATTTTGAAATACCTATGTTCTTCGTCCTATGGAAGAGTACTACATAACAAAAGTTATAGAGAATACAATTTCCTATCATTTATGTTTTAATCAGTTTTACCGAGCCGACCATGATAAGAGTGGTATTTCAGAACCGGAAGACAATTAATAATGTGAAGGCCTACAATATCAAAAGCACGTAACATTGATCAACAATAACATTACACTGGCCGTTGTTTGTTGTAATGTTCTTTGCCTCTTATGCTGACATTCAACTCCGATGGATGGGATTACCGCTGCGTACCGAGTATAACAGCCTAACTGAATATTGGCGGGAAATAGCTCAGGAGTTAGATAACTTTCTTCTTTAGCATGCTATTCCTCTGGTTCATACATTTTCGGATACTGCTGTTACGGAACACACTGGTTCATCATAGTATGCCAGCTATTCGATACCTACTCTGACGCGCTGTTTTGAATGAGCAGTGTGCGCACTTAAGTCAGAGGCTCAGTAGTAGTAGGAGTATGTAGTAGTATGAACTGGTCTAGAATTACAATTTAGGCCTATTCCAAATTACAGTACCACAATTCACTAACTCAAAATTTAACCCTGAAACGAGCCGTTTCTTAAGAAAAGCTTCTTCTTCACTTTTATTAAATCTACATTAATTTTATTCCAAATGAGTAGCGAAGATGTGGTTTCTTCTCTGGCTTGGAGGAAAAATTGCCTCCACGTCAGATAGTTCTTTCTCCCGCCAGTGTAGTGAATTGAGATTTTCCGACTCATCGGGTACTCCCAGGAAACATAAGTAAACGGGCATAGTTTTTGCCCCGGGACTATCCACTATTCGAATCCCCCTGCCGAAAAAGGACGAAGATTGTTCACGGATCACAGATGTCTGCGTTTTGGTCATTCCAGCTCTGTAGCTTTGGACTGTTAGTTCGGCAGCATAGTACTGTTCGTTAAAAGTGAGAAAATGTGTGGTTTTTCATTTGATCGAGTATTTCACATGAAAGCATTGCTTTGAATCGCGCCATTCCTACTGACGTCATTGTAATGACCCATGTTCATTTCAGTTGGGAAAACCACTAAGAGAGTCTTTCTGAGAATCTATAAAGGCAGGCGGAGAGTGAGTGTCTGCCATTATAATGAAAACTCCCCAACCTGATTGTGAGTGACGGTAGGCAAGCTGGCCTACCATTACAATGAAAATTCCCCAACTCAGTCTTCATATGAGAAAAGACGTTGGTGACTTCCCCGTCGTGTTTCTAGGGCAACGTTAAGAGCCATGCAACTTAATACAATCTTGTTCACAACGTTTACACTACCTAACCTAGAATTCTGTATAAAATTAGAATTCCGCAGCAAAGCACGGTTACATCAGCTAGTAGTTATTTAAAATTAACATTAGCTTAACACTGAAATGATACTCTGTACCATCTGGCTCCTTGGCTGAATGGTCAGCATAAAGGCCTTCAGTTCAGAGTCCTGGGTTCAATTCCTGGCCAGGTGGATTTTAACTTTGCCTGGTTAATCATATAACTCAGCGGCTAGGTGTCTGTGTTTGTCTTCATGCACATCTTCATTTACATACAACACATTACATTCCAAATCACTACAGAAATACAGAATAGTGAATACACCCTCCAAATAGGGTAGGCATCATGAAAGGCAACCGGCAGTAAAAATGGGCTAACTCCATACAAAGCGACAACCCTAGGGTACTGGGAAACCAGGAAGAAGAAGAATTCTTACTATCTACCACAAGACACAATGATGAAAGAGCAGCCTTCAAGAATTAACTGCACAGTCATTCAATACATCTGACATACTCGTTAACAAACGGAAATGTATAATTGAATAGGTCAGTATGAAAAGGGCCCAACTCCACTTTTTTTTAATGCTCTTTTTTGCATAAGAATGTAGTACATGAATGAAAAGGCATATCTTTTGAGTTTATAGCATTTATTTATCATACGGCTTTTAGTGCCAGAAGAATCCGAGGACATTTTCGGCTCACCTAGTGCAGGTCTTTCCATTTGATGCACATGGGTGATCTCCACGTCTGAATGTGGGACGTTATGATAATGAGGTAGGGAGAGAGTGAAATCCATTGACGGCACATAGCCTACTTTTATCGAACAACACCAAGGGGTCTCTCAGAGCTCCTCAGACGCAACGAATCACTATCAACAGCGTCGTATGCCCTCACTTCATATGAACACTGCGGAAAGGTTTGGAATTAAATCCAGGCTTTAGGCACACAATCTAGTGATTAGAAATTGAATACAACTACCTCCACTACCCTGCCGAGCAACATTCTGATGGTGAAAATTTTTGAACTAAAGGGACTCAAACCAGGTAACTATGGTGTCAAATCGTATAGACTCAATGTCTTAATGATCATGGCAACCAGGCAGGCTAAGGAGTAATAAATTGTCCCTCAAAACAACAGGAAATGTGCCAATAATGCAATCAAAATACACAGACTCAAATAAGGTCCCATATCCCAGAAATGAGACGTCCTTCTACTTGTGCATTTTTGTTCTGTTTGTTGTTCTCTCGCCTTTGATTCCCTGTCAGCATTGTTGACTGCTGCTGATGTATTGTCAACGTAACTACAAAGAATACTGAAAAGAAGAGGAAGAAATTTTACAATGAAGCAGAAATTCAATGTGTAAACTTGAACTTTGCATTCTTGTTTATTATGCCAAAACTGTACTTCTGCCATCTATAACAGTTGTAAGTTCTGTATTCGATTACAGATGAATTTTTCTGACAAATGATGGCCGTTCTGATGAAGATGCTGGTGTTAAAGAGACAAATGGAAAGCTAATATCTGAGAGTGAAAGGATAATAAAGCAAGAAAGTTAAGGGATGAGTTCTATTTTACAGCATATGACCATTTTTCCTTCACGTTCCCTTCATAGAATTAATGAAGTTATATTTTTATTATTTTAGGCGTAAGCAAAATGGTTTGAAGTCATACTGAATCGGTGTCCCAGCGCATACTCGTGAACTTCAATTATCTTGGGAACCAGAATGCTCAGGATACCTATTTACAGTCTTAGTAAAAGTGACCCCTGCTGAAAGGAGGAGAGGACAGTGCACTAAATTGACATGCAACTTCAATTTTCATCATGAGGTTCATGATGGGGACACAGCCAAAGCAGTCTGTCGAGAAGCATTTGCTAGCCTGCAAAATATCCCTTATCCACACTTGCCTACTACTGATGTGTTTTACTCTTTGCCAGTTATGGATGTACTGTATGTCATGTCAATTTACTCAAGGAAAATTGGAAAGTTTTATGTATTATTGGCCTGATGGCGTAGCAGAGGTGCCAACCTCTGAAGTGGATTATCAGTAATCGCCCTCCGCCCCCGAGAAAAATTACGAGTCGTCCAAAGCATACTCTTTCCATCTCGATAATGACACCTTTTGCCCTTCCCTCTAGCAATCTATCCAAAAGTACATCATATTACACAATAACATTTTCATGCAACCCGTTAGTTCTGTGATACAACATTTTTTGTACCTTGTCTCTCACGCAGCAGCTGCTTTTCAGTGTAATTTTTCTTGAAGCATCCTTCCCACTGTGAACCATTCTTCTGAACCATAAGGTACAGATGTGCTTAATGTAGGCCTCACTTCTTTCTCAATCCTTCTGTCAACTGTCAGGTACACTTAACACAGCAAATACAACATTACTGAAGGATTTATAGTGGAGAAAAGCACTGCCTGAGCTCCTTCATTCACAATGAATTTTACAGCACTTATGGGTAGCAAAAGGAAGTCACGATCGAATTAGTATCGTTGCCAACTCACAAGCATTGAAATGAGGACGATTTAGGAGGAAGGCTCAAAAGGATTGAACATAATTCCCTTTCTTTTTTTAGTAGAAAATTATTTTTTCGTAAGAATTTACCCTTTGACCGTAATTCTGTAATCGTGAGGTGAAATCCATAATAATTACGGACAATCCATAATAGTTGGCACCTCTGGCGTAGGGACGTGGCGACCCCATCGCCCAGTGGGAAACCACTGCAATCAGCCACCCGAGTATTGGCGGGAAAACCATACCTCATTGGGTTAGGAGGAAATGCCAACCCAGAACCCTGAACATCTGGGGTTGTCCCTCTGCGGTTAACAACCGTAGTTGTAAATCTGAGCTTGCTCCACCCACAGTTAACTACCTTCGAAAGTCAACCATGGAAAGGTCTTTTAGGAAAAAAATTTCACCGTCCTGTCCACGAAAGCAGAAGAAGGCTACATCGGATTCGGTGGGTAGCCACCTTGAAGGCATCAACAAGTCGGAGCGTTGGCTATCACCCATTCCTAGGCTAGCGCATAAGAACAGGATCAAACAAGATCAGATCAACTACATTGCAACTTATAATATTAATTCTCTACTTAAAGCAGGAAAACTAAAGAACTTGATGGACGAATTAGATAAACAGAAAATGTTAGTAGCAGGACTCCAGGAGATGAGAAATACTACAGAAGAACCATTCGAATCTCAAGGCTACAGAATTTACAACGGGAAACCTGGACTGAGGGTTATGAAACAATGTCCCCAATTTGGAATTGGATTTACAGTCAATGTGAAAATAATAGATTCGATAACTGATTTTCAAGTCATCTCACCTAGAATTGCAACATTGAGTTTAAAAGCATCCAACAAAATTTATACCATCATAAGTGCCCATGCCCCTACTAATGAAAAGAATTGTCTAACAAAGACTAGGAAAGAAGTGGAAAAGTTTTGGGATCTCCTTGACCAAACTGTAAACCAAATAAATATTAACAATGTTAAGATCCTATTAGGGGACTTCAATGCCCAATTCGGAAGAGAAAAGAAATACCGAGATATCATTGGGAAATGGGCTCCACATAAACATACAAATAAGAATGGTCAAAGACTTGTTGAACTCTGCAGAGAACACAAACTAATCTCAAAGTCCACCAACTTCAAAAGGAGGCCCAACAAACTTAAAACTTGGAAACATCCTGATTGGAGAAAAGGGGAATGGCAGCTGGATCACGTATTTATGGACAAAACCTTCCACAGAGAAATCTACAATGTTAAAGTATTAAGAGGAGTAGATATAGGTTCAGATCTTTACATAGTCAAAATCAAAATTAAGTTCACACCACTAAAAAAAGAAACCAAAATGCAATAAACGAAAGAGGAACTTTGATCCACACCAATTAGTTAGGAATGATAAATATAGAGAAGTCACACAAAACATAAAACTGACAGATAACTTAGAAGAACTGGTTCCAATTCTCAGGCAACAAGCTGAAAATTTAGCCCCATTGAACATGTGTAAAAGACATGCCTGGTTGACCTCAGAATGTGACAAAATTAATGAAGAAAGACATCAGGCATGGTTAAAATTTCAAACACACAAAACAGAAGAAAGTGCAACCAACCTCAAAAATATCAGGAAAAAGTTCACGCAAATTATCAGGCAAACCAAGAGACAATCACAGAAAGATCTAATCAACTCAATAGAAGAAAACTACCACAAAACCAATTCAAGAGACTTTTACAAAATGTTTGGAAGAAAAGTACAAAAATTTGCCCCTCCCACATTAATGCTGAAAAGTGAGGACAGAAAAACGACACATAACGACAAGCAAAATGCTGAAATCATGGCAAAAGCATTCATTAAACTTTTGAATTGTGAAGAACCCCAGGAACTTTTAGCAATTAATACAGACACGCCCATCAAAACCCCGCCAGAACTCATAAACCCCCCAACAATCCAAGAGGTGGAAACAGCACTCAGAGTGTTGAAAAATTATAAGGCATGCGGAGAAGACCAAGTTTTCGCAGAAATGTGGAAATATGCCAGTGATACATTTTGAACATCCTTACACATTGCCCTAACAAAAATCTGTATAACAGAAAAGTTTCCCGAACATTGGACCACAGTCATAATCCACCCACTCCACAAAAAAGGAAATAAAAGCAATTCAGGTAATTAGAGGTATCTCTCTCTTAGACTGCACATACAAGATTTTCTCCAGAATCCTATACAGGAGGATCAGAGAGCAACTAGAGGAAGAATTAGGTGAATACCAAGGAGGCTTCAGACCTTGGAGAAGCTGTGCAGAACAAATCGTCACTTTAAAATTAACCATAGCATATTACAAGAAGCAAAACAAACCTCTTGCAATAACCTCTGTGGACTTTAAAAAAGCTTACAACTGTATCCATAGACCTTCAATGTTGAAAATTTTAAGAAATTTCGGGCTCCATCCAAAATTAATCAAACTGATTGAACTCACCTTAACCAACACTAAATCAAGTCAAGTTCAGAGGGGAATTCTCTGAGGCATTCATCATAAAAACAGGCTTAAGACAAGGAGATTGCTTGTCACCACTGCTGTTCTACTGTGCCTTGGAATATATAATGAGGGAATGGTACAAGAGTAACCCAAAGAACATCCGAAATGGAAGACCCAAAGACAACGCAAGTTTAAATTGCCTAAGTTTTGCCGATGACCTTGCTCTCTTGTCCAACAATATTCAGGAAACCAGACAAGAAGTTATATCACTACAGGAAATAGTACAGAAAATTGGTCTTGGAATATCCACCACACATAAACAAAATTGCCATAGGAAACCAAGAAATCAAAATTGTAGATAAATTTAAATATCTGGGAGAAATCATAACATATAACCTCAATGAAAAGCCAGCATGGCATAACAGAATAAATAAACTGACCAGAGCACAATATGTCACCAAGAATACCTACAACAAAAAGGGCCTGTCAATAGCAACAAAATTAAAACATTACAAAACAGTCACTCAATGAGAAATAACATACGCAAGCGAAACCATCTTCAAAACAACTAACACTGCACAAATAGACAAACTACTCAAGATAGAGAGAAAAATCATTAGAACATGCATCAACAAATCATACCACGAGGTGGGCCGGCACGTTTACTTTGAACAAATTAGAGTGCTTAAAGCAGGCCGGCTGCGCCTGAATACTGTGTGCATGGAATAATGGAATAGGACCTCGGTTCTATTTTGTTGGTTTTCGGAACCCGAGGTAATGATTAATAGGGACAGGCGGGGGCATTCGTATTGCGACGTTAGAGGTGAAATTCTTGGATCGTCGCAAGACGGACCGAAGCGAAAGCATTTGCCAAGTATGTTTTCATTAATCAAGAATGCAAGTTAGAGGTTCGAAGGCGATCAGATACCGCCCTAGTTCTAACCATAAACGATGCCAGCTAGCGATCCGCCGAAGTTCCTCCGATGACTCGGCGGGCAGCTCCCGGGAAACCAAAGCTTTTGGGTTCTGGGGGAAGTATGGTTGCAAAGCTGAAACTTAAAGGAATTGACCGAAGGGCACCACCAGGAGTGGAGCCTGCGGCTTAATTTGACTCAACACGGGAAACCTCACCAGGCCCGGACACCGGAAGGATTGACAGATTGAGAGCTGGACACTGGGGAGTAGCTTCTAATGAAACAGTCTACAAGGAAATAGAACCAGTAATGAGCACCATCAGGAAGAAACGCATTTCATTTTTTGAACATTTATTCAGGACACCAGAGAACAGTATCATCAGGAGAGTAATGGAAAAATTATGGAATAGTAAGTGCAACATTAAGTGGATTACAGAAATCAGGGAAGATATGGATGAACTACAAATTACAGTGGAAGACCTAAGAAACAAAACCAACAAAATCAAGAAACAGACAAACCAGACTGCAAATCAGAATCAACAAACAGACAATAGGAAGGGTGATTCGGTGAAGAAAGAAGGATAAGATCAGAGAGAATGAAAAAGTACTGGGCTGACAGGAAACTGAAAAATTCTTTGTATAAAGTTGGCTAGAGTGGTCCAATGAAGGCCATAAAATGTAAATAATAATAATAATAATAATAATAATAATAATAATTGGCCTGAAACTAAAGCCAAAAGAGGGATAAATGAAGCTGTTTTGCTTGATCGCCATTACATACAAGCATTCATTTCAGATTCCATAAACAAGTTGCTTGTGTTTACCAACGATTCTAAGGAGCAAAACCATAAACTATGTTGAAATTTTGGCAGTCTCAAGTTCTTCATGGTAGGTTTAAAGAAATAAAGCACCACATTCGAGTAGGGGACATAGCTATTTACCCTGTTATCATCACTTTGGAATCATTGAAAAAAAAAAAAGCACCGAAAAGATAAGGTTGAGCATTATGAAGAAAGGATGACTATGATAAAAAAGAAAAGTTCACTATTGTTGATGTAAAAGGATTTATGATCAAAGATTATGTTTCTGCCCTTGGTACCATGCATTTCAAAAACGTTGTAGCAAACATAATACATTTCAGATCACTAAATATAAGAAATCTATATTTAAGGAATAATTTAAAGATGGTGGGAATGTGTATTTCGCTATACATTTCCGTGAGGGTGAGAAATTCAGTACTGAAAAGGATTCCCACTTCCTTGAAATTATTTCAGGAAAGACTAGGTAAACAACTGATAGAGAATCTGCTACCTGAGCCCCTGCCCTAAACACAGATCAGCAGTGATTGATGGTGCATTTATGATGAAATATGACTAACGGTACCTCTCCCACCACAGGCTTTGTACTCCTACATGCTGACAGAGAATGCAAATGAATGATGTTCTAAAAGTGACAAAGTGCCTCACCAAACCAAATACACTTGCTTACTATGAGCGCTTAAAGTGGTCGTACTAACATTGCCCAAGATAAAATTGAAGTCCTACAGCGCTATCCTTCCAAAACATTCAATATGCTTATGGTTAGAGTTACTACACCAATGGCCCTCAGTCTGGGGCCCCCTTTAAATGTCAAGATCAAACACTGAAAAACCTAGGTACATTAATATAGAGAGACTTTACAACCTCAAGGTACGAGCTCAAGTTTTAAATTTACAACAAAAGAACAAGAGTTGCCACATGGAATGTGTGAAGTTTGTATATGGCTGAAAAGCTTGTTAGTATTGAAGCACCAATGCAGTGCCTGAAGATTCTGGGCCTCAGTGAAATTAGATGGCCTAGATCAGGGACACATAAATTCATCCCCACCCCTGGAGATTGTGTCATGCTTCTTAAATTGCAAACTTCACACTGTGTCATGAACACTGTTCAGGTTTATGCTTCAACAGGAGATAAATATGACGAGTTGGTTGGGGAATTTTATAGCACCCTGGAGAAGGCAATGACCCTTACAAAGGTACGTTTTGGAATGGAGGATGACACTGTTGGACAATATGGTCTTGGTGAGAAGGTGTCTCAAAGTTGTCTGGTGCAGTTTTGTTTGAAACAACACACTCTGTTATAAACACCTTCTTCAAGCTATATTGTTATTAGTTTTACATCTCACCAAGTACATTTTTATGGTTTTTGGAGATGCCAAGGTACCAGAATTTTGTCTTGCAGGAGTTTATATAGGCTACGTGCAAGTGAATCTTCTGACACAAGGCTGACTTATCTGAGCACCTTCAAAATACCACCGGACTGAGCCAGGATCGAACCTGCCAAGTTGGGCTAAGAAGGCCAGTGCTCTAATGTCCAAGTTAGCCTACTTGGCCCGGCAACTTGAAGCTACATTCCCAGCTCTTGTATACTTGGATATCCCCTGTGGACTGCTAAAGTCTCCTTGTCAGGAACCAGATAGACTTCATACTTATCAAAAATCATACGAAAAAAAGTTTGTGAAAGTGGCCAAAACCTACACTGGTACAGATGTTAATAGTGACCACAATCCTGTCATCATGGATTTCAAACTCCAGCGCCTTGTCAAGATCAGAAATTCTGAAAAACATAGGCACATTAATATAAAGAGACTTTACAACCTCGAGGCATGGGCTCAAACAACCTTGAAGCTTAAAAAGTGGAAGAGTGTAGTAAACAACTCAAGAACATTTGATGTTTAATCAAAATGGAGTGTTCTAAAGAATGTATTCACTGATACTCAAGAAACAAGACAGTGTATATTCAAGCAGCCATGTATGACGGATGAAATATTACAACTTATGGAAGAAAGACGGAAAATGAAGCACAGGGATAAAGATCGGTATGAAGATTTGAACATGGCTGTGCGGAGAAAATGCAGGGAGACCAAAAATAAAAACTTTGGTTGGTGGAAAGGTGCAGAGAAATAGAATATCTCCAGGAGAAACATGACTTGGTCAACCTCCATAATAAAATCAAAGAACTTGCGGGGAAATATTGTAAGCCATATAAAGCTATAGTGAGGTGTACCAGTAATGTTATCTAGGTGGGAACAGAAGAAATGCTGAAGTACTGGAAGGAGTAGATTAAGAATCTATTTAAAGATGTACTGCCAGAAAAGCCACCCTGTGTTGATGACTGCAATGAAACAAGTCCTGACATAACAAAAGAAGAAGTATTGTATAAACCTCCAGAAGAAAAAAACTCTCAAACTCATTGCTCAATGTTAAGGTAGAGGTCTAGACCCCCTAACTGCACTATTCAATGCAGCATATAAGTCAGAGAGAATTCCACCCAACTAGTTACGATAAACTTTTATTAGCCTACCTAAAATAGCTAGTGCATCACATTGTGATTTACCGCATGACCAGCTTGATGTTCCATGCCTTAAAGGTATTCTTACACATCATCCACACTTGTATCTATGCAAAATATGAATACGAAATTGGTCATACTGTTTGGTTTTAGACACGGATGGGGAATTTGCAAGGCTCTTTGAATGTTTTGACTCAGAGATGCCTGGATATAAATGTCGATGTGTACTCATGCTTCATCAACTATCGAAAAGCTTTTGATTGCGTATCTCATGCAAAACTGGCTAAGATTTTGAAAACTACGATGTTGATGTTGGTGATCTATGTATCAACACTTGGCTCTAATGGAACCAAATAGCAGACGTCAAAATAGAGGGAATCATAACTGAGAATACAACTACATGGAGAGGCGTACGACAGGGCCGTGTCCTGTCCTCTCTCCTTTTTTAATATCTACTCCGAGGCTGTGTTCAGAGAAGCTGTGGAGGATGTTAACCTAGGCATCAGGATCAATGGCAATGTCATTAATATCGGCTTTGCTGATGGTATGGTTATGTTAGCCCGTAGTCTTACTGATCTTCAAATTATTATTAACAACATTTTAAGGATCAGTACAGCATTTGGTATGTTTATGAATACTGGCAAGACCAAGGTGGTTGCATTTTCAAAAAACACCAAAGCAGGCCTCCTCCCACATCAACAATACAATTGTTCAGCAAATGTCCTCCTTGAAATACCTTGGAAATGAGCATATAACTAAACAATACAATAGATGTATTTATAAGACCCTTACAGTAAGTATAGGATAAATTCCTCTTAGGGCACCATCTCCCTACAAACACTGGCAATACAACTGATTACGACTACTCATGAAAGAGCGGCTTGAATGGTTTCAAACAGAAGTTCAACAGAACAGAGTGAATTAGCACTGCGATCCCAAGAATGAAACCTTATACAGGATCAAGCAAGCCAAAAATGTGTTCAACAGTATGAGGACCCTATTCACCAGTAGAAACTTCAACCTTCAATCCCAAGTTCGGATGATGAGATGCTATGTTTTCCCTGCCCTTCTATATGGTTTCAAAGGCTGGACACTCAACCTCTTGCTGGAGAGGCAGACTGAAGCTTTCAAAATGTACTTGTACAGAAAAATGCTTTGAATATCCTGGGTAGAAAGGAAGACCAATGAGGAAGTCCTCAACTTTGTACACAAGAAAAAAAGAGCTTCTAAAATCTATCAAGGACCGAAGGCACAACATGAAAAGTGAACGATATGAACTTCAAATAGTTGAGGGAAAAATTGAAGGACGACAAGTTGTGAGAAGACTGAGAAATTCCTGGCTTGAAGACCTGCGCCAACGGTACAAATAAACTTTTATTGAAAACTTCTAAGCCGCTGTTTCATGAGTAATCATAATCACCAACCGTTGCAGGGAGACGGCATCCTAAGAAGAATTTGTTCGGTACTTCCTGAAAGGGTCTTATAAAACACCTTACTGGATAGTTATTTTTTTCACACCAAAGGGCCCAAATGTTGTGAATAAAAATATGTTTATATAAATTAAATGACTGCATGTAGAACACCTAAACATTGCACATCTGTACACACCCCCTTTATTGCTAGTGAAAACATAACTAAGTGAAGTATATTACAAATGTTCTCAAGTTCTTTCTGTCCTGAAAAATTTGTAATGATGGATTTGGGCTCTCCTTCTACTGACCTATTCCATTACTATTACTACGTAACAGAACACATATATTTATATATTCTGCTTAAAAATAAAAGCAAGTCATCCTCATTCTTAGGGACCTCTCCTTTCATTTTAACTGTTGCACTAACAAGGTCAAGTGTGTAGTTATGTTGGGATGGGAAGGTAGCAGCTGTGACCTTAATTTAGGTACCACCTGGAGTGAAGCAGGAAATCATGGACATTTTCAGGACTGCCAGTGGTGGGAACCAAACCAACTACCTTGCAATGCAAGTCTACAGCTAATGGCAAAATCACTTGGTTAGATGCAAACAGATTACCAAGGAAAATTATTTACAACTTTACGACATGAGACAAAGAGAAGGTATAGAGATTTGCTAATAAGAGGTGGGAACTGGCTCACCATCAAAAATGAAGAAAGATTCCAGGATAGAAAATGGTGGAATAGCTTCATAAAATGACCCAATGAACAGATGGAACAATGTTTGATGTGATATTGATTTGAAATATGCCAGGCATCAAGTCTATATGGTCTGCCACTGTAGGTTAGCTTTTTTCTTATTACAAGTTGTTTTACGTCGCACCAACACAGATTGGTCTCATGGCAATGATGGGACAGGAAAGTACTATAGGAGTGGGAAGGAAGCGGCTGTGGTCTTAGTTAAGGTGCAGCCTCACCATTTGCCTGGTGTAAAAATGGGAAACCACAGAAAACCATCTTCAGGGCTGCTGACAGTGGGGTTCGAACCCATTATCTTCCAAATACTGTAGGTTAGCCAGTTGAAGTACTGTTGGTTGAAAAATTTCACCATCAGAATGTTGACTGCAGGATAGCAGAGACAGTAGTACAGAATTTCTAATCAATTACAGTAAATGGTGCCAAAAGCCTGGATTCAATTCCAAACCTCTCCGCAGTGTTCATATGGAACGAGCATATGGTATTGTGTGTGGTGATTCGTCATTCAGATGGGGACATTAAAACCCGTCCAGACTCCTTGGTATTAATACCAATGTAGTTGGTCCGGTATTGGACATTCCTATGGGAATCTACATCTATATCACCCTTGGTATTACTCGACAGAAGCAGGCCATTGCAATTTAAGAATCTCATAATTGTTCCGTATTGACTTTACAGTAAAGAAAATATGTCATTTCAGTAGCCTAGTCCACATTTCCTAACTTTGTACAGGTTAATTTTTATGCTATTGATACTTTTCACCAAGACTTCACGAATGAGTGTTTTTATATATTACTCTATATGATTTTTGGTTATGTTTGTGTTTTTATGTTATGGCAAGTTAAAATATTTCGAGATCAATTCTTTCTTATGGACATTTCTATAAACTTTATACTTCTTCATCTTCTTCAAGGGCTGCCAATAAGTGGCAATACTCCCTGTGTGTCACAGGATACTCCATACCAAATTCTAACCTAACTGTGTCTTTAATAGTGCATTCCCGTAACCCAGTACTGTAACCAGTCACTATAAATAATTTTGTCACTAACAGTAATCTAATTGTTACTAAGTTATTAATAAATAAAAGTGTCACCGAGAGTATACTAACCCTCCATATCAAAAATGTTGACACTGACAGCAATAAGTATAAAGGACGCTGTGTAACTCAACAGAACTCTAACCTAATCCTATCACTAACAGTGCTTTCCAGTGAATCAGAACCTAACTTGTCACTAACAGTAACCATCAAGGGTCATTAAGGGAAAGGAGTTATGATTACAATAACAGTAATATTTGCCTACACTGAGGTTAGTCCACTATGCATTTGTTATATGCCAGCCATGCAATAACATTGTCCAACAGAGCAAAGGGTGGATAATGACAAGTGTTAAGCGAGAGTGAGAGGGAAGATGGCATGATGAAAACTACCGAGCAATCTGAAAGTTTTGGGAAATGATACAGTTGTTTGTTTCTGAATATCACGAGACAGGCCTCCTTCTATACAACTGAAGAGTTGAATTCCGTCCAACTACTTGAGGACCGCACAGTGAAAAGCAGAGTAAGTGAAACTTCAATACTAAGGCACAGATTGATATTCACATGAAAAAACACAACAAATTTAACAGGAGTGAATAAAATACCCACTACATTCATACCTATTGGCTGTTGGATGACTGTGTGTGTTGGATGACAGTGTGTGCTACTACTGATATCACTTTGCAGTTACAATAATAATTTATATTTGCGGGTCCACCTTTTCAATATAAATTCTTTTAGAACTAATTTTCAAGAATTGTCTAGTCAATATGGAAATAATATAAAATTCGTTATTTGTAACAATATTACCTTTTGTTAAAATTAGTACATACATACTATCTGTGCAGAAGAAAATTCCAACAGTTCTTCACTTTGAGCTAGCTTTTCATCCATCCTACTGACTGTTGCTGTTTTATATTCCTACTGTTCAGTAATATTTGTTACAGTTTCTGTTGTACATAAATATCCATTATTATAACTGTACAATGAAGGCTGTTCACCCCCCTGTGGTGACAGAACATCCCCTGGTCGAAAGGTCAAGATAAAAAATGAATGGAAAACATTTACTGTAGGAAAGTTACAGTATTTACTGAATACATAAGTGTGTACAGTAACTGAACTGCTTATAGAGGTTTGTGTCAATGAATATTTAATTAGCTTTGAGGGTAAAAATATAATAACCGGTGCTGAAGGATTATTTCATAGAATGTTGCTTAAAATGCTTCCAAGCTTACCTTAAAATGATCGTGGAAGAGAGATGTGTTCAATACACTTGCCAGGGACCAACCTACCCACCCCTAGAAGTACATTTACTTTTATAACCAAAAATACGGCTTTAGACGCCCTACTCCATTGCTTATAATGGTGATTGGTTCACGTAAGGAAGAGGATGACGTCACTGACACCTCGGATGAGGCCGAGAATTTGTTACCCACCATTGCCACACTCCCTTCGAGAGGCTCTTTTCTATCGCCTTGGCGCATACTGTCTGCATGGCAAGGAAAAAAAGTATAGCCATATCAAACCAACAGTTGGCAGCATTGTCGTTCCTCTCGGTGCTACTAGTGTGACAGCTCATGTTACTAAACCTTGAGTACCGCTTACTATAGTTTTGAATGGAAAATTCTAGGTTCCCATGGAAGGATTTAAATATTTTTCACCAATAGAGCATGTCAAAAACAGATCAGATGTAAAGCTTTTCAGGCGTTTGCTCTATTAGTGAAAAATATCTAATTCCCTCCATGGGAACTTAGAATTTTCCATTCGGAATTGCTAGGCAGGCAATAATTCCACTGTGGAGATTTATCTCCCGTATGCAGTTATCAGACTGTGCCTTTTATAAGGGCTTCTGATAAGTTCACCTGCATACACCCCAGCGTCAGTGGGTAGGGTCTGACACATCCAACTCTGACGAGTCTAGTGTCAGACCCAAACCAAAACGCTGGTTAATAGAGCAAACGCCTGAAAAGCCTTACATCTGATCTGTTTTTTACCATAGTTTCCCCGCTTTGAGTGATGATTATCTATTAACTGGAACATGTGTACACACTAGGCCTAAAATATGTTTGAATAGTAGACCAACACATAAAAGCAATAGTTCTCAAATTAACTCTCCCGCCTTATCTGTGTCTGTCACAGAAATGTCTGACTATATTAAAATGTAATCACTGTCTAACAGCCCTTAAGATGCCACCTTTCCATTACAATGGCCTAAATCTCAATGAAATATGTTTCTACATCTGCATCCAAGGATAACAGAGTACTTTCAATTTAATAATAAACATACCGTATCACAATTTCACTTTGTTCCCGAAGCAGAGAAAGTACTATTCAAGGCATGCAATCAACAATCATATGTGACTGGTTGTTATGAATATTTTAAGGATTTCTTCACAATGAAACAGCATACCAATAAAATTCAACCACTGGCACTAAGATCTTATCACTGCAAGTCTCTATCAGATGTCTCAGAAATGTAGTACATTTGGATTACAACAAATATTTCACATTCAGCACAACATTCTCATTCTTCCCTGGATGGGATCAAAAGTGAGCCATATGCAACATATACACTATACTATTACATTATGTTCATGTGAATATTGGCCAATTCACAACAATGGTTTCAATTACATATATATATATATTTCTCCAAAAATCTTTTGAATTGAAGTAGTTTTTCTAAACTAGGGCCTATTCTAATAATTGAGTTTACTAGGACAGGAGAAGTTGGTTAATCTTTCAATCCATCAAAAAGGACAAGAATACTGACCTACATGGCACGATATGGGCCTTGCATTTTCAAAAAGTGAATTACAAGAGAAGGACCACCAGCTACAATTTCTGGAGGAATCTGAGTCAGAGGACAATTCTCAATACTCATTATCTGCAAATTACTACAGAGAGCTAATTCAAATGGTAAATTGTGCAAATTAGGATTGTCATTAATATACAAGGACTCCAAATTTTCTAATGTTCCTATCTCTTCTGGAAGATAACCCAAATTATTTTCACCAACACTCAGATAATCTAGGTTTGTTAAGTGCCCTATGGCTCTTGGCAATGTGGTAAGTTGATTGGATTGGAGGATCAACTTCTGCAAATCTCGCAGAAAACCTATTTCATTTGGTAAGGTCTCAATTTTGTTTTCTTCCAAATCAAGAACTCTAAGTTTCCTTAAATTACCCAGACTTGCTGGAATTCGCTTGAGAAGATTGTTTGAAAGTATGAGAACTTCCAAGCACTGCAAACACTGAATATCATCTGGAATTTTAGTAAGCTGATTTGTTCCTAAATTTAGTTCAACCATGTTACACCAAGTACCCACATCCAATGGCAAGGATGTTAACTGATTTTCTTTCATGTTTAACTTTGTCAAGTTTTTAGCACGAGAAAATATTCCATATGGGATTTTATCAATTTGGTTGTGTTCCAAATTGATCGAGTCAACGTTTGTGAACTGGGAAGGGCCACCAGATGGGTAAGATGTAAAGCCATTTCTTGACAAGGTTATGCTAGTCAAATGACACAAACTGGAAAGAAGACCATCTGGAAGCTGAGATATAGCATTTCCTTCCACATTGAATTCATCCATATGCACACAATTGCTGAGTGTCCTTGGTATTGCACTAAGTCGATTGTACCTTAAGCCTAATCGTATAAGAGCCTGCAAATTTCCAATAGACTCTGGAATGTCCAAAAGTTCATTGTGTTGTAAATCTAACGTTGAAAGTTGAACACAATTACCAATCTCTGTAGGGAGATGTTCAAGATGATTATGTGACACATCAAATGTAATTAGGTTAACTAATTTCCCAATACCAGCAGGCAATTCCTTAATTTTGTTCTCTCGGAGACTCAACATGGTCAGATTTGTAAGATGTCTTATTTCATCTCCAACTACTTTAATCCTATTGAATCTGAGAAATAACGTTGTCAGTGATGTTAATTTATAGACAACATCTGGGATCTCATTTAACTTGTTGTGCCTGAGATCAAGAACTTTCAAAGATTTTAGGTTGGCTAATGCATCAGGTAAACTAGTCAAGGAATTTTCACTAAGTGCCAAGGTTTGCAGATTGACTAGGCATCCGATCTCAGGTGGAAGTGTCACCAACTTGTTACCATACAAATAAAATTCTACTAAATGAGTTAAATCACGAACTGTCGAGGGCAACTGCGTTATACTAGATTTACTCAAATCTAGCCTTGTCACACCATCTTCTTTGCACCGCAAGAAGTCTTTAGCCACATCTAAATCTGCTAATATGGGTTTATTTTTCTTGACTGTAGGTTTAGGTTTATTTGATTCCGGGTGCTTGACAGTAACAACCTTGGGCCTGGCGCCATCACCCCCTCCTAAAGATCCCGAAGATAACTTCTTTTCCTTGATACTTTCTTTCGATTCTTTTGTACTCGAACTGATAGATGTACCAGATGCTTGTTCTGCCGATTCCGGCATGTTTCTTTTTTCTAAAGGTGATAGGCCACCTTCCTGGACGAGTCGATTTATTAAAACTTCGTTTGGAATGAGTCAGTATATGATAAACGCAGATTGAGTAGTTGACATTTTCGCCAAGAGAGTGATACTCGAAAAACAAGGCGCTGTCCACAGTGAAATAAATACGTGTTTACAAAACGTTGAAACAATTAACAATTTCGATCAACAAATTCCGCAAGTACACCACATACATTTAACTTTCGATCAATTACCACAATACACTGCATACACACGCAGCAAACTGACGCGAACATCTCATTTCAATTCTCAGCAGATTAATTACCGAACTATAAGTCTTGCGAAACAATCGCCACTAAATATGATACCAATTAAACTTCGTAAATTCTAATCGGCTTCCTTAGAACTGTCAATCAACTGCGCCGCAAAATTATGCATCAAAACGAAGAAGACTACAAAAACTACAGACCGACATGACGGCGAAAAAAATACACGAGCAAGTCAAAGAGTAAATATGATTGGTGGGGTGTAAAACCAGAATCTCCTAGACAGGAGTTTTTGTTGGTTTTAATAATAATAATAAGAGAAAAGCGCACAAGGTGCATGGATGTTCTGCATATAGCAATTTAGTCGCTACAAAGTTGTGTTAGGGATATATGTCTCTGGTGACAGCATAGCGCTTATTACCGATCACACTGTTTATCGCACTGTTCACATACATACGAAACTTTGTCCGGAGCGTTGCCTACACTATAATACAAGGCCTTGAAATGCACTCGTGGAAACGGGTTACTTCCTAGTTCACCATTCAGCCGCTAGGATCGCGGTGTTGCCCCAGTAGTAGGGCTAGGCTGATTCTAAGCCAATTTCAAGGTCATCCGGTCTCCCGAGCCAATGAGAGGCCCCGGAGTGGGTCACGTGACTGCTCTTAGCGAATGGGAGAGCAGCGCAGCAGGGAATGCTGAGGATGGGGCGTGGTTTGGTGTTTCCCGCTATGCCGGTGAATGGGTGGGGGGGGGGGTAGGGCGTTGGCTCCCGCCAAGACGCCATCTTGAGTCAAAGCTATGGTTGGGCGTTGGTTTCCCGCCAAGACACTATCTTGAGCTAAAGCTATGGTTGGGCGTTGACTGTCCGTTCCCGCCAAAACGCCATCTTGAGCTAAAGCTATGGTTGGGCGTTGACTGTCCGTTCCCGCCAAAACGCCATCTTGAGCTAAAGCTATGGTTGGGCGTTGGTTTCCCGCCAAGAATCCCATCTTGAGTCGAAGCTATAGTTGGGCGTTGACTGTTGGTTTCCTGCTAAGGCACTATCTTACTCCGGAACTATGTATGGGCGTTGGCTCCTACTAAGACGCTATCTTAAACTGAAGGGCGTTGGCTGTTCGTTCCTTAACAGGCTACTATAGAATAAAAACTATTAAAGTACATCTTCTTTATTGATCCAGGAATTGAAAGTGTTATTGAAACCGAGCCATTTAACGTACAGTTTATTACCACGTCTCCGAAGAACACGTTCTACTAAATAATGATTAGGGTATTTGGTTTTCTGTAACTCTTCAGCATAGAATCCTCCCTCGATGGGTTGTCCAGTAAGATCATGGAGTAAATAGGTGACTGGGTTGGTGAGTTTGATCTTGTTGACTTGAAAAATTTCTGTGCTCCAGTTAGGGGTGTATCCTTTAGCGAAGACGGATTTGTGTTTGCTGATGCGGACAAAATCACCTTTTTGAAAGCGATGACGCCGTGGGTCGGCTATTTTGATTACACGATGAATAGCATCTAAGCGGGGTGTATTCTTGGTAACAAGGCGAGGCTTTATGCTGATGGTACGATGAGGTGTATCGTTGTACCTGGACATTAGCTTAGGTAGGAGTTCGATCCAACGATAGGTGCCCTGAGCAGTAAATTCTTGCCACATGAGTGTTTTGAGTGTGCGATTGAATCGTTCTACTACACTTGCTTTGAGGTTGCTGTAGGTTGAATAATGGTGAATGCTAAGTGTCTTGAGATAAGAAGAAAACGTCTTGTTGTAAAACTCCTTACCTTGATCCGTTTGAAGAAGACGTGGGCAACGCTTTGACCGTTGAATGATACGCTGGAAAGCCTCTGTAACTAGTGAACCTGTCTTTGCGCGAACGGGTTCTGCAAAGGCGAATTTAGAGTACACATCAATAACAGTGAGCAGATACTTGTAGCCGTTATTGCTGCGGGCGTAAGGAATCATTTCAACAAGATCGGCTTGCCATAGATCATCTTTTCCGCGTGTGATAACACGTCTACGACGATAGGTGCGACGAGCTAGTTTATGTAACTCGCGAGCGATGCTAACCTTTATAGGTGAGATCTTGCTTCGAGGAGCCATTACTCGATAATACCTGCGTGACGTAATTCCTCTTCTATTTCTAGAATCTCTGCATCGTGTCCCGTATGACCAGCCTGTTGAGAGGCTTTTAATAGTTGTAAACGTTCTACAAGTCGGTTAGGATCGTTCCAGTACGTTACGTCTACGTATTGTGACAGGGGTTTGTAGGTATAACGGAGACCTCGTGCAGAAAGGTGTCGTGTAGGAAACAGTTTGGAAATAATTTCTCGATACTTGTAGCTTTTGTTAGCATTGACAGCTTCTGAACGCTCGTAATTACGTCGAAACGCTTCTGTAGCAAGAAGAATAGATTTATATTTCTGAAGATCGGCGTCAGAAATGATATCGGGGTCAGGTAGTCGTGAAAACAGAAGTTCGAGGAGACCTTTGGTAGGTTTGTAGGTTACATTCTTTACGACGAGACTGTTATCATCAATCTTGATTTCAGCATTACCGATACGAAAACGATCCTCCTCATAGCGAATACCATAGGTGGTGTCGGTTTTTTTTTGTAAATAGTTTTTCTAAGTAGGGAGCGGTAAGTGGACCGTAGGTGCTTTGAAGAAATTGCTTTAACTGACTATGGTATTCTGGTGTAGACAAGACGTCAGACAAGGTTATCTCTTGTTGTTTGGTAGGTGTTTCTGCAATAACGTCTGTAGGTATAAACTCAACCTGCTTGACCTTTTTTGGCGGTGTAAAGACATCGTCTTCTTCTTTATCCTGCACCTCCTCGAATTGAGATGTTTGTGTAGTAACAGAACTTGTGGATGCTTTTGGTGAAGATGTAGATTTTAACAGTTCTTGCAACGGTGTACCGAGTTGTGTTTTGAAAAATAAATCAGTGTCTGCTTGAAGACGTTTAAGTTCTTTAAATTTATGCCGAATATTGTTCCGTGCACGGATAATACGTTGCTTAACCGCTTTGTTGGATGTTGACATGATGTCGGATGCAGGTCGAGTGCGGTCTGCAGAACATACACGCATCCTTAAATACGTATAAAATGGTCGAACCCCTTGCGATACCGACCATGATCAACTTCGCTTTCTTTGTCGATAACTAAAAACCCGTAACGCTGTGATGACCAACATGTAGCGCACAGGCGTTTAAAATCGTTAAAAGTCATATCTGTATTAACATGATCGTCATACACGTGACGCATATTAAGTTCATCTTGACGGAAAAGCACAATCATATTAGCGTTGTCACGTATCAACTGCTTGGGTATACGGGAATAGGTTTGGCATAAATAAAAACAGTCTACATTTTTGTGTCGTCCCATACTAAAGTACGCTCGAATGACGTCGTGCTGTTCAGTAGCTACATCGTCAAAAATCATAAGAGAATCGGGAAGTACATCATCTGGTGACACGACTTGCTCACGTGCATGGAACGGAAAATAGCTCATACCTGCAAGATCCTGCATAACAAGTTGTAAAAAGACATACAGTGGTTGATAGAGTGACTTTGCAAAAATGTAAATATTTTGAAATCGTACCCCGTTAAGGGAGGTAATGAGGGTGAGTAGGAGGTTGGTCTTTCCACAGCCTGATGGCCCAGCGATAATGCATCGGATGGTAGAAGGAAACAATTTTCCATGACGACGTAACGAGGTTGTATCAGAGCTAGGTAGGAGATGAGACAGTACGTTGCTTACAGGCAATGTGTCTTGTTGCTTAATAATCTTCATGTTGACTGATTAAAGAGGTAAAGAGGTAAATAATATATAGCCACGGACGAGTCACTGGTTTAGCAGTAACAGCATGGATGCGTTTGGAAGAACACGGTCTGCGAAAAGAAAACGTGTGTTACAGGCCGTTGAGGATCCTAAGCAAGACACTGATCCGGTGAACAAACGCTATGTTGATGCAGTTGCATTACCACGCACTACAGACCTAGATTACGATTTTAAAGGAAAGCGTTTAACTAATATACAAGATCCTACACACCCTTCAGATGCGTGTTCAAAGAAATATGTAGACTATTACCGTTTAAGACGAATAAAAGGAGAGTATGAAGCCCAAAAGAAACGAATCACGAACGTGGCTGATCCTGTAAATCCTCAAGATGTATGCACGAAAGCCTACCTGGAAGCAAATGCTGTAGTAACAACAAAAGACAATAACTATGACATGAAAGAGCGTCGAGTAATACGATTGGCTCCCCCAACAAACGACACGGACGCAGCTAGAAAGGATTATGTAGATAATAGAGTGAATAATTTACATCGATTAGTGCCAACTCTAACTGAGCAAGGCTATTCAGCAAACAATAAACGGCTGATACAAGTTGCTGATCCTGTTAATGAACAAGACGTATGTACAAAACATTACCTAGCTTTTGAATTGAGTAAACTCGGAACAATTCAATATGGTATAATATATATGAACAAGCTGAGACTAACTGACGCAGCTGATCCTAAAAATCCTTTAGATGTCGTTACTAAACAATACTTGGATAAAAGGCTTGCACTGCACGTGGAAAAAAGGGATGTAAGCGATTCCGGCCGCATTGAATTCAAACCAAAGAAACCTTAGAGTATTCAGCAGTAACAGGATAGATAAACGAATGAATAAAGAGGTAAGTATCAGTTGGTTAATGAGTGTTGACGAGTAAAGGTGTGCAAGATGGTGAAACAAAGTTATCCTAACGTCATGAAGAGGAAAACAAAGGCAGTAGGGTGGAAAGCAGCAGTAAAAGCAGCGCGGCAAGCCTATCGAGGAGAAACCAATCCACGGTTAGCTATTACCAAGGCACTACGAGCGGCAAAAGCAAGAGTTAGCCCTAGGAGCAAAACAGTGTTTCACAAGCGTGCACGAGTTATTCCTATACCGAAACGTGGAGGATTTTTACCAGCACTGTTTGCTGGACTAGCTGCATTAGGTTCTCTCCTTGGTGGAGCTAGTGCTGTAGCTAGGACTGTTAAAGCCGTCGAAGAAGCAAAACAGCAGTTGAAGGAGAGCGAACGTCACAATAGGACTATGGAGGCGATTGCATTACGAGGTAAAGGAGTACACATGAAGCTGGCCCCATACAAGAAAGGGTTGGGTATCTACATGTCACCAAAAAACGCCTACTGAAAGCACTGCCACGTCGAGCTCTAACCCATGAGGAAGTTGCTACGTTTGCTAAACAATTAAAAATTCCCTATTTTCGTGGCGTGTTTATGCGAGACCAGTTACCGACACACCCACGTAACTGTGAGAGTGCCGTGATTAATTTGGATGACAGTGATGGTTTGGGAACGCATTACGTAGCTTACGTTAAACGCGGAACTAAAGTGTGGTATTTCGACAGCTATGGAAATTTACCTCCACCGGTGGAGCTCGTTGAATACTTCGGAAGCAGTGCTGTTATCGTTTACAATACAAACCGTACACAAAAATGGAATACGCGCATATGTGGTCGACTATGCTTAAGGTTCCTATATGAATGGCAAACAGAAGAGGAGAGTTATCAGTGTTAGAGTGATGTCCGGTGTTGCAAGAACGTTTACTATACGTGGAGAAGGGCCTGAAACTACTGTGTACTTCAACCCGCCGATTGAACTTGGACATCGGCTACACGGACTTGGACTAGTTTCCTTTGAAGGCTACAATAAAATCTATAACGTGCGAGAGGGGTCGAACAAGTTTTATTACGACGATCACGTGCTAACCCTACCTCCAGGCACATACTCAGTAGATGATATTCGTGAACATATTGAAAATATTTTGATTCAACAGTTTGGTTTCGAGAGCTTTATTACTAAGAAGCGCAAGTTCTCTCTTACAGCAAGCAACGTTACACACAAGTGTGTTATCGAATCCTCGTTTAAGATCGACTTTAAATCACAACCCGACTCGATTGGGCCGTTGCTTGGATTTACCTCAAGAGAACTAGCACCGAACGTACGCTACGAGTCTGACCAACCGACGACACTGTTGGATGATCATCACGTGACTATTACCTGTAACATTATTACGGACGTGTACAGCAATCAACGACTTTCACACGCCCTGCATGACTTTGTTATTACAGAAGAAGGTGGCTACACTATACGGGAGAAGCCAGCTGTGGTGCTCTATCATCCCGTGACGGTAACACGCATCAGTGACATTTCCCTTCGCCTTGTAAATAAACGCAATCAGCTTATTAATTTAGATCCACACACGCACGTCACCTATAAACTTCACCTCAAACCAGTATGAAGCAAATCTACAAAACACGGTGTGCATCGATGAAGCGCAGCACTTGTTTCCGTGGAGCCATCAAGTTAACACGTGTGCATAAAAAGATTCTCCTAGACTTAGGCTATACCCTACGAAAACAACATGGAAGATATGCTAGACATTATGAGCTCAGCAGTAACCCAGGAAGGCGTAGTGCGAAGTGAGCTTCATTCCTATCAGCCTTTTACGTTTGGACTTAATAACAATGATGAAATTCGCACGGTTATCAACCAGCAGGATGTATACACTTTACCGCATGAAAGTTACCTCTACATCGAAGGTCGCATAGAAAAGGCAGATGGAAGTGGTGCAAGCACTTCAAAACTAAATAACAACGCTCTTGCTTTTCTCTTTTCGGAGGCACGCTTTGAAGTGAATAATGTCGAAGTAGATAATACAAAGAATGTTGGCATTACAAGTGCAATGAAATCCTACCCTTCATTTGGCAGTGAAGAAATTAAACCGTTACGTACGGCAGGCTGGTGCCCTAATGCTACTAACGACTGGATGATTAATGCGGATGGTACGTTTACAGGAATTTTACCATTAAAACACATTCTAGGCTTCGCCGAAGATTATAAACGTATCATCATCAATGCAAAACAGGAACTGATTTTAATCCGTGATCGGAGTGATTACAATGCTCTTAAAGCAGCAGCCGCACCTCTAGATTCAAAAATTACACTACATCGTATTCTGTGGAGGATTTCTCAAGTAACATTATCCGATCGAGAAAAACTTCGACTGCTTAAAATTGTAGAAAATGATACTCCAATACCTATACGCTTTCGAAGTTGGGAACTGCATGAGTATCCTGTGCTACCGACAACAGACAAACACAGTTGGGCTGTAAAAACATCACGCTTCACAGAAAAACCTCTCTATATTATTTTTGGATTTCAGACAGATCGTAAGTTTAAACATGCAAAGGATTCTTCTCAGTTTGATCACTGCAAACTAAGAAACTTTCGACTTTACCTTAACGGAGTTACCTATCCCTACGAAAACATAGACATTAATTTTGATAAAAATAACTTTGGTGTGCTATACGACATGTTTTGTAAATTCCAATCATCCTACTACCAAAAAGAAGACTGTCCTCTATTTCAGCCTGAGGATTTCAAAAATCAAGCACCACTTGTTGTGATGGATTGTTCATACCAGGAAGAGGCTATAAAAGAATCACCCGTTGATATTCGTCTAGAATTTGAAACGAGCGAAAATATTCCAGCTAACACAACAGCCTATTGCCTCATTATTCACGAGTCTGCTGTAACTTACCGCCCTCTATCAAATATCGTTACACGATTATAAATAAGAATGTAACTGATCTGTTGACATCAGTGTTTGTTTAAACATTGTAGAAGAGTACTGCTGAGAACATTAGATGCTATGGTAGATGAAAGTGCAAGATTAAGGTTAGAAGCGGAGCGTTTGAAGACATTTGAGAAGTGGCCTGTAAAATTCATTGCTCCTTCAAAATTAGCAGCAGCTGGTTTCTATTTTATTGGCACTAAAGACATTGTACGATGCTATTTTTGTGGAGTAGAATTAGGACATTGGGAAGAAGGTGATGATCCATTTCATGAGCATGAACGCTGGTCTCCGTCGTGTTCTTATGTAAAATCTGCAAACAAACAGGTAAAACAAAAGTGTAAATCCTGCTTACCTAACACCGAGTTCGATGCTATACTTGTTATTTACCTTTCGGTGGTGAGTGAAGCTATTGCAGCCTATTATAAACGTAAAAGCTTGCGTCATATGCCACAGCATCTAATTGCGTATTTACCTACTGGATTTTTGTCAACGTATGCCGCTTCTGATGTTAACGATGATTGGGATCTACTACCTACTCACAGTAAGATGACATCGGATGTAGCAGCATGCAGACGCTGTCAACGACACTTCAAGCACCGGGGTGAAAGTGGAGACGATTGGGATGGACCAAATCCAATGATAAAAGACTGTACACAATGTAAGAATGAATTTTTAAATGTATTTAAAAATTGTAAATAAATCAATTTGATGTTTCTTATTTTAAGTTTTAAGATGAATTTTAGAAAAAACCCTGTTTTACCCCTCAAACCTTTTTCTTACCTTTTCATCTCAAAACATCCTAAAACATTATTTAAGATAAAAATCATAATTTTAATGTATATGCTTATGTTTTGACGTATTTTTTCGATTTAAGCAGTTTTTCTCACACTCCTTCTCCCGAGCACTCCCGGGACACTTCCGGGCACTCCCGGGACACTTCCGGGCACTCCCGGGACACTCCCAGGACATTTCCGGGCACTTCTAGGACATTCCTAGGCACCTTGAGTTTAACGAGCTGCTGCTTGTTTATACAACGTTTTGCTAAACGGGCATAACTGCATACTACAAGTGCACAAAACTGATGACTATCCTGTCCTAAACGTTTACTGTGTTAATACACAGCTTCATTTAAACCGAGAAGGGCAGTCAGGCGTAAAACCTTTATTCATCTACCTCAAAACCCTAGTACAAGAGAAGAGCAGAGGAATGAGTTTAAAAACATAAAGTGTTATCCGCGCTGTACCTCTATCTTGGTAGTCTAGCAGCTAGTGTAACGTTACCTGACACAAAAAAAGGCTTAACTTCATGGGTTTGCTTGATTAAACGATAAGCTATGCTAATCTCGGCTAGAGGTCTGTAGTCGCCGATGAATGAGATGATCAACATGTACGTTAGATTTTGTACAGGTGCACTCGTGCGTACAAGTGCACTCATGCAGTTGAAGATATCCGTCAGGTGCACTCGTGCGTACAAGTGCACTCATGCAGTTGAAGATGTCCGTGAGATTTTGTACTCATGCAGTTGAAGATGTCCGTGAGATTTTGTACAGGTGCACTTGTGCGTACAAGTGCACTCATGCAGTTGCGTGTAGAGCTAACCGTGAATGTGTAATTATTAGAAAGTAGATGGTCTGCAGTATATATAAAGCGAACCTATAGCTGATTTACTAGTGTCCACAATCACTCTAAACGGAAGCACTTCTTTGGTAAGTAAAATCTGTTGATTTCCTATTCTAAAATAAATTATTAATGACTAAAACGGTTACACAGAAAGAGATATTGCAAAAGTAACATTAATATAAAATGTTTACAAGTTTATTTACATAACAAATTACATACTGTATAAGAAGTATAATATGATGATGTTCTCTCAAGATATCTTACAAACTGTCTAATTGATGGATTAATTCATCCAGTTCACATTTCTCTATGTCTATAAGTGATGGAGTTGCCTGTATACACATATAGTCGAAGCTAGGAAAGTCAGTTTTTTCATCATAACAAGCAGGAAATGTTACATTTTTTATGTGCTCCCACTTACAATACCATAATGCCTTTAAGCACACTGTGCACCAGTATTCACTTTTATAATTATATACTCTCTCTATAACCATACAGAATGGTAACACTAATGTTTCTGTAATAGGAACATAGTCATTCAAATTAAAAAGTGTACTAGCACACGACAAACAATAATACATATCATCTAGAATACAATTTAAATAAAATTTCGTTACTAATTCTGTGTTTTGCTTTGCTGTATCAGGTAACTGTGGATAAATAACATCATGGTTGTCTGAATCAATCACCTGTTTAAATAAATTATATGTAATATTATCATACAAAATCACACGTTTCACACCGGGATTTCCACAACGTTTTTTCACCTGTAGTGATGTAGAGCAGCTAGCTCTCTTTCGTTTATTGCAAGTTGTTGTTGATTCTGTCTGGGACTGTTCCCAGTCACTGATTCTCGTGCTGCAAAGAATACATTTAGCGTCAGGTCTAAATTACCGGTAATGTTTAGATACTTAAATGCAGCCCACCACCGTTCATTAGTTGAAGTACAAGCAGACATGATGCAGTTCGGTATTATGAGTGAACACTGACATGTACAACAATATATATGCTTCTTCGAAAACCACCGTGTTAATTTTATATGTTTATATTTGTCAGGAGAGACACAATCCACACAATAAAATACTTGAACTGTTGCATCAGTACATAGAAACTTATAATGAACATTTTCGTTAGTATGTTGCAGTACACTTTCTGAATATTCCTCTAAAGATTCATAACAATACAAATCAGTTCTTTCAGTAGCAATATTCCTTTGCATACAGAGTTTCCATGAAAATAAATTTTGAGTTATTTCTTTTAAAGGTATTCGTGAGTAAAAATACCTTCTACTTCCACTCGATGTTGTTGCTTCAGAGTTGAATTCAGCCATACTGCTTGAGAACTGTACAAGACCGTACTATGCTGGATCACTGATACTTCTATTGCTGTTGGTGTTTATTTTATATTATTCGTCAAGGGCGTTTAGGGCGTTGTTAAGGAAAAGTAAATAGTGAAAGTATGTTTTCAAGGTTTCTATTTTGTATATAAGATGGATCCGTAGACAGGCAAACCACAGTTCTTCACCGCCAGTACTACGAGCAGCTATACTTTACTACACCTAACTACCTGTGTAAGTACACAAAATGAATCCTATAGATCAACAGAAATATCAGCATGTGTTACTAACGAGAGACATGAAATATAATACTTTTAAAAAGATTCAAACATCATCGAAGTATCGTTTTTGCATTCCACCTGTGCCGGTGCCGCGACTAGGTCAAACACGACTTAGAACAGATTATTATATTGAAAAGGCGACACGCATTCCGCAATATATTTGTGTAAAATGTGTGTCACCAATACACCTGTTAAACAAAATTTCAGAGACTGAAGTTGGTTTCTATAACGACTTTCTGCAGCAACTGCTAGATTTGCAGTATTGGTGCAGTTGTTGCAAAGAAGGACTCTGGAGGTTTGAGTGGGACGATTTGCCCTGGTCATTGCTTCAAGTTCCACGGTCAGGTTCTACTAGAAATTCACCCGAAGAATACCTTCCTCCAATTTTACCTGGTCATATTAATGCTGCGCAGTACCTCAACTTAAAAAAGCAGATTGATAATATTATTCAATTTCGGAATGATATTTTCGCAAATGCCTTTCCAGTTTTATAACTAGTTCCTTATTGTGTGTCAACTACCTGATGATATAATTATATGTTTAAACCCGGTAGAAGTTGTAAAAGCATACAACAATTCGACACACCATGTCCTACGATGTCGGCATGTAAAAGATCTCTGATGACACATTTAGTGTTCATCCGACAAAATCAAAATGTCTGCACACATTAACTAAGACTATATTATGATTTTTTGTATTTAAAAAACTCTTTAGTAACCTGTTAGTCTACAAGGTTTTTTTGTGTATCAGGTATAAATATCGCTCGCTCTTGTACATCACTATCAGTTCCCTCTCTGATCTCGTCCGGTCAACTCAGGAGGTTCTCTACCAAAAGGTAAGTTGTATCAGCTGATTATTTATTATGCATGCTTAGTATAGTGATTACATCTTCTAAACATAACAACTGATTTCTTTTTTAAAAAATTTTAGTTTACCATGGATCCTCTAATCGAACTAAATAATCTTGGGCAATCTTCAGGGTTAGAAACAAAACGGCTGCGAGACTTGCCGGTAAATCAACCATTTCCAGTCACGTCCCTTCAAAAAATAAAAACTAAGTTTGGACCTCGGCTACTGTGCACGTGTGAAGAGTTTGTCGTTTTCCTGCCAGCGCGCTTTAACGACGTATCTGACGATTGTATCACAGCCATTAACAGTCGCAACATATGCCTAGAGTATCTTGGTGTACAGAACGGAGTTTGCTTGCTTCGCTTCAACGAGGGAACAATTGTTTGAGCAGCAGTGGCATACTGCAAGTATAAGATCTATTACTGTGTAAAACGTTTATTATTGTAATGCTACTAATAAAATTATAACTGTTCTAGTATACTGTTTATATATTTTTTTTAACATAGATTGTAGTGTAAGTTTTGGTGTATATAACGATTTATTACTATGGCATCTAGTAACTGGGAAGATATCAGCACTTGCTTTTCAACTCGTATTGCAAGCGGTGTTATAAAAAACCCCAACAATATCGTAGACCCTAAATATTTTTTACATTCTTGTTATAATGTATTTCTCAGTAAAGTGTTGGTATGGTTAGGGTTACATGCTGCTATCAAACTAAACGGAGAATTAGCTTGTAAGTTTGTGTTGTACAAAGACGAGAAAGAAGTGCACGAAACATTTTATTTGATTACAAAAATGAAGAAGCTCTTGCGATCTGATAATATTGCGGAATGGTTTCGCAAACACATCGTAGACGCGTTGCTCTCTAAATTTGATAAATTTCAGGAAGGGAGTAGCGGTAAATCCTTGCAAAGTATTTTACACCTTCAACTAAATGCTTGTCGGTACGATCCTCTAAATTCCGGTTCGCGGTACATCACACTTCCTATGTCTGTTAAAAATAAAAAAGCTGTCATCAATATTCAAAATGACGACGACTATTGTTTTCTATGGTGCATAGCTGCTGCGTTAAAGCCGGTTACTATACATCACAACAGACCAACACAATATGAAGATACGTTCAATCAATTACTCTACACCTTAAATTTTGCTGACGTCACCTTCCCTATGGATGTGTCAAACATTGCCAAATTCGAATTGAATAATCCAGACTTTTCGTTTTACGTGTTCAGTTTAGAAGGTGAACGTATTATAGGACCCCTGCATGCAGCTACTGATCGGAAGCAGCATCACATTCAACTCTTGTACATTTCTAACGAAGACAGCAGTCACTACTGTCTCATAACAAACCTTTCCCGCTTGCTAAGTTCACAACTTTCTAACAACTACAGGAAGAAGTACATATGTGAACGCTGTTTACAGTACTTCTCTTCACAAGCTAGGTTAGATAATCACATAGTTGATTGTGCGACTCAACCCGCTGTAAAACTCGTTTTCCCCGAAGGTGACGCAGCAAAGATGAAATTTCGTAATTATCACCGGCAGAATCCCGTTCCATTTGTCGTCTATGCTGATTTCGAATCCCTGACACTTCCTGTTGAACGGTGTCAGCCAGATCCCTCCAAGCCGTACACTGACTTCATTCAGAGACACAGTCCTTTTTCGGTAGCCTATCATGTTGTTTGCTCCTACGACACTTCGCTTTCATTTTTTAAGATGTTCCGGGGACCAAACTGCACCGCATGGTTGGTAAAGGAACTTGAAGATCTAGCTAACCGTGTCCATACAATTTTAGAAAACCCGGTTCCTATTGAAATGACATTAGATGATTTAGTTGCTCATGATGAAATCAATCAATGTCATATTTGTAAGCAAACTATTACTCCAACACAGATTAAGGTGAGAGACCACTGTCATTTTACAGGCCGTTACCGAGGACCGGCTCATCAGTCGTGCAACAGTACGTATCGAGCAGCAAAGTTCATTCCCTGTTTCTTTCACAATCTCTCCGGCTATGACTCGCACTTCATCATACGCGAGTTTGCTAATCTACAAAGTAGTCAATTTAATGTAATCGTTCAAAACCATGAGCGGTTCATTAGCTTTACAAGACGTGTAGGGGATATTAGCATTCGCTTTTTAGACTCTTACAAATTTATAAGTTCCTCTCTTGATGCACTCGTCAAGGGTCTTCCTAGCGATGAGTTACACTATATACGTCAGTATTTTCCTCATCCTGAACACTTTCAACTCTGTATTCGGAAAGGAATTTTCCCATACAGTTATGTTGACCATTGGTCAAGACTAGATGAACAACGATTACCTCCTCAGTCTGCCTTTTCTTGTGTTTTGAATGAAAGCAGTACTCCATCGCTAGATGATCAGCAGTCTGCATCATCGAGTACCACACATACCAGGGCTATCTCGGATGAGGAGTACACACACGCCTGTAACGTGTGGAACAAGTTCGGCATAAAATCACTAGGTGAGTATGCCGACTTGTATTTGAAAGTAGACACACTTCTACTTACGGATGTGTTTGAGAAGTTCCGTAAGATGTGTTTATCTATTTATCATTTAGATCCATGTCACTACTACACAAGTCCAGGTCTTTCGTGGGATGCCATGCTTTTTACACGGGTATCGAATTAGATCTCCTTACCGATGTAGACATGCTCTTGTTCTTTGAACGTGGCATTCGAGGAGGACTAGTCTCTCTCGTTAGCAGACATGCTACAGCTAATAATCCGTACCTGGATAACTACGATCCGGAGAGAATCGATTCATACCTCATGTACTATGACGTAAATAATCTGTACGGATATGCTATGTCTCAGCCTCTACCATGCAAAGATTTTGCCTGGCTATCAAGGAGAGAGATTGATCGTTTTGACCTTCATGCCGCTGCTAAAGATCCTCACCAAGGATTCGTTCTTGAAATTGACGTATCATATCCATCCACATTACACGATGCTCATTCTGACTTGCCATTTTGTGTTGAGCAAATGATTCCCCCAAACAGTGAATCCAAGCACAAAAAGCTATTAGCCACACTGTACCCTAAGAAGCGGTACGTCATTCACATACAAAGTCTGCTTCAATGTTTAACTTACGGTCTACAATTAGTGCACATTCATCGCATCGTTAGGTTTACACAACAAGCATGGCTTAAACCCTACATGGACTTGAATACGGAACATCGTCAACGAGCTACTACTGATTTTGAAGTTAACTTTTTTAAACTCATGAATAACTGTGTATATGGTAAAAGTATGGAAAATGTCCGCAAGCATCGTGACATTCGTTTAGTCAACCAGTGGGAAGGCCGATACGGTGCACGTCAGTATATTGCGAAGCCTAATTTTCAAACTTACAAAGTCATTGATCGTGATCTCCTCACCGTTGAAATGAGTAAAACAGAACTGCTCTATACGAAACCCATTTATTTAGGTATGGTTATTCTTGATTACTCAAAATTAAAAATGTATGACTTTCATTACGGATTTGCAAAACAACACTTTGATGACGTCTCTCTACTCTACATGGACACGGACAGTTTCATTTACTGTATTCACAATACCAACGTCTACGATGTAATGCGAACCCATTCTAAACACTTTGACACATCCTCCTACGGTTCTGACAATCAATTTCGCATTCAGCCACTTAATAAAAAAGTAATAGGTCTCATGAAGGATGAATGTGGTACTAATCTCATGACGGAGTTTATTGGTTTAGCACCTAAAATGTATACCTATCAAACAGCTAATTCTCGTTCAGTAAGGAAAGCAAAGGGCGTTCGTTCTAGTGTAACAAAACACTTACAAGTAGATCATTACCGTAGAGTTCTCTACAATAAAAAGGAGGCTCTATGTAAGCAAATACGCATAATATCCCGCTCCCATCAAGTGTTTACGGTAGAACAAATGAAACGCTCTTTAGTTGCCTTCGATGACAAACGCCACTGGTCTTCTGATAATCTCACTAGTTTGCCATGGGGTTATGATAGTTCCTAGTGTATTTCCTTGTTAATAATGATGTATCTATTTTATGTACTTTGTACACTATCATCTCTGTAAATAATGATGTATCTATTTTGTGATTATATACTTTGTATTATCTTCTTGTCAATATAAGATTTAAAAAGAATACTGTTTTATTTCTCTATTACAACAAACCTATCCTTTTCCTAAATACATTTTTAGGATATAATTAAATAACAATTCTATGATGTTTTACAAAACAACTTTATTTTTGCAAGTGTACATGAAATTAACATTTAAAAAGTTTTTACATAGATTTTCTCATCTGCCTTCCTCTTCGACTCCTAATACCACCACCTATCATCAGTTTTCCTTTCATAGCACCAGCGACAACCAATGCAGCCATCTTCTCTGCAACCGATGCATTAGGTGACGTCACACGCTGCATAGCCTTACGCAGCAGAATCTCATCAGCGACACGTCGCAGTTCAGGTTTGTTGTCACGTTTACTAGCACGATAAGCCAAGTCATGTTCCTTGCAAGCAGCGTCCAACATATTAATACCAGGATCTCCACGTGCCAGGCGAACGTCTAGTCGAGTTCCAGGGCCACAGTATTGATAAGAGGGTAGATGAAGCTCGAAAGGAAGAAGATCAACTACTTTATCGATGAGCCCACGCCCAGCACGCTTCTTCACCATTGTCCCAACACAACTCGTCTTCTTTTTTCGCGCTTGCTGGGTTACTCTCTTCCTCTTCGCAGCCATGATAGGTGTTAACAAATGTAGTCGATTTACTTTTATGTCCGTGATACAGTTTGATTAGTTGACACGTACGACACTGCCTCACCGATGGTATCTTAGCTAAACTCACTTGATGGTGATGCTCATACACATTGCAAGGTTGAAGCTCCGATAAAACAGGATCTTGAGTCCAAGCACGTGGCGCCTGATCCCAGATCTCCTTTACAGCATTCGCAGCTACATACAGTAGAAATGCCTTAGGCAAAACATTCAACTCCTCCTCAGTAAATGTGTCCAGTTTCTTCTTACATGCGAAAAACTTTACAATTGCCTTTTCAATACTGTTTAAGTTACATCCAGTATCAGACAAAAATGAAATAGACATACTGAGGTCTTCACTGCACAGGTGTATCCTTCTCACTGCTCTTATTTACACTAAAACACGGTGTTTTACACATATTTCTCACCTCCCGGCATGCATTGCAGCATAACCAATCAAAAAGCAAGCACACATAAAGAAAGGATTTCCTAATCGTATCTACGTTGTGTTCTCTATTTTGAACAAGAGTTTGTAATGACGGACATCCCAGGTCATGTAGATCAACTAGTTCACAAGTTGGTGATACGTACTTGCGCAGCCATTCTTTCTTTTCACAGCCTTTAACACACACTACGTCCGCTTCAGATAAACAAGCATTCATAATCATATCTAGGAAGTAATAAGGAATACCTTCTTCTTCCCACCGCAGTCCAAGATTCTTCCTAATCCATTGTGTTTGCCGTTTATCCTCATCAGTTTGCAACTGATAGGGAAACGGAGCATCAAAGACGAAACTGCTAACTTTTGGGGCCCACAACGTAGTGCAATCCAACACAGCCAGTTCCTTAAACACAAATCTGTTTCCATACACTTTAAAACCTTGGACGTCAACAATCAACGTTCCTGGCATGATAAAGCACACCACACTCTAGCACAGTATCATGTCAACTAAATCATCTTATTTAGAACTCACACCTAAATTCCAGAAGTTGTTACAGATCATCTCTATTAGTGCACTCTACTTTGCCACAGAGTAACCAATAGCAGAGCGGCAACAGTCAATTACAAAGTAAATCATAACTTCAACTGAAGATAGCGCCTTAGCAGCAACTGTCAGCCAACGCCCAACCATAGCTTTGACTCAAGATAGTGTCTTGGCGGGAACGGACAGTCAACGCCCAACCATAGCTTTAGCTCAAGATAGTGTCTTGGCGGGAAACCAACGCCCAACCATAGCTTTGACTCAAGATGGCGTCTTGGCGGGAGCCAACGCCCTACCCCCCCCACCCCCCACCCATTCTCCGGCATAGCGGGAAACACCAAACCACGCCCCATCCTCAGCATTCCCTGCTGCGCTGCTCTCCCATTCGCTAAGAGCAGTCACGTGACCCACTCCGGGGCCTCTCATTGGCTCGGGAGACCGGATGACCTTGAAATTGGCTTAGAATCAGCCTAGCCCTACTACTTGCCCCCTTGTATTCGCATGGCCGTATATGTCAATAAGTCAAGTATATCCTAAATTTAAAAGAACTGAATGTTTTTGCGAGTATTGACAGTACTTTATTTATAGACTGGTGCTGCATTGGCTTGGATATGTCATTGAAGTTTCAAAACTTTCCTTCTGAGGGGCTTCTTATCAAGTTTCAAAACTTTCTCTCTTCTACTTGAGTGGTTCAAAGTAATATTGTCTAACAGAGGTCTCAGAAATTTTCATAGTAGAAAAAGAGGTGGTTTTTCGCCTTTACACTTCCCCCACTTAATTTCACTGTTGAACATGTCTTTCGAAAAAATAAACGTACACCTTTTAGTAACTCTCTTCGGGACAAGTACTGCGTAGCGGAAGTGACAAATTCCGTCATTCACTGCAGAAGTGCCACAGACGACTTTCGGTATCTGAGGGCTCCTCGATCTTGAAAACGAATAAGACACAATGTTGGACATTGAGTAGCTGGAGAACAGATATGTTCTAAACAGCCTTTACAGTCTGTTTTTTCTTTTGTCACACGAACCATAATGTCATTGTATTCCGCTTGGAGTCTTAGGTAGCTGAAGAAGAGCTCGATGTCATAGCTCGTTAGGTTCCTCATCAATGCATAATGCAAATGTATACTTATGAGGTATTTTACGCAGGCCACAGAGGACTGGGTAGTCAAGATCTATGTCTGATACATTTCTCTCATGATTCTTTTTTACTATCTCTGAATGCATTTTAAGTTTCTTAATATATGACAGGAAATCATTAATTAACCAACTGAGGAGTTCACCTTCAGTACTAAAAGATGCTTTTTTTTTTGCTAGTGACTTTACATCGCACCGACACAAATAGGTATTATGGCGACGATGGGATAGGAAAGGCCTAAGAGTTGGAAGGAAGCGGCCGTGGCCTTAATTAAGGTACAGATCCAGCATTTGCCTGGTGTCAAAATGGGAAACCACGGAAAACCATCTTCAGGGCTGCCGACAGTGGGATTCGAACCCACTATCTCCCGGATGCAAGCTCACAGCTGTGCGCTTCTAACCGTACGACCAACTCGCCCGGTTAAAAGATGCTCGTTTGTTCTCGTTACGGAATGTCCCATGTGAGGAGTTGCAGACATTATGCGCATTGAACAATTCAATAAAATGCTCCATAAAACAAATGGCTTATTTTAAACTGTATTTTATGGTCTCGGAACAAAACCACCTCCATACTTTACAAACCAGAGATTGTTTCAGGGGAAAATACAATATTTTTAGCTCTTGCTAGATTCATTTGCGTGAAATTTGTTGGGCAAATTATTTTCCTCGTTGGTTTCCTAATTTAAGATTTCTGAGTTTGAAGAGGCCTCACAAAAGATCGCCGGTCACGGTAGCATAGTTTAAAAAAAAGTCCAGTGACAAATTTTGGGATCGCCCGATTCTTATGACGTACCGTAACTCGGATCAAAACTTAGGAACAGAGGCCTACTTCGATCAGTTTGAAGTCGTATCTTATGCGTAATACTTCCTCTGTATAATGTTTCGAACATTGAACATTCACTGGAAACTTGTGAAACGAAATTCCACTGCCTTTAATTTCTCGTGAATAAACCATGACTGGAACTGCGAATGCTTAACATCAGACAAATACATAATACATTCATAACCAACTCAGTTAATGAACACGTTTAAAGGCGCGAGCCTGGTAGACTGGGGGCAAGATAGCGATCCTAGCGGCCCGGCATTGAACTTCAGTGTAACCACTTCCATAGCGTTTTACGGGCTCTATTTCCAGGCCTTGTATTATAACGTAGGCAACGGTCCGGAGTATGGAAACCCTTTTTCTTGAATACGCGATGGTGGAACCCGTGCACAGCGTGTGGCGCAGATCGTAGTCCTCACCTTTCCATTCTGTAGACGTCATTGCTTCGGTCAGACATGCAGGTCGCCTAATAGGCCGTCTACTAGAAAAAGGCCTGCACCAGGCCTCTCCGGAGGCCATACGCCATTATATATATTGCTTCGGTCGAGTAGAATTCCAGCCATATCTCTTTTTTCTTGTTCTGAAGTTCTTCTAAGAGTTCCTGATATGCTTTTGTGGATGGTAGGGGCATTTTCTGTCATAACTGTTCTATGAAGAAAGGTTCCCCGACGAGCTCATGTGATAGTCTAGAGGGAGTGAATTTCGATACACATAATCGCCTTTTAAGATATGTTGCTTTGATCTACTCGATGTCTTTGAGATTTGATTTGGTGAGATGAGTCCATATTAATTCTAGTCCGTAAGTCACTATGGGCATTATCGTGGTGTTGAAGATCTTTATGGCAGTGGTTACAAAGAGTCTGCGCAGGAGCTTTTTATTTTATTTTATTTACACATTTTGGCATTTGGTCCGTAAGACTATGCTGCCAGCTCTGTACATTTAAAAAACAGGAAGGTCAAAAAGCAACATCTTTACCACCTGGGACCTTTCATCGCGTTGTGACTAATTGGTGATAGAAAGCTACGGTACAGGAACTTCGGTTGGATGAGGACATTTTAAATACAGACTATAGAACAAACGTATCACAATGTTAAATTGGCTTCACTTAAAAATTTGGCTATTGCTTGCTATATACGGATGTCATAGCTGCTGAACAACGACGAAAGGGAACTGGGAAGTGGAACTTTGAGTTGTATAAGCGTTTGATATAAATTGGTTACTTGTGGTTTGTATATAGTGCATCCTAAATTGTATGGTTGAGGTCTGCTTTTTGATTGAGGTCAGAGGGATCACTAGATTGAATGCGAATAATTACCCACACGAGGATCAAACAAAGCGTTTAAAATAGGCATACCTATGGAAAAACGGGAAATAGTTTTTGACACAGAATTCTGGCCAAATGGAGTAACCTACCGCACTTATCGATTTCGTAAATAATAAAGACGAGACACCCAGAGAATTCCAGAAGACGACAGGCAAGACATTGGACATACTACTTTGGAATGTGGGAGGGTTAAAGAGTATTGTTAATACAGCACCAGATGCTATTTGAATAGGACAAGATGTAATAATATCTACAGAAACATTTTTGATGAAGCCTTTTGGCATCACAGGATATTACACAGCACACACTTATGCTAGACCAAAAGTTTTAGGCAGACCGGAGGGAGGTGTATTCCTCATGTTCAAATACACCATAGGAAATATTAAAGAGATAGTAAAGGAAGAAAACATGACAATCGTAAAATCCATGGACATTACAGTAGTGGGGATGTACATTACATATGGCACATCAATAGAAGACACATCGGAGCAGGTATTAGGGGCTATATCACAAGCGAGAACAGAAGAAAATGCAATTATTGCAGGAGAATTCAACTGCAGAATTGACAAACCAAATAACAAAACAACAACTAAACTGAATATTCTACAGGAGGAAGGTTTTAAACTCATCAACAAGGCCGAAGATATAACCTATATAGCGTACAATGGAACAAGCAAAATATACTTAGTTTTTTATAGAGGAAAGAAGATCATAGCTAAAAACCAAAAAAGAAATGGAATACCTTGAACACATCGCTCACTATAAACATATCCCCATACATACCAGAAACATAGATGAAAAGTCACTTCTAGACTCACATAAAACAACAAGAAAAATAGAAGTACTACAAAACAACACACAAGTTATAGAAAACGTGAAGTGACACCTAAGAGACAATGATATCAATCTCACCATACTACCATTCAAGCTGCTATAATTGCAGCAACGGTACCAGCCATCAGGAAATCGAAACCATGGTTTGACATTGAGTGCTACCAACACCGAAGAGAAACGTTAGATGGCCTACACAAAGCAAGACTCAAAGATGTAAAAGATGCCCTACAGGAATATGCTAGGAAGAGAAAGGAATACAAGATGCTCTTAAAAAGCAAGAAATCACAATTTATAGGAAAAGAAGCACTAAGAGAAGCAGATGAAGCACGCAAGGACCCCTACATAGCACTTAGAAGAAAGGTCATCAGAACACCAGATGAAATCCAAATGGAAAGTTGGGAATGCCACTTCTCTCAAATTTTAAATAAAAGACAGACAGACAAATCACATGGTAATAGGACACCGAATAGTAGTACTGTTGGGAGATCAGAAGAATGCACATGCCCGATAATAATAATAATAATCGTATGGCCTCAGCTACCGTGTGCAGACATTTCAATTTGACGCCATCTGGCTGTCTGCTCGTCAATTTCGACGTTCCGTTTTACTCTAGGCCCCCACTAGATGGCAGACCGAGTAAACCGAAACTCTCTTGGGCGTCTATGGCTGAGATTTAATGAATTTTGTCGGGTAAACACCAAATGTGTCACCAGAGATCTTTTACATGCCGACATCGTACGACATGGAGCGTCGAATGGACTTTTTTCCGCCCTTCAAAAATCCGACTACCTCTGCCGGGTTTGAACCCGCTATCTTGGGATCCGGAGGCCGATACTCTACCGCTGATCCACAGAGGCAGCTACATGCCCGATGAGGCATGGGGTGAAGGAGTTTTCACCAGCAAAGCCAGTGACGCAGCGGTTACCATAGCAACTCCGCTACTACCCAGGCGACTTTATATTGGCAGCTCTTCGCTCTTGTCAGTTGTAATCCAGCAAACTGCTAAGTGTGAGTCAATGTTTTCGTGTAGCAGATAAGAGCAGATCTGTCTGGGAAGAAAAGGAAGTTCGTGCTTGCAGGCCACATTCCTTATTCTTGCATTCTTCTCATCTCTACACAGTATAATTGGATGGTTCTGGCGCCTTCTCCTCCTCCGGCTACCAGGGGCCCACTCCTCCTCCCGAGGGGCCTTCCCAGGGGCCCGCTCCTCTTCCCGGGAGGCTTTCCTAGGGGCCCGCTCCTCCTCCCGCGGAAAATTTGAATTGGTAAACAAAGCCACATGCTTTCTGACAGACAACAACGCATCGCTAACCTCACTGGTGCCATCTTGGCGGGCCTAAACCTCAGTGCTACCAACTTAACCTCACTAGCGCGAGATTTGAATTGGTAAATAAATCCAGGTGCTTTTTTGGCAGCCAACAACGTATCGCTAACCTCAGTGCTACCATCTTGACGGGCCTAAACCTTAGTGGTGCCAACGTAACCTCACTAGCGCGAGATTTGAATCGGTAAACAAAAGCCACGTGCTTTTTGATAGCTATCTTCCACCATCTTTAATCAACAGCCAGGTGGCGTCAAATTGAAATGTCTGCACACGGTAGCTGAGGCCATACGATTATTATTATTATTATTATTATTATTATTATTATTATTATTATTATTATTATTATTATCGTGAGGTGTGTTACTATCTTTAGTGCATGGCTCGTAGTCAAATATGGAACGATACTCGTCACGAGAGTTGGGGGACATGTATTTAATGTACGGTCTGGCAGGATGTAGTGCCCGTAAAGCAACACAACGGTACAGAGAACGCTTTCCCAACAGGCGTCATCCCAATTTAATAAGTTTATCATCGCGGATACCTACTTACGAGAGACGGGATCATTCACGCCAGTAGGAAAGAATGAGTGGATCCAGATCACCTCAGCCTCTGCACCAGGGGCGTATTCTCCTTGAATGCAAGGCATTCATTGCATGCGTTATGATAACACAAAGAACTGTCTGATGTACGATTTTAGGTTGTTTCAAGTCGAATATTAATGATTTCATCTCTCAGAAGTTCAAAAGGTCCGCGCAACTGTACTGGTTCCGTTGCTTGACTACGTGTGGTGCTGGTGTAGTCTCGCCGTCTACACCACTCTAGGAAGAAAGAGACAGCGATTGGAGGAGTTACGGTTGTAAGGCATGCAATCTTAAAATTGCATTCGGTGGCAGACGTAGTTCTGAAACCCTCCGAACGATGTCGCTGCAATTGAAACTTGGTCAGAATTTGTCACCCCATACCCGTGCTACCTCTGCCATCTGTTAGCAACTTGGAGAAAGTCGGCATCTTTACAGCGAACGGGACCCACAGATTACCCCCCAGCGAGAATCCAACGTGACGAAACTGACCAATGCCACTGGGGTGACTTACCTCCAGTGCTTGAGTTGTGGCTAACTAGTGAGTTAATTCATTGTGTTTTCGGTGTTTTATTATATTTTGCGCACATATGGTATTAACGGATATAATTGTAAATCAGTTTGAAAAGCCATTTACTGGCCGTTCGTTTGATGAAAAGATTCAAATAGTTAAAGCCGGGAGACCTCTACCTTCCCTCGTAAATTTCTTCTTCTTCTTCTTAATCTGCTTACCCTCCAGGGTTGGCCTTTCCCTCGCACTCAGCGAGGGATCCCTCCTCTACCTCCTCAAGGACAGTGTACTGGAGCTTCAGACTCTGGGTCGGGGGATACAACTGGGGAGGATGACCAGTACCTCGCCAAGGCGGCCTCACCTGCTATGCTGAACAGGGACCTTGCGGGGGATGGGAAGATTGGAAGGGATAGACAAGGAAGAGGGAAGTTAGGTACCATCCCGGCATTTGCCTGGAGGAGAAGTGGGAAACCACGGAAAACCACTTCGAGGATGGCTGAGATGGGAATCGAACCCACCTCTACTCAGTTGACCTCCCGAGGCTGAGTGGACCCCGTTCCAGCCCTCGTATCACTTTTCAAATTTCGTGGCAGAGCCGGGAATCGAACCCGGGCCTCCGGGGGTGGCAGCTAATCACACTAACCACTACACCACAGAGGCGGACCCTCGTAAATTTAATAACAGAAAACAAGAATTGTGTACACACGTTCAATCCAGAAACTTACAGTAAAACTGTTTGGCTCGAGTTCACCTACATGTAATTAGGGTGAGTAGAATGGAAATTTACTTAATACATTGTGTTAACTGCATGGTTACTAGTTGCATGCCTCAGTGGAGATTCCAGGATACGCCACTGCTCTGCACCCGTTGCGGGGGTCTCTCACTGGCCAGGCCAGGCGTGTGCGGAACCTTAACTACACACCGGAGGTCTTCATGTAAGAGGCAATTATTTCCTGAAGGTTATTGTTGTGGGCGAGGTGCAGTGACCATGTGGTGACTGGATATGCTTTAAAGTTCTCTTACTGGTGAAAGGTGAACAGGATGTTAGTTTATGCAACAAGCAAATTGTTCTTTACTGAACTCCACCCCTACTGTGACTGAGGGAAAGAATAAGGAGAGGTGCAGTGCAGCTGTTAATAGGCAAGATCTCCTTGGCAGTATGTTGAAGGTTTTCTACCCGCGAAAGGTGAACAAGATGTTTATGGCAAGTTGCAATTTTGAGTGAAGGCTAACCAGCGACGACTCCACCCAACTGGTGAGGAGTGAAGGTGATGGCAGGGAGTATTTAATGAGCAGAGCACGCCATGCTAACTATAATCTAGTTGGTAGAGAACTTCTCTACTACCGTACTTTTCTTTCTTCTTCAGTGAGTGAGTTGTAAGTTCATTTAGTTAATTATTTGTAAAAGCAATACAAATTTCAACAAAATGGATATGCTACTGAAATTAAATAAGAAAGCAAACGCACCTCAATTTCATTAGAGAAATATAAGCGAGTGGCAAATTAACCATCCTTTTAAGGTTAAGGAACTGGGAGCAGTGGAGACACGTTTCGGACGGAACATAATAGCCGAAATTGAGGGTGAAAATGAAGAGACCGTGAGTGATTTCCTACCAGCGCAATTTGCGAACATTTCTGCAGAAGAATTAGAAGAAATAAATTTATTAAAACAAATAACCTGAATAATGATCTATAAAGGCATAGAGAGGGGGTACCAACAGGTGTGCTTCCTACAGTAGAATGCCGACAGTTACAACAATTATTTTCACTAAGTATGCAGAAGGTCTTTTCTTTTTATATGAAACTTCTTTTTTCCTTATTTGAATAATTATTTTGTTAATTTAAAATAGTATGCGCTGATTATTTTCAGGTCCGTGTTGCTATGATGAATTGGAAGAAAGTGGAGATTAAGCCTGGATCCGAAAATCAAGCATATCCAGTCATACAGAGTCAACGATTGCAAGTACATCGAGGGGAGGAAGTCGACGCAATTGCACAGCATGATCAAGGTAATGCGGGACAGCTGAGCGCAGAACAGCAGCAAGAACTGTCTGGTAATTGTATTTAACTATGGAACGTAGGGTGTGGACTCTTAAATTTCACAGTATATGTGACGAAACTTATTAAAGCATATGAAAGCCAGCAGTGCTGTAGTGCGATTTCTCTTAACCGAATTTTCAAGTAATGAACATTTTTTACTGTTTGTTGGGTACAATACATTCGAAGAAATATATAAAATTGAATTTTACTTTTCCTCACAAGAATCGACTAAAACTTCTTATTACCGGAATACAATATTAGAGAAGCTTCAGGACGAGTTTCCAAGCGAAGCTATTCACTGTTCACTAGATGTAGTAGGGAGTGAGCTGGCTCGATGGTTATACTGTGTGATGACGGATTGTACATTCTTGATAATTCGTTGCTCCGCCAAATGTTGGACTTGTCTTGAGAACGCAGAAAAAAATTTAGCACCAGAACGAAATTTGTGGCCGCATTTTTTAGTCATGGAGTTTCCTTCGAGCAAGCGTAGAAAATTAGACATTAATTTACAGAAGGACGAAGATGAGGGAAGAATGCAAGCACATTTTGATGGAGCGTTTGAACGCATTCGTGCGCTTATGAGGGAGGTAAATGGATCCCTATTAATATCATATAAGTTCGAACCTAGCGAGGAGCGAGAAGAAGCTGCTCAGTTAGAGCTGATTGAAAATCTTAACGAGCAAGAGGAATTGCCTAATCGGATGTTAGAAATTTATTTACATGCTCTCAATGTTAATGGGCTAACTCTTCAGATAGAAGATCTGTCTGATTTCCAGTGTAAGCAAATTGAGAAAGTCTTTCGTCGCAGAGTGTACACACTAGCGGTGGTAAATGTTAAAACTGATTTCTTACTTCCAGAAAAGTTCCTAGATAAACCTTACGTGTGGTTTAATAAATATGTGAAGAAAGCACTTAACACACAAGCATTAAAAGTAAATACTGTTCTCTGCACACAACATGTTCTTCACGATAAAATCGCTAACAATTATTTTCATGCTAGGAATGCAGAAATTAACGAAGGTACGAATTTAAGACAGTGGTAGAACGAGCATGTGACTAAACCGATTCTGAAAATAATGACAGAGTTCGAGGCTCGTGATTCGGGTTGGTCTCTGCTGCGAATTTGTGAATTGCATATAAACATTAATAAATATGTTGGTTTTCACGTACGCAAGTCGCAGAGTAGTCTAACGTTGCCTTCAGCAATTAGAAACAATAATGCAATTATTAATCTGCAGAACACACGGGATGCTTGCTTTGCATGGAGTGTAGTTGCTGGCTTATTTCCAGCTAAACGAAATTTGAATCGCATGTCTTCTTATCCACATTATAATTTAATTTTAAATTTAAAAGGCATACCAATCCCGATGTAAATGACATATATTAGAAAATTTGAAGGTCAAAACGAAATCTCGGTGAATGTATTTGGAGCGAAGTACGATGAAAACAACTGGGTGTGCATAGGACAGAAAGAAGTCAATAAAGAGTTTACTCTTGTACCTTTGTACGTTTCATACAAAAGGTGTGAAAAGAAAGTAGATCTACTAATGCTTCAGGTTGGTGACAGTGAGAAGTATCACTTCTGTTTAATTAAGAATCTTTCACGTCTTGAGCGCTCACATCTTACGAAGTGTCAGAAAAAACTTATATTTGCAGACGATGTTTGTCTTACTTCCGTAATGAGGAAAAACTAGATTTGCACAGTAATGACTGTAAACAATTTCCGGTGGCAAGAAGTATAATGCCTTCGGATAGTGAACGACTAGTTCACTTTGCAAAGTATAAGGTTAAAGGGTCAGTGCCTTTTATTGCGTATGCTGCCACAGAATGCATACTGAAACCTGTGTCTACTTCTTTTCCAAAAGATAACACATCGCATTCAACTCCAATGCACGAACATATGCCATACAGCCTGGCATATTTACACTGTAGTTTTGACAGAGATTTGTGCTCTTTCAAACTCTATCGAGGTAGTGATTGTGTTAAATGGTTCGTAGATGAGATGTATAACTTGGTAGACACGCTTGTACCATCTTATTTTGAAACAAAACTGATGTTACCATTGACTGTTGAGCAAGAAAATTATTTCCTCTCGTCTACTTATGTCACATATGTGAGATGGAAATCGCAGATAATGAAATTAAAGTTCGCGATCATTGTCTTTTAACTGGTGTTTACAGGGGATCAGCACATCAATCGTGTAACATAGAGTATCGTAAAATTTCTACATTGCCGGTAGCATTCCATAATTTGACGGCCTATGATGGTCATTTTATAATTAGAGAACTGCGTGGGAAGAGAGGGGATGGTGCGCCAAATCTTGGAGGAAACATCAAATTGTTAGCAGTGAACATGGAGCGATACAAGGGATTTTCAAACTTTATACGTTATAACCCAAGACAATGTGTTGAGCTAGGATTCATAGACAAGCTGTATGAACTTTATTCCTTTTTCACTGGACAAAATGGCACTATTACTTAGTGAGAACACAAAGCTTGTAACGAGACGTTATTTCACCGATGATTTACAGTTTAAACTTGCTTCTCGGAAAGGAATATTTCCTTACGAATACATCACTAGTATGGAGGTGTTAGACGACAGTATTTTGCAGCCACGGTGTTCACTCATTAGCTCTTTGAAGGGTAAAACTGTGTCGAAAGAAAACTACGCGTTTGCTCCCCTTATATGGAATAAGTTTAACTGTAAATCATTGGGTGAATATTCCGATCTTTACTTGAAAATCGATACCTTTTCTCTTGGCTGATGTATTTGAAAATTTTAGATTGAGTGTAAAGGAGACATATGGTATTGATGCCGCTCATTTCTACACGGCACCGTCTATGTCCTGTAGGGCTATGAAAAAAATAACACCTGTTCAGCTAGAATTACTTCAAGATATGGACATGCTGTAGTTTGTCGAACACTCTATACGCGGTGGCAATGTGCAATTCATTACGCGGCATGCAGTAGCAAATAACAAGTACATGTTAACATAGGATGAGTCCAGAACAGAATCATACATAATGTACTTTGCCGTGAACAATTTGTATGGATTCGCTATGCAACAGTTTCTTCCGACGGGCGGGTTTCAATGGGTAAAGAATATCGAGAATTTGGACATTATTAATGTAGGTGATGAAGTAGATAGAGGGTATATGGTGGAGGCTGATTTATTTTAACCCCCAGAACTTCATGATAAACATGCCGATTATCCTTTTTGCCCTGAAAAATCCACGAAACTAATGAGCACTCTTTACAACAAGGAACGGTATGTTCTTCATTATAAACTATTAAAACAGTGTGTAGAATTAGGTATGAAAGTAGCTCGCATCTACAGAGCGATTCAATTTAATCAGAGCGCATGGCTAAAATGCTACATTGATTTGAACACACAGAAACGAAAGCTAGCAAAAAATGAGTTCGAGAAAAGTTTCTATAAATTAATGAATAACGCAATTTTTGGTCTTTCATTAATGAACATAATGAAGCTGGGCGACATCAAAGGGGTCACACAGTGGGAGGGTCGTTGTGATGCTCGAACGTTGATCGCAAAAGCAAACTTCAAACGTCGTATCATAGTGGATGATCAGTGTATGTTTATCGAAATGAAGAAACTTCAAATTCTTCACAATCAGCCGGTTTACCTCGGTGCTACAATTTTAGATTTGTCAAAAATGAAAATGAACGATTTTCACTACGACGTTATTTTGAGAAAAACTGATTCAAACTCACAACTACTATACATTGACACCGACAGTTAAATATACAATTTCTCATTTAATATATACGAGTTTGTGAAGGAAAATTCAGTTTTGTTTGACACAGGAAACTATAACGAAAATAATCCTTTCCAAATGGAAAGAAAATTTTAGGTGAAATAGGTTTAATGAAGGATGAAAACGGTGGAAGTATCGTTGAAGAATTTGTAGGTTTGCGGGCAAGGATATATGCTATTAAGTTGTGTGAAAAAATGAAAACTACTTGTAAAGCTAAAGGTGTCAAAAATGTTTTCCATCACCTTACAATTGATCAGTATAGACGTTGTCTGTCTGAAGGTGAACGACTGACCAAACTACAAGTGTACATCTCTTCTACTTCTCATTCCGTGTTCACGGTTCATCAAAATAAACTAAAACTCTCATGTAATGATGACAAAAGGTACATCACACACAACAAAATTCATTCATTACCATTTGGACATTAAAGTCTTGCAGAGAAGGAATAGGCAAAATAAAGAAGCAGAAAATCTTATATTAACAAATTGTAACCAATGTATAGCAGATATTTTTGCCCCGCGGGAACTACCTTGCATAGTAGGCCCCCTTTTGCGTATCCTTTTTTTTTTGTAAGCACCTCTTCCTCGTCCTCATCGGTTTACCCTTCCGTATGTAATAACAATGTAATTTACTCTGTAGGTGATAGTAGTAAAATGTGCATCCACACTATCTCCAGGTTATCAAGTAATAGCAGGAGAAGCTCTTTAAGAGAATTGCAATCTTATAAAATTGCAAAATAGATATTTTTTCTTCTGTATTCAATTTATCAATTTTTTCGCTCTAGAGAGATTTGTAATCTTATAGAACTACAAACTTGATAAACATTAAGCTAATTTTTGTTTTTCCTTTGTTCAAATTATTGTACTGTATTTAAACTTTCTATTTTAAAGTGCACTGTAAACCTTCATTTTTTCTACTGTCTATATTTAACAGGGCGTTGTAAATCTTGATTTTATTAATATTTTCTCGAAAAATAAAAGCCAAACTAGATAATCAAAAGTTGTTAGATTTTTTCAACTATCCCACCCTATTAGTTCCTGCCGCCACCTTTCTTTTAGTCCTAAAGAAAAAAGGCAAACTTAGGGGTAGGAAAATGAAAAAATATGTATTTCTTTTTAAATTACACTAATTTATTTTAACTATATAACTAGAGGAATTTTTAAAAATACATTTTTGTATAATCTTCGCACTTCTTGCACAGCTAGTAGACCTGCAGGGGAGAAAAACGTTAATTAGTTGATAGCAAAATAAAACAGAAAGAGCAAGCAAGAAGAAGGAAACCATTATCTATTTTCTTCACTTTAATAATTGTTGAATCAGTAGCTGATATCAAGCTCGGACGTTAATAGTCGTTCTTGTTGTTGTTGCTGGCTCATGAATCCTGACAGGGATGGTGTAAGTTTGCCTTAAAATGATCTAGTTAAATACTGCCAGAGCGCACTTAACTGATGTTCGTAAATAGTTAATGTTTTTTTTTGCTAGGGGCTTTACGTCGCACCGACACAGATAGGTCTTATGGCGACGATGGGATAGGAAAGGCCTAGGAGTTGGAAGGAAGTGGCCGTGGCCTTAATTAAGGTACAGCCCCAGCATTTGCCCGGTGTGAAAATGGGAAACCTCGGAAAACCATCTTCAGGGTTTCGATAGTGGGATTCGAACCTACTATCTCTCGGATGCAAGCTCACAGCCTCGCGCCTCTACGCGCACAGCCAACTCGCCCGGTGAGTTAATGTTTTCAGCGAAGAAGGCCCACTCAAATTTATTGAATCTGCCCATACCTTCCTTCTTCAATTCCTTTATTACTGAACACACTATTCTCATCATACCATCTGATGATTTTAACCAACGATGAACTGCGTGAACGTTGAACATAGCACAGCTGCCTGAATGTCTTGCTATATCTGGAAAATGACGTGGACAGTCAACAGGAATACACTCGTTACTTATTGTCTTTAAATCGGGCACACCTTCTATAATGTTAAAATCAATTATGCATGAATGAGGATACTCTCGTAGTGCCATTAGACGTAATTAAGTAACACAGTTGCACACAACCAGATATTGGTATTGTTGATCACTGAGAAGATTGAAGTACGACGTAAGCGTGAAATCTAAATTAGGTACACTCACACCTAATATTGCTGTAGATAAAACATGTGTAGACGAATCTATATTACAACAAGCTATCTCTTAATTTCCAGTGGGTAATTTTTGAATGTCAACAATCACTCCTCTAGGTTTTGCACTCATGGTGTGTTCGATATCGAAGAACTGAAGCAGAGAATCCTCTCTTTCTCTCGTTTATACATTCTGTTAGGAGAAAAGGAAGAAAAACTCGTAAAAGATTACTGGAAGAAGAATACTTCATTCGTTGGAGGTTTATAATTTATTATACGAACGTGAATAATGATTCAATGTAGAGTAGTGTTGGCTGGAATAGGTTCGTTCCTTTCAATTTCAATGCGAACAATTATATAGGAAGATTTTATCGATTCTAGCTGTTCCATGCAATTAATGACAATAGGACAATGCGATTGAAATTCACTTTATGATATGTTCGGTTTAGAACGATTATCGCATTACGAAACCTGATGAACATATCATGCAATTCACTGCAATTGCCATTGTTATAATTAGCCACATCCTTTTCATATGGGTAAAAGTTTGAATTTAAGAGGCGGCCGGAGCTGGAACGGCCGGCCACCAGCTCAGTAGTTGTTGTGACATGGGTCAAAAGTTTGTAAGAGTTTCTATAAGGAAATGGAACAAGGTAAAATTATTTTGTTTTTATAGCGTACGGTAGTCTGTGATACATTACTCATTAGTGTAAAAGCATTTTAAAAAGAAATGCAAGTATAGTTATAAAATGGTATTTAAAATAACGAATCTCCATATGAAATTGAGCTCTAAACCGCGGTTTTCCTAAACTTGTTTTAAGTCAAGATGGTGTACAAATTAGAAGCAAACTATACCGTAAAGAAGTTTATTTTTTTCTCTAAGCGGCTACTTTAACATAGTTCAAAATTAAGGATTCTTTATATATTTAATCGTGATTTTAATAAAGCTCTGCTTATTGACTTCCGAGTGTCGGCCGAATTCTAGTGCTGGTAGTTCAGCCACTTTCCGTCAGATGCCGCAGCGTCACAAAGCCTTGTCCTTGAAGAGGGATGATGACAGATTAGCTCTTAGCCGGCCACAGACGAGCGATCCATTTGGCCCGAGTCCATTTAGATCGAGTCCATTTGGCAGCGGTCAAAATTAGGTAGACACACACGAACGCTCCGCGCCGAGCCCAGCTCCAGGCAGTTGTGATTATCTGCTTGTGAAGTTCACTGGTTCTGAACATGGACGAAGAATTCATCACCTTAGCAGCCGCTGCTGTGGTTGTGTGCATGAAGTTGAAGACAAGAAATCCGAGGAGAAAATGGCAAAAGGAGTGGTTGGCTAAAAGAAGGAAATTTACTCATGTCAATCTGTTGAATCAGCTTTCATTCGAGCCTTCAGATTGGCGAAATTACTTGAGAATGGATGAAACAACTTATCATACCTTGCTGAAGATGGTTACGCCCATGATCGAGAAAAGGGATACAAATATGAGACAAGCTATCAGCCCTCACGAGAGACTGACTGCTACTCTCCGCTACTTAGCGTCTGGATGTACCTATGAGGAACTAAAATTCGTTACTGCAATATCGCCTCAGGCTTTGGGAACTATAATACAAGACATGTAGAGCGATTCTAAGATGTCTGCAAGGATGCATGAAGGTAGGTAAAAGTTAATTTCTAATTCAGTAGCAAAAATATGCGTACGCCTACGAAAATGTAGTTGTTCAGTCATATAGTAGTGTACAGGGTAAATTATTTTCTAAATACTAATACAGTAATAGCAGACTTACTTTTATTTATCTATTTATTTATTTACAAAAAAATGAAGCGAAATCTGAAAAAATGCAAGTAATATATGAAATGAAAAACCTCGGGTCAAAGGAGAAGAAACAACAGTACTACTAATTCGAAAAGTCTACAGAAGAATTTATTGTATTGAAATATTTATGGATACGGCTCTGCAGCATCGAAGTACGCCCTCATTATGGGGTCCTGGCTTCCTGAGGAAGAGGCAGGCAGACGCCCTTCATCGGTGACGATTCTGGAAGTGGCGTTTAACACTCCCTTTTCAGCATAAAAAATAGCGTCATTTATGAGTTTTTGGCAAAAAGGTGTCATCGAAGCCGAAATGGACTGCATGTTTTCGGCAACATATTCCCCAAACGCATCATGAGGTTGCCTTGTTTTTTCAGTTGGTGTGGGAATGGTGACAGGCTGGTCCATTCGTTTAGATATTTTCTCTAAAACTTGATCCACTCTTGGAAGGGGTCGCTTGAAAGAGCGAGATGATCTGGATGATGCTGAACATTGACTCCCAGTGCTCATGTGATCATCATTATCTGCCGAATCTCCATCATTGCTCTGGAAAAAATGAAATGAAAAAATGAAATAAATAAATAAATAAATAAATAAATAAATAAATAAATAAATAAATAAATAAATAAATAAATAAATAAATAAATCATGAAATAAAAGTAACCAAATACAAAACAAATATCTTCTTACAATAATAATCCATTTATACAAATTTGATAATATACGTTATATTTTATTCATCACATTGTAATATTTTATTGTTCACGTTTCCTTTTTCAGATGCCTCATACTAAAGAAGAATGGAGAACGATCGCCCGCCGATTTGAGGATAGATGGCAGTTCCCCCAACTGCCTTGGGGCGATCGACGGGAAACACATTCGGATCGTCCCCCCTCCTGGAAGTGGATCTTATTTTTGGAACTACAAATATTTTCATTCCATTGTACTTATGGCGTGCGCTAATGCCGACTATGAATTTATTTGGTGTGAAGTTGGCATTAACGGTCGGGTATCAGATGGTGGAGCATTGAAAAACACTGATTTTTTTGAAAAACTGAACATGGGCTAGCTCAACATCCCTCATCCAGAGCCTTGTTCTGGCAGTGTGACTAGTTTACCATATGTTTTCGTTGGGGATGGGGCGTTTGCTTTGAGGAGCGATTTTTTGAAGCCCTATGGTGAAAAAACTTTAACAAGGGATCGCAGAATTTACAACTACCGTTTATCGAGGGCTAGGTGAATCGTGGAAAACATTTTTGGGATCATGGCTAATCGTTTCAGGATCTTTCACAGCAGTATAAATTTATCGTTGGATCGAATAGATATTGTAGTATTGACGTGTTGCGTCTTGCACAATTTTCTTCGGAAAACCTGCCCGACTTATACCATGGAGGAAATAGAGTTCGAAGAAGGGATATCACCAACCGAGACGCAGACGCCGCTACAAACTACCGCATCGTGGAATGCACCTGCATCTGCGAAGCTCGAGAGTTATTCAAAGAGTACTTCGTTGGTGATGGTGAAGTGCCTTGGCAAGATGAAAGAATATGAAATGCCATGTTAATCACAAACTTACATAATATGTGCATTAACTTGTTTCCCTCGTGTGCAGAAGACCTGTTTTATTTCTATGCACTTAATGTTTAAAAATAATTAATATTGGGGATGTGTTTGATTATGAATGGTTTGACATGAGAAGTTACAAATAAAATGTATTACTCAACTATAGTCACTTATTGTAAATTTACCTCATCTTCCCCAAATGGCATATCATCTAACACCGACGTTACCGAATGACTTCTTCGTGGTATGTCTTGATCTTTCAGGAAGCTCAGTTGGTCGTAGTACCAGAGTTTAGGAACGTGTGCACTAGATGGTTCTGTCCCTGTGGTCTGAGATGCCTTTATCTGAAAGTCAAATGTAAGATACCCCAATTGAGGAATTCAATACAACATTCTTTTATATTACGTAGCCGGTTGAAAATGTGTTAACAATACACACAGATACTACCATACACATCCGTTTAGTATTTAATAATAATAATAATAATAATAATAATAATAATAATAATAATAATAATAATAATAATAATAATAATAATAATAATAATTGCGGCACTTACCTTCCTCAGCTCTTTGTTGTACGAACCCCGCATAGAAGAAAGTTTCTTTAGCACCGTTTCCCGGTTCGCTTCAGGATCTTTCGTTTTAAATAATTACACAAGTTGGTCAAGAGCGTTATTGCGTTTCACTTTGTCGTGATAATCTGCATGAGTCACTTGCCACAGGCAAGGATGATTGCGATAACTCTCAATCATCTCAAGTACGAAATCGCGCCCGCTAATAGTACCAGACATTTTGTGAGATATATGTTGACGACAAGGGGTCTCTTTCAATACTGACAGCAATTTGGAGCGGGGATTCCACACACACGGTGAGGCCAACAGATGGCTCGAGTCCAATCGGACCCGCGATTCCCCACACACGGGAAGTCCAATTGATGGCTGGGTGGCTCGGCGCGGTGGACTTTGGATCGGGCGGAAATCCAGCTGTGCCTGCCGAGCCACGCCGATCCATGTAGGATTCCCCACACACGATAGGTTTCTGGTTCGGCACCAGGCCAATTGGACTGATGGATCGCTCGTCTGTGGCCGGCTTTACCCATGCAGGGATGTGGTGAGTGAGATCTTCAGCTGCTCTCAGTTGCTTCCTCACCCTTGCTTCATAACAAGCGGCAGTGGACACGCTGACAATAATTCGTTACTCGCTAGTTGTGGTATGACCTTTCAGTAGCACGTTATTTTTTTACCGAGTGCAATGGAGTGGCAAAATGCTTGATTTGTAATAAGACATTAAACTTTGTTAACAATTTTAACACTGGGGAAGTTCGCCGTGCGGCTGTGAGCTTGCATCCGGGAGATAGTGGGTTCGAACCGCACTGTCGGCAGCACTGAAGATGGTTTTACGTGGTTTCCCATTTTCACACCAGGCAAATGCTGTGGCTGTACCTTAATTAAGGCCGCGGCCGCTTCCTTCCAACTCCTAGGCCTTTCCTATCCCATCGTCGCCGTAAGACCTATCTCTGTCGGTGCGACGTAAAACCACTAGCAAGGAAAAACAGCTGCCTTATCTGAGGTAGATGTTACCTGACTTTAATGAATTGTCTTTGTTATATTAGTGACGCAATGATGCTTACTATTCAAAATAAGACAATTAACTTATTTTTATTGGTAACTGTAGGTCGGAGGTGAATCGTCAGTTCGAATAAGCTACAACATATCTTACTAAAAGAATGGCTAAATGGCGTAACGTTACAGAAAGAGATTCAGTAATGGTTGAGAATCCGCATACTGAATAGTAGTTGCTAGTAGAATAAGAATAAATTGCTATAAATATACGTTGTTCCTCTTTCAGTTGTAGCCTATTACAGTATGGGCAGTGGCGGTTCTAGATACTTAAAAACCGAGCTGGATAGCTGCAGTCGCTTAAATGCGGCCAGTATTCAGTATTCGGGAAATAGTAGGTTCGAACCCCACTGTCGGCAGCCCTGAAGGTGGTTTTCCGTGGTTTCCTATTTTCACACCAGGCAAATGCCGGGGCTGTACCTTAATTAAGGCCACGGCCGCTTCCTTCCCACTCCTAGCCCTTCCCTCTCCCATCGTCGCCATAAGACCTATCTGTGTCGGTGCGACGTAAAGCAACTAGCAAAAAAAGAAATTAAATGGGGGGGGGGGGCTGTTTGGATTTGAAAATCTTGGTAACGGAATTCAAAAGAAAAGTAACCATGTTTATGAAAATACAATGGGCAACATTAGCACAACCATTAACATGTTTATTTCAAATACGTTATATCCGGAAATTATCAATTTCTTTATTATTAAGGAATTTTAAATCAATGAATTCACTAAAACTGAGCCCCCAGCCCCGCCAGGGCTAGAATCGCCACTGGATATGGGTTTAAATCTACGTTTGTTACTAGTGTGCACGGAAACTCACCACTGCACTGCTTCCCTTGCTCTCGATACGAGGCTTGCAGGCGGACCTCCCCTGTTTCTGCATTACAACCCTCCTTGAGGCTCCGTGCATGTGTCACTGTTTATAATACCCATTACAGCTGGGACAGATAGAACGCAACCGTTTCGGGAACACAACCGTTGTTGAATGAAACAATTACAAGAATATAACCGTTTTTCAGTTGCAGTGCGGTGGTGGTGATTATTGTTTGGATTTTTGCTAGGGGCTTTACGTCGCGATTATTGTTTTAAGAGGAAGTACAACTAGGCAACCATCCGCTATATAACTCTAATCAGAGAGAAAAAATGGAAGGGATCCGACACTTCGAAAAATGAAGGTATCGGCCTAGGAAAGACAAGGGCCACGAAGGGCGTGAAAATGAAAGACTCCATAGGTCTCCTTACGTAATACCGTCGGGGTCGGAAAAGAACAAGAGTTGACTAAATGTGGTCGGATAGGATTGATGAGAGAAGAGAATATCGTCTACTGCAGCTGGTTATTCAAGGGAAGATACAAGGCAAAAGATGACCAGGAAGAAGGCGCATTCCTTGGATTGATAATTTGAAAACTTGGTTCAACTGTTCCACTACTGAGCAACATCCAAAGCAAGAATCTCTATTATGGTAGCCGATCTTCTGAAAGGAGATGAACCGAGCTCGATAGCTGCAGTCGCTTAAGTGCGGCCAGTATCCAGTATTCGGGAGATAGTAGGTTCGAACCCCACTGTCGCCCCCTGTGGGTGGGGGTGGTAGAACAACACCCACGGTATCCCCTGCCTGTCGTAAGAGGCGACTAATAGGGGGCCCAGTGGCTCTGTACTTTGGAGCGTGGGCTGGCGACCACGGGGCCCTTAGCTGAGTCCTGGCATTGCTTCCACTTACTTGTGCCAGGCTCCTCACGTTCATTTATCCTATCCGACCTCCCTTGGTCTACTCTTGTTCTCTTCCTACCCCGACGCTATTAGGTATGCGAGGGCTAGGGAGTCCTTCATTTTCGCGCCCTTCGTGGCCCTTGTCTTCCTTTGACCGATATCTTCATTTTTCGAAGTGTCGGATCCCTTCAATTTTTTTTTCTCTGATTAGTGTTAATAGAGGATGGTTGCCTAGTTGTACTTCCTCTTAAAACAATAATCACCACCACCACCTGAGTCATATGATGAGCACACAAGTACAATGTAGTGCAAACTGATTGATATCTATCAAGTATACGCGTCCAGATGAATACAATAATCACCACCGCACTGTCGGCAGCCCTGAAAATGGTTTTCCGTGGTTTCCCATTTCACACCAGGCAAATGCTGGGGCTGTACCTTAATTGAATCGATTATTTCAGAAACCAGTCAAGCGCCAAGTCTATTATTTTTTGGAAAATGAAAAAAAACTGTCTAGCATCAGACAAAATGTAATGGTAGGGGTTTTAATTTTTTTTGCTAGTTGTTTTACGTCGCACCGACACAGATAGGTCTTATGGCGACGATGGGACAGGAAAGGGCTGGGAGTGGGAAGGAAGCGGCCGTGGCCTTAATTAAGGTACAGCCCCAGCATTTGCCTGGTGTGAAGATGGGAAACCACGGAAAACCATTTTCAGGGCTGTCGACAGTGGGGTTCTAACCTACTATCTCCCGAATACTGGATACTGTTTTAATATTTTAGCACGGAAGTATTATATCTCTTAATAATTTCTATCTAAGGAAAAATATTTTGTGCTTATTAACTTTGCTATAAAAAACCGGAAAATATTTCCACTTAACTGGTTTCTGAAATAAACGAGTGTTGCAAACATATTTTTATGGGATAATTCTTGAGTTTTGAAGGGATTTTTTCATAAACCCCATATTTGTTTTTAAAAAAACATATTTTAATAGGTTTAGACTGTATTGCTGATACAACAGGATGAAATCAGCAATGCCTGCTCATCATGACAAGAGGTAATCAGTCCTTATAAACAAACTCCACAGCACATTCTCTTTCTGTATTAGGCCTTTGTAAAATGCTGTCATAAAAGTGTTCATATTCCATCAGGTAAGGTTTTAAGGCATTTAATTCACGTACCTTCTTGATATTGATGGCACCTAAAACAAACAGTAACAAAGAATAATGTAGGGCTCAGACCAGGTACTTCCTTGTCTGAGTAGGAAATGTAACCTTCTCCTTTTACCCTTGCATTCCGAGTAATATTACGCGTGTGAGTTTGTTTGTCTACCACTCCTCATTTCCTTTTTTAGATACAGGTTCGTCATCTGAATTTTTTTTTTTGCTAGTGGCTTTACGTCGCACCGACACAGGTCTTATGATGACGACGGGATAGGAAAGGCCTAGGAGTTGGAAGGAAGCGTCCGTGGCCTTAATTAAGTTACAGCCTGGTGTGAAAATGGGAAACCATGAAAAACTATCTTTAGGGCTGCCGACAGTGGGATTCGAACCCGCTTCTGAATTTTCAGACATATCACTAAGAATATAAAAAACACTGCACTAAACAAAAGAAACATTTTTTGAATCATTTGTTCACAAAACTAGGAACATGCGATTCCAGAAACACAACAATGACAACAAAAACAGATGAACCGCTGGTTATTCTGGATTCAGAACAGCAGCGCCAACCGGCAGCAGTTTACCGCAGAAATCAACCAAGCGGTGTCACTTAACTGGTTTCTGAACTAAATACGAAACTCAACGTAATGCCTGACCATTATAGGACGAGGTTTCTTGACTGGTTTCAGCACCAAAATGTGCGTATACCCTCTTAGTAACATATTCTGCCATTAACTCATTTTTCCATTTTTTGGCACTTGACTGCTTTCTGAAATAATCGATTCAATTAAGGCCACGGCCGCTTCCTTCCCACTCCTAGCCCTTTCCTGTCCCATCGTCGCCATAAGACCTATCCGTGTCGGTGCGACGTAAAGCAACTAGCAAAAAAAAAAAAAAAAATAACACTTGATGAAGAGGGATATATCAACGTGAGGAGCCCGGCACAAGTAAGTGGAAATAAAGCTAGGACTCAGCTAAGGGCTCCGTGGTCGCCAACCCAGACTCCCAAGTTCAGAGCCCATGGGGCCCGCTTTAGACGCCTCTTACGACAGGCAGGTGATACTGTGGGTGTTATTTTACTACCCCCACCTACAGAGGGAAGTTGCAGTGCCCCTCAGCTGTAGCGTTCTTTACCAGCACCGTTTCAGAGTCTCATAACGGGTAGGTATACAAAACCGTCGTTTACAATCCTTGTATTTCTTGGAAATGGGGTTTTCCAACATAACTAGAATAACTCACAGGTCAGATAGGTCATTCCGGTGAGCAGCGTTGCTATTGGCTAAAGCGCCTGACGTCACCGAAAGCGAGAATGAAGTAGTATTCTTTTGAGCTTAGTAGTTACTCTAATTACAACTCCGTACTCGAGAAACGATCTACGCCGCTTTTACTACGGCCAGGGAACGCCACATCTTTATCTTCGTATCGTAGCCGTGCCAATAAAACACAATCAGGGCCAGACACCAAATAGGAAGTCGGCCTCCCCCACCATGCCTAACTGTGTATTACCAGGCGTAGATCTCTCCTTCACCGATACAGCCCTACTGAAGTACCTCAAGAACGAAGGAATACCTGTCACAAAGCTAAGCCGGATCCAAATAGACTTCAGATCCACCGACCGAATCCTCATATAACTGGCCACAGAAGACGCTTCGCCGAACCATGTCCGCCCCATATGGTAAACGACTTGGGACCGGACCCGGGAGCCAAGCCACCCCGACAATCTCAGCAACCAGCAACAAGGCCACCTCCGCCATACACTCCACCACCCTACTCAATAACTTACCCACTCACCACTACCATTACCACCATCACAACCACCATGGTTACCAACCCTACCCACTCATCCCGCAATACTCCCATAACCACCTCAGTAATGACCCACTCCACTCCTATAATGATGTCTCCCCTACCCCCTACCCAGCCTAGCCCATTCAGGCCACTAATCGAAGAAGAAGACGCCACCAGCATGACTACAGAAACTACAAGACAGACGCCATCACCACCTCCAGCTCCCGAGTCCAACGGAAAAATCCCGCCACCGCCCGAGTCCAACGGAAACAACACACCAACGCCACCACCAGCGCCCCAGTCCAACGCCAACTGCGTCGTCAAAGGAATTAATCCAACCTTACCATCTGAAATCATCACACAAGAGCTAAGACGATCAGGACTTAACCTGAAAACAGTATCCAGGGTCCACAACTCAGCCGGGCTCACCTACATGGTGCGGCTCCTTCTTCAGCAACCCGAAGACGCGGAAAGGCTCATACAACACGGGATCCAGCTCTTCGGGAAGCAACACCGCGTAGAACCATCTCGCTCCCCTTCTAAAACCCACCTCACAACCAGCCCCGTCCCCAACACCATCTCCCGAATCCACATCGCAATACCAATCTCCTTCACCTTCTACTCACAACCCTAGCCAACATCACATCATTCTACCACCAAATTCTTCCCCTCCTACTCTCTAGTACTAGATAAGGAACTATATGTAATTCGCAATATTTGTAACATGTATAAGAACAATGTAACCAATGTATGTAAAAACTCAATAAAAAGCACGAGAACAGATGCTGCACTCCTTAGCCAAGAGGCCAACCCCCCAAAATCTCCAATTAAACGCAACACCGTTCCCCCCTCATCCAACTCCCTAAAACCTCCAACCCCGCCAAATCTCCTGGCCAGAGAGAAGGCGTTAGGTACCTTCTAGGTGGCCCGTCCCTCTCCTGAATGAAAACTTCCCCCTTGGTCCTTGATCTAATTACACTCCACTCAAGTCATGAAATACAGAACTAATGGATATTTAGATGCTGTAACATTTATTATTTAAAACTTATACGAGAACATACGACTTCAAATCCGTCTTTGTCAAGACAAAGAGACTCTCACAACGGCTCGAAGGTTGGAATGCAGGCCTTCTGCCCCTTGGCAGGTTCGATCCTGCCTCAGTGCGGTGGTATTGGAAGGTCGACACGTTAAAGAACTCTTGCGGGACAACATTCCGCCAACTCTGCGTCTCCGAAGACAAGTTATTTTATCGAATTCAAATTTTAACACAATATGCAATGGGATGTTTTATACATTGTTTATATATTTCAGAACTGTTTGTTTCCAAGGGAAGAAACTGTTATAAATTTGTAAGGCTTTTTTATAACTCAGGGTTGTTGGAAAATTCCGTTCTTGGTCGCGTTACAATCTTTATCGTATGTCCAAAGTATCACTGTGTGACTAAAAATTGCGTAAATGAATTCTTCTGTTATATCAGTTTGTATTTTCATTGGATAGAATTATATTATGTATCACTTACTGGCCGGTACAGGGAAAGACGTGAGGCGGGGACGGGGTTGATGCACTACTTCATTTCAACATCGGAAACAGTGTCCGGCGTGCTGGCCGTTGGTCACAAGGGTCCCGGGTTCGATTCCCGGCAGGGTCGGGAATTTTAACCATAATTGGTCAATTTCTCTGGCATGGGGTCTAAGTATATGTGTCGTCTCCATCATCATTTCATCCTCATCATGACGCGCAGGTCGTCGCCTACGGGAGTTAAATCAAAAGACCTGCATCTGGCGAGCCGAACTTGTCTTCGGACACTCCCGGCACTAAAAGCCAAACGCCATTTCATTTTTTTGTCGGAAACAGTACCTTATTTTGACTGCTTTGCTCAGCACTAACCGATGCTCAATAATTTCCTGGAATCTTTCGCATTCCGTACAAATGTCAACACCATCAGCTCCGTGCAAGTACTGTATCACAACTTCCTGGTGACAGACTATGTGACGCTGGAGAGTGAGAGGGGAATCGCTCGTTCGGCCTTGGCTTTTCTTACTGCCATCTATGCACCCGCGATGTAACTATCAGTGGAGTTAGTTGTCGACATCAACGAGACTAGTGGCGATATTTTGAAATAAAAGATGGATCTTGAGCTGACTACGGCCGCCTCTTAAGAATATGGCAAAGGATTGACTATTACAGTGATCGAACTCAGAAGAAGAAGAAGCATTAATTTTTCTTTCTATCGGTTTGGAAAGAAAGCATTAAAACTCTCGGTTTTTCTATTTGTGATGTAGTCATAACCGTCCAATTATTTTTCACTGAATTTGGATTAGTGGGCAACTCATGATAACACCACGATCGAAATGCTACAGGAATATAAGGACTTTTTTGTATCAACTTTATGCGTTTAACTTGTTCCTCGTCAGACAGTATTCGAGTTGGTTGCTTTATATACATTTGTGGCGGCCTCTAGTATTAATATATGAGTATAAACTCATGTATGTTTTACAAACTCCCAGTGGCGGCTCGTTTGGGAGGCGCTAAGGCGCGCGCCCCCCACGGGGTTCCATTAAATTAGGGAATTTTAATCTCAAATGTTAACAAGGGAAATATTTTACTATAAGATTATTATCAAGGGCGCGAGTTGTACTGTACTTCGGCCCGATGCGCTGCTGGCCCCGCGCAGGAGGGCGCTCTCTCATAGCGGACCAAATACTCTGAGTCTCGCTTGACTGGCCTTGAGGGAGCCAATCAGAGGCGCAGTAGAGATGTGCTGTTCTACGGAGATTCCGGCGCGTTTCTGCCGCGGCCTATCGTTGTAGCCAATCTACCCGAAACATTACTGATTTGATTTCTATTTAACAGGGGTCAGTTTGTGCCATTTCTATCCTAAAACTAGGAACTATTTTACTGACGCACTTACCTGAGTTAAATGTGCCGGCATATATTTAAAATAGTCTTGTAATTTTTAGGATTATTAACTAACGAAACGAGTAACGACTGTAACTACTGTCTCCTCGCACTTGACTCATGTTGGCCATACTCACTGGAGAGCGCGATGTTTAGCTTTGTGTTGATGAATGTTTTTGTGAGGTGACTGTGACAAGGTGAAATTAGGAGAAAGGTTGTGATTTATATGTAGGCGTAGTGTAATGTTTGCACTTCATACAGTATGATTACCGCCGAACATATTAAAGAACTAACGTTTTCTTCTCTTTCTATCGAGAAGAAAGTCGAACTGAAGGAGTGTTTTAGGTCGACACCAGACTTCTTGCTGAAAAATCCGGAGACCAAGAAAAATGAAAATAGGGCTTTCCAAAGAAAAATTAATTCTCCTGACGTATATAACAAGAACTCGCGGATATGTGGAAATGATATCTCAGAAACCTTTTACTGCTTTCCTTGCCTGCTATTCCCCCGTTCTAGGAAAGGAGATAAATGGATCACCACAGGGGTGATATCAATAGTACCATGGACTTTAAAACGCTTGGTGACGTCAATGTCGTGTCTTGTTTAAGTGATCACTACAATGAAACTATTCGTAAACTCGATCGTGGACAAGAACAGGCAAATATTACTATTATTATTATTATTATTATTATTATTATTATTATTATTATTATTATCATCATCATCATCATCTGTTTATCCTCCAGGTTCGGTTTTTCCCTCGGACTTAGCGAGGGATCCCACCTCTACCGCCTCAAGGGCAGTGTCCTGGAGCTTCAGACTCTTGGTCGGGGGATACAACTGGGGAGTATGACCAGTACCACGCCCAGGCGGCCTCACCTGCTATGCTGAACAGGGGCCTTGGGGAGGGATGGGAAGATTGGATGGGATAGGCAAGGAAGAGGGAAGGAAGCGGCCGTGGCCTTAAGTTAGGTACCATCCCGGCATTCGCCTGGAGGAGAAGTGGGAAACCACGGAAAACCACTTCGAGGATGGCTGAGGCGGGAATCGAACCCACCTCTACTCAGTTGACCTCCCGAGGCTGAGTGGACCCCGTTCCAGCCCTCGTATCACTTTTCAAATTTCGTGGCAGAGCCGGGAATCGAACCCGGGCCTCCGGGGGTGGCAGCTAATCACGCTAACCACTACACCACAGAGGCGGCGTATTATTATTATTATTATTCAATAATTTTCAATAATAATAATGTTAATGTATGATCAGTCTTCAGCCCTAAGGCTGGTTGGATCCTCAACAGCTCTGCCATCAGCGGTAATAGATGGCCTAGGCATCACTGAAGAGGCATACTAGGGAAATGAGGAGTGAGGTAGTTTCCCGTTGCTTTCCTCACTGAGCCAGAAGTTGCTGTTACATATGAGTCTGCCAAGCCCACTGAAATGCATGCACCAACCGACCCTATGAGCAACTTTTTCACACCATTCATAACAGGGACTGGCTGCAGAAGGAATGGCATTACTAGTATCACTCATAGGCCTACCTCAGTCACTTTCATATTGTCAAAGCCAAGAATAAGACAGAGACAGATCAATGAAAGAAACAAAATTGCTCTAGCCCATACCAGAAGACATAGTGCACTGTAAACACTAGGTCCTGCCAGTAAAGCCATGTAATAATAATAATAATAATAATAATAATAATAATAATAATAATAATAATAATAATAATAATAATAATAATAATAATAATAATAATAATAATAATCAAAACAATTGCATATGCATAGCACCGTATAGTGTTCGAAGTGTGTATCGCGCCCCCCACTGCTGATATCCACGAGCCGCCACTGAAACTCCTTGAACTTCGTTTATGTTTCGAAGACTTTTATATATTGATGTTCTGTGCTTCTAATATTATCATTATTCTCTCTGTTTATTATCCATGTTTTTACTTTTCGTCACCACGATAGTTGGAGTGTTATTAAACACATTAATACACCATCCCTGTTCTATTATTCAAGTAAATAATCATCATCAATTACTACCAGAGCCGTCTACATTTTACAAGCCGGAGTCATGTAAGTTTGGCAACGTCCAGCGGAGGCGGAGGCGAAAGCGCGGGAGCTATCTGTGTATGTTGATGTGTAGTGAACTTCGTGTTGCGTTTATTTGTATTTTTCATGGATATGTTCGAGTATATGTAACAAGGTAGATGACTGAGGGACATACGTAGAACCTATTATCGAAATACGTGAAGGCATGCCCGAATTTGGGTTATTAATAACACGTTTAGTGTATTTGCAGATGCCCAGAAAATGTTGTGTTCCTATGTGTCGTAGCAACTATGACATCAAAAAGGATGGTTATGTTACCTCATTTAGGTTTCCTTCTGATGAGGAATTAAAACAAAAATGGATTCGTCAAGTTAAGCGGGATAATTGGGAACCTGGGAAGGATTCAGTCGTGTGTATAAAACATTTCACAGATGATAGTTTTTCAACAGGGGAAAAGTTTTGTGATAGTAAAGGCAATATAACTGTACAACCACCTAAACCTAATGAACTTCTTCCTAATGCATGTCCAACTATTTTCCCAAATTTGCCCAAATATTTGTCATCGAAGAGTGTAAAAAGAAAAGATCCTGAAGATAGGAGACTGGAAATTAAGAGTAGGGAAAACAAGAGGAAAACAGATTTGGAGGAATCAAAGCTTCAAGATGACTTAATAGCTGACTTTAATCATTTAAGATCCCTTCTTCATACCAAAATTGACATGTCAGTATGGCAGATCAGTATCTGTAATGAATTTCTTTGTATATACAGATTAAATCTGGATGATTTGCCAAATGTAAGTAATTTACTAAAAATTCACCAGGATATGCATGTGACTGTATATGTTAATAGTTATCAGGTGTCAGTCAAAGAAATTAAATGTTTAGCTGATGGTAAAATCTCCAAGTGGTCTCAGCTAAATGAATATTTATTAAATTATACAGGAGCCACTGCTAGTAGTGTTAGTGTTGAATGTGTACAAAGTAATGTACTTAAAATGCTTGACAAGCTCATAGAGTTTTGTTTTGTGAGGTTAGCAGTGAAAGCACAGACTTCTCATCTAACCTTGTTTTCTCAAGGGAACAATTCGAACTTTGTACTAAAAGGAAAAAGAGTTACTCAAAAAGTACATTGATTCTTGCCTTTATGTTGAACTGTCAGTCTCACGCTGCTTATTGTTCTTTGCGTGAGAGTGGTACACTGATACTACCACACCCTAAGTACCTTGAAAAATTAGCAGCAAATTTACAAGTGTCACCTAATTCGGAAAAGGAAAACAGAAACTTTCTTTACCGAGTGACAAGGAATTTATCAGACATTGGAAAATGCACTGACTGACAGAGCAAATGCAACACCAAGAAGGAGTGGTCAGAACTTTATGCCAATTGCAGGGTAGACTGACGTCACTGAGGTATGCTCATTATGTGAAATGCGCCGCTGTGCTGCGCACGTAGCGAACGATAAATGGGACACGGCGTTGGCGAATGGCCCACTTCGTACCGTGATTTCTCAGCCGACAGTCATTGTAGAACGTGTTGTCGTGTGCCACAGGACACGTGTATAGCTAAGAATGCCAGGCCGCCGTCTACGGAGGCATTTCCAGCAGACAGACGACTTTACGAGGGGTATGGTGATCGGGCTGAGAAGGGCAGGTTGGTCGCTTCGTCAAATCGCAGCCGATATCCATCGGGATATGTCCACGGTGCAGCGCCTGTGGCGAAGATGGTTGGCGCAGGGACATGTGGCACGTGCGAGGGGTCCAGGCGCAGCCCGAGTGACATCAGCACGCGAGGATCGGCGCATCCGCCGCCAAGCGGTGGCAGCCCCGCACGCCACGTCAACCGCCATTCTTCAGCATGTGCAAGACACCCTGGCTGTTCCAGTATCGACCAGAACAATTTCCCGTCGATTGGTTGAAGGAGGCCTGCACTCCCGGCGCCCGCTCAGAAGACTACCATTGACTCCACAGCATAGACGTGCACGCCTGGCATGGTGCCGGGCTAGAGCGACTTGGATGAGGGAATGGCGGAACGTCGTGTTCTCCGATGAGTCACGCTTCTGTTCTGTCAGTGATAGTCACCGCAGACGAGTGTGGCGTCGGCGTGGAGAAAGGTCAAATCCGGCAGTAACTGTGGAGCGCCCTACCGCTAGACAACGCGGCATCATGGTTTGGGGCGCTATTGCGTATGATTCCACGTCACCTCTAGTGCGTATTCAAGGCACGTTAAATGCCCACCGCTACGTGCAGCATGTGCTGCGGCCGGTGGCACTCCCGTACCTTCAGGGGCTGCCCACTGCTCTGTTTCAACAGGATAATGCCCGCCCACACACTGCTCGCATCTCCCAACAGGCTCTACGAGGTGTACAGATGCTTCCGTGGCCAGCGTACTCTCCGGATCTCTCACCAATCGAACACGTGTGGGATCTCATTGGACGCCGTTTGCAAACTCTGCCCCAGCCTCGTACGGACGACCAACTGTGGCAAATGGTTGACAGAGAATGGAGAACCATCCGCACTCTTATTGACTCTGTACCTCGACGTGTTTCTGCGTGCATCGCCGCTCGCGGTGGTCCTACATCCTACTGAGTCGATGCCGTGCGCATTGTGTAACCTGCATATCGGTTTGAAATAAACATCAATTATTCGTCCGTGCCGTCTCTGTTTTTTTCCGAACTTTCATCCCTTTCGAACCACTCCTTCTTGGTGTTGCATTTGCTCTGTCAGTCAGTGTCTGTAGCTTTAAGTCTTGATGAAATTTATGTGAATCCCTCTCTTTAGTACAAGAACGGAGTACTCATTGGTCAAGCCAAGAATAGCCCTTTACAAGAAGCAAGAACAATACAAGCTTTCATGGTGCATTCTGCATTTGGATCCTTTAAGGAAGTCATCTCTCTCACCCCAGTGAAAGCACAGTCCGGAGATATTTTATTTAACCTGACAATGAATGCTCTGACACTTGTTCAGAATACAGGACTAATTGTTATGTGCATAATATGTGACAACAATAGGATAAATAAGAATATGTTTCGCAGTATGTGTTCATTGTTAGGAAGTGAAAGTCCATATTGTGTACCAAATCCCGAACACAAGAATTTACAGATATTTCTCATGTGTGATCCTGTACATATATTTAAGAACATCAGGAGTAACTGGCTGAATCAGAAAGACAGAGACAACACTTTTATTTTCCCTGATTTTGAAGTAGATCAGATTATCCGTAAGGCGTGCTTTAATGATTTAAGGAACCTTTATGTGTACCACAGTCATGCATCCAACCTGATTGCTACAGCTTTTAAACTTAATTATAAAACGGTGTATCCCAACAATCTTGATAGGCAGAAAGTGTCACTTGTTGATAATCTGTTCCATGACACCACCATAGCTGCTTTAAAAAGCAGTCAACTAGATTCTAATGCCACTGCAATTTTTTTTAGAAATTATTAGTAAGTGGTGGCGTATTGTAAACGTCAAAAGTGTAACTAAAGGAATTTGCAAGAGGGACCACAATCAAATGCCTTTTACTGAACTAGATGATGACCGCATTCAATTTCTTCAACATTTTTGTGAGTGGGTAAGCAGTTGGGACGATTTAAATTTGGTTCATGGTCACTTAACAACTGACACTTCAAGAGCTTTGGTACATACCACAACTGTCCTGTTAAAGATTATCCAATTTTCATTTGAAACTGTGAAACCAAATTATTTAATGTTAGGGAAGTTTCAGAGTGACAATCTGGAAAGAAGGTTTGGTCAGTACAGACAGCTTAGTGGTTGTAACTACAATGTTACTGCACTTCAAGTTATAGAAAGTGAGAAGAAAATTAGGATTAAGAGTGTTCTGGGCTTGCACTCATCTAGGTATGGAAAAGTGCAGTTTGACTGTAGCCAGTTAGAAATGTCTGATTCCAACAAGGCAGATGATATTAGGCTCAATATGGCAGTGATAAAAATGTTTGACTCACTTTTATCATGTGACATTTCTGATGGGCATTTTGAGATGTCAGGTGTAATATACATTTCTGGGTATGCAGTAAGAGCAATATCCTAAAGGATAAGCTGTGACACATGTTTAGGTCTCCTGCAGTGCAATGAAACAGATGACCCCTATTTTGAAGAACTTCAGAGAGGTGGGTTAGTGGTGCCATCAGATTGTGTTGTGTGTGTCTGTGTAACAGTGACAGGAATGTTTACCTTGTTGGTGTCTGAAGACTACAAGGAAGACTACCTTGATTGTGGAAATCACAAAGAAGTTCTCTTCTCTCTATCCAGATCTGCTTTAGGGAGAGATGAAAATCAACAGTTCTGGTTTGAACAGGGTAACTGTGGGCATGACAATAATAGTCTAATAGACTGTTTATTGTCCACATTTTGCAACGTCATGTTGAATAATTATAGAAAGCAGATTAAGAACAAGAGTTATGCCAGCAGTGATGATAAAATCAGTAAACGAAGGAAGCTGTCAACACTCCATAAATATTCAGCTCGTGAGTACTGTTCTTTAAAGGGTTTTGTTTTTATGCATGTAAAATGTGTATTTCTAACTTTATTGAGTGCATTTCTTGATGTGTGTGTTTCTTAGTGTCATTTTTCACAGTGTGTATATTTTTCATAACCATCATGTTGGTCTAAGTGCGCTGAATATCATTGAAGTCAATTCAAAGTCGGACACGCCCCCTTTTCTCTCGGCCTCCGATTTACAGATACAGCGTTGCCAAGCGTACCTTCCGGCTTTAACTGTAGATGGCTCTGATTACTACACATTTATGTACTTTAACCTTAGATGTATCTTCCGTGTTGGCCGAAAACAGTGCACATTTGTCATCTGTAGGACGAATAAAGATAAATTCAAGTTTGCAATTTATAAATGGTTTCCTGTAGTCCTCAAATACACCGCAAAGAACACGCATTGGGGTATTTGTATGGAACAGCTTTGTAGTTGAGTGAGCAATATTCGCTTCGTTTCGTGGTGTAGTACGGTAATTGAAGTTAAACAACCGGCATTTTGAAGCGGTAGCATTTCATTTTTAGAATAAGTGGCGAACGTGCTTCTGGCACTAGTCGTACCTACGCGCCGTGTTTTTCAATTTCCTTCCCATTATATTCAATACGAATTTCATCGAAGAGGTTTGCTGCAAAGTTTTGATCGGGGACGGCTGTAGTTGAAGGTGTATTCTCTGTGCTTGATTTATATCACCTTCTATGTAAATATTGGCTTTAGAACGTAAAAGGATTGCTCTTGGTTGTGTACAGGAACTCGAATTTCATCGTTGTTTTCATATTTCGTGCCCGCATATGGATGATAGCTCCTTACTTCCCGCCTGGCTACTCTGTTGTCAAATACAACTTTGTCTGTTACGTTGAACATAATTCTTTTTGATGTTACTTTGATTATACACGAAATGGGACTGAAGTAGTTTCTGAAGGAGAAATAGAATTTATATAATTTATCTTATGGTAGTCGGTAGCATTGTGAAAAATCTTTCCGAGTTCTTTCAATTTCCTTCGCATTTAATTTAATACGAATCTCATCAGAGGGATTTGCTGAAAAGTTTTCATCGGGGATGGCTGAAGTTGAAGGTGTATCCTCTGTGATTGATTTAACAATACCACCTTCTATGTGAACATCGGCTTCAGAAGGTAAAAAGACATGCTCTTGATTGTGTACAGAAACTGGAATTTCATCGTTGTTTTCACATTTCGTGCCTGCATATGAATGATAGCTCCTTACTTCCTGCCTGACTACTCCGTCATCAAATGCAGCTTTGTCTGTTACGTTAAACATGTTTATTCTTGATGTTTCCTTGATTATACACGAAAAGAGAATAAACTGGTTTCTGAAGGAGAAATAGAATTTATAGCAGTCGGTAGCAATAATCTTTATTTTTTGCAGTTAATCTTTTCTTGTAGCGTACACGATGAGATCTGTTTTCATCTTGACTCTATATTTTACTACTCTGCCTGCTTTCTTGTTTACTCCTCGCTTTATTGACCGGTTGTTATAAATTACTACCATAATGTTGTTGTTCAACTGTTCCTTACTCGAATGATAGCACATAAATGTACCAGCATCTCCAGGAAAATATTTGCGACACTTAACCCACTTAGAAAATTCCGCAACATATTTTCTCGAGTATTGAAGGAACGCCTCATTTGCCCTCTGGTATTACCTCATTTCGACTACTTTGACGCCGTGTACAACGACTGCTACTCTTAACGACAAACTACAACGCGCGCAAAACGCCTGTCTTCGCTATATACATGATCTACGTTACTTTGACCATGTTACACCTGCCTACGATGTACCAGGTTGGCTATAACTCAAACACCGCCGTAATCTTCATGCTTTATGCCTTCTTCATCGAATAATCTCCTCATTCTCACCTCCCTACTTGTAGAGTCAATTTAACCACCTCTCATCCAATCACTGTTTCTGAACACGTTCAAATCCTATCTACTCCACCTCACCGCACCACACGATAAACAAACTCATTTGTTATTTCTTCGGCACGACAATGGAATACACTACCCGCCTCTGTCAGAACAGCCTCACCTGCTAGTTATAGAAAACTTCGTCACCGTTACCTACTAAGTAATACGTAGATGAAGTTCTAAATTGTTATTCGTATATTATGGAATTATTGTAGATTTAGCCTTCATCAAGCTACAGACGTTATATAATCTCACTGTTATTATCAAGGTTAATAGAAATTAGCTAATAATGTCATAATTGTGTAAATAATCATCATCATCTTCTTAATTTATTCGTCTTCTTTTTCATCATCATCATCATCATCATCATCTTCATTTCTCCTTTTTTCCTATTTTATTGTTTTATTTTTATCATAATATTGCATTGGTTAGTAGTTGCAAGATGTTTCAGTTGCAAGTGTATTTATTTTAATTTTGCACGTATAGACACTATATTTTCTGGTTAGATGGAAGAAAGGGCCTAATGGCCTTAATCTTGTCAAACAAAATAAATCCATTGTATCGTACTGTATTTTGTCAGGACCTTCTGCACTTCGTTTATTCGGTAGTTAATCAGTTTGTTGTACTTGGTCGTCATAGGGGTTTGCGGTGTTGCATGTTTGCTTGTGTTATCGTTGTTTAGAAGCGTAGTGAAATATTTTCCCATTTTTCGATGGCTCTTTCCCTCGGTTTGCACGTTTGTTTCTTTCTGATAATGGTAAACGAGTATTTTTCGGCGTCGGCTATTAGTTTTATGTTTTTTTTCCTCCAAGTAATTAGCTCTCTTATTTTTTAGGAGTTTTTTGTATTTCCTTATTTTAGTGGCGTATGCCCCTAAGCCGTTGTTCTCGCTGTTGGAGTGCGCGTAGAGTGTCTTTGCGTGCAATGTAGCACTTGGCTGTCGAACCACTATCGTGCTCGCCTTTTGTTCGTTGTTTCAGTCTTCCTATATTAGGTTTGTAGCTATCTTCACTGCTTTACCTAGGTGCCCTTGAACAACAAGTGCTGTTGCTTTCTGTGTTTTCGATTGGTCTTGCATTTTCGTTGTATCAAGTTATCTTGAACGAGGAACTTCCTCGTCATTAGGGGTCGTGGCTTCTCTCTACGTGAAAATTCTGTGTAGATAGGTATATATTTTCTGACTGGAGCTGAGCGTGAGGATCATAGACCTTCTTGTTTCTTGATTGTGAATGTTACTCCTGTGTAGAACACGAGTTCAATTGTCCTGGCGCCATTAGGGCGAAGTAATTTCAAGCTCTTTTCTGTTTACCATTATGAATCCTTCTCTCAGAACTTGGGAAACTATTTCCGAATTAATATTCGGCTTGTCTATCCTGCAATTGAGGTCTCTTACGATTATTACTCCTTCATCGGTGTTTACTTTCTTTACTGCGTCGCGTAATGTTTCAGTGGCGTCATCTGTTGGTTTGTTCGGTGCAATGTATATTACTACCGTATTATCCTCAGGTCAGTGGTCTTAACTATGACAGTGTTTACTCCTCTTCGTTCTTCCTTTACTGTCCTGATCGTCGGTTTGAGGAAACAGGAGACTCCTACTGCCGGTCTGCTTCTTGTTGGTGTTGCATATATAGGATACCCATAAAATTTTGGTATGTGTGTTGGTTCTGGTAGAAACGTTTCCTTGGCTATCATGATGTCAAAATGTTCTAATGTGTTTGGAGGAGTGTATATTAAAGCGTTCCTTAGTCCTTCGGTGTTGCAGGGGAGGATTTTCGATTTTTTACTATTCGAGGAACACTCCACTGTTGCGTTGCTTTTTTGCCTTGAAAGGAAAAATCTACTAACGAGGATCTCTGCAGGCCAAAAGCCCAAGGTTTCCGTCATTTGTAGACATTCAAAGGGGATTCCCAGTTTGCAGGCTTTCACAAGCCTTTATCTGCGGTATGACATTTTTTATTAGATAATTTTTTATGTTATCTTCTGTAGTTTCTTCTTTGAGCTTTCCCACGTATAGCAAGGCTCTTTTGCTTGCCGTCTGTAGTTCGTCGTTGCTTTCTTTTGTGCCGATGATGGACGTACGGTTCCGTTTGGTCTCTTTCACCGCTGAGGTCAAGAGCGTTTTAACTTCCGGCCCGATGTCTTCAGCGTGCCGATATGTCGACACTGAAAATGTTTTTCAGTAACTGAACTTTTGTCCTATAAATAAATAAATAAATAAATAAATAAATAAATAAATAAATAAATAAATAAATAAATAAATAAATAAATAAATAAATAAATAAATAAATAAATAAATAAATAAATAAATAAATAAATAAATAAATAAATAAATAAATAAAAGACAACAAACAAACTCGTGGCAACATTTCTGGACTGAATCTGCCCGCCTGAAAGGGAATTCCTCTCATCGAATTGAGCCTTTTTTTACCTACTTCATTCACCCGTCGACACATCATTAATATAATACGACTTCGATTCAATCATGCCTTAACACCTCTCTATAAATTTCGGTTTAAGTTTATAGACCATCTCCTCTGTGGACGTGGCTCAACTAATGCTGAGACTAATCACCTCATTTTCAAATTTCCCCTGTACAACTCCTACCACCGCCGCTTCTATTCGTGTATACTTATTTTCAAACTCCCTCTTCCAACATGTGTTGCGTGTAGGTCCTATTGTTTATAACCCCTCTCCAGAATCACTCAACATACTAAACCGGTTTCTCAATTTCGCTAATACACTGAAGAAAATGGAAATTGCAACACCCAGAAGGATTAGGTCTACATTACTGCAATTAAACATGCAGGACGAGCGTTCGGTGGTGATTCGATGATAACACTTTCAGGTCCCTCTGACCGCAAGTTTGGACAACAATCAATACAGGATGAGTCCACCACGAGCTGCAATACATTGATGAATTCGTCGAGGCATGGATTCAATAATGCTCTGGATCGCTTCCTGAGGAGTTGTAGCCCATGCTTGCTGCACTGTACGGGTCAGTTGTTCCAGAGTTGTGGGTGGATGTGGACGGTTGGCCAGTTGTTGACCCATCATTCAAATTCAAAACAAATTAGTCCGCTCAAACACATCAGTAATTACCAATTCACAGATTCATAATTATGAAACAAGAATTACTTATAATATTCACTACAATCAGATTCATTCCACTAGTTATGGTCAAAACTCTGTTTGGCATTTTTCTATAACTATGTATAACTCGCTTCCAAAAAATATAAAAATGTTACCAACTTTATCTATCTTCAAAAGTAATTTAACTAAATACCTGAAGTAGTATGGTAATTATGGTTAGGAAGCTTTGTCCTATCTTATCTCTTACACCATGTTAAATTATATACTTACTGTATTTTATTTTGTAATCAGATTGTGAATATAGCTGCCATTGTCATTTATTTGTATTGCACCAAGAAGAGCCTTGGCTCAGGTGCCTATATTGAAATGAAATAAATAAAATAAATAAAATAAAATAAAAATCATGTCCCACAGATGCTCAATAGGACTGAGGTCCGGGGATCTGGCGGGCCATTCTAAGGTTGTGATGTCGTGGAGAGCTTCTTTGGGGATGAGTGCAGTGTGAACCCTGGCATTGTCCTGCTGAAACATCCCATTAGCAATGTTCGCCATCATAGGGACAACCCCTGGATTGAGTACCCTATCAACGAACTGTCGAGCAGTCATAGTGCCCTCAATAGGCACTAATTGTGATTTCACATTAAAGCCAATAGCTCCCCAGACCATAATGCTTGGTGTTGGCCCTGTGTGCCTCTCGACAATAAGATCTGGGTGGTCCCTCTCTACGGTACGTCGGCGCACACGATTCCGGCGATCACTGCGGGCAAGACAGAAGCGCGATTCATCACTAAAGACGAGCCTATGCCATTCGTCGACCCACGTCGATCTTTCTCGACATAAGGCCAGCCTTACACGTCGCTGTTGTGGGGTCATTGGAACACCTTCTGCAGGGACACGGGCTCGTAAGCCAGCTGCACGCAGGCGATTACCAGCCGTTTGTAGTGTAACGTGGGGTGCCACAGCTGCTCGAATATGCGCTGCTGTTGCATGGGGTTCCATCCGGGCCATCCGAATGATGCGGCCATCCTCTCTCACAGCTGTCAGTCGCGCTGGGCTGTGCCAGGTCTACGAGTGTGGGTACTGTTGGGAGATCACAAGAACGCACATGCCCGGTGAGGCACGGGGCGGAGGGCTTTTCACCAGGAGAGCCAGTGACGCAATGGTTACCATAGCAACTCCGCTACTACCCCGGCGACTTTATTTTATCTTCTACTGGCAGCTCTTCGCTCTTGTCAGTTGTAATCCAGCAAAGTGCAAAGTGTGAGTCAATGTTTTCGTGTAGCAGATACGAGCAGATAAGAGCCGATCTGTCTGGGCAGAACAGGAAGTTCTTGCTTGCAGGCCACATTCCTCATTCTTGCATTCTTCTCATCTCTACACAGTACCTTCATTTGACCACTGCTGCCATACACGTTGTACCGTAGATGCCTGTCGGCCAACACGTGCAGCGACAGTCCTTAGCGATAATCCAGCCACACACAGCCCAATTATCCGAGCCCTCTCAAACGGTGCTAGTTGTTGATAGCGTGCTCTTCTCTTCGTCGAGACATTTTTGACGGGGAACACTTCACAGCACAGACTGCAAGTCAACTACGCTACACCAGAGTCTGTATACTGGAGTTGATTCCTCCGCGACCAATCACGTGGGGAGACCTGTAGCAACACTCTAATGGGTCTGAAACTTTTATCGTTTACATACCTACATAGCATCGTCCCATATCTTAAAAATCAACACAAACGATCAATGCCTTCGTGGTGTTGCATTTTCTATTTTCTTAAGTGTATATATCTATACACTCTTTTTGATACAATTCTCCCATAATATCATTGTCTTCTAACATTCTCGACTACACAGTAGGTATACTTCACGTTTCACTCATTGTTTTTGACTTGTCTTTTCTTAACTACTGATTCAACTTCCCCTGAATTGATACTGCCTTTTGTCATCTGATCCCATCATGTTTCTGTGCGTACTTCCACTGTTTTAAATTCCATTCATTCTAGTGTTTTTAGGTTATATTATATTTTTATGTCATATTTAAGTACCTACAGCCATTACCTCTGTCCGTCCTTCCTGTTTTTCCATATCTATACTATTCCCCCATCCCTTCATGTATCCCTCACACGTCGTTATTTGTCTCTTCATCCTCTACACCTTAAATGTATATCCGGTCTTGTTCGCCTGGTAATAAGACGCCGTGGTGGATCATACAGGCGTGAAGATTAGGACCTTGTGCCCCGGTGTGTTTTTCCTTTGTATTCAGAACATGTGACAATTTGTTGTTCTCATTTACAGTTTGGATGATACAGGGTACAAGGTCAACTCCTCCCGTGTGTTCCATGTCAGCAATATGCTGGTTGATCACTTACACTCTATCCATCCATCTTTTGACAATTGTTGTCCTTCAGGAGATGTTAAACTAAAATTCTCCCCACAGTTGTGTATTTTGGTATACATGAGTGTTACAGCGCGATTTATTACAAGTATTGGAACTGGTGATATAACAATCCCATTCAGTTTTCAAGAAGAAGCAGAAGAAAAAGAAATCAACCCAGTAAATGGACGTAGTGCGCTGAGCAGAGTCCAAGTAAAAACGAAGAACAGTCTCACTTACTCCTTCCTGTAGTGCGGTTGGTGTGCGAGGTGTAGTGTACTCGTGTTGTTTCTCGAACTTACTACTTTGTTCTAGATCCTCGTGCGTATACTAAGTGTTGCAATATAATGACTACTGACAGTGGTGGTGAAAAGGAGACCGATCAGGCCTCTAATAATAATGTGTGTCGAGAAGAAATTGAAAACGTGGTTTTAAGTGCGAATAATGGCCTCACTTCTAATTCCTCTCTGAATAATACTCCCCCATGTGACTCTAATGCTGCGTTTTCTACTAACACTACAACTAATGTTTCTTGCTATACATATCCATCTAATCACCCAGGGCCCTATATTGTTTTTGTTTCCTCCAAAGGTACTAACAACAATGGCAATTTACATCCAATGGTCCTTGGTGGACTTCTTTATGAACGAAAGCTTTTCGTTAAATCTATCCAGCCAAAAGGCCAAAACAGGATAAAAGTCACATTTCATTCAGTCTCTCATGGTAATGCCTTTTTGCAAAGCTCATTTCCTTCCTCTAATAAGTTGCAAGTATTTATACCACACTCAAACACATTTCGCATTGGTATCATCAGAGGGGTCGGTAAGGACCTAACAGAAGCCGACATACTCACAATCATCAAAAGTGACATCAAAGTGCACGCCGTGCATCGAATAAGTAGAAAAACCATGCAAGATGGCCAAGTCGTCTACTTGCCTACTGGATCAGTTAAACTTGTTTTCTGTTCTATAACGCTCCCCAAATTTGATATACCAAGTGTTACTCGAAGTAATTCCGTTCAATTTTTACCCTATCCTTTGTGAAAAATGTCAAATATACGGTCACACACTCCGTAATTGCCAATCTTCTATATTTAGATGTTGCAACTGTGCACTTAACCATGCTATATCTGAATGTGTTTCCAACGTCACACATTGTTTACATTGTCAGCAGGAACATATAACGGGTTCTGCAGATTGTGCTGTCCATAAGCGACAAGTCGAAATAAAGAAATTAATGTGTATTGATAATGTATCGTTTTCCGAAGCCGCTTCCCGATTATATCCAACCACTGTTGCTCAACATGACAATCTACATCATCCCACTTTCATCTCCCCCTACGATTGAGACTCCACGTAAACGCAAATTTACACAGGTCATAGTCAAAGAGCTACCTCCCAAACCACCACCAGGTTATGATAGGGCCGGACATTTGCAGCTTTTACAGCCCTATTATTCACACCGTATAATGCAGACTCAAACCTCGCAACATACCATTCCCTCTTCTCAGCCAATACCCTCTACGTACCGGCAAGACATAACTCCACAACACTGTGTAACGGACTCGTCACTTCATCGGCAACTACTGTTATGAAATTCGCCACGCACATAACCTATTTTCTACGATTAGTATGGACTTACCCTGATCATGATATAACTGCATGTTTTCTCCAACTGAACTTGCATACTTCATACTTTGCATGAACTCTACTCTATTCATCTTCACCATCTTCGATAAACTAACTTCCTTTTTGCTGACTGACGTCACGTGACCGCCTGGTTTATTCGCGCATGCTTCACTAATCTCTGGAATCTTCCAGATATATTTCTCATTCTACTCCACACTATAAATACCTGACCTTCCTCTGGAAATATTGAGATGGACTTAGGCCTGTGTGGAGGAAGCAACATCCTACGTCAACTTCGTCCTTAATTACATGGGCCCAGAGGTCTTCATTTGCGGGCAGTTCAATTTGCTTCATGATGAGGTACGACAAACTGATTTCTTTACTGTAAATATTTTAAATTGCATTGGGACCGACTTGCCCTGCAAAATTAAACTGGGAGCATGGCATTTCCAGGCCGAAATTTCACTTGCCCCTTTGTATTTAAAACTTTTCATTGACGACCTTCGTAACAACTTTCTTTTGAAGTGTGCGTGTGGTGTATTGGCAACTGTGCGACTTCTACTGTATACACACTTCTATTCGTTCAGTGCTTCGGGATATTGTGAAAACTGGTTTAATGGAACTACATTGTGGTTATTTGGCTGTAGAACTACGTCACCTAGTGTTAATCTGTGTGATAACGGAAGTGGTGGTGACCTGCATATATTATTTGCATTTTGCTCAGATAATTTTTCTGCTGGTATACTTGAATTTGCTAACTGAACATCTTCCTTTTCTTGTCTTGTCGTTCTGGGTTTCTCTTTTTATTGCAGTATTCATCCTTTCCCTGTTTGTCCCTTTCCTTTCCTGTGGCATTCTTTCTCTTGGATATCTTATCTCCTTTTTTTATATAATGAATTTGTAATCCGTGTAAGTGGTTGGGAAAATATTATATTTGTATAGTCCTCCTTTCATGTAAATTGTCAGAGGTTTGATTTATTATTTTAATATATATATATATATATTTATAAATTTTATATTGGTTTCTGATCTATTTTCACTTATCATGTCCTTTATTCCTCCTTACATTTTTTCTTTAACTTTCCAGGTTATGTAGCATCCTTTCCTTTGCCCAATATCTTGTTACTCAGCAATGCATGTTGGAGATTTCTAAGACCACGGCCTCCATTCTTAATTGGATAGTTACTTCATTGCATAAATCGTACTACTTGAGGGGAAGCTATTCTTAGATTTTCCCTTAGCACTATTATACATAATATATGTATATTAACTTACTCTCTGTCCAAACCATAACAACCAACATTCCGCAATTGCCCTTCAATCCATCATACACTACATTTACCAACCCGCACTTAATACAATCATCTCTCCAACTCCAAAAGTTTCAGCAATAAATTAAACCATCTCATTACCAAACCATCTTCGCCTATACCAACACTTCTCCCACACCACATTTTTTTTTTCGATAAATCTAAACTAATTCAGCAATAAATAAACCATCTACATACCAACTCCCGGATTCCGATACCACCTCTTATCCACCGTTTCCATTCCAGATCCACCTCATATACCTTCCACAATACACCACTAAATCTAAATTTACAACATCTCAGATTTACAAAATAACACCGCTTAACACCGCTTCTCACCATATTTCAACCATAGTCCTCAATAACTGCGACCATTTTATACCACCACTTCTCCAACACCTCATTTCAGCAATATGACACATCTTACCTTAATCGTATCTAGATACCAGGCCATCTTCACCTTAAAATACCAAACACTCATATACCATCTCTTCACCAACACCACATTCCAATCTCTACCATCCAAAACTCTTGTCCCTCTTAACACTCACTTAGTTAGCATTAAATAAACCTCCTACCCAACCAAAAGCTAATACAGCTACCCTTCAATACCAACACATCGCTTCATATACCACCTCTCAATCTCATACCACACTATCATGCTACCCTCTCTCTTCTATACATCAACAATAAATATACCACTTCACCATTGCCACATTTCGGCCTTCACAAATAATTACCATCATAACCTAATAAATTTACAGTGAATAACAATTACTGACATATCGTAAGACTTACCAATCAGCGTCAACTCCAAATATCACAATAAATATATCACTTCACCCTTACCACGTCTCAGCCTTCACAAATTATTTACCATATTTCAGTCTTCACAAATAGTTACCATCCTAGCCTAATAAAATTACAATGAATAACAATTACTGACATATCATAAAACAAACAGACCATGCCATCCTGTCCTCTTACCCAACTCCCCTAACTAAATACTCAGTCCCTATATACACTAAACCATTAAAATTTTAACTTACTATCTCCTTCCCTTATACAGATAACTATTCTACCCCCCTATTCCCCTGCCCACCCTCTAACTCACTCTCCTTCATTTTACTCTCGCAGGCCTTTTTTGTCGCACAAAAATACCTGTTCAATTCACCCCCTTTTTCCCATTGTTTAAGAATCCATCTCAGTATTGCGTTCTCATCCCCTCTCCCCAGTACTTCCCGATTCTCGGCACTCAATAATCTGTGTCTTAACCCCCTCGTTCCCTCACAGTCTCTTAGCAAGTGAAACTCATCATTCACATCTCCACAAAGTACACACCTTGTCTTATCCCTGCCCTGTAACCAGCCCTTATTCCTTGGCAGACCTAAAAGCCACCACATCATCCCATATCGATTTGACCTATCAACGTATCTAATATTCAACCCTGCTATCTCCTCTATTTTCGTCAAAACAATCAGCGAATTTCTTAGTCTGCTTTCCCCCAATAATTTCTGCCTGTGGATATCCCTAATTCTCCTTTCTAGTATTTTCATCCCTCTCACTTCTGTCTTTGACCAAACCTCTTCCCACAGGTGCCCTAATCCTATCCTCTCTAAATATCCTTTTATTTTTTCCAACCATCCACCCTTATACATGCTCTTAAATTGCTGTACATATGCAGCCTGTAAAACTCTCCCACCTTCCTGTCTTTTTAAATTCATCCAATATCTAACTATTCTTTTCACACCCTCTGATTCCAAATCCTCCCCACACATTAATTCCGCCCCTACGTTTGCTGTACACCTCGGTAAGCCCATCACTAACTTAGCAAAACTACTAACAATCTTTCTTAGTTCCTCTCTTTTTTTCATCCAGCCCCCAAACTTCTGCTCCGTATAATACCCTCCCCACTATTACCGACCTGAACACGAGTCTCAGTGTTTTATAACTGATCCCCGGGAACTTGAGTAGCAAATTTCTGACTGAGGCTAAGGCTGCCAAGCCTCTATATTTCATTCTTTTGATCTGGTCACTCCAAGTTCCTTTATCATTAAAAATAACTCCTAGATATTCCAGCTTCCTTACCTGTTCCAATCTTTCTCCCTGTATTACCCAATTCCCTTCCATCTTTCTTCTTTTGTTCACCTGTACTATCAATATTTTAGACTTATTTCCATTAATTTTCAATCCCCATTTCCTCGCAAATAGCATCACTGACTCTAAGGCCCTATTCATCGCCCCTGAAGTTAACGTCATCAATAACACATCATCCGCAAATATCAGTCCTGGCACTTCCAAACCATTAATTACCGGTACAGCCCAATTTCCTGCCCCAAACCCCTCTAAAATATCGTTTATAAATAAAATAAACAGTATAGGCGATAACTTGCAACCTTGTTTTAAACCCACCTTGGACTCCAATGGTCCACTCATTCTCTCTTCTCCCAATTTTACACAAAACCTGACGTCCCTGTATATTCCTTCCACTGCCCTCAACATCTTCTCCGAAATCCCTAGCCTACCTAATTTCTCTCGTAGGGCCTCTCTATTTACCTTATCAAAAGCTTTCTCAAAATCTATTGCTGCTACATAAACCGTACTTCTATTCATATTCTTATACTTTTCTAAAATAGTCTTTACTATCATTATATTATCCACTGTTCTTTTCTTTTTCCTAAATCCCCCTTGGTAATCTGTCAAAATTCCATTTTCTTCCGCCCACCCACTTATTCTGTTCGCTAGCACCCCCGTATATATTTTACTCAGAGAATCCAACAGAGATATACCCCTATAACTGTTCACATCGTTCCTACTACCCTTTCCCTTGTATATAGGGCATATAATTCCTGTTTCCCATTCCCTAGGGTAATTTCCTCCCTCGAATATCCTATTGAATAGTTTCACCATGCCCTCTATCATTATCTCATTTTTACTAATTTCCTTCCAAAACTTATTATTTATACCATTACACCCCCCGGCCGACTTCGCTCTGGCTCTACTTATCACTCCCCGGATTTCCTCTCTTGTGATTTCTTTATCCAAGTCATAAATTGCCACTCCCCTATTACTCCAAATTACTTCTTCTCCCGAACCTCTCCATCTATCACCCCCCTTTTTTCCTAGTAATTCCTCGAAGTGCCTGACCCATTGCACTTCCTCAATACTCGTTCTCTCCATATTCCTTCCACCCTTAATAATTCTATTAATCTTATCCCAGACTCTCTCAAAATTGTTAGTCTTGCAGTCATTATTTATGGCTTCCATTTGTTCCTCTAACCACGTCTTTTTTGTCTCAGAAATTTTCTTTTTATACTCCTTCCTCAATCTACAGAAAAACTCCCTTTCTTGGCTTCCACCTTTCCTTCTATATTCTCCTAAAGCGTCCATCACCCTCCTCCGCAATCCTTCACACTCCCTATTAAACCATTCTTCTCCCTCTTTCTTATTTCCTTTTCTAGCTTTCACCTTCTGCGCTATCATCTTTATTGGATGTAGCAACAATTCCAAGGCTTTATCAGTATCATTCTCTTCTAACGCCCCTTCCCACCCATATTTCAGAAGATGTAACTCCTCCTTTACTACCCTATTCCAATCCCGGCCTACCTTCTCTGTCCATTTGTACTTATTATAACCCCTCCCTCGTTTATCCTTTGTCTCATTTTCCTTCATTGTACGCTTCTCTACCTCTCTTTTCAGCATAACCCTCACCGGGAAATGGTGTGACTCAATCCAATCTCCTATTTCCATACTTACAACTTCCTCAATCATCCCTTCCGAGCTCAGAACCATATCTATCACACTACCCCCTTTCTCCGTAACATATGTCAATTTCCCCGTCCTGTCACCCTCTATCCACCCATTCAGAATATACAAGTTTCCCACAGCACACATCTCTAGGAGCTTCTCTCCATAACTATTTGTAATTTTGTCCTCACTCCTTCTGCTTTCTAACAAACACATTCCATCCTCCCTACTATAAATTGGGCTCTGTTCTCCTATTCTCGCGTTCCAATCCCCAAATAACAACATATCCTCCTCCCCTGGATACATTCCCCTTATCCTACCAATATCCACCAATAACTCTTCAAAAAAATATTTATTTGCATATTCTGAATTACTAGGATGACAGTAAACAAAAGCTAGATTTATTTTCTTCCTCCGTCCCTCTCTCTCTCCCAAATTCAATCTCAGCCATATGGTTTCCATCATATCGGTCTCTATATCCTCTACTCTTTCACTAATTTCTTCCCTAATTAGAACTATCATCCCTCCTGGTGCTCGTCCCTTATTCCTCTCTTTTCTTCTATATTTATATTTTATCTCAAACCCCTTCCATGTAATCTCCCTCCCTGTTTCCAACCACGTCTCTAAGAGTGCCACAACATCGAAACTTTCAATTACTTCCCTAACTTTCTTGTTTCCTAATTTGCTCCTTACTCCTTCAATATTCACACATCCTATCTTCCAAAATTGTTATAACTTTCCCTCCCTCCCTTCTAGGTCTCCCACTCTATTCTTACTTCTAGTATTTATCGACCTCTCTCCCTCTGTATCCTCCATCCCTTTACGTACTTTTCCCCATATGTCTTTTAAGCTCTTACTCCTGACTTTACTCATAAGTTTTTTACCTTCTTGTCGATCTGTCTCCTCTTGACCTTTCTTTTTCGCTACACCACTGCACCCTGCACTCACCTCTTCTTGCTGCTCACCCCCACTCTCCCCCTCACTATTTTGGACTTCTGAATCCATCTCCCTTTGTCCTTTCTTACTCACTGCACCACTACACTCTCCTCTCCCAGTTTCTTGCGGTCCACTCTCACCGTCCACTTCACTATCTTGGTCTTCTGTCTCCCGGCTGCACTGCCCATTCTCTTCCGAGACGCCCTGCTCTCCTGCCACGTCCCTCCTCCTCTTCTTTTCTTCTTTCTTCTTCCCATCTTGCCTTGACCTCTCACCACTCTCAACCCTCTCGTTTTCGTCCATTTCCTTTAGCTTAGAAACTGAATGAACTCTGACCCATCGCCCGTTCGTCACCTCCAACCTCAGACCTCTTATTCGGGCCTTTAGCCCCTGGTTCCTCGCTCTCCAAAGGTGCCTATTCAAGATCTTCGCGTTTTCACTTCCTTCTCTTCCCATGTCTCCTTTCACCCCTATTTTCCGCCCTTGTAAATTCTTGCTGTTTCTTAACACAGAATCTGCCATTAGGGTTGAGAACAATGTAACCCTAATTGGCCTCCGACCTTTGATTCTACCAACTCTCTCTACATCATCAATGTCTACCTCACTAAAGTTTACCTTCATAACATCACGTATAGCTTCCACCACCTTAAATATCAGCTCAATCTTGCTCTCTCTCGCCCCTTCCTCAATTCCATATAAAAATATGGCTTTTTTCAATCTCTCCTGCCTGTACCCCTCCGCTTCTTTCTTCATCTTCATCACCTCGTCTTTCAGATGCTTCACTTCCCCTCTCAATAACTCGATTTCTTTCTCGTTATTGACCACTCTCCTGCTCGATTCCTCTGTCTTCGTTTCAATGTATATTACTCCCATGGACCCAGTTACAACTGACAAGACCTCATCCAATCAGTCAACTCCTCAACGCAGAAAACAATGTACAACTGTGCATTAATAATCGAATGATTCAGCTCACTCAATTGCTTTAGGATCAACCCTATATACTAAACGTGCTGGCCAATTACGTGAAAGTTTACAGCTAATATTTGCGGAGGGTAATGAGAATCATTCCATGGAATGCTAGAAGCATACGCAACAAATATCATGAACTGCAAATTCTTGCGAAGGAAACTTCACCCTCAATAGTAGCCCTCCAAGAAACTTGGCTCGCACCAGACAATAAATTTTCCTTCAAACACTTTTCTATTGAACGACATGAAGGAATTGGATATGACGGCACAGCCGTTTTGATACATCAATTAATTCCATACAATCTTTTTACCCCACAGTATCACATACCAAATTCATACGTTTTGAGTATTCGTTCTAATAACACATATGTTATTTTATATTGTCCTCCCGATATCTATATCACCTCCGACCACTGGAATCACTTTCTTCAACAATTCCCAACTGACGGCCAACTATTTTCTCCTCGGTGTTCTAAACATTCGTCACACTCAATGGTGATCTCTCATCGATACCGCACGGGGAACTCAGTTCTTCAACGCCACACATCAATGTAATTTATTCATTCTTAATTTTCCCCAAGACGGTTTAAACCACCAGTTTCTCCGCCTAGCACGGTACATATCTCCCTATGCAGCTATAATATCGCCTCGAACTACATGGAGAACATTAGGAGATAATCATAATAGTGATCACTATCCCATCCTAATCACCTATGGATTCGGACCAATAACTCAAAACCCTCCGACCCACATAGTTATATACGATCCCTACATCATTTTGGTGCATCGTGCTTCACGTCATTCATGATAAAACAAGTATAGACATACCGCGAGGACGAGATTTTCTATTCTTCCGTTTTACACCTGATGCAACGGTATCTTGACTCGTTTCACACTGTCAAAATAACATCAAACACATCGACTTATCAGCACACTGGTCTACGACGGTGGGACTCCGAATGCCATCAGTTAATACAAAAACGAAAGAGGCTCTTTAAAGTATGCCATAAAACCTTAACACCCACTAATTATTTCCGTCTTAAACGTCCCATAGCTGCCCTCAGACGAACATTCAATTATAAAAGACGACAAGCCATGGAAACTCTTGATTACTTCATTTAATAAACATCTTTCGTCAACACGTCTTTGGAATGCGGTACGTGCCCTTACACGGGTTTCAAATCCAGCTCCACGTCGTACTATAGCGCCCAACATTCTTGAAGACTTCCTTCTACCATTAACAACGGATTATGTGGCTCCACCTTACATTCCAGTTTGTCACTCTTCTACACCACAACCTTCAGTACTCATACGCCCTATAACCCTCTGTGAGTTTACAGCTACTCTTAACACTTCTACTCCTGCTCCAGATTACTTATCTTACTATATGTTAAAAGCGCTACCGCTAAAAGCCACACAAGCAGTTGTCCGATTCTTTAATATTGTCTTAAGTTCCTCTACCCCTCTAGATGAATGGAATACTTTCTTTTTAGTACCTATCCCAAAACCTCATCTACCAATGACAAACGCCAATTTCATTCGGGGAATAGTACTTGCCTCTTGTATACGTAAAACCTTTCTTAAATCATGATCCACAACTTTGTCTGGTTTTTAGAGTATTATTCAATAGTAAAAAAAATCGATACGCATATTTTAAAGGCCGAAGCTCTCAAGATTCAGTTAATATCCTCATCACCGATATCTTAATAGCAAAACCCTGAAAACAACATACTGTTGCTGTATTCCTAGATATTAAAGGAGCTTTTGACTCTGTCCCACTTCATCTGTTATGAGACATGTTATCCCGAACAGGTACCCCACGTCATTAATCACTACCCTTCGCAATTTACTAGCCTATCGAGCCCTCATCATTAAACCCCCATACAGCATCCATGCCACACGACAATCTCTGGTTGGCCTTCCACAGGGTGATATATTTAGTGGTATACTCTTCGCCTTATACCTATCAGAATTAGAACAATTAGTTATTCAATCTGCGAGAATCATCATTTACGCAGACGACATTGTCATTTACACATCCAACAGTACGTCCGGAGGAAAAACTTAGAAATTCATGGACTGCCTCAGCTTGGTGACGAGAATCCAGCCGCAGTTGTGAAAGCACTTGGCAATGCGTTCGGTGTCGGAGTGACCGACAGTGATATTGATGCTTGTCATGGTCTACCCCCAAAGAAGCAGGAACTCCCTCCTCCTCTCCTTGTAAAATTTTGTAGCCGGTTAAAAAAGTATCAGCTGCTCGCAGCAAGGAAGAATAAATCAACACTAAGCTCAAAAGATTTAGGTATCCAAGCAGCAAGCCGAGCTGTATATATCAACGAACATCTGACATCGGGGAATAAATATCTCTACAAGATGGATAGGGATCTATGACAATATGGATATAAATAAATTTGGATAAGGGACTGCAAATTCTACGTAAGAAGGACTGAAAGCCATCGATCAGTGCGAATTAGGAGCATTGATGATATTAGAAAATTGCAGAGCGAAGACACAAGATTAACGGCACAGCCAAGATATCATACCAACACACTTTAATGGCTGTACCTAAGTGTTACAACAAATATTCCATTTTTACATCAGGCTGTTATGAAATTCAATACGATTCCATAAATAATTTTGTTTTACAGAACATCAGCTCATATACAGTTGCTTCTCACCTGGACGGAAACAGCTCTACTGGCCTGTCAAAATCTTACAGTGCGGTTAGGTGTTCGTACCTAAACAGCAGGAGTATCCGAAACAAACTTGAGGCAATAGAAATTCTGTTGCACATTGTAGGCCAGGTAGATATATTGGTTGTGACAGAAACTTGGGTAAAAAGTGAGGAGGCGAAATACTATAATGTACCTAATTATAGAACCATCTTTTCACACAGAGACGGCAAAGCTGGAGGTGGCTTAGATATTTACATTTCGCACTGTTGGAAAGCAAATGTGAAAATTAATTGTGAACTTGATCATAACTTGATATGGTTTGAAATTTATAGGGATAAATTTAGTAGTAGTTAATTTAAAAGTATTGATTTAATTGCGGGATATAACCCAAATAGGAATAATGCCACATCATTTCTAGCATCCCTCGAAAATTTTCTAAGTAAAACAACTAACAACTTATGCCTATTTTTGGGTGACACGGATATTGATATCTTAAATAGTGACCAACTAAAAAGAAAATACATGAACCTGCTTTCTTGCTATGATTTCAAGCAATGCAATAATGTATATCCAACACGAATATGTGATACCACAAGCACTTTAATAGATCATGTGTCTATAAATAATTATGGAATATATTATTATTTATCAAATGTTGGTAGCATAATTAGTGACCATAATATATTAATATTTGATATTCTTTTGCCAAATTCTAAATCTCCATCACAATCGCTTGAACTGAAAAGGCTGGAAGCAACTAAGGTAGACCGAAAAGGTGATAGACCTGAAAGTAGTAATATCACTGAACATAACACAAAAGTCATAAACAACACAACTAGTAGAATTGACATAATAGATAATTCTTTTATTGACCAGCTACCGCTTAGTACACAAAGGCAGACCGAGCTCGATAGCTGCAGTCGCTTAATTGCGGCCAGTATACAGTAATCGGGAGATAGTGGGTTCGAGCCCCACTGTCGGCAGCCCTGAAGATGGTTTTCCGTGGTTTCCCATTTTCACACCAGGCAAATGCCGGGGCTGTACTTTAATTAAGGCCACGGCCGCTTCCTTCCAATTCCCAGGCCTTTCCTATCCGATCGTCGCCGTAAGACATATCTGTGTCGGTGCGACGTAAAGCAAATTGAAAAAAAACACAAAGGCAGAAAGCACAAAGTCATCGAACACAAAGAACTGGTAGCTTGCCATGGATATCCCCTGAACTTCCCACCCTTATTAAACGACGTGACATTTTACATGCAAAACTTAAAACTCCCACCCTAAAGAATAACATCAATCTCAATCAGGAATATCGCAGGTGTAGAATCAATGTGACAAATCTAAAAAGGAGTTTAAAAACCAAATATTACTCTGAAAAATTTAGAATTCATAACAAGAACCCAAAGGAAACATGGAAAGTAATCAATGGAATCATACATAACAGAAAAACAACAAAAGGCGATAATTGTACATCTCTAGAAATAGATAACAAGATAACTACAGACAGTCAGGAAATATGTGAATCATTAAATTTATATTTTTCAAATATTGCTAAAACCCTGGCTTCAGTAATCCCTCCCCAGAGCACTGAAACACTTTTGGTTCCTAGTTACTTGAACCCATTTTACCTAGATCCAACTGATGAAACAGAAGTAAGATCTATAATATCAAATCTAAAAAACAAGAGTAGCTGTGGGCAAGATGATATAACTGCCGACTTTCTAAAAGAATTCCAGGATTCTTTAAGCGGGATGCTAACAGATATCATTAACGAATCCTTGGCATCTGGTACAGTACCTAGTGAGCTAAAAATAGCTAAAGTAGTTCCTGTCTTCAAAGGTGGGCACGGGAGGAATCCTAGTAACTATAGAGCTGTCTGTATTCTTTCCATAATCTCCAAAGTATTAGAAACTATTGTTAAAAAGAGACTTCTCACTTTTTTAAACAAAAATAATTTCTTTTACAATGCACAATATGGCTTTCGTGAGAACTCTAACACTGAAATAGCAACCATAGATCTCATAAATATGCTGCAAGAGTCAATAGATTTTAATAGTGTTGCTGGTGGGTTGTTTATAGATCTAAAGAAGGCCTTTGATACAGTGGACCATGAAAGACTGTTAGCTAAATTAGAGAGAGCAGGAGTTGTGGTGTTGCTTTGAAGTGGTTTGATAATTATCTGTCTGATAGAAAACAATACGTAGTGCTGAATAACTGTAGGAGCTCAGCAATTAGGGTACCCATGGCGTTCCACAGGGGTCAGTATTAGGGCCGATTCTCTTCCTAGTCTACATCAATGTCAATGCAACTTGCCGCTTGAAAGGACGTATCACACTATATGCCGACGACACAAACTTGTTCTATACTGGTTGCAATATAGACTCCATTAATAAAGATATGCAGGAAGACCTCAATACTCTGTGCTTTTGGTTTCAAGCAAATAAATTAACAATTAATGTGCAAAAGACTAATTATATGATGACAAAACAAGGTCAGAATGAAATCCCACACAGTAAAATATATATGCAGAATACTGAAATAAAACTAGTTAGTACTGTCAAATATCTTGGGTTGGTGATTGATAGGAACTTGAACTGGACAGACCATGTTGAATACATTACTAAATAGATCACACCTGTTGCAGGAATTTTAAAGAAACATAGCTATCTTATTCCACAACATCTTCTAAAACAGATCTACTACTCTTTAATTCATAGTCACCTACAATTTTCGAATGTAATCTGGATGCGCTGTAAAAAGTCTGACTTGAATGAGCTAATGGTAGTACAAAATAGAGCTGTTAGAAATATACTTAATCTTCCCTACTTAACGCTAATGAAATATCTATACCTAAGTGCTAAAATACCACCCCTAAGCATGAGTGCAGAATTCAATACAGCTGTACTCATGTATAAAATAAAACATAAATTTATACAACACAACACTACATATACTCTGAATTCTGACAACCATCCATATAGTACTAGGCATGCAAATGACTTTGCCTTATACAATGTTCACTCTTATAAATATAGTATAAACAGCTTGAAGTCCTCTGCGATCCATTTATTTAATAACATCCCTGTGGAGATAAAAACAGTACCAACTTTGGCAAAATTCAAACAAAGAGTCAAGCATCATTTATGGGAAAGATACAGTGCAGTTTAAATCAAAATATTAGTTGTCATTTAAGTCATTCTCTCAAACAATCTTTCAAACTGTCTGGAACTACTCTTGTACCTCTACAACATTTATGTTATGGAAATGTAAATATTCTGTAATCTGTTCTTGTACCTCTGCAACTCTGTGTTATGTATATATACTGTAAAAACTCTGTAATCAATTCCTGTATGTCTGCATCTTTTATGTTATGTAATTGTAAATAATCTGAAATCTATTCTTGTACTTCACCAACTCCTATGTTATGTTATGTTATGTTATGTTATGTTATGTTATGTTATGTTATGTTATGTTATGTTATGTTATGTTATGTTATGTTATGTTATGTTATGTTATGTTATGTTATGTTATGTTATGAAAATACTCCGTAATCCATTCTTGTACCTTTGCAACTTTCATGTTATGTAAATGTAAATACAGTCAGAAATTATCTGTAATCCTCATATTGATGATGCACATATATATTTATCTGTTTATATGCTCAACCGTTTACTAATAATCTTACATACACAAACTATATTTTGATGTGTAAGTGTTCGCCAGTATGTAATGTCCTGTACAATTCCTATGTATGAACCTGCAGGCTCGTAGGAATTACTTGAAATAAATGAATGAATGAATGAATGAATATCGTTCGTAACTCCATCCCTCAAAGCATTGGCCTGATACACATGGCTTAACAATATCTCCCTCCAAATGATCTGCATTTCTATTTACTAATAAACGTATATTCAATTCTGACCCTTCAACATTCTCCTCATATGAAATTCCGATTCGATCAAAACATAAATATCTTGACATCATACTTGATTACAAATTACATTTTCCCCTACATGCGAACCGCCTACGCCACAATACTGCCACGTACTTCAAATTATTACCAGATATCACCCGCCGTTCGTGGGGAGCAGATCCTGATACCGCAAAGTTTTTTTTTGCGCTACAATACGCGCTCGTTTAGATTACTGTGCCCACATCATTGCTATTGCTACCCCCTCTGTACTCAACTCCCTAAATGCAATCCAACATCAAGCGCTTCGTATTTGTTACAGCGCTTTGCCAACTACACCGACGAATGCCCTACAAAGTTGAAACGGGAGACTTTCCCTTGCAGATACGATACGATGACAATATCTTACATCGAAGTACCTTCTCAAACGACTTCGAACAGTATCCATTCATCTTGTACCCAAACTTCAGCTCCTAAATGCCCGGTTCCATTCCCCTCCTATGTAAAATAAACGAACTCCAGTCGTAACCTGGGCATATGAGCACGTATCCCCATTTAAATCCAAAATCATAAGGAGCCAAGTACTACCACATTATTCTGTCTCCTATGACGTCCTCCAATACTCTCCCTCTACTATCATATCTACGCCTTATATACATAATGCTGTATAGGTTGTTGGGCTTATGCCGTGCCAAGAAAATAAGGTGAAATTCTCAACGTTTCGCAGAAAACTGTGCTCTGCGTCCTCAGAAGACATCTCGACTGACAACGAGAAAGGCCATTCTCGTGGTCAGTCGAGATTTATTTTCTTGACATGGCATAAGCCCAAAAGCATTTACAGCATCATGTCTATAAGTACCGGCCGTGAAGGCATTAATGGCAAAATATCTACGCCTTCTTATTTTGATATGCTCTCTTATTGTATTTGTATTTATTAATGAACATAACACGCGTTCAGCCCCGAGTACATGTTCACAATAATATAAATAAATAAATACTAAATACTGCTACTGTACACCTTGGCCGTGCCATGAAGCCTGTCTCTTCATGCCACGTCCAGCTACTCCCCTGTCTAATTCTACATTCACACTTAAAACATCAATAACTAATAAAATTAATAAACGTAGTCCTACCTAAGCCACCCTTCTCCCCCATATACAAAATCAAATGAACAATAAAACAATAAGACCTAACGCTACAGTTTTAGACCAGACCTCCTCAGCCGGGTCTATATTTACATTCCAATGCTGGTGTTGCACTTTCTGCTTGTTATCACTCACACGTACCCACTCGTCATGCAATCTTCATGCTTCAGCATTTTCAACACCTTTATTGTTCCCTGACCTACTCCAAAATAAGCTACAACAGCAACATTACACCATTGCATACCAAACCAGCCATCTTATTCCGTCATTGCATTCCAATCAACCATACCGTAACTTTTACCAATCCGCGTTAACATTGCTTTATTTCATTTCATTCCGTCATAACACTCCATAATAAAATTACCTCTCATCTCCAAAAATTTCGGCAATGAATAACAAATACCAATCACACACAAACCAACCCCTCTCCACCATCACATTTCTTCGTCTTCTCCATAATAAAATTACCTCTCCATCTCCAAACATTTTCGGCCAGCAATACTCCAACACCACATTTCAACAATACCACACCAACCCTACCTCATATACCACCTCTACTTCTTCTACAAATACACTCACCTTCTGCCATCCACCATATACCCCCACTTCTCCGACACCACATTTCAACCCTATAACATATCATAACTTACTCCATTTACCATACACTCATACTCATCCTATTACCCATCATAATCACCTACCGAAAACTCCATCTTCCACCAAACCAAAATTTACAAATAGCCAAACTACATTACTACATCTTCATACTTTTCCAACACCACATTTCAACATCTACAAATACCACCCATTCGTATACAATCACATTAAATGCAACTTACTCATGAGTACACTACCACTTCTCCATACCTTTCCAACACCACATTTCAACATCAGCAATACCACACCAACCCTACCTCATATACCACCTCTACTTCTTCTACCAATACACTCACCTTCTGCCATCCACCATCTTATACCACCAATTCTCCAACACCACATTTCAGCCATATAACATATCATCCACTCTACCAAAATTTACAAATAGCTAAATTACATTACTACATCTTCATACTTTTCCAACACCACATTTCAACATCTACAAATACCACCCACTCATATACCATCACATTAAATACAACTTACTCATGAGTACACCACCCCTTCTCCATACCTTTCCAACACCACATTTCAACATATACCACCTCTGCTTCCAACACCACATTTCAGCCCTAGCACACACTCGTCTACCATCATATAAATCTCTGTCTACAAATATCACACACTCATACATCATCCACCATCTTATACCACCACTTCTCCAACACCACATTTCAACCCTATAACATATCATAACTCATATACCACTTCTCCACCACAACATTTCAACTTTCAACTCAACTAACACCACCTCCATCTCTTACCTCTTCTACAATCATGCTCTTAATTACTTACTTACTCGCTATATTATTGTTTTTTGCTTCTTGTTACCCTACTCTCATTACTTTTCGCAGCTCTCATCATGTCCGTATAGTTTCTATTTCTCCCTCTGCTACGACTCTGATTCTGCTCGAAAATCTCACGGGTTAACACTGGCCTTACTTCTTTACCCTGATCTTGCCTTACTACACCACTACACTCGGCTCTCTCAACTTCTTGCTGCTCACTCTCCTTGCCCCCATCACCCATCTGTTCTTCAGCCTCTCCACTGCACTGTCCGACCGCTGCTCTTTCCTTGCCGTTATTCCTACTTCCACTTAGCACTTCTCTCTGTCTCTCTTGACCCTTTTCAGTAATACTTCCGATATGCTTTGACTTCATCCCTAAATCCATCCTCAGCACACTGTTATTTGTATTTCGCCTCACTTGCCTACAGTTTATTTCACTACTCTCCTTTTCCTCATCTTGTTTTAACTTCGATTCTAAATCCATCAATCTATCCACAGACCATATCCTCTTCCAGCTTCTGTCTGACACCACTAGGTTTTGACCTCTAATAGTTGCCCTCAGCCCCTGTTTTACAGCCAGTATCTTGTGTTTTCTGAGTAGCCTCTCATTTCTGATCGCTTCACTTCCTACGTCTCTCTTTATCCATATTTTCTCCTCCTGGACGTTTCCCGCATTTGTTAACACAACATCCGCCATCAACGTTGAAAACAATTGTACTTTTATAGGCCTGTTGCCCCTAGTTCTCCCCACTCTCTGCACATCGTCAATATCTACTTCACTAAAATTTATTTTCATTTTTCCCTGTATTAGGTCCACTACTTTATAAGTTGTAAGAACTTTGCTTTCTCTCGACTCCTCAGGCACTCCATAAATAAACAAGCACTACTTCCTTCTATATAAAGTATTTGCTTCCACTTCTGCTTTCAGCTTGCAATTCTCCTCTTCAAGTCGTCCTACTTTTTCCCTTAATGCTACCACTACCTCGGTGTTATTTCTCGCCTGTGCAGCTATGTCGTCCGTTTTTTCTCTTATCCATACTTCCATTTTTTTCAATCTTACTGGTTTGTTCTTCAATCATATCTTTTATTTGCCCGAAAGGGCAAACTTCTGCAAACACCTCTCTTACAGCTCTTTTGATTGCGTCCATATTTTCCCCTTCCTCATTTCTACTATATGACGGGCCCGGGTTCAACTCGACCCCCCCAATACATAGTAAAATTATTATCACTGCTGCCGGTAACAATAGTTCTCCTTTCCTCTCCATATCTACTTCACACCCACGTGGCTTCTTTTCTTCTTTCTTCATTTTCCTCTGCCATCTTCCTATCGTCACTCTGTACTGCTCTATACCAATCATTTTCGGCCTACTCCTCGGCGACCTTCCAACACTCCACACTCTCGAACTCCACTTCCCCTCCCGTGACCCACAGCTCAACGCGACCTCCTTCGTCCGTGGCTTAGGCAAGACTCCCCCGATATGCTCTCTTATAGAGTTACCAATTTTCCATCATCTTCTAAAAAATCTCGCATCTTATACTCCAATGTTGGCCATAATTTTTATACGGACGGTTCTAAGAATGTTTGTGGTGTAAATGCTTCATTCTATTACGAACTCACACAGCATGTTGTACTATATCATTTAGCCCCACTTTTCCAACTTCTCTGCTGAATTACTCGCAATCCCACAAACACTACTGTTTATTAAAAATTCATATCTACCTTCTGCCAATATCTTCACAGATTCACTATCCGTCCTCCAATCATTTAAATTGGTACATTTATAACGTTAAACACCTCCTATATGAATTACATCAGTCAGGTGTATATATAAACTTCATATTGATTCCAGCCCAAAAAATCATTCCTGGAATCGAGAAAGCAGATAGCTTATTAAAGAAGCTTCCCTCCCATCTATTCCACCCTTAACTTTTGCGACCCCCAATATCTGACTTTTTTCTGAGTTTAAAAGACAACAAACAAACTCGTGGCAACAATTCTGGACTCTGAATCAGCCCGTCTGAAAGGGAGATTTTACCATAGAATTCAGCCTTTATTACCCACTACACATTGGTATGCTAAAACATCATACACACGTCAATTCAATCATGCCCTCACACCTCTCTATAAATTTCGTTTCAAGTTCATAGACAATCCTCTCTGTGAATGTGGTTCCACTGATGTTGACACTAATCACCTCATTTTCCAATGTCCTATATACAACTCTTCCCGACGCCACTTCTATTTAAATTTACTGACTTTCTAACTCCTTCCAACATGTGTTGCGTGTATTGTTTATAATCCCTCTCCAGCGTTATTCAATATATTAAACCGGTTTCTCGATGGCGCTAATATACATCTCTTAGCTCGTTTTCTATATAATACTCACAACATATTATCGTCTTCTAATATTTATTTATTTATTTTGCAACCTTACCAATTAGTAAACCAAACATTCAAAAGAAAAGCACAAACATCAAGAAGAAAACAAGCACAATACTTACCGAAAGGCAGTAGCATGAAATATGAAGCGTGGAGGGCAAAGGCGAGAATAAAAAGGCCAGGGTCTTACATAACTTTGACAGTTTGCCAGGTAAATATTGCTAGCTACTAAATGACACACCAGATAAATTTGAAATGAAGAAAATTTACTAAGCAAATGTAATTTGAAAATGGTATAAAATAAGAACAATAAATATATATATATATATATATATATCTTTTTCTAAAATTTAAAAATGCAATCAAACTAGATGAGAAAAACAGTATTTTAAAATAAAGTTGAAATTAAGGAGAAATGAAGCTCACATTAACATAGGCTTCCGCCGAAATTAAGGTTTGAAAATTCATTAATAACTCATTACCTTACATGCAGAAAATAATATTATTTAAAAATTGGTTGCAACCGATATGCGGGCCCGCGATATAAAATCACTTTAAAATTGAAATTTGCTACACTACTAAAATACTAAATTACAAGGCGCACACAAGCACACACGAAAAAGAAGAAAAATTAGTGGCTCCAACCGCGAATAAACATTACACCAAAGAAACGAGCTAGATGAAAACACAATAAAATAATAGCGCACAGCAACCCCAACAAAATGAGGTATATAAAAGGAAATTTACAATTAACGGTGCGCTCATAAAATAATAAAGAACACTGAAACACCCAACAGGAGCTACCCGTTACCGACGCGAAGCCAAGATCTCCATAATAATCATCAAAGCCAACCAAAAATTCGCGTATCTTCAGATTAGATAAGAAGGGATGACATGACGTAATAAAGACAAAAGCAAGGAACACAAACAATGGGAGAAAAGATAATAAGACAACGAAAGAAAACTCCCATTATTAAACTTAATTTCGACCAGCAAATTTCAATTTTAAGATTTTAAGTTATTAAAATATTAATAATAATTATTATTATTTATCCAAGAGGTGATAGTACCAGTTTACATTAGCTCTAGTTAATCAATTTACCTGCAGTTTACATACTCTAGAACAGAGGGGGCCGTGGAATGCGCTACGATGCGAATATGAGGTGTCATTAATAAAGGCCCGTAACAATGCGATAATAATCACGTACAGATAATCAGCCACGAAGGCAATAGGACTAAAATCAGACAGCAAATACCACCAACCAGGAACAAATTATGGGAGAAAACACGCACCGAAATGAATTACAAAAAAATAAGAGTAATAATAATAATAATAATAATAATAATAATAATAATAATAATAATAATAAGATTCATCATCATAATGAACATCAAGAAACACAGTTGGCAATAATGCACACCGACAAAAACGTAAGATAAAATCACTTACACAAAATATCACCTCATAGATGCATAACTAGCGATCCCGAGCTCCCTACATTACATTAAATTTTCTTTTTCCAACGGATTCAGTTCAAATATATATAAAATTTTGCTTACAAGGTTACACTATACCAAAATTGTCGTTTATAATGTTGCTCATGTCCACGATGAAATTACTCACACTAGTGCCTGAACGAACGGGATCCCTTCAATAAATTATAATTTTCAGTACTTACTTGGAGTTAAGATATCCAACTTACGAGACACTTGAAACTTTTCATAGCGATAACGGTTAACTCACTGCACCAAGTTTACATGTTACATTAAGAAAATATTAAGGTTGGAGCACACTGGATAACTTTCCAAAAATAACAGGACCGCCGGAGTCCGGCTCCATAGTAATTGCTTTCCCTTCTTGCCAAGCCGTCCGCTTGGGAGCTTCACACAACACAGCCATCTTGGAGAGTCGCGGCAAGCAGACTACTGCAGACTACTGAGCTCACACCGAGCTAGGCGAGTAGCCAGTCCCATAATTCAATGCGTGCACCGCGAAGGTGCGCAGAAGTTAAATGATAATTCAGCGCATCAGATAGTCCAGTCAAATGCCTGACAATAATGGATAAATAACTTGAATTAAATTGGTCTGGTAACTTCCACAGTTAGGAAACAGTTCCAACAATGGCCGATAATATAGATAACGGCTGGATACACAAGTCGACATGACAGATGAATAAATAAATACTCTTAGATGCTTTGATGTAATAATTCAGTTATGTCCAGTAAATATTAGTTCCCATTTTCACATTACATATTTATTTATTATAGAATGTTCCAGTGAGCTAGTGGCTCAATGAGGGACTGCCCTTACAATCACACCATGGGAGATTTTAGTTTCAGTTAACAGATAAGGCATGGGCCTACATATATAAGAAGGTATGATTTACAAATATTGATTTACATCACATCAATATTTTACATGGAAAAAAGAAGATATTCAAAATAAAGTAAACATAGGTGGAAAAATAAGTACAAAGTGGTTATCGATTTATTCTCCAATATACCGGTACTGTTCAAGGAAGTACCTGTGTACTTCTTTTTTTAAATCTATACAACTTATTGATTTGTTTCAATTTTGGACGTAGATTGTTAAAGGCTGTGCTCGCTGAATAACAAATGCTTTTAACACCATATTTGGTAGTGCTTGTGGAATCTTTGTAAAACTGGTTTGCTGATCTTGTGTTATGGGTGTGAATATCTTTGCTGTATCGTAGTTCTGTATTAACAGAAATCATATTATTTTTATACCTGAACATAAATAAAGCTTGATGGTATTTAATCAGGTAATATGTTTGTTTCCTGAAAAACTTCCACAGATGGTTTTAGTAAATCATATCCACACATAATTTTTAAATCTCTCTTTTGGAGAATTTCTAGTTCCTTTACAGCTTCCTGTGTACAATTTCCCCATATTGTATTGATGTACATAAGGTGTGAATGTATGAGGGAGGTATATATATTTCTTAAGTGATGGGTATTTTATTTCAAAATATAAATATATCATGTGCAAACGGGAATATCTTACCAATAAACTCAAGATAACAACCCTACCCATCACCAAGGTCCATATATTGTATTTGTGTCCACCAAAAATACGAATAACATTGGCAACCTACAGCCAATGGCACTCGGAAGACTTCTACATGAAAGTTATTTCCATGTTCACTCCATTCAGCCAAAATGGAGAAACAGGATTCAGGTCACTTTTCAATCTGTCCTACATGCTAACTCATTTTTACAGAGTAATTTTCTTGCCTCACACAATTTACAAGCATTCATTCCACATTCAAACCTATTTCGGATTGGTATAATTAGAGGGGTTGAGAAACATCTTACAAAAGCTGACATATTAGCACTAATTAAATGTGATGTAAAGGTACATTCTGTACAAAGGCTAAATCGTAAGACTATAGAAGAGGGAAAGGTAGTATATGTGCCGACTGGCTCAGTCAAAGTTGTTTTTTGTGCGAAACATTTTCTCAAAAATCTCTACATTATTCAAGTTGTGTTAAAAGTTACTCCACCGGGCGAGTTGGCCGTGCGCGTAGAGGCGCGCGGCTGTGAGCTTGCATCCGGGAGATAGTAGGTTCGAATCCCACTATCGGCAGCCCTGAAAATGGTTTTCCGTGGTTTCCCATTTTCACACCAGGCAAATGCTGGGGCTGTACCTTGATTAAGGCCACGGCCTCTTCCTTCCAACTCCTAGGCCTTTCCTATCCCATCGTCGCCATAAGACCTATCTGTGTCGGTGCGACGTAAAGCCCCTAGCAAAAAAAAAGTTACTCCATTTATTTTTTATCCTATTATTTGTGTGAAATGCCGAAGATATGGTCACACGCTAAGAAATTTTTTATCTTCCACCTTTAGATGCAGGAATTGTACTTTAAATCACTGATAACTGATTGTCTATGTAATGTAATACAATGTTTGCATTGCAATCAGCAGCATGTATCGGGTTCGACTGTTTGTGAGGTACACAAACGCCAAGTCGAAATAAAAAATAATGTGCCTAGAATATGTCTCCTTTTCCGAGGCTGCTTCGCGTCTATACCCACAGCCAACAGCTCCATAAGATTCTCTTCGAAATTCCCCCCACCTTACATACTCAAGCGACTCCAATTGTTGTTGAAGCTCCGCGTAAGCGGAAGTTTACAAAGGCTATTGTTCAAGATTTGCCACCCAAACCAACTCCTGGTTATGACCCTATGGGAAATATGCAACTTCTGAAACACTATCAACTTCCTCGGCACGCACGAATGATCGCTCAGCAAAATCCCCCTTCTCATCCTCAGCGGATCCCATCTACATCCAGACAACGCTCATCACAGTAAGCGGTAAACCAAACTGGTGTGCCCTCTCGACGTCATACGCAAAAGAACCATGTCCTACATTGCCTACATACGCTCATGTTGCTACTACACCCACTACTTAAGGATCAACCTAATATGTTAACCATGCTTGGACAATTCTGCGACGGCCTCCAGCTCTTATTCAATCAAGACAATGAAGATAATAAAACTTTTTTTGCTAGGGGCTTTATGTCGCACCGACACAGATAGGTGTTATGGCGACGATGGGGTAGGAAAGTCCTAGGAGTTGTAAGGAAGCGGCCGTGGCCTTAATTAAGGTACAGCCCCAGCATTTGCCTGGTTTGGAAATGGGAAACTACGGAAAACCATCTTCAGGGCTGCCGATAGTGGGATTCGAACCTACTATCTCCCGGATGCAAGCTCACAACCGCGCGTATCTACGCGCACGGCCAACTCGCCCGGTGAAAATAATAAAACAACACCGGCTATAGTAGACCTACAAGAAACTTGGCTTGCGCCCGATAATGTTTTTTCTATACCTTCTTTCCAAATTGAACGCAAAGACTGCCCGGTGTATGATGGAGTAGCATTTCTAATACATCAATCAGTCGCATATCAGCTATTTCACCCCCAATACCAAATACCTAACACATATGTACTTGCATAATATCTAACATTATACATCAATTATGTGGTTAAGTATAAGAGAGGGCCACGAGCCCTAACTTCGCCACTGCTAAAATAAATAAATAAATAAATAAATAAATAAATAAATAAATAAATAAATAAATAAATAAATAAATAAATAAATAAATAAATAAATAAATAAATAAATAAATAAATAAATGTTGCCCACCTGATCGATATATATCACATACGCAATTGCAACAATTTTTTAATCAATTCCCCGACACCAGCCAACTCCTGATTTTAGGAGACATGAATATTCACCATACCCAATGGGGTTCACAAGTTGATACACCTAGGGGAACTAACTTCTTGAATGCAATACAGCAAAGTACCTTAGTCATTCTCTATGATGGTTCACCGACCAGACTACCTCCCCCGTGGAGCACCTCCCAGTGCAGTGGATATTTCATTGTGCAGTTATAATATAGCATCCACAACTACCTGGCATACATTAAGTGATACCCACAACAGGGGTCACTTTCCAATATTTATCACTCATGGTTCCGGATCAATAGTGACACCCTCATGGTCCCAAAAGGTAATTAGTACAACACGCTCTTTACATAAGTTTGATCCCGCGGCGTTCAAGATATTTATACTCAATCAGATTGAAAAACATACAGACGATGAATTTAATTACAATACTCTCTATCAAATGATATATCAATATCTGGAATGTTATCATCCATTTAAACCAACACCTAACGCACAATCCCACAATATTGGTGGCCTCAGATGTTGGGATGAGGAATGCCACCACTTAGTTCTTACACGGAAACGCCTTTTTAAAATCTATCGGAAAATATTAAACTTAGCGAATTATATTCACCTGAAACACCATACTACGACATTTATTCCACCAAAAAAGATGCAAAGCTTGGCAAACATTTATCAATTCTTTCCATAAATAGACTATATATACCAGTAACAATTTTATGGAACGCGGTCAGAGCACTGACGCGTGTCTCCACGCAAATGACTGGACCTTTAATTCAGCCCGATATATTAGAACAATTCCTTTTTTCATTAACTCCGAATACGGTGGTCCTACACTATATCCCTAAAAGCAACGATTCTACACGATCATCCTCAGTTTTGTTCCAGAACATCACCCTCCGTGAACTTACAGCTACGTTGCTAAAATGTAAAACATCCACACCTGGACCGGATTACATTAATTACACGATGATAAAAGCCCTCCCCAATCAGGCCTTACAAACACTTGTTATTCTCTACAACCAAATCCTACAAACCTCGGCCCCTCCAGAAGACTGGAATACATTTTTCTTAGTACCTATTCCCAAACCACGACTAGCGTTGAATGATCACAAGAATATTCGTGGAATAGTATTAGAATCTTGCATACGCAAACCAATTAAAAATAATACTACAACGTTTTTTACGGTACTTAGAATACCATGAATTAGTTCCCAAATACAATATGCATATTTTAAAGGTCGCAGTTCACATTATGCCATTAATATACTACTAATTTACATATTGCTTGCTAAAACACGCAAATACCACACAATTGCAATCTTTCTGGATATACGGGGGGGGGGGGGCGTTTGATTCCATCCCCATTGTATATGTTATGGGCCTCACTATCATCATCCAAAGGTATTCCTACTTCGTTCTCCACACTACTCCGAAACCTCCTTACATATAGAACGCTTATAATAAAACACCCTGATTCTGCACCTATTTCTCGTCAGGCTACGGATGGAATTCCTCGGGGCGATATTTTTAGTGGCATATTATTTGCATTGTATTTCTCAAACCTAGAACAACTTGCACTACAATATGCCCGAATCTTACTCTATGTGGATGATATAGTCATTTACACATCAGAGAGAGATATTGATAGTGCCTGTAATACTATTACTTTAGTAATGCTTGAAGTACAGAACTGGCTCAATGCCCATGGTTTATCACTATCTCCATCTAATTGTTCTACGCTCATTTTTACGCAGAAACGAATCTACAACACTGAACCGCTAACAGTGGGTTCCTATGAGATACAGATAAACACACATAATAAATATCTAGGCATCATCGTAGATAACAAACTAAATTTTTCAAGACATGTCAACTACCTCAGAAATACGGCTGATAATTATATAAATTTCCTCAAAGCTATAACGAGGCGATCATGGGGGGCAGACACTACAACAGCGAAGTCCGTGTACTGCGCTACAATTCGTTCAAGATTAGATTATTTCGCACATATCATTGATATTGCTAATCCCCAACACTGAATACGCTAAATACTATACAACATTAAGCATTACGTACTTGTTTTGGTGCATTAAAATCTACACCATCGAATGCTTTGCAAGTGGAAATGGGAGGACCACCACTCCATATTCGCCGGCAGTACCTTGCTTCCAAGTACTTACAACGACTTTTAATATCAGTTTCTAATCAGATTATACCGAAACTCCAACTACTGTATGAAAGATACAATTCGTATAACATAAGAAATTTAAAAAAAACCTGCTATAATAAGTGCATTCTAACACGTATCTACATTCAAAACAAATATCATCAGGAGCGCAAAACTCACGCATTATACAATATCGTATGAAGTATTTCAATACTTCCCCGATACTATCAAAGCCAAAACTACTAGTTTTGCTTTGCTGCAGTATAATACCTCTACGTTTTCATCAACCTCGAAAAAACGTCGTTTATCATACTCTAATATTGGTAATAATTTCTACACCGATGGATCTAAGAACTCCTGCGGAGTAGGCGCAGCGTTTTATTATGAACGAATACAACACATTGAACTATATAAGCTTCACCCGTATTTTTCTATATTCACAACAGAACTTATAGCGATACGGCAAACACTTCTGTATATGAAAAACGAATCAATCCCGAATGCCAATATCTTCACAGATTCACTATCAGCCTTACAATCGATCCAGTCCTCTAAATTCACGCTTAACTGGTATGTTTATAATGTTAAGCAGCTATTATATGACCTACATAATACTGGTACACAGATTACGATTATATGGATTCCGGCGCATAAAAATATTCCCGGTAATGTAAAAGCGGATAAAGCTGCCAAAGAATCATCGCTGCTCAACACCCCTCCAATGACATTTATGACTCCCGTACTGATCTAATTCCAATACTAAAGAAACATCAAAAATCAACATGGCAACAGTTCTGGAATGAAACTGCAAGAATAAAAGGGAAATTCTATCACAGAATCCAACCCTCTCTGCCAATCCAACACTGGTATCAACGAACAAGATACACACGGCGTCATAGGCTACGTTTCAACCATGCGCTTACGCCCATGTATAAGTATCGTTTGAACATTGTTAACCAACCGATATGTCAGTGAGGATCAAATGAGGCGGATCCAAATCACCTCATTCTCCAGTGTCCGTTATATATTCAGGCTCTAACACGGTTACTTGCAAGTCTAATACGTTTACGACTACCGCTTCCAACAAGTGTTGATTGTCTTGTTTACAATCCGACACCGGAGGTAATATACAAAGTAAACAGATTTTTAGATGATACGAAAATCATACTATAAGAAATTCCATCCATTTAACGTTTTCATTAATAGTTGTGTCATTTACAAAGTCTTCGTCACACTCCCGTCTATGCCTCTTTAAGATTTGATTAGGTTTAGTTTAATATACAACGATAACAGGTACTGAGACCCATTTTCGCTCTGCTACTGTCTTTGGTCGACTCTATATCATATGTGTTTGTGCGTTGTACTTTTTTAGAAAGATCCAGAATAAGCAGGTAAGGTTTAGGTTAACACGTCGTTCGTAATAACACACGTTCTTGGCACGTTTTCATTACACATTGAGCAATATCTACATAACAACCCTCTATTTGTGTTATCCCGTCCTCAGTACTAGATCCTTTAGTTGTTGAGTTATATTCAATGTCTTTCCCAATTGTAGACCAGTTCTAGTATGTCAAAGTAGCAAGACGCCAAGATGGGTACTGCGGCGTGAAGATATAGTATCTTGTGCCACGTGCTTACTCCTAGGTCTGTTACCTTTAAACCCACCTGATGTAGATTTTCACTCCTACTAGTGATCATTGTCTTGAAGTACTTTCTGAATAGTTGCATTACTTCCACTTATTAAGGTCCGATCCCTACATCATAATAGCTCAGAAGTTTACAGTTTTACAAGCTTTAAAATCTGTGAGATAAAGTGTTTATTAGTCAGCATAAATAATTGGTTCTGAGTGTTGGGAAAAAAAGAAAAAAAGGTTAAATTAAGATTTTTCTGAACTTCATCGTCACCCCCTGCAACTGCAGACAATATGTGATATGCAATTTGAGAAGATAATACAAAAGTGAATACTCAGCCTGTTGAATAAAACCAGAGCCGTCTATATTTTACAAGCCGGAGTCATGTAAGTTTGGCAACGTCTAGCGGAGGCGGAGGCGAAAGCGCGGGAGCTATCTGTGTACTATCTGCGCACTTTTTAGTTCTGTTCTGTTCGTGAAGTTGATTTGGGCTCTTTATTTTACCCAGACACAATACTGTAATATATTTATACTAGTTCTACACACGCACACAATTTCAATAAAGTAGTCCACCAATGCAGTTGACAATGTTTTCTGAGTACGAAGTACTTGAAGATTGAGGGAAGTAGACCATGCAGCAGACTCAAAAAATGGGTTCAAAGCACGTGAAGTAGTTCAGGAAAAGACGTATCACCTAGACAATTGAGAGTGAGGAAATACGTATACAAGACTAGGAGATATAGGAAAAGCACAGGGACACAAGGTATACTAATCTTCACGCTAGAGTGGCCGTCTCAGCGACTTCTACAAAACATACACACCGGGCCAACATATAAGGGACAAGCAGGAGAGGGCAGGGGAACGACGGAGGGGTGGATACATGTGAGAGTGTAGGACTTTGGACAGATGGAAATAAATATCTGAGCAACGTATATGGGGATGTAGAGAGGGCAAAGTGTCAGTGAAATCGTAAACAAAAGATGAAGAGGGGCGACAGTGTGTTGATATGAACATCAATGAAAATGTACACGCGATCGGTGGAGGGGGCGATGGGAATAAACGGTAGCTATGTGTCTTGTTTGAAGAGGAGGCGTTAGGGAGGGCGGGAGGCAAATGAGAATATGATGAAATATGTAAGTAGTGTCAATGAATTGTGGGAAAGTGGGGTTAGAGTTGTAAATTAGAGTGATCTAAGAACTGATTTAAGATACGTATGATTGTGGGAGAGGGCTTGTAGACGAGACATGCAATTGACGAGGGGAGTGGATAATTATATTGTATTAAGTTGGAGTACAGGCATCGGCGAGGAGAGTTGTACAATGGGCATTGAAACCCGTGGCCATAATTAATGAGGATAGGAAAGTGATCACTTGTATGAGTGTCACTGAGTACCCGCCACGTGGTTATAGAGGCAATGGAATTGCGTCAAAGTGATAGATCGACTGCAGTAGGCAACGAACCAGGAGGAGTGAGCCGGGTAGGGGAACCATCGTTCAGAAGCAAGAGATTATGTTGAGTTACAGCATGTAAGAACTGTGTGCCTTTGGAGGTGTTGAGCGGGGCTCCCCACTGAGTATGATGAATATTGACATCTCCCAAAAACAACAGTTGGGTATCAGGTGGAAACTGATTAAAAAATTTGAACCATTGGGCAAAAGAGATGTAGTTATCAGGGGGATTATACAAGTTTATAACATATGTGTTCTGATATATAAGACCTAGGGAATAGGTATTTGGTATTATGTATTGTGGATGTAATGGAGTGTACAATAACGAAGTATGTATCATAAGTGCGACACCATCAAATCCTGGTCCGTCATGGCGTTCGATAGAATATCCTGGAAAATAAAATTGAGTTGTATGAGAAAACCAAGTTTCTTGCAAAGCGACTATATGAGGAGATGTTTCGTGCATGAGAATTTTGAATTCGTATTGTTTATTTTGTAGGCTCCTAGCATTCCATTGAAGGATGCGTACTACCATTATTAAAGATAAGGTGTAAACTTTCGCGAAGTTGACTAATAACTGGTAAGATATTGGGGTGATCTCCAATTAGTTGAGTAAGCTGCATGAGAAGATTGAGAACACACTGATGAACATGTTCTCGCTGAGGGAGTGTAGTACCTGTTTGAGGATGCTGTGAGGGTTGCAGAGGCATTGACGGGCTCGATGTTGAGGGAGTGGGCTGACTGGGTTGAATGGGGTATTGATAACTCAGAGATTGAGAGGGGCGAGAGGATGTAGTGGATTGCACTAGCTGGAGATACGCAGCTCTATCATAGCCGGGAGAAGGTTTATGTGGCAAATCCTTAACAATCACTTGTGTGAATTTGCGTTTGCGAGGGGCGTCTGGTATAGGAGAAGGATGTTGAGAGGGTAGGGGAGGAAATTGTTGAATGTTATTATACTCAGAATAAGTAGGTGGAAATAGTCGAGCAGAAGCTTCTGAGAAGGAGATGTTATCAGTGCACATGAGTTTTTTGATTTCCACTTGCTTCTGATGAACAGCACAATCTGATGAACCCGTTTCGTGTTCCCGATTGCAATGTACACATAATTTGACATTAGCAAGGCAGTCTGAGGGAGGATGATTCAAACCACAGTTGCGACAGCGAAAGTTAGTGGACTGGCAATTGCGTATGGTGTGTCCATAACGCTGGCATTTGGAACAAATAATAGGGTAAAATATAAAGGGATTGACTTCTAACATTACATGATAGATTGAAACATATTTGGGCAACGTTTTGGAGCAAAAACAATCTTTACGGAGCCGGTAGGTAGATATACTGCCTGACCATCTTGGAGGGATTTACGGCGTAGGCGATGAACAGAATGAACTTTGACGTCACTCTGAAGTAAAGTAAGAATATCGGATTCAGTTAGATCTTTCTCAACACCGCGTATAATGCCTACGCGGAAGATATTGGAGTGAGGAATAAAGGCATGCAACTTGTGTGTATCAAGGAACTTATTCTGCAGAAAGTCATTAGCATGATTAGGAGAGTGAAAGTTTACCTGAATCCTGTTACTGCCTTTATACTGGATGGATTTAACAGGAAAGTTCCTTTCATGGTGTAAACGCCCTATAGCCATAGGGTGTAGGTTGCCAATGTTAATACCTTGTTTGGATGAAACAAAAACAAGATATGGTCCTGGGTGGTTTAATGGGTATAAATTACATGCACTAGTATTAGGAGGTTGAGCAGGAGGGGGAGGGTTAGTATTGCATTGGGTCGAAGTTTGCAACGAAGGGGTAGGAGTAGAACTATCATTCACGTTTGTATCCATTTTTTCTTCTTCTTCCCGTTCAACATTACTATTTGACGCGGGATGAAAGTCCCGAGTACCTCCACTATCAGAACTCATGCCACCACTGCACAATCACACGCAAGCTAGCACTCGAACGCAGGAGTAAGTTCTAGAAACTTCAGACACCGAACACGAAACCTCGAACACAACGAACCGTACAGTACGATGTCGCGGACGATACTACGCGCACTTTTTTGTGATAGATTTACACCCTAGTGCTGAAGTGGTCGACTTCGGTTATCTTCGAGATTCGTATTGGCAACCTTTGAAACACAAACTAAGAATCGCTTATCATCGCTGTGCGACATCTGGCGTACACTTTAAGTACTCGTACTGTTGTTGTTTACACAGCAAAGCCAAACTATAGAATTCATTCTAGGAACACGTTTCGCAACGGGAAATGTTATATAGTATTATATATTGCGTGTGTGACACAGTTGTTTTGCTTAAAATAATAAAGGTTTATAAAATTCATATCGAACAATCATATTATCGATTCAATTCAGATTTCATTTCCATTCAGTTTGCAGTATTGACGGAGCCCTTCTTACTTCTCCAACGAGTAGAAAAATCTATCACTAAAAAGTGCGCATACTATATGTTGATGTGTAGTGAACTTCGTGTTGTGTTTATTTGTATTTTTCATGGATATGTTCGAGTATATGTAACAAGGTAGGTGACTGAGTGACATACGTAGAACCTATTATCAAAATACGTGAAGGCATGCCCGAATTTGGGTTATTAATTAATTTTATTTAACGCGCATAATGTGCAAAGTATTACTATATAAATCATTAGTCTTCGTTGCAAAATTTCACCAGTGATTCTGATCGCTGTTTACAATTTAAAACATGGTACCTAGTACAGTGTGCATCACATCTTAAACATACACAGTTCAAACCTGGTTCATGATAACGCTTTATATTACACAGTTTATAATGGAACCCATGAACGGAGAACCTTGTCAGCAGGTGTCGCAGTTCATATCCACCTTGAACCCACTCGCGATTTAGCATGGCATCGGTAGAGTAGAAATCTTCCCAGATGTCAGCCTTCTTCGATCGTAGGTCTCGAAGCAGATGTATATAGGGTGTTGTTGCTGGAAGTAACAACTGTAACCTTAGCTCTTCCACATAAAATCCCTCTCTGGATAGCTCATACACGAGCCGGGAAGGAGAATATTTGGAGAGGCACAGAGCCCGTTTCAAGTAGATTGCCTTCAACTTCTCGATTTTATCTAACTGTTTCATACTCAAATGTTCCCAAATGTTTTCCAAGCCATATGTTGCTATAGGGCTGATTTTTAGATGAAAGAGTTTTATGGCCGTTTCTAAAGACAAGTTTCTCAGGTGCTTAATGTCAGATATTGCTTTTATAGATGCATTTAGACGGTCTATGAGATGGAGGGTGAAAACATTACCTTGGGTTTGAAAAATTACACCCAAGTATTTAAAATGCTTTACGGACTTAAGTTCTTGGTCTTCATAATAGAAGATTCCATGAGGTCCCCCTCTTCTAAACGTCATGGACACTGTTTTTTCTACATTCAGTTTGAGCTCATTTTTCTTTATCCAGCCTACTATTTGGTTGAATGATTCCTGGAGTTCCTTTTCTGACGTTGATGTTAAGACCATATGATCAGCGTACATTAATAGTTTGACGCTTTCCTGGTTTACCAAATCTACTATGTCTGCTGTCGCAATGATGAATAATAATGGACTTAACGGGTCTCCCTGTAATACCCCGGTTGTTTGTTCCAAAATAATAGATTTGGTAATGCCATCATCTACTTCTATTGAATTGTTAAGCAGTAAGTTCCTAATCAGCGGTATAAGGTAGTTCGTACTACCAATGAAACTCTCCACTTTTTCTAACAGTATGGTTCTGCTTATGGTGTCAAAAGCTTTCGAATAATCTATAAAGATGGCATGCAATTTACCCCCTGGTTTCTTTAAGGCTTCTTCTATGTCATTCTGGAGACAGCGGATAGCTAAAGTCGTTGATTTCCCTTTTCTAAATCCAAATTGCGACTCCGGTAGGTTATTTTCCACCAGTTTAATGAGACGTTTACCCACTAATGAAGTTAAAGTCTTTAGTAGAGTTCACTCTAGCGCTATTCCTCTATATGAGTTGGGATCTGCGGTATCACCTTTGCCTTTATATAGCATTTTAATAGTAGATTTTCTCCAGTTGTCTGGTATCCTACCTTGCCGCAAGCATTCATTCATTAGGCGAGTGATTCATCCAATTTTGGGAGAGCAGCTTTAAGATGTTCATTAAAAATGTGATCTGGGCCACATGCCTTGTTATCTTTAGATGCTGTAATAGTTGATACAACCTCATTAATTGAAAAATCGTCGATTTCAGGGATTGTTTGGAAAACTGGCACGAAATAATTAGTAGGTCGTGTGTCTCTCTCTTGAAGCACTGCACTCAAGTGCTTTTCCCAAACTTCCATTGGTAAGTTCCTGGAGAACTTTGGTTGTCTAGGCTTCAGAGCCATGCAAGGATCTAGACTGGCACGTTCTATAAGTTTCTTTTCTTCTTCCTCTCTATATTGATTTTTGGCTTCTTTTAGTAGTAGTTTGTATGCTCTCCTTTTACTGGCATATATTTCAAGGAATTCTCTTGTTTTCTCTCTTCGGGCTGTATGTAATGCTTCCAGCACATCTCTACGACATTTATAGCATTCATTGGTGAACCAGGGTTGAGATTTCCTGACCACAGGTATTGTTGGTAGAGTAGCATTCTGGAGCAGCACTTCTAGATATAATGCGGCCTCATTAAGATTACCCTCTCGTAATAGGTTAAGTATCGCTTGATTATCTTCACCACAGATAAGAGACGGATTACGTTTTCTACTTATTTTTGTACGGTCTCTAACTGTATCAAGCGTACTAGGCCTATTCTCCAGCTGTAAGGAAGTTGCAACTGGTAGGTGTTTCCGTTGCGCCTCGAGAATAACCTCCTGCTTGATCGACACAAACTTAGAGTTTATAAACACCAGATCTATTGTGCTAGCACCATTATGAGACATGTAGGTATTCATGTCAGAGGCATTCACCAACCGAAGACCTTCCTCTTCTAAGAAGTCCAAAACTTCTGTTGATTTTCGATGTTCTGCATCCATGCGACAATTTAGGTCTCCGGCAAGGATAATGGCATCATCCCTAGTAGTCACAGTTCAAGCTTTACTAACTTCCTCAATAATCTCAGTTGATGAGAAATCTGGCTGGAAATATACACATACACAAACACACGGCTTGGTTCGAACTACTAAAACGTTCGTAGATCTGTATTGTACACTAAATGGTGAGAACTGATCAGTGAACAGACATGCAATGCCTCCTTTGGGCCTCCCTACTGGAGGTTTTTCTGCCATGACGAATGTTGAATAATGTCTACTAGTTTGCCACGCATGCGTTAAAAATGTTTCCACTAGGATTATTACATCAAATTCCTGTAATAACACGTTTCGTGTATTTGCAGATGCCCAGAAAATGTTGTGTTCCTATGTGTCGTAGCAACTATGACATCAAAAAGGATGGTTATGTTACCTCATTTAGGTTTCCTTCTGATGAGGAATTAAAAAAAATGGATTCGTCAATTTAAGCGGGATAATTGGGAACCTGGGAAGGATTCAGTCGTGTGTATAAAACATTCACAGATGATAGTTTTTCAAAAGGGGAAAAGTTTTGTGATAGTAAGGGCAATATAACTGTACAACCACCTAAACCTAATGAACTTCTTCCTAATGCATGTCCAACTATTTTCCCAAATTGGTCCAAATATTTGTCATCAAAGAGTGTAAAAAGAAAAGATCCTGAAGATAGGAGACTGGAAATTAAGAGTAGGGAAAACAAGAGGAAAACAGATTTGGAGGAATCAAAGCTTCAAGATGACTGACTTAATAGCTAACTTTAATTATTTAAGATCCCTTCTTCATACCAAAATTGACATGTCAGTATGGCAGATCAGTATCTGTAATGAATTTCTTTGCATATACGGATTAAATCTGGATGATTTGCCAAATGTAATTAATTTACTAAAAATTCACCAGGATATGCATGTGACTGTATATGTTAATAGTTATCAGGTGTCAGTCAAAGAAATTAAATGTTTAGCTGATGGTAAAATCTCCAAGTGGTCTCAGCTATATGAATATTTATTAAATTATACAGGAGCCACTGCTAGTAGTGTTAGTGTTGAATGTGTACAAAGTAATGTACTTAAAATGCTTGACAAGCTCATAGAGTTTTGTTTTGTGAGGTTAGCAGTGAAAGCACAGACTTCTCATCTAACCTCGTTTTCTTAAAGGAACAATTCGACAACAATAGGGTAAATAAGAATATGTTTAGCAGTATGTGTTCATTGTTAGGAAGTGAAAGTCCATATTGTGTACCAAATCCCGAACACAAGAATTTACAGATATTTCTCATGTGTGATCCTGTACATATATTTAAGAACATCAGGAATAACTGGCTGAATCAGAAAGACAGACAAAACTTTTATTTTCCCTGATTTTGAAGTAGATCAGATTATCCGTAAGGCGTGCTTTAATGATTTAAGGAACCTTTATGTGTACCACAGTCATGCATCCAACCTGATTGCTACAGCTTTTAAACTTAATTATAAAACGGTGTATCCCAACAATCTTGATAGGCAGAAAGTGTTACTTGTTGATAATCTGTTCCATGACACTACCATAGCTGCTTTAAAAACCAGTTAACTAGATTCTAATGCCACTGCAATTTTTTTAGAAATTGTTACTAAGTGGTGGCGTATTGTAAACGTCAAAAGTGTAACTAAAGGAATTTGCAAGAGGGACCACAATCAAATGCCTTTTACTGAACTAGATGATGACTACATTCAATTTCTTCAACATTTCTGTGAGTGGGTAAGCAGTTGGGATGATTTAAATTTGGTTCATGGTCACTTAACAACTGACACTTCAAGAGCTTTGGTACATACCACAACTGTCCTGTTAAAAATTATCCAGTTTTCATTTGAAGCTGTGAAACCAAATTATTTACTGTTAGGGAAGTTTCAGCGTGACAGTGTGGTAAGAAGGTTTGGTCAGTACAGACAGCTTAGTGAATGTAACTACAATGTTACTGCACTTCAAGTTATAGAAAGTGAGAAGAAAATTAGGATTAAGAGTGTTCTGGGATTGCACTCATCTAGGTATGGAAAAGTGCAGTTTGACTGTAGCCAGTTAGAAATGTCTCATTCCACCAAGACAGATGATATTAGGCTAAATATGGCAGTGATAAAAAAGTTCGACTCACTTTTATCATGTGACATTTATGATGGGCATTTTGAGATGTCAGGTGTAATATACATTTCTGGGTATGCAGTAAGGGCAATATCCAAAAGGATAAGCTGTGACACATGTTTAGGTCTCCTGCAGTGCAATGAAACAGATGGCCCCTATTTTGAAGAACTTCAGAGAGGTGGGTTAGTGGTGCCATCAGATTGTATTGTGTGTGTCTTTGTAACAGTGACAGGAATGTTTACCTTGTTGGTGTCTGAAGACTACAAGGAAGACTACCTGGATTGTGGAAATCACAAAGAAGTTCTCTTCCCTCTATCCAGATCTGCTTTAGGGAGAGATGAAAATCAACAGTTCTGGTTTGAACAGGGTAACTGTGGGCATGACAATAATAGTCTAATAGACTGTTTATTGTCCACATTTTGCAACGTCATGTTGAATAATAATAGAAAGCAGATTAAGAACAAGAGTTATGCCAGCAGTGATGATAAAATCAGTAAACGAAGGAAGCTGTCAACACTCCATAAATATTCAGCTTGTGAGTACTGTTCTTTAAAGGTTTTTTTTTTTTTATGCATGTAAAATATGTATTTGTAACTTTACTGAGTGCATTTCTTGATGCGTGTGTTTCTTAGTGTCATTTTTCACAGTGTGTACGTTTTTGATAACCATCATGTTGGTCTAAGTGCGCTGAATATCATTGAAATCAATTCAAAGTCGGACACGCCTACTTTTCACTCGGCCTCCGCTTGACAGATGATACAGCGTTGCCAAGTGTACCTTCCTTTTTTTAACTGTAGATGGCTCTGGTAAAACAGGAGGGAGACCTTACAGTATTGGAACTGGGTGTTAGTTAAATACCGAGCCCAATCAAATATCAAGAGTTCGCAGAAGAGGAAGAAGAGGAATCTTGTAAACACGGCTGGCACTTGCTTTGACAGCTGCTGCAGCTGTTGGATTGAGGTCAAAGTATTTGTCAATTAGTAGTGATAAGAAAATGCATATTCATGACGCTGAGATAATTACTTCAGACTGCTAAGCTGTTCAGTAATGCGACAAGCCTCAAAATTTGTTTTTGGTTCGTTCTGTATTGATATTTGGTGCAAGTGAATAGTTTTCCATCATGCTCCGATTTTCACGACTTGTGTCAGTGCCCCAGAAAGGCCTCCAACTCATCGGAAAAAATTCAAGGTAAGTTACGGGACAGATAATTTAGCCGAATTGTGTTTCGGAAGAGTTACAGGCCTATTGTTCTAGTCACTCTGTACTGCATGAATGTCGAATTTTCTGTTTTCTTTAGGATCAGTGAATAGATATCGCGAAAAGGGATGAAAGGAGAACGAAGCCTGTGTTATCCCTAATCCCAAAATGATCTTCTTTTATCAATTTTTATGAGTTCGTATTTTAGCCAGATGCATTTTATAATGTATCTCTATCTGTTTCCCCTTTCAATATAGGGTACCGTATAAGCTTACTTGAATATTTTCCAAAATTCCCCCTAAGTTGGTATGCAAACTCTCAAAAGAAAAAAAAGGTAAAATTAAGTTTTTTTCTGAACTCTGTCATCACCCCCTGCAACTGCAGACAATATGTGATAAGCAATTTGAGAAGATAATACAAAAATTAATACTCAGCTTGTTGAATAAAACAGAAAGGAGATCACCATCACTTCCTGTAAATTCTTCGGACCGGCCAAGCGGCCGTGCGGTTCGGGTCACATAACTGTCAGTTTGCATTTGGGAGATAGTGGGTTCGAACCTCACTGTCAGCAGTCCAGAAGATGGTTTCACATTTTCACACCAGGAAAATGTTGGGGCTGTAACTTCAGTAAGGCCACATTAGCGTAGTTCCCACTTCTAGACCTGTCCTATCCAATCGTCGCCATGACATATCGTTGTCAGTGCGACGCAAAGCAGATTAAAAGAAACAATTACAAATATGATAATTTATGCCAAGAAGTGCGCAGATACCTAATTAAAATCTCATCCGATCTAATCTTTATGAAGACAACTTTATGTTTTTCAAGGTATGATTTCGGCTTCAATCTCGAGTTGGTAACGTGGTGACATCATGCCGTGTGGATTATTGTGTGTGTTCAACCGTTGTCCCGTTTCTTTGCAGAGTCAGGTATGGAGTGAGATGAATCTTTGTAGCAAGTTTTTACGACAGGGTCTATCCAGTGGCGGTTCGTGTCATTTTGCTCTGGCAGGGCTGTGCCACCATATCTTTCCCCTCCCCAGCCAGTCGAGTTTTCACTGGCCAGCACCATGATACTGTTAGATTAATAATGATAATCCGATGGCACTAGCTCAAGAAATCTGCTCGCATTACAATATTAATTAATGAATTAACTACACTACAATGGCATTTATGCATACACATTAATAGTCTAACAGCTAATGCAATCCCGACTATTATGGAACTGCACTGTTTCACTGATCACAATCACAAGTGATAATAACAACATTCATGAAAACAAATAAGCAGTACAATCCCGAATTTCTCTCTCCTTGCTCAAATTTCAAAGCATGAAAACATAGTTAACAATTTGATCACACTACAAATAGTGCCGTCACGTTATGGTTACATTTTGAATCTTTATTTTTTAGCTTCTTTATAGAACTGAATTGTTTAAATAGTCACTATAATGGAATTCATTGTTTTGTAAAGTGTTTTGGAATTAAACTCTAACAACAGTTAATATAAGACATGGGGGGAAAAGCCTAGGTAAATTGCAAAGTGTTGGCGATGTGCTGAGGACTCCGCCGTTCAGCACTTAGACCCGCCTGCGTTCTTCCTTCTCCTGACAAGCCGGTATCATCCTTCCAGACTCCTCCCGCTCCCGCACCCCAGACCCGCCTGCGTTCTTCCTTCTCCTGACAAGCCGGTATCATCCTTCCAGACTCCTCCCGCTCCCACACCCCGTACCCTTGCTAAACTCTAGTAACCTACTGAAGGCTCTGCCGGAGAGACCATACTAACCTTGCAGACCATACACCCACCTGCACTCTTCCTTCCCCTGACAAGCCCATCGTCGTTCTTCCAGGCTCCTCCTGCACACTTGCAAAGTGTCGGACCTGCTCAGGGCTCTGCTACCACAGTCCGAATGCCTCACGGCTAAAGAGAAAACATCAAGCTTGCTAGACAGTGACCACAGTCTGGAAGCCGTCGCCATTTTCGTGAAATTAGAAAAGCAAAATATTTACAGCCGAAATAATAAAGATAACGTTGTATAACTGAACAGCACACCACTATAAGTTCGACTTCGCTACATTTGCCCATCACTTTATGTAATCAATTACAGAGTGAAATAGCGATAAATGTTTTTGAAAAGGGGATGGGGCGGCGCCCAAAAGCCCTTCATGCATGGACCGCCACTGTATCAATCAGTCATCAATGATCTGCATTTAGGTCTGTTGCCCAGGTGGTAGATTCCCTATTAATTGTTGCCCTTCTTGACATTACCCTCATCAGAGGAGTTAATGAGATGAAATGACGTGATATATGATAGTAGAAAGGGAGAGGGTGAAACCAGGTACTTGCACATAGTCTACTCCTGTCGAATAGCACAAAGGGGCCAACTCAAATCTTAACATCTACATCCGATGGAAGGTGAAGCTTTATCTGATCTTGTAACGATTAAGAGGGGGTCCTGCAATGTGGTATTATTGGACCTTTGTTTTGTTATGCCAATCAATCAATACTGATCTGCATTTAGGGCAGTCGCCCAGGTGGCAGATTCCATATCTGTTGTTTTCCTAGCCTTTTCCTAAATGATTTCAAAGAAATTGGAAATTTATTGAACATCTCCCTTAGTAAGTTATTCCAATCCCTAACTCCCCTTCCTATAAATTAATATTTGCCCCAGTTTGTCCTCTTGAATTCCAACTTTATCTTCATAGTGTGATCTTTCCTACTTTCATAAACGCCACTGAAACTTATTCGTTTACTAATGTCATTCCACGCCATCTCTCCGCACCGAGCTCGATAGCTGCAGTCGCTTAATTGCGGCCAGTATCCAGTATTCAGGAGATAGTAGGTTCGAACCCCACTGTCGGCAGCCCTGAAAGTGGTTTTCCGTGGTTTCCCATTTTCACACCAGGCAAATTAAGGCCACGGCCGCTTCCTTCCCAATCCTAGCCCTTCGCTGTCCCATCGTCGCCATAAGACCTATCTGTGTCGGTGCGACGTAAAAAAAAAAAAAAAAAAAAAAGGCATCTCTCCGCTGACAGCTCGGAACATACCACTGATAAATGCTTACAATATAGTGATTATTTTAATCCACCTATTCAATACAAATTGGTTTTGTGTTGCTAGTTCATAATACTACAACAATGAATTTACAGGGACAGGTTTCGCTTTATTTACAAGCATCTTCAGCCTACATAATTGTCTCAAGGTTAGGACCTGTCATATTTGGATTGTTTTTACAAATTTTTTGCTTGAGTATAAATCCATGTTTAGTAATAATATTAGTCTAACCTAGTCAGTGTTCGGTGACAGACGTGCTGAGTGAGGTGCCGGTAGAGCCGGTGTGGAGTGTGACCGGTAAGTGGAAATGTAAGACGGGAGGGAAGAGGAAGATGATTGGTGTGGATCAATATCGTGCAGCTATTGGAGGATGGCAGGGGAGATGGAAAAAGGAAACAGTTAGAAATAAAGGAGGTAAAGTGGAAACAAGAATGATGGGCGAGATGATACTGGTGGCAGCGGTGATTATGGTACTGTTAGCCATAGGAGGGGTGGAGGTGAACCCCGGCCTGACTTCCAGTGGCAACATGAACTGGGAAGACATGGAGGTCATAAGAAGAGTGGTGGAAGAAGTATGTCCGTTTGAGCAGATTAAAAATATGATGAAAGAACAAATGAAGGAATTTTAACATATGAGGCGTTGGATACAGGAAAAAACAGACGAGACAATGAACAAAGTGGAAAACAGTGAGAGAGAAATGATATCACGAAAGGCAAAAATAAAGGAGATGGAGGAAGAGGTGGTGAAGCTGAAAGCAGAAATTGAAGACAGCTACTGAGAACGCAGGAAGAAATGCTTATTTATATATGGAGTGCCAGAAGACAAAGTGCTGACAACCTATAAAGTTGTGGAAGTTATTCAGAAAATGATGAAAATTAACTTTAGTGAAGTTGATATTGATGATGTGGAAAGGATAGGTAAAAAACGGGGTGATAGGCCGATAAAACTGAAGTTGTTTTCCACCCTGATGGCGGAAGTAGTGATAAGAGGCGCAGATAATATACGTAGCACAAAAATTTGGATTAAAAGAGACATGGGAAGAGAAGGGGTAAAGAATATAAACACCCTGAAAAAACATTTAGTCAGGGCTAAAATACAAGGGTTAAGAGCCTACATTAAGGGTCAACAACTAGTAGTATCCAATGGACTATGGACCAGAGTGTGGACAGCGAAGAAATTACAGGAAATGGAAGAGAATAGGAAGAACGAAGGGTAGTGGGGAAGAGAGTGGAAGAAAGGCAAGTCATAGACAGTAAAGTGGGTGAAGACGGACCTGGAGATAAAGAAAGAACCAAAGAAAATAAGACACTGGACCCAAGCTCGCAGCAAGAAGAAATTAACTTGACAGAAGAAGACATGAATGCTATTTACAAATCGATCGAAAAGGGAGCCAGAGAGGTAACAGCTGAGATGAGGAGGGAAATAAGGAAGGAAACCAATGAGACCAGGGCATTAATTAAGGAGCTGAGGACGAAGGCCTGTGGGAGAGAAGAAAGGAAGATACAGGAAGTGATTTTGGGGGCGGAAACACAAGATGTGACAAGAGCACACAAAGGAAGTGAAAATATGGCTGGGAGGCAGGAAGAAGAAGCAAGAGGTACCCTGGCGAAAGGGAGAAGTTTGAGCCTAAGGGAGAGATGGGGTAAGAAGAACAAATTGGACAAAGGCACATTGACAAGAAGCAAAAAAGGCAATTTGCAGTAGAAAGTAAATTGGTGTGCACATGAGAATAGCGGAGTTTGTGTGTTATTCGTAACTATGACAAGAGTGATTAAATAGTTAAATTCGTAGGCAGTAAAGTGTGCAGTGAATGAGGAAGAGTGTGATTGTAAATTGGATAGGTGTTCAGGATAAAGCTAATATGAAGAGATGGTTGGTATATGAGCTGAGGGTCCAAGTTAATGGTGAGTGAATATGGTTTCAGTTAAGGTGGTGATTTGTCTGGATTCTAAAGATAATAAATATAGTGAGACAATAGAGTTCAAATAATGGTCAACAGTAACGAAACGTAAGGTGAAAAATTGCACACCGGTACTACAGTGGAGGAAATACAAAGCCAGGTTTGCAACTTAAGTAGAAAACCAGAGAGGTCAGTGTTCAAGAAAGAATATGCTGAGTGCGAACCCGGCCGGAAGTGATATACTCTTTGTTTAAAGTGCAGATGTAAATCTGACACAACATCGTACTCTACATAGCAATATGTTAACAGTTTAGCTTCTCATTGCCATACTGTCTTGTTTTAAGTGCAGATGCAAACCTGACACAACATCGTACTCTACTTAGCAATATGTTACCAGTTAGTTTTTCATTGCCATGCTGTCTTATACTAGGGACAACAGACCATTCTGCCTCGTTGCCATTTGATTATTATTATTTATATCAATATGGCTTTTTTTTCCTTGCTTTGGTGTCAGATATGTTTATTTTACAGGAATTATTATATGTGTATGTTAGATTAAGCTGCCTAGGTTGGGCATTATTATTTTTCTCCTTAGTAGATCAATAAGGCTTCAATGCTGTCGATCGGAGGAAAATAAAGGCATATTTACTATTTACTAGTAATAATATGTGAAAAACATAGGAATTATGTACACATTAAAAGTATGACAATATAAATTGCAATGTTGAATTGAAGAAACCCTTAATTCTAAAATACATTGACGTCCAAAACATAGTAACTACAATTTAAAAATTTTGGTTAAAATTGTTTTCACAATTACAATGTTGAATTGGAGTAACTCTTAATTCTAAACAATTTTAACAATTTTAACCAAACTGTCACAAACAGTGGAGCTGAAAGAACACTTCCCTGTTGTACTCGTGAGTTATATCAAACCATTCTAAATGGCTATCACCAACTCTGATGCAACCGTAGCACTTATTGTATAACATTTTTATCTTACCAATAAGATATTCTGGTTTGGCTAGCTTTTCTAGGCTTCTCCATGTGACTATCTCTTGGAACGCTGTCATAACTTTTTTCCAAATCCAAGAGGACTACAAATAGGCCTTTTCCATTTACCCAATACTTCTCCGTGAGATCAGGTCTACAGTGCTTCTGTGAGGTCTAAACCCATGTTGTTCTACCTTTAAGATAGACTTTTAAGATGGGACAGAAGTGTAATACCTCTGTAGTCCTATAAATGAATATTTGCCCAATTTGTCCTCTTGAATTCCAAGTTTATTTTCATGTTATGATCTTTCCTACTTTTAAAAGCTCTGCTCAAGCTTATTTGTCTACTAATGTCATTCCACATCATCTCTCCATTGACAACTCAAAACATACCACTTAGTTGAGCATCTTGTCTCCTCACTCACAAGTGTTCCGAGCCCAAAGTTCACGTTTTTGTATCATTATTCCTTTGTCGGAAATCACCCAGAACAAATCGTGCTGCTTTCCTTGGGATCTTTTCCAGTTCTTGAATCAAGTAATCCTGGGGAGGGTCCCATACACTGGGACCATACTCTAATTGGGGTCTTTACCAGAGACCTATACGCCCTCTCCTTTACATCCTTACTACAGCCCCTAAATACTCTCATAACCTTGTTAGTGTGATTACTTCAGTGAAGATAATTTATTATATTAACACCTAGGTAGTTAGTGTTCCCCAGGAGGTACGATCCCACCATCAACACAGTAATTAACCCGTCTGTGTCGGGGAACATTTGAGTTCCACTTTACCCAGCGGATGGAAGCGATTCAGATGTGAGCACTGAGAAAATACTGGGTTCTCTTTAAAAATTCACTGCTACAACAGTTTAGCACAGATTATTTTCAAATGTTTACCGTAGAGACTCAAAAGAATGTAGTTTACAGTGATTGACTTTATATTTGCTTTATAGTCTACTTATGGGGAAGAGACCTTCCATATTTTTACACACTGCAAAGAAAACTGGGGTAATCGTTATCATGGAAACTTTAAGTGGAAGATCCAAGAATCATTTAGCACAACTCCTAGGATAATGAGGCGATTAGCTCATGAGATAAGGGCATGTACTTTGGAGCGTGTATCGTCCGTTACTTGGTCCCACACACTCTGCACTCCCATTCCTTATATTATGCATCCACTGTCAATTCGCTCAGTTCAGGCTGGTGTTGTGCTTTTATCGTCTAATTTATTAAAATTTAATTACATCTCTTTCCTTCAAATTGCACCGTGGCACGATTCAATGCCACGCAATATCGTATTCCGAAGTGACAGTGAGTCAAGCAGTTGAGTCATCAGAGGCTTCAAGGCATTGAAAGAATGATAGAAATCCTCATCAGATGATGTCAACATGCATATCAGTGAAAAGATGGTTATATAATATAAATCTACTGCTGTATAATGATAAATTTCTGCTGCATTCTAGCGGATGTATGTAAGTCCATATGCTCAATGCTTTCGAGCAGAAAGAGATGAGACTATTTCAAACTTTTTAGAAAGATAAAAGAAACCCTGATTTAGGCCAATTCATACATACAAGGAAGGCAGAGATGATCACCTTCAAAGATAATATCATTTCCATCTTGACAATTTTAAAACTTTACAAGTTAGAACAAAATGAAGTGACGCCTGCAGGGGTCTATTAATATGCATGGAGGTCAGCACAGCTCTTGAAGAAAAGGGAGTCTATACGATGTATGGAGGTCGGCGTCAAGAGGTTAAAACTGAAATCACTTTTTCTTTGGTGACTTTTCAACCCTTTTACCATCATACTATTGTCCACTGTTCATTTCACAACACTGTCTATGTCCTCCTGCAGTCGCTCACAGTCCTGCAACTCATTTACTACTCTATACAGTATATCATCATCTGCAAATAGCCAGTTCTTTACTCATTATTTATGTAGGCCTATAAGAAAATGTAAAGGTCTAATTATTGCCATGTGGAGACCCCTTCTTAATCATTACAGGATCAGATAACACTTCACCTACTCTAATTTTCTAAGTTCTATTTTCTAGAAATTTTGCCACATATTCAACTATTTTTTGTGTAGTCCATTAGCCCTAATTTTTGTCAGTAATCTCCCATGATCTACCCTATCAGAAGCCTTGGATAGGTCAATAGCGATACAGTCCATTTGACCTCCTGAATTTCAAATATCTGCTACATCTTGCTGGAATTCTACAAATTGAGCTTCACTGGAATAACCTTTCCTAGACTCAAACTGCCTTCTTTCAAACCAGTTACTGTAGTAATTTCACAAGCATGTCTAATATAATCAGAAAGAATGCTGTTCCAGATCTTACAAACAACACGTTTGTCATCCTTTCCCTCGTACACTGAGGCTACTATTGGAACTCTCCATTCATTTGGTATCGCTCTTTCATGCAAACTGTAATCAGATAAGTATTTCAGATATGGCATTATATCCCAAACCATAGCCTTTAATATACTGTATCCCCAGAAATCTTCATCAATCCCAGCTGCCTTTCTAGCTTTCAACTTTTGTATCTTTTATAAATGTCTTTATTATTATAGGTAAATTTCAGTAATTCACCAGTATTTGTGATCTTATATCTAGACATTATCTTTGTATCAGACTACTTTTACGTACTGCTGACTGAATACTTCTGCCTTCTGTAAGTCTTCACATATACACACACCTCTTGTTCATTAATGATTCCTGGAATGTCATTCCTCCTCCTCCTCCTCCTTCGTGGAATGTCTCATAACTGTGTGTGTTCATTCTCCAGTGGCGTGGTCTTGCTGGGTTCGTTCTTTATACAAGTCCACAGAAGCTTCTTGTTGTTTCCATATCTGGATCATTTCTGCATTGTTAATTAGCTTCCAGCATCATCTAGGAGAGTGTGAGCTTCAACAGTTTACCAGAGCTATTGTTTTGCTGCTGTTCCACAAGTATTGTAGCCTCTTGTTGCCATCCCCACAATCTCAACCTTTGTTACTATACAATGCAACATACCTCATAGGTAATCTAAACGATTATCCACTATATTTTTAAACTGTAAGTTTTTCTAGTTTTGCCACTGTTGTCTGTATTATATAAACTATTGTTTCTGTTCTAGATGCCTTGCCACTGCTCCAAACGCTGCAGTAAAGGAGGAGGAGCCCCGAGCCAAGTCCGCACCAACTTCAAAGGAATCCCTATCCTTCATGATGAATTTATTCTGTGGAGTGGCAGAGACTAGTCAAGTGTTTCCTTATCCTGATGTTTTATCACAGGAACAGAGAGAGACACTCAGCATGCTGTGTGACCCTACAGCTAAATTTTTTGAGGTTAGTACCATTGTGATGTACAGAGTTATGGCGAATATATACAACATCTCACACTTGGTCCACTATTGTAATATGAGGTGGATCAAATATACCATATTTCACTGCATAATTGTTACACTTTTTATGCCAAAATTTCTTTTAAAATAATAGTAGAGTGCAACCATTATGCAAAGAATATTTTAATACCAGTATTTATATTACAAAGTAAACTGTATTTTATACAAGTTTAAGGTGCATGTAATACTTGCATATATACATAAAAATAATTAAAATAGTCCAAATCAAAATTCATAATTTATTTGCAACAGTTTGGTAAACGTTTCTCCAATCTGAAAATAAAATTAACTTATTAAGTTAACTGTCATTAATCGGAGAATTAAAGTTAAAATATTACTCTAGCAAAAAATATTGCATGTTGTGAAATATGGATTTCCCGGTAAACAATTTCGTTTGGAGTAATAACAATAAGTTAATTTATGATTTATGATATTTATCTCATGTAATAAAACAATTCTGTGTCGCTATCGCTGGTTTCGGTATCTGATGCGCTGTCCTCGCCACTGCCCAAAACGGCATCAGATTATTTGTCACTCTGATACACTGCGTCATCTTCGGATCCATATAGTGCGTTCAAATTCTCAATCATTTTGAAGCTCTTGGAGACTAGTTCTGGTGGTATAAGGTCCAAACTCTTCATTGCCCACGAGCACAATAAATCGAAGAATGGACGTGTAATATTTCCATGGGGAGTTGATTGCTGATCACCACTCATCATTAACTCATAAAATCTATGTAAGTGATCTTTAAATATCATTTTAATACACATATCCAGTGGCTGCAAAGTAGATGTTAGGCCACCGGGAATGGCTACCTTTCGTATCTTATTTTCATTGAGAAGTGACCTTGGAAACTGTCTAAAACAAGTGGAGCCGGCTGTTTCCGTAGTGCACCAGCCCTTCTATCCCACACATTTTTAAGCCACTACAGTATCAGTTCTATGTCCATCCAATCCTTTGGTTGCACTCGTACATGAATTCCATGGTGAAACTGTATTTGCTTAGGAATTGTTTTCCTCTTGAAAATTACGTAAGGCAGCAACTTTCTTCTGGGTGTGTAGCTGTGAGCTTGCATTCGGGAAATGGTGGGTTCGAACCCCACTGTCAGTAGCCCTGAAGATGGTTTTCCGTGGTTTCCCATTTCACACCAAGCAAATGCTGGGGCTGTACCTAAATTAAGGCCACAGCCACTTACTTCCAACTCGTAGGCTTTTCCTATCCCATTGTCACTATGGTGAAACTGTATTTGCTTAGGCATTGTTTTCCTCTTGAAAATTACGTAAAGCAGCAACTTTCTTCTGGGTGTATAGCTGTGAGCTTGCATTCGGGAGATGGTGGGTTCGAACCCCACTGACAGCAACCCTGAAGATGGTTTTCCGTGGTTTCCCATTTTCTCACCAAGGTGTACCTTAATTAAGGCCACGGCTGCTTCCTTCCAACTCTAGGCTTTTCCTATCCCATCGCCATCATAAGACTTATCTGTGTCGGTGCGACGTAAAGTCACTAGCAAAAAAAAAAAAAAAAAAAAGAACTTATCTCAGTTGTAAATGTCAATGTAATCAATGTTTATGTATTGTAGGTCTTTCTGAATTAAATTCGTCCATTTGAATTTGCTGCTTTGCCTCTAGATACAGTGCTGAAGATCCTTGAAGTGAGTCTCTGGCTGTCCATCCTGACTACATGACCATAGAACATTAGTCTTCTCTTTCTCATAGCTGTTCTAATGCTCTCTATTTTACTCTACAGTTCCTTGTTGTGCCTGATTTTGTACCCATCTTCTTCTTTAATGGGACCCATGATCCTTCTGAGGATCTTTCGCTCTTTCAGTTCCAGTTTTCTGAGTTGTCCTTTCCGGGTCATGTTTAGGCATTCTGAGGCATACAGTACAGATGGTCTTGCTACGGTGTTGTAGTGTCTAAGTTTAAGATTCAAGGAGAGGGATTTAGACTTGTATATGTTCTTATAAATATGATAAACTCTTCCTAATTTAGTGCATGTACTCTTCATTGCAAGGTCCTCATTAATATTTGGGGTTATCCGTTCTCCAATATATTTGAATGAGTTGGCCCTTCATATTATTTTGTCCCCCAAAGAAATGAAGTTGGGTGCTTCTCTGATGTTGGTCATAAATTATGTTTTGTTGACAGCGATCCTCAGCCCTACTTTGGCTGTTATGCGTTCAAGGGAGGATAGCTGGTACGTAGCTTCTTCCATACTTGAAGTTAAGATTGTGAGGTCATCTGCAAAGACTAAGCAAGTGACTGTTAACTTGTCTTTTTTGTAGCCAATTTTTAATCCAGAGTTGTCAGCTAGTGTATTTATCCAATCGCAGCTGTTAGCTGTGGCCCAAACCCCACTGTTGGCAGCCCTGAAGATGGTTTTTCGTGGTTTTCCATTTTCACACCAGGCAAATCCTGGGGCTGTACCTTAATTAAGGCCACGGCCGCTTCCTTCCCATTCCTAGTCCTTTCCTGTCCCATCGTTGCCATAAGACCTATCTGTGTCGGTGCGACGTAAAGCCAATAGCATTCCCGAATGACCTTCTCCAGCAGACAGTTAAACAGGGTGGGGGTCAAACCATCTCCTTGTCTAACACCTGTTTTGATCTCAAAGTTTTTTGATAATACCCCTCTGAATTTGACTTTGTACATGGTGTTCCTTAGACTATGTCTTCTTATCCAGTCCCAGTTCAGTTAACGTCTCGGTCTCTCTACCGAGTTGTAGGCCTTCTGGAAGTCAACGAAAATTGCTACATAGGGTGAGGAGCTGAGATTTTTGTAGGTAAAGATAGTTTTTAGATTCAGAATCTGCTCTGTGCATTACCTTGACTCCCTAAATTCAGCTTGGTACTCTCCTATGCAGGAGTCTAATTGTGCCTCCAATTTTTCAAGCAATGCTTTGGAGTGATTTTGTAAATCGCTGATAGGAGAGAGATCCCTCTATAGTTGTTAGGGTCTAACTTGTCTCCTTTCTTGTGCAGCAGATGGATAGTCCAATCCCTTAGTAGTGTTTCCATCATCCAGATGTCAGTTATGATTCTGTGGATATTGTCAATTGACTCTTCATCTGCATGTTTCCATAATTCTGCAATGATGTCGTCTTCGCCTGCTGCTCTGTTAGATTTCAGTTCAGATATGATCTGTTTGATTTCTTCTTTGGTAGGAGAAAGGGAGTCAGGGTTAATAACATTCTTGGGTTCTTCTGCATTGGGGAGGTCATCAGACTATTTTGCAAGGGCCGTAGTACAATATTCATGGTTCATTTTCAGTTCTCCGTCTGGTCCTCTAAGGTGAAGTGTTGGGGCTGAGCAAGCATTTGTCTGAGATTTTAGAGTTTTGTGTAAGTTACTGGTGTTGTTCCTTCGAAAGTCTTTCTCTGTCTGATCCATTATGTCATTGTTATATTGCCTCTTAGCATATCTGATGGTTTTGGCCATGTTCTTTCTGATTGTTAGGAACGCTGTATGATTTTACATGCTTTTGTTGCGGTTCCATTTCACCCATGCCTGTCTTCTATCCTCTATTGCCTTATTACATGGTGTCATCCACCATGGTTGCTTACTCCTTCTGGTTGCAAGGATGGTTTCTGTTGCTGCATCTATCAGTATCTTCTGTAGATTAGGCCAATCCTTTTTATTCTGATTATTGTTTAAGAACTTAGTAAAGTTGTTGTTGTCTTTCAACTGGGCTGGATTAAATTTTGGGATTTTGGACCTGGTGTAGTTGTTACCTCTGCACTTCCTGAGTGGAATGAAATTTGCTTTGACCAAAGATAGGTAGTGGTCTGAGTCAATATTGGCACCTCTCAATACCTTGACATTCATTATTTCCTTGCTATTCCTTCTATTGATGGTAACGTGATCTAGCTGGTACTCTCCTAGCAAGGGATTGGGACACCTCCAGTTCTTGGCTTTTCGGAGGACGTGTCTGAATGCTGTAGATTTAAGAACAAGGTTGTGATTCTTACACAGATTGATCAGTCTCTTACTATTACAATTGGTTCTCCTTTGGGCCGGGTATTCTCCGACTATGTTCCTTAACCTGCGCTCCTTACCAATCTGGGCATGTAAGTTCCCCATCAAGATGATCACGTGATGTTCTGGAATCTTATCGATTGTCTCTTCCAGTTCTTCCCAAAAGTATTCAACACTTTCAGTATCACTCTTATTAGTATCGTTGGTAGGTGCATGGAAGTTAACAATTGTGTAGGCTTTGTTGAGACTTCTGAAGGCTATAGTGGATGTTCTCTCATTTGATGATGAGGAGATAATGGAGTCTGTCATTTTGTTGTTGACTATGAAGCCTGTACCCAAGTGAGCATATTCATCACTCTCTGACCTGGCTGTCCCTTGTAGATCCTGAAGCCTTGTGACTCAAAAGGTTCTTCATCAGTAAATCTTGTCTCCTGCAAAGCCGTTATAAGGATGTTGTGTTTTGTTAGGACGTCCAATGCATGTTTGTTTCCCCGTTTGTAGGAGGGAATTGATGTTTATCATTGCCAGAGAGTTGATGTGTTTCTTCCTCTTACATGAAGATGCAGGCTCCCCAGAATCTGATGGCCTGTTTGCTCCACTGTGAGTGGGGGTGGATTTGTTAACACCTGGGTTAGATTTCCAATTAGTCGTTTGTTCCATGTTTCCAGAGTTACGAAAATGTTTGGTGAGGTTACCCAAAGGTAACGTGGTTTTTAACTGTCAAGGTTGTAAGCCTTGAAGCCCTCAGCACTGATCGGTTCACTGACCCAGCTTCCCGCTGGGATTGGTTACCCAACCTTCCACTGGGTTGCTCAGCTTAACAGGGGGCACCTCTTGTAGGTTACGTGCTGGAGTTGTAGTGAAAGAGGCTAGTTGGGTTCGCTTGCTGAACCCAATATATTATTGTTGCAGGAGTTTGGCAATGACGCATTTCACTGCCATTTGCCCATAGTCACAAGGACTCTTCCAGGTTGATTCCTGGGACCCTATTCTTCTTATTATTATTCTTGTACAAATAGATGTAGGACATTAACAGGAGGGATACTCATAGTGAGGAGATAAAGGTTAAGTTATGAGTGAACTCGTTGGATGAAACTGCTCGTATGAATTGGCTTCAGTGGTGGGTCATGTGAGGTGAATGGAAGAGTATGCATTAACCAGTGGGATAATGTGCTTGGGGTAGGAGGGCAAGAGAAACTGAGGTGATCCGGGTGGCAATGGTTAGACTAATTTTTAACAATATAATGATAAAAGATATAGAACTAAAAGAGGGCACAAAGCTAGTTGCAAATAGAGGATTGTAGAGTCACATAGTTCATTCGCAGAGGCTTGAAGAGCTGTTTTCTTTACTGATGTACTGCTTTGTGGCCACAGGCCAATAATAAAATGGTTGAGATTTATTTTGAGTTTGTCTCATTTTGTCTTGTAGGAAGTCAACAATCCTGCTAAAAATGATGACTTGGAGAGAGTTGAAGAAGCTACCATGAATGGACTATGGGACCTGGGAGCATTTTCTATTCAGGTGCCTCCAGATCTGGGAGGTTTAGGTCTATCCAACACCCAGTATGCAAAACTTGCGGAAATTGTTGGATCTCATGATCTTGGTGTTAGTGTCACCCTTGGAGCTCACCAATCCATTGGCTTCAAGGTATGAGAAATCCTTATTGTACTGTACCTTCAAGGTTCTAGAAATACCATATTGGCCCAAATATAAGATAATACTGAATTTTTGGAAGGTAATTACAAGAAAAATGAAATGATGAATATATTTATCAAGCTCTCCTATGACTAGGATAACTTGGTAAATCCTAAAGTAAATCTGTGAAAAAAAGTTTTCTTTTAAAATAAATTACTGTGACTTTCCTCAGCTTTATTATGTAACGCTGATAGGTGATCAATTTAGCACCTTAATCCGCTATGAGGCATTGCACAAAAGTGATACAGTGTCAGAAACACAGTCTTGAACACCACATTCCAGGCTTGTCTTAAATTCAGTTACCAGCACTTTAAAGTTGCGTGCCACCTCCATTGCCTTTATTAACATTGTGATTTATTGGATAATGCTGGTTTTGTTTCATCTGCACTAATTTAGTAAGTAGCCTATCAGTTTCATTAAATTTTCCTCCCTTTGTCCTCTGAATGCTTTTCTTGATGTGCCGGCATTCTTGCACCTTCTCCACTATCATCATACATTATGTTTGGAAGCACCAAATGTACATTTTGCCTCAAATAAAACCTGCAATTTGAAGTATATAGTATAACATGTCCTCTCTCTTTTATTAACATGAAGTGATGAAGATGTTCTCCTTTCTACATATCTACTTTGACTAGAATAGTGACCAAAAAAATGCATCGATGATGCCAAGCCAAAAAACAATAGATCACAAACCATAAATTTGATAAAACTTCCAATGCTTGAGAAATTTTGGTTTATTCATGACCTTCTACTCAGCTTAATGTCCACGGTGACTCCCACTGCACAAGCCAGTACAGTTTGGGAATCCTACATCTAGATCTTCAAGAAAATTATTTTCTTTAAATGTTGGATATAAGACTACAGGTTTTACAATTACATTTTATTGTTAAAAAACGTACTGTTATATTCAGGCCAATATGGTATCTCTGTTCTACCCTCAGCCTTGCTGTGCCCTCCCGTCTTTTAACTAGTATGTAAATACTCTTATAGGGAATCCTCCTATTTGGAACGCCGGAGCAGAAAGCAAAATACCTTCCTCGCGTCACAACAGGGAGACAGTTAGCAGCATTTTGTCTGACAGAGCCTTCATCTGGTAGTGATGCAGGATCTATCAGGTAAATCCATGTCTCATCCTTGTAGCAGACATTCTTATGTTTTCTGAATTTCTGATCTCTGAGTTATCTATATAAGTGGAATCAGTAAGGTCATTCTGTGTGCTTGTTTATCTCAGGCAAGATTGTCAGGGTTTTCTGTACATTTTTGAATTAAAGTAAATAGCGACAGAAAAAATGTTTCATAGAAAACTAGCAAGCCTCTCAGACTGTGCAGGAGCAATTTTGAATTTATGATGGTAGGCCTTATAAGATTTTGTTGGAAATGACATTAGTTATTATTTTCCTGATGTATTGTATGTACGTAGCTCAGTGCAGCATTTTTCCCAAGGCCTTTCCAACCACTTGCCTTTTAACTTGCTCCTTTCTCCCCAGGCAATGTTTAAACCATTCCTGTACTATTACTAAATGATAACTCCTAAACTACTCATTCAAGTATTGTAAAGGACATTTTTATCTTAAGATTAATGTGGTGAGTAAATAATCTATTTTGATAAGAATAAGGTAGCAGGTAGGGACCCTCTTCGGAGGCAGCCCTGCCCAGGGAGTGGCGCCCCTGCCTATGTGAGTCTCAGAACACACTGACCTGGTGTGTATCATCTGGTAAGGGTCCCAGCTCAGGGTTACGAGTGAAGACCTCAACGGCAGTGAAGGCGGAGATGAAGATCATTGGTACGGCCGAACTGGCGGATGAGGCACCCTTGCTTTTTGGGATAGTAATAAAAAGCCTGTTTAACATCCAGGTGCATCTGAGTGGTATCCACTGGCTTCCTGATCCGCGTCTGTCACCTTGTAGGTGCGGCGGCAATACCAAGCTCCAGGAACTAACAATCCCTGGTTCTAAGCACCCAGCACTGCTGGATTTCCTATTACAAGCCAAACATGATTCGTGAGCGTACTAACAACATTACCCCAGGTGGTATCCAATCCACCCGTCGCGTTGAGATGGCAACCAGGCTTTCGGATTCTGGGGAGCTTGGACAACCACGAAAACATGGGAGAGAGTCGGAGCTCTCTGGTAAACTATCCCACAAAACCCCCACGTACATTGGTACATTCAATATCAACACTTTGATACAACCAGGAAAATTACTAAATTTAGTCACAGAACTTGATCGGCAAAAAATTCTTATCCTTGCCCTGCAGGAAACTCGATTTACTGATGATGCCACCTTGGATTATGGAAATTACCATATATTCAAAAGCAAAACAGACCAAAATATTCTAAATAGGACCCCTTTATTTGGCATGAGCTTCGTAGTACATAAAAGTATACTGAACTCGATCCAAGAAGTTAATTCCATCAGCAATCGCCTAATGACCTTGAGGATTCAGTGTGCCAATAAAAAATATACATTAATAAATGCACACGCCCCTACAAATATAGACAACAAGAAGAATCCCTAAAACGTGGACAAATTTTGGAACAGACTTGAAAAAGTGATGTCAAAAATTCCAAAGGATGACGTCAAAATCCTCTTAGGCGATTTCAATGCAGAAATCGGCCGAGAAAAGGAACACAGGAAAACTGTCGGACTCTACCCGGCGCACAAATTTACGAACAAAAACGGTTCAAGGCTCATTGAACTATGTCAACAGTGCAACCTTAAAATCATGTCCACATCCCTCAGGAAGCATCCCAGGAAACAAAAAACCTGGAGGTCCCCCATTGAATCCATTGGAGAATTTCAGATTGATCATGTAGCTATCTCGTATCAGCTACAGAAAGAGGTACATGATGTACAAATGAGAAGAGGAGCAAACATCGACTCTGATCACTATCTCACAAGAGTTAAAGTAAAATTTACTCCAAGAAAATACCACCCCAAGAAAATCCAACAACAGAAATTTGACATAAAACAGATTCCTGTTATGGATCTAAAAGAAGCATGGGAAAATCAACCAGCGAAAACATGGGAAGAATTCCACACCAAAATCATACAGAAGGCACGAGAAATGGTACCCTTAAAAAGGAATGCAAAACACCCCTGGTGGAACTCAACATGCAACCAAGCCCTAGAGATAAGAAAATCTGTGTTTCAGAAATACAACAGTAGAAAATCCCAGAAAACTCAACGAGAATTTTATGAGACCAGGAAACAAGTATCCAAAACCATCAGGCAAGAGAAAAGAAAGCACCTGAAAGAACAACTGGAGTCAATTGAAGAAAACTTTAGAAACCACAACACAAGGGATTTCTACAGAACATTCACAGAAAAAATCCGAGGATACATTCCACAGAACTTATGTTTTAGGAAACAAGACGGAAAATTGGCGTTTACTAATAAAGAAAACTGCCAAGAACTTGCACGGTACTTCTCAGAACTTCTTAACTGCCCCGAACCCACTGAAGGATTTCTTGAAGAAGCATCCAGTTTCACTCACCCAGAATCACCTCCACCAAACCCGGAAGAAATTCAGAGCCACATTAAACAACTAAAGAACAACAGAACCTCAGGAAGAGACGGGATTGTTGCAGAATTCCTTAAGAATCTTGGTCCAAATTCACTCAAGGAACTTACAGAAATCATACAGAAAATCAGGAAAAATGAAAAACTCCCAGAAGACTGGAAATGTGCCTTGATTCACCCACTTCACAAAAAAGGAGACAAAACTGATGCGAACAACTATAGGGGAATCTCCCTCCTTGAAGTCGGCTACAAAATTTTCTCTGCATGCCTGTTGAAAAGAATACAAGAACAACTAGAGCATAAAATTGGTGAATATCAAGCTGGGTTCCGCCCTCACAGATCATGCACTGAACAGATCTTCAACCTCAAAACCGCTCTAAAATTCAGGGCCCTCGGAAACCTTCCAATCATCTGTACCTTCGTAGATTTCAAGAAGGCTTATGATTCAGTTGATCGTCAATCTCTGTTCAGCATCCTGAAAGAACAGGGACTAGACTCCAAAACTCTAAACTTGACCAAACAGACCCTCACCGACACGAAGTCAAGAGTGAAATTCATGGAAGAAATCTCAGACAAATTCCTGATAAAAACTGGTGTCTGGCAAGGAGATGGACTATCACCCCTCCTCTTCAACCTCGTACTAGATAAGGTGATGAGGGAATGGGAAAACGAACTGAAAGCACAAAATAGCTGGAACCCAGTAAACATCGGGACACGAAAAAACAAGCTTGAAATTCCATGCTTAGCCTTCGCGGATGACCTGGCCCTTTTGTCCAGCGATGAAGTCACAGCAATAAATCAAGTTGAAATTCTCCAAGAATGTGCCAGAAAGGTCGGACTTCAAATCTCCTTCCAGAAAACTGAATTTTTCTGTGCAAAACTAGACATCCATAGTCTCAATACAAAATACGGACAAATCAACAGAGTCCTTCACTTCAAATACCTGGGCGAAATCCTTGAATCAACCGGACAAGAGAAAATAGCCCAAAACAACCGTGTCCAAAAACTCAGAAGAGCTTATGGGAGAACAAGAGAAATCTACAACAAAAAATGTATGTCTCTTCACGTTAAGATCAAACATTACAATACTGTAATCAAACCGGAGGCTTTATATGCAGGGGAAACTCTAACGCTTCATAGAAAGGGCGAACTGGAAAATATCCTAAAAGAAGAGCGAAAAATCATGAGGAAAATTTTAGGACCAAGACACACGGGAGAAGGGTACCGCCTCCAAACCCGGAAATCCACAGAAAAATTATCTAATATTGCGGCAGACCTCAGGAAAAAAAGGCTAAAATTTTATGGACATGTTAAGAGGCTTCCAGGAACTAGACTAACCCACCAAGTTCTTGAAAGAGTTGACAAACTGAAGAATTTTCTTTGGATACAACAAACAAAAGCGGACATGAAGAACGCACAAATTCTCTGTGAAGACATTTTGAATCGAAATATATATAGAAAGAAAATTGACAATTGGGAAGTTACTCCAGAGAATGAAGTACCAAAAAGAGCAGGTACCAAGTGGACGGAAGAAAGGAAAAGGATCTTTAGTCAACAGATGAAAGCATCCTGGATCCTCCGCAAACGAAATCATAAATAAAGCTTCGTGTGTTCCGAAAGGGACCATTCACGCATAATAATAATAATAATAATATTATGTGATTAATCTCAAGATATGTTTTCTAATTTTAATGCTAATTTTTTTACTGTAAACTGCAACATAAAACTTATTGAGGGCTATCTTTTACAGATAGGTGTATACTGTTCAGAATTTTTGAGGATCTTTTTATGTCTCATATGATATTAATTTGATTTTTCCTTATTGATGAGTCTACAATTCACAAGGTATAAGGATGGGATGTTACCAACTAATCAGTACATTATATATTAAAAAGTACGTATTAGGTCATATTATAGTATCATTTTTGGCCTTTTTATGGACCATCATCAGTTAAATATACTGTAATTATACTCCTTAGTTCTAACATGGCCCAGTTCGTTGTTATTTAATGTCAGTGTTGTCTTAAAACACTCTTTTGTTTTAAAATGAAATCGTTGGTGCTATCTTGAGTTAATGCATAGAATAATGTTTTAGTTTGACGCAAGTGCGATAAACACATATAACTTTAAAACAGTTAGTATTTGTGTTGTTATTATTATTATTACATCATATACACATAAGATACGATCGCGTTGTTTGTGAGGTTATGTCATGAAATATGCACTGTCGGCGGCGGTGGCTGTAACTCGATCCGAGTATATATAACTTCATAATCTATAATCTTCATTTCCGTTTTGACGAAATGCATAATTAAAAATAGGAGAGGATTTCCACCAATCAATACTTATTTATTGCATATATTAAGCTACAGGACCGGTTTCGACCTCATATACAAGGTCATCTTCAGCTGAACCATACATACATATTTATATAATGAAGCTTTGATTAAGATTGTGTTGTTAAAGGAATGCTATATGATGATGATGTACATTTAGTCACATACAAATGGGGCAAGTCTTAGCGTGAACTGGCGTATATGTCATTCTGTACAATATTGCAACTGTATGTCTAAAATATTATGTTGAAGGTCTTAAAATTAGTGTATAAAATATGTCTTTACTTAAACTAACTTATAGATAAATAAAATGTATAAAAGCACTTCATGCATATAAACTTTCATTCTTGCTTGTTGGTCAATACATTGACTAACTTCCGTATTTAAGTCTTATTTACAGTTGTACACTTCAGCTGCTATTCTTGGAGTTTGTAAAATTGCATGGGTAAAAGATTTTGTCTTCATGTGTATATGTGGGATAAAACACTTTCAATTTTAAAAAAGTGCCAAATGTATGGATGAAATTGAACTAAAATATGTTCAGCTCTGCTGTGTGTGTGTTGCCTTTTTATTGGAACCAATTCATGTTTTCCTGTGGCGTCCGTAAATTTGGATGACATTGGGTTCAAAGTAGTGGCTCCTTTCCCATTTGTAGCTGTGCAACTTCTTTCTGCATACATTGACCAGTTCAACTCAGTTTATGGGTGTGTTTATGATGACTAAACATACCAGTCCTGGCATAAAACATACCCCCACACAAATCACACTAAATGGATGGAGGAAGGCGGGGTTGTAATTGGCGGAATTTTCTTGCTTGTCGCTTGGCCTCTTGATGTCTGCGGTGTTGTCTTTCAAACAAGTTGACAGCGGTGGATATAGTGTTCCGCCGCAGTAAGAGGTCCACAGCACATTCTTCCCGTGTCTGTATATCTATACCAGTTGTCATCATGATGTGTTGCAGCTGGTCCTTAAAACGTTTAAGAGGGGCTCCATGAGGTCTACTGCTGGAGCTAAGAATTTGGCGGGGAAGCCTGGTATCACCCATGTGGTGACCATGGCCTAACCATCTCAGTTGATGAGCGATGATTGTTGCCTCAATGCTATTTAGCTGCGCTTCGTCGAGAACTGCCGTGTTGGTCACATGGTCCTCCCGTTTAATATTCAAGATCAATCTCATTTTCTGTTGGTGGAAGCGCTCAAGTTTTTTGATATCACGGCGGGTCCAAGTTTCACAGCCATATAGCAGCGTTGAAATGACAACAGCTTTGTACACCATGAGTTTGGTATGCAGTTTTAGGTCGTTATTCATGAAGACTCTGTGCATTAACCGTCCGAATGCTGCATGAGCAGCCCCAATTCTTTTATCAACGTCTTGTTCACAGGTACACTGTTTAGACAAGATGCTTCCAAGATATGAAAAGTGATCAACCTGTTCCAATGTTGTGTCTAAGATGGAGATATTGAACTCAGGAAGAGTTAATCCTGGGTCAGGTTGTGCAAGTACCTTAATTTTTTTTGCGTTAATAGCAAGACCAAAGCGATCACATGCAGTTTTAAAGCAGTTGACTGACTGTTGTTCTGTCACCCGGGTAACCAAAGTACACCTTTGTGAGCAAAATCATGCCAGATTGAAAAGGCTTCCATCAAAACGAATTTTAATCTCCATGCCTAAGTTGTTTGGAGATGATTCATGCAGCAAGGCAGCTGTGTACAGTGCAAAGAGTGTAGGAGCAAGCACACAGCCCTGTTTCAATCCATGAGTGATTGGGAACAAATCTGACACGGAGTTACCACGAAGAACCTGTTCAGACATGCCATCATGAAGAGCTTAAACCAATTCCACATAACGTTCAGGACATCCAAAATGTCTCAATACTTTCCACATAGGAGATCTTGGTACTGAATCAGAGGCTTTTTCCACTGTATATAGACATTTATGTCAGTTCAATTAATGTAAGAACCTGTATATAATTTATTCTTACCTGTATATATAATTTGTAATCCACTACAAAATTGTGAAACACACTGTAACTTCCCGAATGGTACTCGGTAGACGAGAACGATGGGGAATACTCTGTACTCTATATGTATTAAGCACGCTAGAATTTTTGAGAAGATATTTTTTGTAACTATCTTTCGAGAAGCCTGGCCAGGCACATATATAAGGAGTCGATCTTGACAGTAGAGAAGAGTTATTGTTCAGTAGAGTTATGAGTTAACAGGTTATACTTGTGACCACGTGTTGTGACATGCTTTTAAGCAGTCATCTGTTTCAACTGTGTTTTATGGTTGCAGTCTCCATGTGCAGTGATGGGGAATTGTCATAATGGCGGTTTGTGATGTGAGTGTTTTGTTTGTGACAGCAGTGAGTAAAGTTATTTGTGTGTTTAATTTGTAAATAGATGTGAATAAATAACTGTACCAACTGACAGCATTTCGTGTGCATCTTTGTGGATACATTAAATGGCGACCGTGGCAAGAACGTAGGAATTTGCGAGTAAATACAAGTGTAAGTGTGTAGTAGATCAAAATGCAAGTGATACTAGAGAATATGTTGCTGAAACAACTGAACGAACTCACCAAGAGGAACCTCCCGACGAACTGGAAGAAAAAACTGCTACAGACGCGGCTACGGGAAGATCTCGTGGGAAAAGGAGAAGATCCCGAAAAGTTTTTAATCAAACTTGACGAAGATTCGGAGACAGAACAAGAGGTAAATATAACCGAAATGTCTTCTAACCTAATGACGATGATGCAGGCACTAAATAACAAAATTCAGACATAAATGACAAAATGGCAAAATTTCTCAAGCTAACTCAGTTTTAAACGGAAAGATAGCCCAAGTGTACACACAGGGCCTAGAATAGAAAATTTCAACCGTAAATGGCGAAATTTCATCGCAAATTAGCGACGTCACCAATCGATTAACGCAGCAGATATCGGACATCAGATCAATAGTAGAGTAAGCCAGCTGGAAGGGGATATCTTGGACCTCAAGGAGGAGGTGGAAATCCAGGTTTTTGGCATAAAGCAACAGGTTGAACGGAGGATTTTTAACATAGAGGGGAATTTTGAAAGCCGTATATCTGCCGTCGAGGGAAATCTTGGGAGCGGCATTTCTGCTGTTGAAAGAAGGTTAGAAAACCGGTTTTCGACCATCAAGGGAGATATGCAGAATATAAGGGAAAACATCCTTCATGCAGTAGAAGATAGATTAACACAAACAGGACATATCACCACACCTCTAACCCCCTCAAACCTGACCTGCAATACAGCACACCTAGACCCGAAGGTGATTATAGAGAGCCTTCCAGAATACCATGGGCAACCGGAGGAGAACCCTACTAGCTTCATCGAGGGATCGGTCAGCCTATTAGGAAGGACTAATTTACCAGAGGACATCGTCGTACAGCTCATCACACCAGGATTAAAGGGGCAAGCCACTACTTGGTGGAACACTTTGAAGGGTTAAATCTTTTTTTTTTTTTTTTTTTTTCTATTTACTTTACGTCGCACCGACACAGATATGTCTTATGGCGACGATGGGATGTGAAAGGCCTAGGAAGTGGAAGGAAGCGGCCGTGGCCTTAATTAAGGTACAGCCCCGGCATTTGCCTGGTATGAAAATGGGAAACTACGGAAAACCATCTTCAGGGCTGCCGACAGTGGGGCTCGAACCCACGATCTCCCGTTTACTGGATACTGGCCGCACTTAAGCGACTGCAGCTATCGAGCTCGGTAAGGGTTAAATCTAAACTGGATGGACTTCAAGAGGGAATTCCTTACTAGGTTTAATACCGAAGGGGTGAAGAGCTCCATGAAAAGGAAGCTACTGACTGAGGCACAACCCACTGTCACGAGAGCTAGCGCCTTCGTCCTACAGAAGTACCAACTCTTCGAGCATCTGCACCCGAAAGGAAGCAAAAACAACATCTTACCAGATATCACAGAGCTACTCCACAATAAGATTCGACTCCTAGTGAGAGTATCGCAACCGAGATCCTTTGATGATCTACGCAGAATCATCGTCCAGCTGGAGGAGCAACACAAGAGCAAAGCTACGGAAAAGACCAGTCCATTCTGGATTAAGGGAGGATGGGGCCGAGATCAGGAATGCACAATAAGACCTTACAGATGAGCAACCCTTAACGTATCCACAGAGATGCACACAAGATGCCGTCAGTTGGTACAATTATTTTAGTCACATCTATTTACAAACTAAACACACACATAAACTTACTTAATCACTGCTGCTCAAGTACAATGAGAAGAAAGCTTCCACCTAATCAATACTTATTTATTACATTAATAGTTTCGACCTTTCCAGGTCGTCTTCAGCTGGTCACACAATCACATATAACATATCGTGCAATCATAAAACATTATTAGATCTTACAAAGAATGTCATACGACGATAACATGTCAAAATTATTCTCATGATTGGGGGCAGTCGTTGAATTGGAACTTGGTATCCACTGTCTTTTATGAATAACATACATAAAAGCACATTCACATAAGTTTTTCTAAAATCAAATGCTGGCTTTGTAAAACATGTATGGTAACACAGAGAACGTATGTATTGATCACAATTTGTTAGTTTTGTGGGTTGCACTTCCCTGTTGCCTGAACCTTCAGTTGTACATCGTGATGGAATCTTATTGCTCAATGTTAATTTGCCTTAATTTTTGAAAACTAATTAGTTTTGTCCTTAAAGTCTTGATAAATAGAAATTTTTATGAACACTTAATGATAACTGTAGGAATAAAACATGTGTTAAAATTCAATTACCTGCATTGTGGTATAAATTACACTATAAAATGTCAGGTTCTCAAGTGTGAGATTTTTGTGTCACAAACAAAACACTCACATCACAAAACCGCCATTTTGCCTACAGACTGCCTGCATCGGCATGTCAGTTAACCACTACTTGTGTTCACCAGTGAAATTCCTAAACAATAACTCGTCATCACCATCAAGACCACCTTCTTATATATGTGCCTGGCCAGGCTTCTAGAAAGCTACATTACAAAATATACCTTTTCGGAAATTCGAGAGTGCCTAATACATATATTATAATGTACACAATATTCTCCATCGTTCTCGTCTACCTATACCATTCTGGAAGTTACAGTGTATTTCACAATTATGAATTACAAATTATGTATACAGGTAAGAATAAATGATATAATATTAATTTACAGGTATTTACATTAACTGAACTCTTATGAATATTTATGTACAGCACGTTTCATGACATAACATCACAAACAGCGTGATGATATCGTATGTAATAATAATAATAATAATAATAATAATAATAAATGGATGTAAGCACTTCATAATTATACATTAAAAGTAGTAGTAATAATAATAATAATAATAATAATAATAATAATAATAATAATAATAATAATTTGAGTTCGATACTTGTATTATTTACCCATGGGTGAAAGAATATTGTTTTCAAGTTATATCTGTTTATCGCACTTGCGTCGATATCCCCCCTATAACTTGAAACAATTTCCACACTTTGTCACACTCGTCGACTTTGTCTTGAATGTAGATTGTATCTTTTTTCTTCCTCGATGTCGCTGGATGTGTTCGCCTCCTCTTGACCAGCATGTGCCAGCCTCTTCCTCGATGATAATCGATGTGTTCTCCTCACGATGACCAGATGGTGCTGTGTCATTAGTGGCCTCTCTTCCAGGCTTACTCTGTATACGCAGCGGTTGGGTGACTCGCCGTAACTCCGATGCTTGGACCTTGTCAGGAGAGTTGGTCTTCAGTAAGTAGACCCCATGACCCGGCTGTTTATCCACCTCGATGGGACCAACCCATTTAGGTGCGAAACCTACGTGAAACCCTCCAATCTTATTACTGACTGGGTGGTTACGTCATAGTACTTGTTGGCCTGGTAGGAAGATCTGGGTCTCTTCGGCATCTTGAGCCTTGGCCTGGGTAAGGGATCTCTTCTTGGCCAAAGCTTGCTTCTCCTTGATGTTCTGCTGCTGCTGCTGCCACTCTGCCAGGGAAACAGCTGCATCATCTTGACCCGAAGTGAGTGGGGGACGAATCTCCCAATCCCCGAAACAGCTCTTCTGGGGAATAGCCAGTGACACGGTTGATGCGTTGTCGCAGGGCAAAGAGTGACTGTGGTATCTGATGGTCCCACAGTCAATGTTCTTTGTCTATCAGGTGGACTCATAGCATCCTTTTCAGCTCCTGGTTCTGCTGTTCTGTTGGATTTGCCCTTGGGTTGTAGATAGGAGTGGTCTAGTCCTCCACACCCCATTCCATCACCATTTGCTGCCACTTCCTTGACGTGAACTGACTCCCGTTGTCTAACAGAATGCACCGTGCATAACCGTAGCGGCTGAATGCCTCGTCTTGTAGCAGGCTGGTGATGCATCCCGTCGTGGTTTCAGGTATCGGAAAGGCCTCAGTCCATCTTGTGAAGAGGTCAGTGATTACTAGAAGTCCTGTTTTACCCCGTGGTGTTCTAGGATAAAGACCCATCAAGTCCAGGACTATGACCTCCCACAGGCGTTGTGGCCATCTTCCTCGTTGCTCGCCTTGGTGCAGGCACAGTAGTCCAGGATGTTTTTTTGCATGTTGACCCAGAAGAATCTTCGTCGGATAGATTGATATGTCTCTTCGCTTCCTGGATATCCGGCTTCCGTGCTGACATGGAACTTCTCAAGGATGTCCGTCGTGTGCTGTCTAGGGATCACCACTACTGCAGGCGTTTCGGAGAGGTGTGACCTGTACATCAAGAGTCCTCTGTCAAACCGGAAGTTCTTGTAGCACATCTTGAATTCCCTTGGGACAAGTCGGCTATCGGTGTTCTGCCTCCTAATCCACTGCGTCTTGGTCCTACAGGGCTTGTCTTGTTCTTACCACTGTTTGATCACTCCCACATCAAGTTCCTTCTTAGTGGTCATAAGGACAGGTTCCTTAGGCTCACTCTGGTGTTTTTGTGGTAACTCCCTCTCGACATTGGTGCTCCTAGCTTCAGGTTCCATTGCCGGGTGCCTAAATAAGCTGTCTGCTCCTATGTTCTTCGGTACTGGGACGTGATACACATTGAAATTCTGCAATTAACAGAGCCCATCGCATCAATTTAGATTTTGAGCCAGAGACCGAGTTCAACCATTTGAGAGTGGCGTTATCGGTGTAGAGCTGGAACTTCCTTCCCTCCAAGTAGCCTCTGAATTTGCCCATGGCCCACACCACGGCTAAGGCTTCCTTCTCGTCAGTGCAGTAGCGTTGTTCGGTGGGAGATAGCTTCCTCCTGGCATATTCGATGAAGTCCCTTCTGCCGTCACTCCTCTCCTGGAATAACACTGCTCCTAAGCCGGAGTCGCTGGCGTCTGTCTGCAGGCACATCTTCCGTTGAAGGTCGGGATGGGCTAGACCGGGAGAATTGCATATCGCAGCCTTAATGCCTCGGAATACTGCATCTTCCTTGCTGGTCCATCAAAACGGGCAGTTGTTATGAAGTAGATCGGTGAGTGGTATTGCCTTCTCTTCAAAGTGTGGCACAAAGCTGCTATACCATCCACACAAACCAAGGAACTGGCCTGCTTGTCACTTGGTCCACGGGCGTTCAGCTTCTTTGATAGCTCGATTCTTCTTCTGTTGCCTTTCTAAGCCTTCAGAGGTTAGGACATGGCCAAGATATTCTACGCGGGACTGGGCGAAGTGGCACTTCTCCAGTTGGCAAGTCAGTCCATGAATCTTCATCATTCCAGCACTTTCCTCAGATGTACAAGGTGTTCTTGAAAATTGTTGCTGTGAATTAAAATGTCGTTGAGATACACTTGGCAAAAATCTCCAACATATCCTGATTATACCTTATCCATCAGTCACATGAAGATGGCAGGAGCATTCTTCAATCCAAAAGGCATTACTGCAAACTGGTACAGTCCTCTCGGTGTCATGAAAGCATTCAGTGGTCTAGAACTTTCCTCGGCCTCCACTTGCCAGTATCCGGAGCTGAGATCCAGAGTGCTGAAAATCCTAGACCCACTTGTTTCAGTGAGTCTTTCAGGTCAGGCATGGTGTAGGCATCATTAACGGTCTTCTCGTTCAGCCTGCGGAAGTCCGCACACAGTCAATACTCAATATTTTTCTTCTTCTTTTTCTTCTTCTTCTTCTTCTTCGGTAGGACGATAGGTGAAGCTCAACAGGATGGAGAGGGTTCGGTGAAACCTTGCCCTTCCATTTCTTTAATCTTCGGGATGACGAAGTTGCGCTTATCTGGGATGATTGGATATGGACGTTGCTTCATGGGTGAGGAAGCGCTGCATTCAGTGGTGTGCGTGACCGTGGTAGTCTGCCCTATTTTATTGGTGATGACTTCCGGAAAGTCCTTTAAGGTATGTCCCAGCTCCTCTTCTTCACTTGGTCGAAGATGTGTTAACTGGATATCTCCCAGGTTTACGTCAACTTCCATATCCTTGCGAGTCTTCAGATTTCCTTTGTAGCAGCGACCCTCAGACATCTGTCTTTTCCCAAAAAGACTTCATGAGCTGCATAGTCTAGGATCACCTAGTATTCCACCAGAAAGTCATGACATAATATGATGTCAGGTAACAGGTTCTGAATCACTGCAACATCAATTGCAATAGGCATGTTCATGCATTTAGCGGTTAGGTTAGTCTGTCCTTGGATGGAATAGGTTACTCCATCCGAGGTGGTAAGACTTCATAGGCAGTAGTATTCTGGCGACAGTCTCGTTGACAAATGAATGGCTTGCTTGGCTGTCAAGTATGGCTGAAAAATTCTTGTTGCCAATCCTTAAGATTGCAACGATATGTCATTTTGTTTCAAAGATATTAACTATCCGAGTGTCTACATTTTACTGGACCCCTCTGTATTGACTCATCAGAATGCCTATCATTCCCTTGTCTGTCTTTGGAAATGTCTTCAGTTTTGTCTACTTGGGCATTTTCCTAGATGGCATCAGCCTCATTTCTGTCCAAGGGATCTGCAACACAGGCAGTGTGAAGGAATCATGTTCTACAGGAATAATGGTTCAAGAGAAGGCCACTCTCACCTGGTGTAAGGCTTTGCTTATTCTGTTGATAGGAAACATAAGGTCAATCCCTAGTATTCCAAGTCACATCTGCCATCAGGCCCTTAGGCTTTTTTTTTTTTTTTTCCTTCTGAAATCTGACTTATTTTCTTTTACTCCTACTGGATCATAGGGCTTCTGTGGAACCGCTCCATTAAGCCCTGTTGTTGGCCAATCTCTTCATCTCGCTTCAGGTCTTTGCCATTCTCTTCCTGGTCTTCTTGGGACATCCATGCCTGACCACCTTGTGAGTTCCAATCAAATCCAGATCTTTCGATGGCTCCAGTAGGCTTGCATTAAGTGCCTTATTCATCACCATTTTGTCAATTTTATTTGCTTTGTTACCTCCCATAGTTCTTCGTTAATAAAATATCCAGCCATCTAACCTCCAGCCATCTTCTGTTGATAATTCGATGTAGGCAGCAGTTTATGAAGACTTGCTGTAGGTTTTTCATCTAATGGTCATTTTTCTATGTTTTTTGGCCATAAATGAGTACTGACTTTACGTTGGTAATTTCACAGAAAATGTATTTTCAGATCAGTATTTTGAAATAGAACGTAGCCTCATAACAGTTTGCTCTGAAAATCATCATCATCATCATCATTTCCCTTTATCCAGCTGTAGCCGGGTAGGGGCAAATATGGTTCCTCTCCATTTTCTTCGGTCTTTCCACCACTCCTCCTCCAACACTGTGTCACAGTCCAGGTTTCTTCCTATAATACTGCGTTGGATTGTGCCCGTCCATCTCAATCGTGGTCGACTACGGCCTCTCCTTCCTTGCATTTGCATTTCCATCACCTTTTTTGGCATTCTTTCATCACTCGCTTTACGTGCCCAAACCATCTTAGTCGGCTCTTCTCAATTCTGTCATTCATTTTTTCCACTCCAATTTCTTCCCGGATTTTCTCATTCCTTATTTTGTCTCTTCTACTCTTCTGTATCATACTCCTCAAAAACTTCATTTCGGCTGCCTGTATTCGACTCTCATCCTTCTTTGTCATTGTCCAAGTTTCTGCCCCATAAGTAGTTATGGGTACGTAATACATCTTATACATGGTTTCCTTTGCTTCCATTGCCACATCTTTGTCCCATAACATGTTTCTTACACTATGATAGAAACAGCTTCCAGCTTAAATCCTCTTACTAATTTCAGCATCCAGTCGGGCATTCTTCTCTTCTCTGCTCTGAAAATGTTTGTACATAATTTCACGAAATCACACCCAGCAGTTTCGATATGATGCTGATGTCAATTCAGGCAGATGTACATCATTTCATTTTTATATATAAAGACTAGCTAATGAACCCGTGCTTCGCTACGGGATTCTCAGAAAGACTGCCTTTGTGATTTTTCTAACTACAGTTAACTTAGGCCATTACACAAACGTCAGTAGGAATGTAGGGATTAAAAACAATGTTATCATATGAAATACTTGCTCAAATGAAAAACCGCACATTTTCTCACTTTTAACGAACAGTACTACAATGCAGATGATATTGTGATTTGGGGAGAAGACGACAGGAAGGTTCAAGAACAGTTGAATGTGGTGAATGGGAAGATCGAAGAATGTGGATTGAAAATAAGTGTAGAAAAGAGTAAAACTCTTGTTATGACTAGAGAGGAGAAAGAAGGGAAAGGTCAGATTAGACTTGCAGACAAGCCCCTCGAAGTAGTGGAAACGTTCAAATACCTGGGGAGTGAATTAATGGAGAATGCTTGACTGGATGCTGAGATTAATAAGAGGATTCAAGCTGGAAGTTGTTTCTATCATAGTGTAAGAAATATGTTATGGGACAAAGATGTGCCATTGGAAGCAAAGGATACTATGTACAAGATGTATTACGTACCCATAACAACTTACAGAGCAGAAACTTGGACAATGACAAAGAAGGATGAGAGACAAAATAAGGAATGAGAATATCCAGGAAGAAATTGTAGTGGAAAAAATGAATAATAGAATAGAGCCGACTAAGATGGTTTGGGCACGTAAAGCGAATGAGTGACGAAAAAATGCCAAAAAAGGTGATGGAAATACAAATCCAAGGCAGGAGAGGCCGTAGATGACCATGATTGAGATGGAAGGATACAATCCAACGCAGTATTATAGAAAGAAACCTGGACTGGGACACAGTGTTGGGGGAGGAGTGGTGGAAAGACCGAAGAAAGTGGAGAGGAACCATATTTGCCCCTACCCGGCTACAGCTGGATAAAGGGAAATGATGATGATGACTACGATGCCGATCGAACAGTCCAAAGTTCCAGTGCTGGAATGACCAGGCCGCAGACAGCCATGAGCCATGAACACTCCTCTGCCATTGTTCCGTTAAATATACACACTGCTCATTCCAATCAGTGCCTCAGGGTAGGGATTGAATAGCTCGAATGCTATGATGAACCAGTTTGTTACGTACCAGAGGAATGGCATGCTTAAGAAGAAAGTTATGTAACTCCCCAGATACTTCCCACCAATATTCAGGCAGGCTGTTATACTCTGGTACGATCGGGCGAGTTGGCCATGCAATTAGGGGCGTTCAGCTGTGAGTTTGCATTCGGGAGTAAGTGGGTTCGAAAACCACCGTCGACAGCCCTAAAGATGGTTTTCCATGGTCTGCCATTTTCACACCAGATCACCGCTTCCTTTCCACTCCTAGCTCTTTCCTATCCCATCATTGCCATAATATCTATCTGTGTCGGTGCGACGTAAAGCAAATTAAAAACAAATACTAGGTATACAGCACTAATCCCATCTATCGGGCATGACTGGCAACAGAAGACACAAAGCACATTACAACAAACAATGGTCAATGTAATGTTATTGTTGTTCGGTGTTATGAGCTTTCTGTATTGTAAGCCTTCACATTTCGTTTTCTTTCGACTCTGTGATATTAGGGCGTCGTACGAAATAATTTGTAGCATAGGCTGTAGCTCCTTATTACCCGACTTTACATAACGATTTTCATTAAATTCTGTTTACCCATTTTCTTGTGACATGGTGCTGATACAGACTTAGTAACAAAAATCCAAAATCATGACTATCTCTGTTATCATAGCCGGCATGGTAAAAATGTATAAGACATAAATGATAGGAAATTTCATACTACGTAACTTTAATAATGCAGTATTTGTCGATAGGACCACTAATAACACAAATATTTGAGAATTAAAATTTAGGCCTTCCCCTAAACTACCATTCCACTAATTATTTATGACCTAGATTGTAGCGACTTATTTCCCGACTTGCGTAGTGATTTTCATTAAGATAGACCATTTATAACATAAATATTTGTGAATTAAATTTTAGGCCTTCCCCTAAACTACCATTTCTCTCAGCATGAATAAGATTATTTATGGCCTAGATTGTAGCTACTTATTCCCGGGCTACCGAGCTCGATAGCTGCAGTCGCTTAAGTGCGGCCAGTATGTATTCGGGAGATAGTAGGTTCGAACCCCACTATCGGCAGCCCTGAAAATGGTTTTCCGTGGTTTCCCATTTCACACCAGACAAATGCTGGGGCTGTACCTTAATTAAGGCCACGGCCGCTTCCTTCTCACTCCTAGCCATTTCCTGTCCCATCGTCGCCATAAGACCTATCTGTGTCGGTGCGACGTAAAGCCACTAGCAAAAAAAAACTTATTCCCGGACACTACATACTGATTTTCATTAAATTCTCTTCAGCCATTTTCTCGTGATGTGTGTACAGACAGACAGAAATAACGGAAAATTAAAAAGTGCATTTTCTTGCTACGATGGACACGACCGATACAGAAATACCATCCTTTAAAATTCTGAGCAATGTACAGACGAAACTCTTATTTTATATATATAGATGAAGGAGGTTAACTTTTACTTTCGTTATCTCCTCAAGAAAATTGGATATTACTAGTTACCGTATTCAGTTATTTTATTGCAATATCTTTTCAGATCACGGGCTGTCCTCTCTCCGGATGGAAAGCATTACATTTTGAATGGTAGCAAGATCTGGATCAGCAATGGTGGGATTGCAGAAATTTTTACTGTTTTTGCTCGAACACCTGTTAAAGATGAAAAAACTGGTGAGTGGAATACAGTTTCTTAAGTTAGCCACAAATGAAATTTGAAAGTTAGGAACTATTCTTATTATCACGATCACTAATTACTATCATTATATGCAAGCCCTCAAAATTCTAAGTACATTGTTCATGTATTTTCTTCGTTAGCAAATATTTTATGAAATTAATTTCTAATTAATGAAAATATTGCTTGTGCTACAGTCTATATATAAAAGAGTTTACTAAAACAGCTCTGGCAAATTCGTCCATCCATTCTACTGGACCGATTTGCTTCATTTTTGTTGTATTCTCTCCGGAATTACCTGCTTGTGAATCATGAGACATTGATAGATCTGTAAGTTCAGCCAACTTTGAGTAATCATAAAATCGCATCATTAAATTATCACACTAACAATTGTGCAGGCGAAGGCTTACCCTAACTCGCAATACATTCTGTACTTAACAGGTTGTTAAGCGACTAACACTTTAATTAATATTCTGGTATGTGCAATTTTCATCCTTAGTAATGGCATTGCATGCAACCATGTTTGATCACTACATGTCAAGCCAGAGAGTATACACTTCCTCTGATCACCGAAGAATAACGTTCCCTGCTTGATACTCTAACCTTTTCCAGCTTCCAAATACAGTAGAAGTCCGTTAAAGCGAGAATTCATAGCAGCGAAAAATTTTGCTCGCTCTAGTGGATTGTTGGTTTATCCGATTTTTGTATAAATGTTGGAAAACACCAAAAACATTAAAATCGGTATGAAATGGCAACCAGTTTGTTCAAAACTTGCGTTTCCGCAGATGATATCTACACTATGGCTTACTTGTTTATTATTTTTCAAAATTCAATACTACGTGAAAGTGTATGTATAATTTCATTCTGAAAAAAATATAGTACCGTATTTCTCCGAATCCACGATGAACCCCACTTTTTCCTTCAAAAAATGTAAATTAGGCTCAAAAAGTACTTTGTAAAATCATATGAATGCCTTTGTTGTACAGTAGGTCTACACATTTTTAGACTATTTTTAGGCACTGAACATTGGCTTTCGGCATGCCTTTTTTTTTTTTTTTTTTTTGCGGCTGCACAATTATTCTTTAATTTCATGAGTTTAAGGGCCATTAACTTAAAATTGGCATCATAATACCGAGGAGAACTCGTTGAAAATTTGCCAGCAATACATATTCCATGCGTCTCCACAATACAACGATCCATCAGGAAATTATTCTTCCTGTCTATAAAACTGTTACTTATATTCAGCGTCAGATATAACCGACTACCGCTACACGCACGTCTCGCTTGCCGGGTTCGGCGAAATTCAGCGGCTAGCGATGTATAGGCCTAATTGCGGACATTGAAAGTCAACAAACGAGTGTATTGCGCCACGGTATGGCCATTCCTCTCTTGCGTTTTTTGTGCACGTATCTCACAATTTCATCTTCGATTTCTTTAAAGCGTCCGTGTTGTGGACCACTGAGTGCATTTTTTGTACAGTACGCATTTTTTAGCTCTCTTTATCTTCACGCTACACCAAATATTCGCTTTACTTATGCCTATGCCATATATTCTTGCGGCTGCATAATTATTCTACATTTCTGAGTGTTTAATAACCATTAACTTAAAATTGGCATCATAATATCGACAAGAATCCGTTGAAAATTTGCCGGCAATACCTTTACCACGGACCTTTAGAATACGACTGTCCATCACGAAAATATTCCTGGTGTCTATAAAACTTAATTTTACTAAGCATCAAGTACAATAGACGCGTTATAACTCTGCCACTGAATAGCCGGCCTTTCTAACAATTCGAAGGCTCGCATGTTTTGATGCCATTATGCAAATTTGAGAAACGTTTGTGTAAAGGCTAATAGAACGTCATTCTCTCTTCTCTATTTCCCGAGATCCAGTGATGTTACACACAGGCACTGTACAACCGGTTGTTGCGGCTAGTGATGTATAATAAAGAGAGCCGTAATTGTCAGCGAGTTTCGTGTGTGAATGCGCATGTGGGGGTGAAAAACAGCATGGTTACCATGGTAGTTGCCACTGGTATCCATTAACTTACTGTTAGGCCGTGAATGCAAGACAACCCTTGAGTTTTCACCTGAGATTCTGAGAAAAAAAACAATGTCATCTTGGATTTGGAGAAATACAGTATCACTCCAGAGGTTTCTGTAGCAAACACTTCAGTTTTCTTCTTCATATGGCATCACCTAACCTAACCATATATGTATCATGAAAACATATTTGAAACACATGTAGAGAAATGATCACCTTCTGCTAAAATTTACATGTAAATAGCCTTTCCGAAATTTAACTGTTCTCTGAAATCAGTGATGTACTCTGCCATATCTTGAGGTGTATCACATTCTTATTTAATTTCTGTATATAACATTAAAATTAACAGATCGTTTACTTCAGTTTTTATTATTATTGAGTTAACAACTGCTATCGGCCACGTTAGTTATGCATTTATTACAAAAACGCGTTATCCTCTTTCATTTCAATTTTTTTTAGAGAACAGCAGTTGACGAGAGAGCTTGCAAATGCACATAGTGAGAAAACTATACCGTACTGAAGATGATCGATCGCATTTTGTGGCAAACGTTTCAGTTTTCTTATTCAAACAGAGTCACCTATCCGAACTTAACCATACTATACATATGATGAAAGCACACTTAAAGTGCCAGTAGAGAAATGATAACCTTCTCACTATAAATTTTCATAATAGCCTTTCTGTAATTTAACCAGACGCGAGAAAATATAAACTAACCCCTGAAATCAATTATGCACTCTGCTATATCTCGAGGTGTGTCGATTCTTACTTAATTGCAGTATTAGGCTTAATTTTAAGCGGTCGTTTAGTCAGCCTTAATTTTTAACGAGTTAACAACCGTTATCGGACACATTATTTACACATTTATTATGAAAATATGTTCTCTTTCATTTCAAATTTTCTTTACGGAACAGCAGTCGATGGGTATTACTAATCAATAAGTTCACCTGCATACACCCCAGCATCAGTGGGTAGGGTCTGACACATCCTACTCTGATGAGTCTAGTGTCAGACCTAAGACTGGTTAATAGAGCAAACGCCTGAAAAGCCAAACATCTAATTTTTGATCTGATTTTTGATATGCTCTATTGGTGAAAAAATATCTAATTCCCTCCATGGGAACTTAGAATTTCCATTCGCCTTCGAATGTCGACGAGAGAACTCGCTAGTGGATATAGCGAGGAAACGATAGCGAAGGTAATCGATCGCATGTAATATAATCGCTGGGGTGCATAAATATCGGTAATGGAAAAAATCGTGTGCGCTTAATCGCTCGTAATAATGGATGCATCAGTGATAGGGCTCTCGCTGTAACCGAACGACTATACACAGTTTAATATAGGAATTTTGAAGGGACAGGAAAAATTCTTGCTATAACAGAGTTCGCGTTATGTGTCGTACTCGCTATGGCGGACTTATACTGTATATTCAACAGATGGAGAGCATTCCTAATAACTTACATACTGCTAAGAGAAAAAACTCTACATACAAACAGCTCCCATCATGATATACACCTTAGACATTATCTGGGAACACCCATCCAACTTTAACCTTGGCTACATTAGAAAGAGTGAAGGCCATGTATCTTAAGGAAGTTCTCTGCCCGGCAGAAATGCTCCTTCGAAACTAACCTATGAGCTCACAAGACAACCGTTCTATGTAGAACTGCGATTAAAAATACCATTGCCTTCTACGACACAATAACAAGCTTTACGTAAAAAACTGCAGGATAAAAAAAGCGAATATATTGATAGATTTTTTTACTGAACAGATGACATGATGATGGCAGAATAGATGAATTCTGACTACGAACTGCAGCATACCATAATGCACTTCTTATAAAATGTTCATAAAACTGTTGAAAAGGACAGGCAAAATAATGACTACGACAGACACATCAAGACGAGTTATCTGACCTATTTATAACGAATGCTGCAGAGCAGCACGGGTCCTCTAGTTTTTATTATATTCCATTGATATTTTGCCGTAGGTTCAAGGTCTGTGTCATTTTATAATTTGCATTTGACTTGAAAAATATTTGATATTTTATTATTTTAACCTTTCACACAAGATAGCAACTTTTTACACAAATCAAAACATATCTTTACATGCAATTGACTTCTAGATCCATTGCAACTTCTGTTGTCTGTATAATGATGGACATCCTCATAACATAACACTACCGGGCGAGTTGGCCGTGCACGTAGAGGCGCGCGGCTGTGAGCTTGCATCCGGGAGATAGTAGGTTCGAATCCCACTATCGGCAGCCTTGAAAATGGTTTTCCGTGGTTTCCCATTTTCACTCCAGGCAAATGCTGGGACTGTACCTTAATTAAGGCCACGGCCGCTTCCATCCAACTCCTAGGCCTTTCCTATCCCAACGTCGCCATAAGACCTATCTGTGTTGGTGCGACGTAAAGCCCCTAGCAAAAAAAAAAAAAAAAGTAACACTAAAACTGTGACTCAAGAAACATTTTGAAGGAAGAAGAGCATAATTCTTTTTGCATTTTAGAAAGAAGCAAGCAAAAAAGCAAAGTCACCTCCGTACAGGCCATGAAGACCCTTGGAGGAGTGGAAGGTAAAGGCTTCCACCATTGTTAACCTCGGCATGTGATGGGGTAGAGTGGTTAGCTTTACGCCCGGCCGCCTTTGCCCCCAGGAATTAACCTGGTACTCATTTTTGGTGTAGGCTGAGTGAACCCCAGGGCCATATGCACCTCCGGAAGTGGAAATCTCGTTTCTTAAATTTTACGACTTCCTGACGGGGATTCGAACCCACGTCCTTCCGGGCGAACCGAGTACGCCTTTACCGCCTCGGCCAGGCAGCCCCCTTAGAAGGAAGCAGATAAACATTTTCGTGCAATGTGCCTCAAACACATAGGTTGATCCTTATGTTGCTATATTTCCTCTGTTAGTTCCAATAAACATCCATGCAAACATATCACTATATGGGCTACTTTTATTATTTTTAGCATACAATAAATGAAACAGTAGTAGTAGTAGTAGTAGTAGTAGTAGTAGTAGTAGTAGTAGTAGTAGTAGTAGTAGTAGTAGTAGTAAGATGAGCATCAGCTTCATATTTAACATGTTGTAACCGTTCATGCTTCTCCAGCCATACTTTTACGCGATATCACTCGATATCAAGATTATCTACCATTGGCAGTTATTTTTTTGCTAGGGGCTTTACGTCGCACAGACACAGATAGGTCTTATGGCGACGATGGGATAGGAAAGGCCTAGGAGTTGGAAGGAAGCGGCCGTGGCCTTAATTAAGGTACAGCCCCAGCATTTGCCTGGTGTGAAAATGGGAAACCACGGAAAACCATCTTCAGGGCTGCTGATAGTGGGATTCGAACCTACTATCTCCCGGATCTAGGCAGTTATTTATATGACATATTTATTTTAACTTCAATCATTTGTAAATAAGGTTTTTGGAATCATATTGTATATATTAGGCACTTTTGTGTATGTGGGGCTATGCCCTTTCTCCATTCACCATCCCTAAATTGTAACTACAATTAGTGAAAAATGAATAATAATAATAATAATAATAATATCATCATTTATTATTCAACTTATTATATTATGTAGGATAGGAATTCAGTATGTATTGTAAATATGGTCAATGTTGAGACAGAGTTGTTGTCATTTCATCTCATACTTGTGTACACAGAAAAGTTATTCTTGAAGGGGGGAAGTTGCATGACTCACGGGTTTAAGTCATGAGCAAAGGTATGACACAGCGACCCACGTGCAAGGCTAGCAAGCCAGCATACTACATCATCGCCACGCCTACTGGTTTCTTGTGAAGAAAGAAGAGGGAGATGATAATGCGATCTACGAATCAGATGCTTCGTTATATTGTGATGGGGTATTGAGCTGTTATCAAGAGTGGGGAGAGCCCGGTGATATATTATCTAGCGCGGAGCAACCCTCGAGGGACACACATCGCTACCAGAACGTCAACTACTTTATTGATTTTTGAGACAGTGAGTGCTCGTTTCGAGACATAGTTATTTTCGTACAGTGTGTTGTCGCTTCGACACAGTACTTAGCTGCTCTGATGCTGTCGGATCTGCGTGAGACAAAACAAGCTTACGGCTTGTGAGATATTCAGTAATTATTCTGGACGAAGAACTACGTTTATTACAAGTCTGTATAGTATCAGTAGCTAAGTTGGATTGAGTTTTGTGCTAACATGGAAAAATTCCATCTCTCTGAATTTTCTTCTCCTATGATCAACGCTGATCAATTTTCACAAGTATAGGGCCAATATCTAATTTAAAAGACTAGGCAATTAGGGAGTGCTAGTCCAGATAGCCCAAATCACATCACAGAAGGAAGGAAGGAAGGATGTCCAGGGAGCCAATTCTACAACGAGAAGAGGAGAACGAGTAACCACGGAAAATAGATCACCTCAACGGAAGCTGCAATTGGTGAGCTTCAATTAGATAAAGCAAGCAACAGTTAATTTCAGTAACGTAAATTCTTAAATCCCTCCGCGCTTTAAGGAACTTTTCCGATTCATCTAATTTTTTTGTATAATAAATTCATTTGTGTTTTATATTGCGTTAATTTTCTTTCATAAGCAATATTTAATGGTTAATTATTTAAAATCCTACCCCTGTGATTTAAGTATAAGTCTCTAAGCTAATAAATATAAATTGTGCTTTACAGTTTTCTTTAAAACTGTAACGCTGGCGCCCAAACATTACATTGAGAAATGGGAAACCATGGAATGTTAATTGATTCTATTTGCGTGGCAATTTGCGGGCAAGCCGCATATAGTTTATTTTATATTCATGTGTCCCCAGGTATTAACTTTCGTCTCCTGAAGTGTTAAGATGAGGAGATCGAAACAGTTACAACGTTGAGTGCCAGACTGAATTTCATAGGATTGCCGTATAGTGCCATGAGCTAATAACATCGAGTTACTCCCTGGTGCCAAAATGTTCACAGGATTAACCAAGCATATGATCGCTGAAATGAGGATGTATTTATGATATATTAGGTTAAATTATGTATATTAGCTAAAATATTGCTTATACAGTAGTTACTGTCTCGACGCTCGGTCATACTTACCTTTTCCTTTGCAGGGACGCGTTATATGCCGTTGATTATGAGAGATGTGTTATCTTGTTCATACTGGAGCTGTAAAATAGGAAATGTTTGTAAATGAAGAATTTCCGATTTTAGGTTAGGAAATTTTCGTATAACATGAAAATCATGTGAATTTGGTAAATTAGGATGTAAGAAAATAATAAGAATTAGTAGTTACAGAATATTGAATAAGTATATAATTTTGTTTGTATAACTTTTAATTTAAGTAAGAGAACCTAGCAGCGATGATTGTTGAACATGGGAAACCAGTGACTATATCGCTGAAGGCGATCATAATTGTTGCAACAGCTGGCTTGGAAACCCGGAGTACAGTGGGGAAATGTATGCTGAAGACTGTATTCATCAATGTGGATGAATGTGCGAGATCGCCATTTGTTCTGTAATGGGTCCAAAATCACTGTAACTATGTACTTCGTCTACATCATCATTGTCTGACTTGTTCGATATATCGTCCATACTATCTGCACTAAGTCATTTACTGCTCGATTTACTCGTACCGACTTAAAAAATAAGAGGAAACTCACAGCACTGCACACTTACATAAACAATCCGAGCGCGAGATAGACAATGACTTTGTCAACCTACAAAGCACTCTTGACGTACCCATATGGGGTCGCACCAAAACTGGAATTGAGGAATGGAAGGTGGACTATGCAGTACTTAAATAGACGACCAACAGATGGCAGGAAGAGACTGTATACAGCTTCGAAACGCATACTTGCTGCGCACCCGAATGGGTTCTCACAGTTCTCTAGTTAGAACGAACATACGACCCCATATGGGGACGTGAAGTTCAAAAACTTGAGTACTCTCACATTCCCAAATGGGGTCGCTTGGTACTCAACGTGTTAAAATTACAGTATAATTATTTGAAATTTCACGTGAACTGAGGCATTTGTTTGGCAACATAATTAATTCATTTTATGTTAAAATTCATACCAACGTGCTCTGGAAAGTACAAAGTTAACGAACTTGTGGCTGTAATACACAGTCTTCCTGTTATTGAGCTTATGACCAAAGAAAACGCTGTACATTGATTGAATGGAGGCAAGGTGCGGGAACTAACAGACAATGCCATTGTTGAAATTTTACATTTGACAGACTGAGACAAAAGTGATGATGAAGTCGCTGAACACATTTTTTACACAGATGGCCTGTGGAGGATCCAGGCCGCACTAGCTTAGATAAAACTACAGGAGGCCACAATGCATGATTTTCTTTGGTTGAGATAGTGGCATAAAACAAGCTCAAACAAAAGAAAATACAGGTTGCTTGCAAAGAAATTGTGAAATTTTTTGAAAAGGTTTTTAATAATGTTATTTGCTTTACATCCTACGAACTACTTTTACGGTTTTCGGAGATGCCGAGGTGCCAGAATTCAGTTCCACTGGAGTTCTTTTACGTGCCAGTAAATCTACTGACACAAAGCAGATATAATTGAGCACCTTCAAATACCACCGGACTGAGCTAGGACTGAACCTGCCACGTTGAAGTCAGAAGGGCAGCGCCGCAACCATCTCAGCCACTCAGCCCTGCAAGAAAAGCTTTTCAGGGCCTGTTCTGTTCAGTACAGTACATATGACTTCCAATTTTTATAAGACAAGTTGTATTTAATTAAATATTTAGATTACATAATTTCTAACTTAAAACCATGACTTGCTACACATTCCGCCTTTTCCACGTTTTCTGCTATTTTAGGTACCCTCTGCCTCGGTTATCTTGGATAACTTGGTTTGTAGTATATTGTGTAAAATAATGGACTAATGAATTTCTTTCATTACTATGAATTTTTTTTTGCAATTGGCTTTACGTCACATCGACATAGATAGGTCTTATGGCGATGATGGGACAGGAAAGGGCTAGGAGTTGGAAGAAAGCGGCCGTGGCCTTAATTAAGGTACAGCCCCAGCATTTGCCTGGTGTGAAAATGGGAAACAACGGAAAATCATCTTCAGGGCTGCCGACAGTGGGGTTTGAACCCACTATCTCCCGAATCCTGGATACTGGTCGCACTTAACCGACTGCAGCTATCAAGCTCGGTACTATGAGTTCTGTTGCTTATAATTTTAATTTGACTTACATATAAAAGCAGAATTCCTACTCAGAAAACTGTTGTGGTTTCACGTAAGCTGCTGGTCATCAGACTTTTTTGTTTTCTCTCTCTCTCTCTCTCTCTCTCTCTCTCTCTCTCTCTCTCAAGAATGGATCTGGTAGGCTTTTACATCAGCAGAGAAGAGAAATTAACTATTTCTCATTGTAAAAATATTGACATCATATCTTCTCTCTCACTCTGCTGTTTTGCTCCCGACACACTGATGGTCAATGGTTTTACATGACTACTAGTATTACAGATGCAGTCTCGTTCACTCTGTTGAGCAGTGCGGTTGTATAGTGAGTGCAGTTGTATCGAGTCTGTTCTAGAATTTTCTACTTAGTGCTTGAAGAGTGGTAGAGTGCACAGTATGGGACAACATGGATAGTGACAGTGGCGGAGGTAAAGAACCTGATCCTTCAGGTAACGAAAATGTACATCATGAAGAAACAGTGAGGACGAATCTAAATTCAGCAAATAACATTAAGTATATCTCTGTGGCTATTAATCCTCCACCTAATAAGGCTCATAATTCAACTACTAAAACCACTAACAATAAGTTTGCTTCATATAGCTACCCTACCCATCACCAAGGTCCATATATTTTATTTGTGTATGCCAAAAATACGAATAACATTGGCAACATACACCCAATGGCGCTCGGAAGACTTTTACAAAGTAATTTCCATGTTCACTCCATTCAATCAAAAGGGAGAAACATGATTCAGATCAATTTTCAATCTGTCCTACATGCTAATTCATTTTTACAGAGTAATTTTCTTGCCTCACACAATTTACAAGCATTCATTCTACATTCAAACCTATTTCGGATTGGTATAATTAGAGGGGTTGAGAAAAATCTTACAGAAGCTGACATATTAGCACTAATTAAAAGTGTTGTAAAGGTACATTCTGTACAAAGGCTAGATCGTAAAACTATAGAAGAGGGGAAGGTAATATATGTGCCGACTGGCTCAGTCAAAGTTGTATTTTGTGCGAAACATCTTCCCTAATATGTCTACATTTTTCAAGTTATGTTAGAAGTTACTCCATTTATTTTTTATCCAATTATTTGTGTGAAATGCCAAAGATATGGCCATTGTTGTTGTTGTTGTTTGAGTCATCAGTCCATAGACTGGTTTGATGCAACTCTCCATGCCACCCTATCCTGAGCTAACCTTTTCATTTCTACGTAACTATTGCATCCTACATCTGCTCTAATCTGCTTGTCATATTCATACCTTGGTCTACCCCTACCGTTCTTATCACCTAAACTTCCTTCAAAAACAAACTGAACAAGTCCTGGGTGTCTTAAGATGTGTCCTATCATTCTATCTCTTCTTCTCGTCAAATTTAGCCAAATCGATCTCCTCTCACCAATTCGATTCAGTATCTCTTCATTCGTGATTCGATTTATCCATCTCACCTTCAGAATTCTTCTGTAACACCACATTTCAAAAGCTTCTATTCTCTTTCTTTCTGAGCTAGTTATCGTCCATGTTTCACTTCCATACAATGCCACGCTCCACACGAAAATCTTCAAAAACATCTTTCTAATTCCGATGTCAATGTTTGAAGTGAGCAAATTTCTTTTCTTAAGAAAGCTCTTCCTTGCTTGTGCTAGTCTGCATTTTATGTCCTCCTTACTTCTGCTATCGTTAGTTATTTTACTACCCAAGTAACAATATTCATCTACTTCCTTTAAGACTTCATTTCCTAATCTAATATTTCCTGCATCACCTGCCTTCGTTCGACTGCACTCCATTACTTTTGTTTTGGACTTATTTATTTTCATCTTGTACTCCTTACCCAAGACGTCATCCATACCATTCAGCAACTTCTCAAGATCTTCTGCAGTCTCAGATAAAATAACAATATCATCGGCAAATCTCAAGGTTTTGATTTCCTCTCCTTGGACTGTGATTCCCTTTCCAAATTTCTCTTTCATTTCCTTTACTGCCTGTTCTATGTAAACATTGAAAAGGAGAGGGGACAAACTGCAGCCTTGCCTCACTCCTTTCTGGATTGCTGCTTCTTTTTCAAAGCCCTCGATTCTTATCACTGCAGACTGATTTTTATATAGATTGTAGATAATTCTTCGTTCTCGGTATCTGATCCCCATCATCTTCAGAATCATAAATAGCTTGGTCCGATCAACATTATCGAATGCCTTTTCTAGATCTACGAATGCCATGTACGTGGGCTTGTCCTTCTTGATTCGATCCTCTAAGATCAAACGTAAAGTCAGGATTGCTTCACGTGTTCCTACATTTCTTCTGAAGCCAAATTGATCTTCTCCCAACTCAGCTTCAACTTGTTTTTCCATTTTTCTGTAAATAATACGTGTTAAAATTTTGCAGGCATGAGATACTAAACTAATAGTGCGGTAGTTTTCACACCTGTCAGCACGGGCTTTCTTGGGAATAGGTATAACAACATTCTTCTGAAAATCGGATGGGACTTCTCCTGTCTCATACATCTTGCACACTAAATGAAATAACCTTGCCATGCTGGTTTCTCCTAAGGCAGTCAGTAATTCAGAGGGAATGTCATCAATTCCAGGTGCCTTGTTCCTATTTAGGTCACTCACAGCTCTGTCAAACTCTGACCTCAAAATTGGGTCTCCCATTTCATCAGCATCAACAGCATCTTCATGTTCCAGAACCAAATTATCTACATCTTTACCTTGATACAACTGTTGGATATGCTCCTGCCATCTTTCTGCTTTGTCTTCTTTCCCTAGAAGTGGCTTTCCATCTGAGCTCTTAATATTCATACACCTAGATTTCCTTTCTCCAAAGGTTTCCTTGATTTTCCTGTATGCAGCATCTACCTTTCCCCGGACCATGCAGCCTTCGACATCCTTGCACTTCTCCTTCAGCCATTCTTCCTTAGCTACCTTGCGCTTTCTATCCACTTGATTCTTTAATTGCCTGTATTCTTTTCTGCCCTCTTCATTTCTAGCATTCTTGCATTTTCGTCGTTCATCAATCAGGTCTAGTATCTCCTGAGTTATCCACTGATTCTAGTTGATCTTTTCTTCCTTCCTAACATTTCTTCAGCAGCCCTACTGACTTCATTTTTAATGACTCTCCACGCATCCTCTATAGTGTTTCCTTCAGCCTTTTCATTTAGTCCTTGTGCAACATGTTCCTTGAAACAATCCCTCACACTCTTTTCTTTCAACTTGTCTAGATCCCATCTTTTTGCATTCTATCCTTTCTTCAATTTCAGATGGCATTTCATGACCAACAAGTTGTGGTCAGAGTCCACGTCTGCTACTGGGAAAGTTTTGCAATCCAACACCTGGTTTCTGAATCTCTGCCTAATCATAATGAAGTCTATTTGATACCTTCCAGTGTCTCCAGGTCTCGTCCACATATACAGCCGTCGTTTGTGGTGTTTGAACCAAGTATTGGCAAGGACTAAATTATGATCAGTGCAGAATTCAACCAGCCGACTTCCTCTTTCGTTCCTTTGTCCCAATCCAAATTCTCCTACTGTACTAACTTCTCTTCCTTGGCCTACCACTGCATTCCAGTCTCCCATCACAATTAGATTCTCGTCACCTTTTACATATTGTATTAAATCTTCTATCTCCTCATATATTCTTTCGATTTCTTCATCATCTGCTGAACTAGTAGGCATATAGACCTGCACTATTGTGGTGGGCATTGGTTTGGTGTCTATCTTGACGACAATAATTCTTTCACTATGCTGGTCGTAGTAGCTTACCCGCTGCCTTATTTTCTTATTCATGATTAAACCAACTCCTGCATTTCCTCTGTTTGATTTTGTGTTGATAATTTGGTAGTCGCCTGACCAAAAATCTTTTTCTTCCTGCCAACGTACTTCACTTATACCAACTACATCTAACTTTAGCCTATCCATTTCCCTTTTCAGATTCTCTAACCTACCACAACGATTCAAACTTCTAACATTCCGCGCTCCGACTCGCAGAATGTCAGTATCCATCTTCCTGATGATCGCCCCCTCTCGTGTAGTCCCCACCCGGAGATCCGAATGGGGGACTAGTTTACCTCCGGAATATTTTACCCGGGAGGAAGCCATCATCAGTACATCATTCATACAGAGAGAGCTGCATGTCCTCGGGAGTTAGTTACGGCTGTAGTTTCCCGTTGCTTTCAGCCGTGTAGCAGTATCAACACAGCTAAGCCATGTTGAGTATTATTACAAGGCCGTATCAGTCAATCATCTAGACTGCCGCCCTTGCAACTACCGAAAGGCTGCTACCCCCCTTCCGATGAACCATTCGTTAGTCTGGTCTCTCAACAGATACCCATCCGATATGGTTGCACCTGTGGCTCGGCTATCTGTATCATTGGGACGCACAAGCCTCCCCACCGCGGCAAGGTCACAAGGTTCGCAGAGGAGAAATATGGCCATATGTTAAGAAATTGTCAATCTTCCACCTTTAGATGCAGGAATTGTGCTTTAAATAACGTGACAACTGATTGTCTATCTAATGTAATACAATGTCTGCATTGCAATCAGCAGCATGTATCGGGTTCGACTGATTGTGAGGTACACAAACGCCAAGTCGAAATAAAAAAATCAATGTGCCTAGAGAATGTCTCCTTTCCTGAGGCTGCTTTGCGTTTATACCCACAGCCAACAGCTCCACAAGATTCTCTTCGAAACTTTCCCCCACTACATACTCAAGCGAGTCCAACTGTTGTTCAAGCTCCACCTAAGCGGAAGTTTACACAGGTTATTGTTCAAGATTTGCCACCCAAACCAACTCCCGGTTATGACCGTATGGTACATATGCAACTTCTGCAACATTATCAAATTCCGCGGCACGCATCAATGATGGCTCAGCAAAACCCCCCTTCACATCCTAAGCCAATCCCATCTACATCCAGACAACACTCATCACAGCAAGCGGTAAACCAAGCTGGTTTGTCCTCTCAACGTGATACTCAAAAAGGACCAAGTCCTACATTGCCTACATACACTCATGTGGCTACTACAACCACTACTTAAGGATCAACCTAATATGTTAACCATGATTGGACAATTCTGCGACAGCCTCCAGCACTGATTCAATCAAGACGATGAAATAGTTCAATGGAATGCTAGAAGTATTCGGAATAAATATCATGAATTGCGAATATTGTTAAAAGAAACAACACCGGCTATAGTAGTCCTACAAGAAACTTGGCTTGCGCCCGATAATGTTTTTTCTATACCTTCTTTCCAAATTGAACGCAAAGACGGCCCAGGGTATGATGGAGTAGCATTTCTAATACAAAAATCAGTCACATATCAGCTATTTCATCCCCAATACCAAATACCTAACACATATGTACTTGGTATAATATCTAACAATATACAAGTCATAAATATATATTGTCCACCTGATCAATATATATCACATATGCAATGGCAACAATTTTTTATTAATCAATACCCCGACATCAGCCAACTCCTGATTTTAGGGGACATGAATATTCACCATACCCAATGGGGTTCACAAGTTGATACACCTAGGGGAACTAACTTCTTGAATGCAATACAGCAAAGTAACCTAGTCATTCTCAATGACGGGTCACCGACCAGACTACCCCCCCCCCCCGGGGGAGCACCTCCCAGTGCAGTGGATATTTCATTGTGCAGTTATAATATAGCATCCACAACTACCTGGCATACATTAAGTGATACCCACAACAGTGATCACTTTCCAATATTTATCACTCATGGTTCCGGATCAATAGTGACACCCTCATGGTCCCAAAAGGTAATTAGTACAACACGCTCTTTACATAAGTTTGATCCCGAGGCGTTCAAGATATTTATACTCAATCAGATTGAAAAACATACAGACGATGAATTTAATTACAATACTCTCTATCAAATGATATATCAATATCTGGAATGTTATCATCCATTTAAACCAACACCTAACGCACAATCCCACAATATTGGTGGCCTCAGATGTTGGGATGAGGAATGCCACCACTTAGTTCTTAAACAAAAACGCCTTTTTAAAATCTATCGGAAAACATTAAACTTAGCGAATTATATTTGCCTGAAACACCATACTGCTACACTACGGCGAATATTCCACCAAAAAAGACGCAAAGATTGGCAAACATTTATCACTTCTTTCCATAAATACATATCAGTAACAAGTTTATGGAATTACATAAAATAAATTTCATTAAAGTCTGTATTGTCGTATGTATACTTTAAGGTTAAATCAATATTCTACCTTTACAGTACCAAAAGTTTATTGTCTAATTATTTAAACAACATTATTTAAAATATGATGGGACATGTTTCGTCTAACTTGAATTTTTTATGGCTGATGATGTTTAGAGGTTAGTTAGTTACAAAAGAACTAATAGTGATGATTAGACCAGTGTTTGTAACAAAATTACAGATGATCACTGGTTATAATCTGTTTCACTGCAAAGCACTGTTAGTGACAAGGTTAGATTAGAGTTTTGTTAAGTTGCAGAGGAACCTTGATATAAATGTAACTTAAAACCTTTTCAGTCTGTTGAACACACAAGTTCAATACAAGCTCACCAGACAAAAAATTAGTCACCCCAGTGCTAATGCACAGATGCATTGTTAAGGAATGGATTAAATTTGAGCGAACGAGTCCCATGCTCAACCGTATGCACACTGCCTCTACGTGAGAGTAAATCAGTAGCTATCAGTGAGACACTGATGTTTCAAGCGAACAGTGTTTGTCAAGATGGGTACACGTAAGGATGAGACAGAGTGGCAAATAGGGGCAATTGTGTCTGGCCGTGTCCATGGCCATACAGTGCGTGAATTTGCTGGATTTGTTGGTGTTTCACGGCTGACTGTTCAGTGCCTCTACAAGCAGTGGTGTACTGCTCGTAGCCACGAAACAAGACGTCAGAATTGTCGTCGGAAAAAGACCCTGACCGAGAGGAACTGGAGACGTGTTTCATGTCTTGTGAATCAAATACCAATATAAATGGTCCGTTATTGGACATTATAAGTTTTCCAGCTAACTGATTCCTAGTTGCCAGCGTTTCGCCCCAGTGTGCTAAGTTGGGCTCATCAGTTGGTAAATACCACACCCACCAAGACGCTTGGCTAGTGCATACCGTGGAGGCCACTGCGTAGGCTAATTGGAGCCACCGGCAGTGCCAATGCACTATGAGAGACTTTGTCTCATTATCAAAAATTGATGCCTGCCTGGCCATCAGATGACATAGATGTTGATTCCCATAGGGAACCTGAAATATTTGTCCTGAATGAGTAAATTTATAGCTGGAAATAGTTGGAAATAGATCTGAAGGATACGAAAGGGTGATTGATAAATGTGGGGAAAATATAGAAGGTAATGGGATTGGGAAGCGTTTGCTCGACTTCTGTGCTAGTATGGGTTTAACAGTTATGGATACATTCTTCAAGCATAAAGCTATTCACCGCTACACATGGGAGGCTAGGGGTACCAGATCGATAATAGACTATATCTTAACTGACTTTAAACTCGGGAAGTCTGTTAGGAATGTGCAAGTTTTCTGGGGATTTTTCAGTGATACAGACCACTATCTGATCTGTACTGAACTAAGTATCTGTAGGCCTAGGATAGAGAAAGTGAAATCTGTCTGCAAACGAATAAGTGTAGAAGATCTCCAGGATGAGGAAATTAGACAGAAGTACATGGATATGATTAGTGAGAAGTTTCGAACAGTAGACAGTAAGCAGGTTCAGGATATAGAAAGAAAATGGTTGGCATACAGGGATGCTGTAGTAGAAACAGCAAGGGAATGCCAAGGAACAGCTGTGTGTAAAGATGGGAAAAGGCGAACATCTTGGTGGAATGATGAAGTGAGAACAGCTTGTAAACGTTTAAAGAAGGCTTATCAGAAATGGCTCCAAACAATGGCCGGTGTAGACAGGGAATTGTACGTAGATGAAGGAAGCAGAGCGAAATAAATAGTTGTTGAATCCAAAAAGAAGTCATGGGAAGATTTTGGTAATAACCTGGGAAGGCTGGGTTAAGCAGCAGGCAAACCCTTCTGGACAGTAATGAATAATCTTAGGAAGGGAGGGGAAAAAGGAAATGAACAGTGTTTTGGGTCATTCAGGTGTACTCATAATAGATCCTAGGGAATCACTGGAGAGGTGGAGGGAATATTTTGAACATCTTCTCAATGTAAAAGGAAATCTTCTGGTGGTGTTGCGAACAGCCAAGCTCGCGGGGAGGAGGAAAATGATGTTGGTGAAATTACGCTTGAGGAAGTGGAAAGGATGGTAAATAAACTCTATTGTCATAAAGCAGCAGGAATGGATTAAATTTGATCTGAAATGGTGAAGTATAGTGGGAAAGCAGCGATGAAATGGCTTCGTAGAGTAGTAAGATTAGTGTGGAATGTTGGTAAGGTTTCAGATTGAACAAAAGCAGTAATTGCACCTATCTATAAGCAGGGGACCAGGAAGGATTGCAACAACTATCGAGGCATCTCATCGATTAGTCTCCTCTCTTCTCTTCTTCATCCATTCTCTTTTCCAGATTTTCTCTGGTAGTGTACCAAAGCCCTCCACCTTACTTGATCTTTCCACCATTCCTCTTCTAGTACTTTATTGCTATCGACTCCTCTATTTGCAATACAGTCCACAAGAGAGCTCCTCCATCTCATTCTAGGACGTTGCCTAGTCCTCTTTCCAATCTCTGTATCCATGAATGTTCTCTTTGGTATTCTCTCTCCTGGCATTCTCATCATGTGTCCAAACCATTTCAGCTTTGCTATATCAATCTCTTCTTGAAGTTTACACACTCCCACGCTTCTCTTTATTTCCTCATTTCGTATTCTGTCTCGTCTTGTCTTTCCCTGTATGCTCCTCAAGAACCTCATTTCAGCTACTTGTATCTTACTTTGGTTCTGCTTAGTTAACGTCCAGGCTGCTGAAGCATAGGTCAGTATAGGTTTATTATAGGATGAGTATAAAACCTTCTTGCACTTCATTGGCACATCTTTGTTCCATAAAATGTCTCTCACACACTGGTAGAAAGGCGCAGACTGCTGTATGCTTAAATCAATTTCTCCATCTAAATTTCGATCTTGTGATATCACGCTGCCCAAATGTTTAAAATTTTTCACTACCGGTACTTCAAGTGGTTCATTTCCTATTTTCATCACTCCATTGGATTTTCTGTTACCTCTTGTCATGATCAAAGTCTTACTTTTCGCAGTACTAATCTTCATTCCAAAATTTCTTATCTCATTTCATAAATCAACCTGTGGCTGTACTTCCTCTTCATTATCTCCTCAAACTACAGTGTCATGAGCAAAGAGCATAGTCTTTACTTGCTCACCCATCATCTCCTTGATATTATGTAGAATGCTATCCATGATGATAATGGAGAGTAAGGGAGACAATACACTTCCCTGCCTTAAGCCTGTCTCAACTCTGAACCATTCAATTTGACACACTTTGGTTCTAACACAGCTTTTGCAATTCTGATACAATGCTATTACCATCTGCATTGTTTCATTTCTAGTCTGTGCCTCAGTCAATGTTCTTCATACCAAATTCCTTGGGACACTGTCATATGCCTTTTCAGTATCTAGAAACGTTACTACCATGACCTTTCCTTATTCCCAATACCTTTCCATGACTTGACGCAATGTAAATATTGGGTCAAATGTGGACCTGCTTCTTCTGAATCCATACTGGTGTTCTGTCAATTTTCCCTCTACTCTGTCTCTTATTTGCCTATCCAAGATTCTTTCAAGGATGAGGTATCAGTGTCACTCCTCTGTAATTTTCACATTGCCTCCTGTCTCCTTTCTTGAAAATTGGTATAATGACCCCTTTCGTCTACTCTTTTGGAACAGTCTTTTCTCTCCATATCACTCTGAAGAGTCTACACAACCACTATAGAGCAACTACTCCTGCTGCTATTATCATTTCTATGGTGACCTTGTTAATGCCACCAGCCTTGCCTCGTTTCATTCTTTTAGTGGCCCACTCAATCTCTGCCATGGACACATCATTTTCCTTATCTTCCATCTGCACTAAATCTGGTTCTTCAATTTCTCCTTGTACTGAGATATTTTGCACATTCTAAAGCTGTTCAAAGTATTTTCCCCTCCTCTGCAATATATCCTGCTTCTGTGTCATCACTTCCTCCTGTTCATTTTTAATGAAGTTAGCACCTTCTCCTGGGTTTTTCTTCTTTTTAACCCACTGGAACAAGATCTTTTTGTTTCTGGTTGTATCTTCTTGCAGACATTCAGTGAATTTTTGCCAGCATTTCTTTTTCTCTTCTTGAACCACCTTGGAACACTCCTTGCAGTGCCTGTATTCTGTTTTGCATAAACTTAACTATATCTTTTACCCTGTCATTCCACCAGGGCATTTCTTGATCTTTCTTCCTGCCTGATACTTTTCCACAATTCTTTTCTAAGAGACTCGACCATGATTGTTTTAAAGTATGCCCATTCTTCATCGACCCTTCTGATTTCTTCCTTAGGTATACTTGTTTTAATGTGTATTTGGAACTCTTCATTTATTTCCTTCTCCTGCAATTTTCATACCCTTAGCTTTCTCTTCCTAATCTCAGTCATCTTTTGTATCTTTCCCATCTTTAACTTAGCTATCACAACTCGGTGATCTCCTTCAAAATATTCACTTGGGAGGGCTGTTATGTCTACCAACATTTTCCTGTTACCTTTCTTGACCAGAATGTAATCTATAAGAGTTTTGATTTTGTTCCAACTATATCTGGTTATCTTCTGACTGTTTTTCTTTCGCAACCATGTGTTACCAATGATCAGCTCATTTCTTCTACAAAATTCTGCCAAAATATCTCCAGCCTTATTTCTCTTCCCATATCCAAATGATTATATAATCTCCTCATCTCCTTTTCTTTCCTGACCTACTTGGGCATTAATGTCTCCTATGATCACAGCCTGTTTGTCCTGTATATGGTCTTCCTTCTAGATATTCAAGGTATTCCTCTAGATCCGTATCTGTATTTCCTGTTTGTGAAGCATACCCTTGAATTACATCTGTAACACCAGTTTCAAGTCTCTATCTGACCTTAATCAACCTGTCATTTATGTTTTCCACCAATTCTAGGTATTCGTCTTTTCTAATTATGAGACCTACACCATTTTTGGCTTCCCTTCCTCCACTATAGCACAAGGTGTATCCTTTCTTTAGTTTCCTCTCACCTTTTCCTTTCCATTTGGTCTCACTAATTCCCAGCAATGCTATATCTTTGTCAACCATAAAATCTACAATTTCTTCCACTTTCCCTGTTAGTGTCACTACATTGATGGTCGCTATCTTGATGTATTTGGTTGCTGGTCGCCAATTTTTCACATTTCTCACAGCATCACACGTTGCTTGTGTGGAACACTCTAGCATTTTGCACGTAGCTTGTGGGTAACGCCCTAGCATTTTGCACGTAGCTTGTGGGGAACGCCATAGCATTTCCTGATTCTTCAGTACACTTGTCATCATATAGGTTTTTATTACGATGGGGTTTGCCACTCCGAAAGGCATTTTAGAGCTCCTAACATGGAGTACAGACGCTACAGCTGATATGGGGTTTTTAGTGTCATTTCCTCCACTGAGGGTCCATTTCCCTTCTATAAGGACTCCTCCACCCTTAGCCGTTGATTCTTATAGTGGGTCAGGCTATTTATCGCAGCCCAACAGTTGTCTTGTGAGTTCATAGGTTAGTCTCGAAGGAGCGGCTTTTGCCAGGCAGAGAACTTTTTCAAGATACATGGCCTTTACACTTTCTAGTGTAGCTAGGTTATCCTTCGACAGGTGTTCCCAGATAATGTCTAAGGCGTATGTCATGATGGTCTGTTTCTATGAAGACTTTTTCCTCTCAGCAGCATGTAAGTTGAATATATTTGGAACTTGGGAAAGGTTAGAGAATCAAAGAGTATCTAGCAGGGAATAGTATTCTTTCGTGATCAGAGGAAGTGTATACTCTGTGGCATGACAGGTAGTAATCAAACATGGCTGAATGCAATGACATTACTAAGGATGAAAATTGTAACCTTTACTACAGTGGTTACACAAAACAAAGCACTAAACACAATAAGGGGGGGGAGTAAGAAAACACTACACACTCAGCAAAACATCAGCTGGACTACCCAGATCTCCGCCAACAACATAATACGTAAATATCAGTAGGGCCAACTAGTGGACAATAAACCAGGAATGTGGAAGGAACTATGACCTACTGAGGGCATGGACATGGCTTAGGTTGCGGTTTCCAAAATAATTCGCCGTGATCCTTAAATTTGAAAAATATTATTTACAAGTGAAATTTTACAAATACATTCCGAAACAAAATCCACCAACTTGCAACTTACGAACTATAAGCTCTGTGATACACATAACTTAGAGGTTCTTTGATAATGCTTTTCTGCGCAAGTTCAAAATTTCAAACCAACTATACATCTAGTTACCAATGCAGTTGTACAGTGCAATTTATAGTGAAGTAAACGTACTCTCCAAAACTCTAGCGTACATCAAGTGACACTGAACTACCAGAGGCAAACCCCAAGGTAAATATATTAAATTACAATCTACATATTTAGTGAAATAAGAAATGGAAATGCCTCGAAAACAAACAGGCAAGCCCAGCTGAAAAGCTAAGGTGTCATAAATAATTAATTTGGCAAATCTAGGTTAGGCTAGGGCAGACTCCTATACGAAATAGCAACTGAACATTACGGAAATTTTAGCCGGAATGGAATTCAAGAGTGCTTACCCGAAGGTGGCCCATCCCGGAAGCGAGGCGTCGCACACGGCGTAAAACTTCAGACAGACCAAGACAGACAAAACAGACCAAATTATCACAAACTCAGCTTCGCTCTCTATATATAGGTAAACCCTGGCCTTGGAGTAGCCAATCAGAATGCGTGAGTCCGCCCATCCCCACCTAGTTTCACCAATCACAAAACCTACTTTCAGTCGCGAACTTTAACTAAACTTCTCGAATATGCACTTTCGCGAATCTTCAATTTCCAGAATATTTAGAAAATGCCTTCTAGAACACATAATCAACAAAAGGCAACACACCCTGTTCAAACATTCATGTAACTTTCTGGATACTTCCATTAAGTACAGAACTGAAATCTACTTTTTACAAATACATATGTTACAAATATTACACTGTACAGGTTAGGTCGTTTCAAATAAAACATGACCACACTTTACAAATAAAGGCTTCAATAAGCATTTTCCACTTCCACTACATTGTTCACCTGTAACAAAAATCACATACATCAGAATATTAATGAAAGTGTTAGTCGCTTAGCAACCTACTAAGTATAGAATGTATTGCAGGTTAAGTAACCCTTCACTTGCAATTATTGGAATGATCATTTAATGATATGATTTTATGATACTCAACGTTGGTTGAACTTAGAGACCAATCAATGTCTCATCATTCACATGCAGATAATTCCAGAGAGAATAAAACAAAAATGAAGCAAATCGGTCCAGTAGAATGGACGGACAGATTTTCCAAAGCTGTTTTTGGTAAACTGTTTTATTATATAGATCAGGGCCTCTCAGAGTGCATGCGCCCATGCACTGCACGGCGCAAGGTGCAGGAGACGACTTCACTAGGTTGGCCAGAGTGCAAACACCCACTCCACTTCCCCTACACCTGTCTCACTCGTTCGGCCTGTCTTCACCTTCTCCACCTTTCCCGCTGATTCTCACCTCACTGCGAAATGTTTATGTGCGGTGAGTGGTGACGCTGTTGTATGGGACAATGTTTCCGGTGTTAGAACACTCTTATTTCAATTTGGTTTGAGCAGATAATTTATCTTCTCTAGCTCTTATTTACCTTTACCTTTGCAATGATACCAGTTATGTCTGGAACAAGGGACCGGCTGACAGCAATTCTGAGAGTCTTCTTTAAATTACAATCAGAAATAGTTCTACTCGCACGCAATCGAGTTTTCGTACAAGTCAAAACAGGAAAAAATACCTTTCACATATGCCTGTGGAACCAAACATAGAAATAATCTTAGCTGCTTCTCGATACAGCTTAGGAAAATCTTTCTTCGACAATTTCTTGTAGAATTTGAGCAAAGCCTTTGTATTGGAAAATAGATCTTTTTGATTAACTTAACACATAATTATTGTCCACTGAGTAAGCATTTGGCTTTATCGTCACGACTGAGAAAAAATACGAAAGTTCCCAGTTCGATTGAAATGGATTTTCAGAAGTGTTTGCTTTCTTCGAAACAGGTTGCGCCATTATTATGTTGTTGTCTTGCACTTATCTATTTCACTGATAAACAAGCCATCTATCACCGAACGCTTCGTTCCCCTCAGCACACTAGAGTACTACACTATCCGAGTCAAGCCAAGTTGTGCCTAGTCGGACCGATGCACAGTGCATGGAGCTCATGTGCCTCGATTTGCACGCGTGAGGTTTTGGGCGTTTGAGAGGTCCTGATATAGATTGTTATTTAGTTCAGTTTTGAAGTGTTATTACTGTATAAATATTGTTACAAGTGAACTATGTAATGCGAGTGGAATGTATTTTTTTTTGAAGACTTTGTTTGTAAAATACGATATGATGTTTTATTTTTATTGACCTAACCTGTACTGTATAATATTGTAACACAGGCATTTGTAAATAGTAGAATTCTCTCTATAGTTCCTGGAAAGATCCAGAAAGTTACATAACTTTTGTACAGGGTGTGTTACTTTGTTGGTATGTGTTCTGCCTATTCTGGAAAAATACGACTTTCGCGATCATGTGTATTCTAGAATGTTAGTCAAAGTTCGCGATCGAAAGTAAGGTTGTGATTTATTTATTTAGCGTATGGCATACAAATACGTTATTACAAATGAACAAAAATAACCAATGAACTAATCTACAAACAAATATCTAGATCTTGTATGTACTCAATACATTTTGGGGTTGCCATCAAGAAGTCTTCATATGGCCCTCCATATGCTCTGATGCTGCATTCCTCCCTGATGTGTTTAATAGTTTGTCGCGGTGCACCACAGTCGCATAGCGGCGAGGAGAGCATTCGCCATTTAAAAAGTGAATCCCCACATCTTCCGTGTCCCGTCCTGAGTCGGTTGAGCATTGACCATACCTTGCGGGGTTGATCAAACCCTGGAACTGTCTTATCGATGCATGGCATTTTCAGGCATGTAGCTGGAGCATTTTGCATCCATTCTTCCCTCCAGGAATCGGTGATGTTGAATCCGATGTGATTGATCTCGGCTGCAAGAGGTGGATTTCTCGAACGAAGTCGTTTTATTTTGAGGTCTGAGATGTCAGAGTGTACCGGTAGTCCAGGGTTTGCTAGGATCTTGTTGTATTCTCTGATCAAAGCTACTTTCCTTCGCAGGTTAGGAGGTGGTATGTTACTTAGGACAGGCAGCCAGATTGTGGGAGTAGACCTGATTGTTCCTGTAATAATGCGCATAGTACTATTAAGTTGGACATCAACTTTGTTAGTATGGGCGCTGTTCAACCATACTGGTGCGCAATACTCCGCCGCAGAATATACCAAGCTCAACGCAGACGTCCGCAGAGTTGTGGCGGATGATCCCCACGTGGTTCCACAAAGCTTTTGTATGATGTTGTTTCTTGTTCTCAGTTTCGCAGCAGTTTTTGTGAGATGTGATTTAAACGACAGGGTCCTGTCTAGCGTGACTCCCAGATATGTTGGTTCCTTATTGTGGGTAAGTTGTGTACCATCAAAGTAGACTTCCAGAGTCCTATTGGATTGTCTGTTGTTGAGATGGAAGCAAGTCACCTCTGTTTTTGATGCATTAGGTCGAAGCCTCCATTTACGAAAATACTCTGCAAGCACAGACAAATCAGATGTTAGAGTTTCTTCCATGGGTTCGAAGTGAGTGTGCCTAGTTGCAATGACCCAATCATCAGCATATCCAAACTTTTTGCTGACAGTTTCTGGCATATCAGCAATGTAAAGGCTAAAGAGCAGTGGGGCTAGAACAGAACCTTGGGGGAGACCATTTTGGAGGAATTTCTGGCCACTGGTTTTGTTTCCCATAATAACCTGAAATCCTCTGTTTCCAATCATGTTATCAATAAGCTTCGTAATTTGTTGGCATGGAATGATCTTCATCAGCTTGTAGAGTAGGCCTTGCCGCCAGACGGTATCATAGGCTGCTGATAAATCAATGAAAGCCACAGATGTTTTCATCATCTTCTGAAAGCCTGCTTCAATATGTGATGTGAGTGCCAAAACTTGATCTGCGCAACTTCGGTTGGGACGAAAGCCAGCTTGTTCTACAGGGATCGCCGAAAGTATTGTTTGACCAATCCTATTAATCAGTACTCGTTCCAAGAGTTTATATATAACACTAAGTAATGCAATTGGACGGTAGCTTTGCACAAGATCTGCACGTTTTCCTGGTTTAAGGAGAGCAATTATCTTGGCACGTTTAAGCTCTTGAGGTACATTTCCTGTTTTTAGCATTGAGGTGAAGAATTTTGCTAGCCATGTCCTCATATATTTTCCAGATTTGATGAGAAACTCGGGGAGTATGCCATCAAAGCCAGGAGCTTTACCGGGTTTTACATCCTTTATTGCAGCTGCAACCTCTTCGGGGGTGATGTCATGTGAGTACTCTGTCGTAGAGCCAGCTCTAGCTTTTATTTTTTTTAGTTCCTGTTTAATATTTGTTGTAGTCGCGCGATGATTTATTCCTTTAGAAGTTTTGACAATGTGTGAAGCAATGTTGTTGGGTGTTACGAGACTATCTTCTCGTACGATACGACTAGCTCCTCCTAATTTACGTAGCAGAGACCATGCTTTTCGGCTAGATACTTTGAAATCGATTTTCTGAGTAGTGTCTATCCACTTCTGTCGGCGTGCAGCATCCAGGTTATGTATCAGATCATCTGCTATTTCTCTGTCACCGCTACTTTGAAAAACGTTATAGAGTTCTTCGCATTTCTCGTCCCAGCCTGGAATATATTCTTTACGATATCCCCTGGGTATGTGCTTTTTTGCTGTACAGATAACGGCTCCAACAAACCTGTTATAGTTATCAGCAGATGGTGGGATCCAGCCTAGACATTTATCAAGGCTTTCGGAGAAGGCGTTCCAATCAGCTTTTTGTAGATTCCATCTGGGTCGTGGAATTGAGGTTATCAATGGGATATTTGTACCAATTTCTATTAAGGCTGGACGGTGTTGGCTATGAGGGAAATCTGGTAGAATGTTGCGGGTAGTGCTGACAAGGTGATGTTTATCATCAGCTGTAACAAAGCATAAGTCTGGGTCGTATTCCTGTTTCCAACGTCCTGACCGGAAGGAACTACGGTCTTTAGCATCAAAAATAAGATGGATATTATTTTCATCTGCCCAGTTTACTAAAGTCTCACCATTCGTATCAGATACTCTATATCGCCATTGCGTGTGGTGACTGTTAAAGTCTCCTACAAAGACTGCAGGATGTTGGTACGTCTGAAGAACGTGGATTGGCCAAGGGGAGCTTGGTGGTTTGTAGATATTACATATGATTAGTTCCCCAATTTTGATTGTCACTGAGTGAATATTGTCATTCGTGGAAGTTGATAGCAGATGGGCATTTTCTATATCATTCCGGACGTAAGTGGCTACTCCATAGGCATGATGATACGTTGCGCCAATGATGTCATATCCTGGTATTTTCCCCCTAGAACAAAGTTGATCTTCATTATCTGCATGAGTTTCCTGTAAGGCAACCACATCGATATTATGCTTCACCAATATCTTTTGTAAGATTTGACATTTGGTTCTACTAATGCCCTCAATATTTAGTTGACATATTTTAATATTTGGTCCAAGATTTCTAGATTTTTGGCCCTGCAAAAGGCTTTTGATATAGTGTTGGGTCATCTTCTTATTCAGTTTGGTACGTATTTGTCGTGTAGCCAGGAGATCTGGAAAGATTGTCTGGCAGCCAGTTGTGTTGCTTTCTTAACACCACCCGGGGGACACGTGTAGGGCACTTTAAGTTAAAACCTACGGACGTGAAGCAACGTCGACCCCGCCGTAAAGATGGCTGACTAAGTAAGGGCAGAAGGTGTAAATAAACAATTTAAACTCTGTGGCCTAGGCAACGCATAAAATGTAGGGTAGAGTTCACGTCTGCATCATGGTTTCCATGGCTGTGTAAAATGGCCGACATTTAGGGCAGTGTGATTGATAGAACAAAAAAAGAATAATAAATTGCCCTTCTAACTAGTGTTTTCTATGGACTGATTGTAGGAAAACAAGATGTCGGACACTTAGGGTAGACAAATATAGTAAAAATATGAACTTAATATCGCTTGTAACAGATTGTAGCCGCAAGATAACAACACTACATGTACATCACATACAAACACACCACGGATAGCTCTTAGAACCACAACTGAGGCATTAGTTCTTAATAAATCCATATACATCACAGCACATCTTTATCTGATCTAGGTGGCGATAGGGAACTCGTGCACGCTGATTGGCTGCCTCCAAGGCTGGAATTTCCTATATATAGTGAGCGAGGCAGTGTTCGAATGAATTCTGTATCCTGAAATCTGTCGGTCTTGGTCTATCTGTCTGCGAGCAGCCTATCTGGATGACGTCCCCCGGTTTCTGGGATGGCACTCTCCTCGGATAAGCACTCTTGAAGTCCGTTCCTGCTAAAATTTCGGTAATGTTCCGATTTGCTTTTCATACAGGAGTCTGCCTTAACCTCGCCTAGATTCACCAAATTAGTTACTTATGACGGCTTAGTTTTTTAGCTGGACTTACCTGTTCCTTTCTGAGGCATTCCCATTTCTTGTTTCACTAAAATACGTAGGTTGTAGTTTAATATTATTTCCCTTGGGGTTTGCCTCTGGTAGTTCTGTATCACTTGAGGTACGCTAGGTTTTTGGAGAAACTTTTCCACTTCACTGTATATTGCATTGTACAACTACATTGGTAAATAGATGTATAATTGATTTGAGATTTGAATTTACACTCCTACGAAATAAGCTATGTACATCACTGAACTTATAGCTCGCAACTCGGAATTGTATGGTGAAATGTATTTGTAAAATTATTTGGTAAATAATATTCTTCGAATCTAAGGATCACGGCCATTTATTTCGGAACCCGCAATCTAAGCCATGTCCATGCCTTTGGTAGGTTCCCAGTCCTTTTCACCTTCCCGGTTTATGGTTCACTAGTTGGCCCTACTGATATTTACGTACATGTTTTGTTGGAGATCCGCGTAATGCTAGCTGCTGTTTTTCCAAGTGTGTAGTGTTTTATTATATTGTGTATTGTGCTCTTACCTTCCCCTTTTAACTGTGTTTGTGCCTTGTTTGGTGTTACCACTGTAGTAGAGGTAACAAATATAAACAATGTTAATATATAGTAATTGACTATTGACATGTGTTTCTTGTACAGGTGCTGAGCGGGATGTAGTGACAAGCTTCATAGTTGAACGCTCATTTGGTGGCATTACTAGCAGTCCTCCAGATAAGAAGATGGGTATCAAAGCTTCCAATACAACTAGCCTGTACTTTGAAGATGTCAAAATTCCTGTTGAAAATGTGTTGGGTGGAGTGGGTAATGGATTTAAGGTAGGCTTACAGTGGACAAATTTGAAAGAATTCTTACAGTGTAATAATGGTATTTGTTTAACATTTGTTCAATTACTGCAGATTTTTACAGATTTGTGTTGGAGAAACACCTGGAATTGTCATTTCAAGGAGTTCAGCCTAAAAGTTAATCACATTAAGAACAGTTATTATGCCAGTAAGCTGGCAAATAACAAACATTGAATTGAATTATGCAAAGCTGGAAGTAAAAAGTAATTATAATCGGTGGAAGACGGTAAATAAAAATGTAAATAGCCTATGGGATGGATTTAAAGCAGTTGTTGAGGAGTATGAAAACAGGTGAGTAAATGTTGTAAAGAACTAAAGATTTTAAGAAGGAAGTGCAGGTAAAAAAAAAAAAAAAGAAAGGAAAAAAGAATAAGAGTTAGGAAGGGTTGTGAAAGTAAAGAGAGATTGTTGGGGCTTACTAGAAAATTAAAAATAGCAAAAGGTTAGCTAATGATAACAAGGGGGCAAGCATAATTTGCAATAGAATGTCAAAAATCAAGCCCTAGTTGCTAGGAGAGAATGTGAATAAAGAGGAATACCAAAGAAAAGTTTCAACCGAATTACCAAAGAAGTAAAAGAGGAGAAGAGTAGCCGTCATTCCAAAACACCCTGGTTTCAGAAACTGAACCACTATGTGGAAAAACAAGTGCAATATGCAGGAAGAAAGGAATAAATTGGTGGAATGAGAGGGTGAAAACTGCTATGAAATAAAGAAGTGAAGCAAAAAAAGGAGGCTAGATAATGAGAAACATGAAGCAATGGTCCTCCTTAAATTAACTATTGAACACAAGTTCTTAAGTAGAATTATGACATTAAATTAACGTCTTTCTGTGCTAGGCACACTATCAGCATGGAATATTGCTCAACAGATGAAGATGGTCTGATGACATTTCAACAGCCTCATTTAGTTGGTCTCTAATAAACTGTTCAACATAGGTGCTCAAGTAGAACTACGATATAAATACGTCTTTCTGGGCTAGTTAAAAAACCTTATTCACTACTTTTGAATAAGACTATATCAAGTACACATGCCAAGGTCCAACATTATGAAAATTGGCACAGTGTTGGAATGCATATCCTTATTATTTTGTATATAATCATTTGCATGTTCTATTCCCATTTTCATCAGTATCTTTAAACTTTCATTTCATATTCAACATTGGCTCTAGGTCATCAATATTGTTAATTCTCTCTTGTACCCAAATCGAGCTACTTATGTAATGATGGCTTTTTTAAGTGAAGTTTTTAATGTATTCAATTTTGTAGTAGATTTTAGATCAATTTTATTCAAGGTACCTGATATGGTTTGGAAGTTTTTACTGTATTCAATTTTGCAGTAGCTTTTAGATCAGGTACCTGATATGGTTTGAGGTAATGATACGGCTGATGATGCCCCATAGGAAAGGACGAAATGTGTCCCAACTCTCATTTTAATGAGGATTTAACTCTATCTTTAACATTTTGAGTTGTATTGAATTGGTGGAATAGTAATAAATTTCATACATTTATCATGAAATCAGTCCACCAAGAAGATGAAATTTGGTACCTGGCACAGGGGTACTGGAATAAGAATTGTGAAGCGACTGATTAAAGAAGAAAATGAAACATGTTGGGATGAGTTCACTACCGGCTAACAAAAGATTGTGAAAGTAAAAGGAAGTTGCTTTATAAACAGAACAGAAGAAGTGAGCTTGGCAATATTCTTCCACTGGAAATACATGATGGGAATCTGATAAAGGCAGGTCAAGGCATCAGAGAAGAGATAAAGAACTACTTCAGAAGTTTATTAAATGGAGAATGTCTTGGAAATGTCATCACTGAAGATTGCATTTTAACATGTTCCTTGCGGTTCAGGTCATCACGTGTCCCAAAGCATGTTATTCTTATCCGTCGGTGCAAACTTCCTAAATTTGCAGAGTAAATAACTACGTCCCATAGATCATTCCATGTTAAGAAAACGGTACTGCTCTTATGGACCTACACGGAATGAACACACCCCCTCTTGGACACCTGTAATTCCCCATGATTAAAGAATATTATAATGTAATTTATATTGTATTATGAAAGAAAGAAAAGGGATGAGGCATATTTTTGCCCGTGAGTTATTAAAATAACTACTTAACATTCTCTGTTTCATAAATTCTTTCACAGGAGGAAGCACAATGGCGGGAACAGCCATCGCTTTGTTGCCTTACTTCGTTTTCTTTCTGAGTTGCTCTGGTACATGTAATGCGTAATCTGTTATACTGTGAATCACCGGCAGATCAAGTCCTCTGTTTATGTGTGTGTTCTAATATTCTCGTACTGTACAGCAGTTGTTACTGATGATTTTTATGCTGTGGTGTGCTGTAATACATCACGACATGACTTTTATCTGTGCTTGGTTTTGTTATTTAGCTGTTGCTTCTTAAGTGCATTTTATTTTTAACACTTTTTTCACAATCACATTTAATTTTTACCATTCTTTTCATGGGGTGATATGATGGGACAGTAGTACCCGGCTTTGCCTGGGCAAATTTTTTAAATGCAATTAACTGCATCCCCTACCTCCCAAGCCTATAAAAAATAATAATTCTGTTTTCTATTTTCTCCCCCAATATGTCTTGAACTTTAATACTAAGGTTTAGCATGTGCGGTAGTTTACCCATGTTGCTGTAAAAACCTAAATAAGCCCCCTCTACAAACCCCTGTACCCTAGATTTCATAAAAATATTTTGCAGCTTAGTTTCTTCCCCCCTTTATCTTGAAATGAAATGCTGAGTTTCATCAAAATATGTGCCACAGTTTGATATGGCAACCTTGTTGCCATAAGAGCAACACATTTTTCCTAACGTGGAATGACAGATTTCTGATGACTAAAGACAGCATGGTGTTGATATTGAAGTAAAGGATTGAGGCATGCTGCTAGTTTTGATCAGCTCACCAGTGACCTGAAGGAAATTTTTTGCCATCTTCCATTCATATTGCTTCGGGTCGCAGTGTGTTCTGATAGTTGTTTAACCTATCTTTTTTGCGGGAACCGCTTAGCGTGGTTGTGGCGAACAAAGCCTACAATGTTGCTGCCTTCAGATGGCAGATTGTTGTTTTATACAAAGAGTATCACCCTTTTGATATCTCATGTAACCTATTCCTTTTTACATTGCTCTAAGTTAAGCGAATATAAGTTTTCAGATTTTTATTTATTGAAGTAGTTATTGGCATGTTTATTGTCGTCCATATATAAAATTTACAAGCAAGTTCACGTCCCTTTTTAGGCATGGAGCCTTCACATTCTGACACACTGATGGTGCAGAAAATGAGGTGGTTTAGGATGGCATTGGATCCCAGATGAATTGCTTTTTATTTGGAACAAAGTGATGAGATTGATGGTTATTTCTCTCCAGTATCTGATGATGACCCTACGTACAGCCTCACTATAGTGACTCATCTCGTGACACAGACAGTGACTTTGAAGCATGTGGGTCAGCTGTTTACGGGGACGAAACTCCAAGTGATACCTCTTCCAAATCAGATTGCTGCTGATGACGATGTGCCTTTAGGCAGGCATGATGTTGGCATACCCATTTTTGAGATGACTCACAATTGAACGTTGTGACTGATTTCGATAGCCCTTCTAACATTTATAACATGTTTGTAACACAGCAAATTGTGCAGATTGTAGTAACCAAAACAAACAACTTGTTGCACAAAAGTTAGCAAAGTGTCCACCAAGAAGGGGGGCGTTATTCAAATGGTCTGATACCACGGAAGAAGAAATGGCCAATTTTTTGGGGATATTACTTGGCACAGGATTAAAGTATGTCCCTGAACCGCCACTTTATTGGTCGAAGAACCCTTTATATGAGAATAAGGTAATAAAGGCCACTATGGCTTGTGATTGCTTCCTAGATTTGCTCTCCTGTTGGCATTTGTGTGATAATGGAGCCCCTAGGGAAGGAAATAAAAGAGTGTACAACGTGAAAACTCTAGTAGACCAGCTTCAGGAAAATTTTCAGAACTCCCTAACCCCTGGGAAAAATGTTGTAACAGACGAGTCTATGGTGCCATGGAGGGGAAGATTGCTTTTCAGGAAATATATTCTGAACAAGTCACATAATTATGGAATTAAACTCTATAACATCTGGACGGAAGATGGATATACATTTGCTGTAAGAGTGTATCAAGGGAAAGATGATGAGCTGCAAGAAACAGATCATGCTAAAGCAGTCACCATGAAAACATGCAAACCATTGTTGGAGAAAGGTCACATCTTGTTCACTGACAAATTTTATACAAGTGTTCCATTGGCACAGAATCATTGGACAAGAAAATGCTTGTCCGTGGAACAATTCATCCCAATAAGAGCTATCACCCCAGAGATGTGGTTAATAAGTTTCTTAAAAGGGAGTGATATTTATGGAGCAGAGATTGAAAAGGGGGAGTGGGTCAAAATAATTAACCGGATGGACAAGTGGAGAGTCTTGATGATATTCCTGATCATGGCGATATTCTGGAAGACACTGATAAAAGGAACAGGAAGTAAGATCCAATTTTGAAGCCGAAATCTGTGTTACACTACAAGAAGATCAACAATGACGTATAAATCTGTCGCATGAAATCTCGGTGGAAGGCAGAGGGCCACTCAGACGAGACGCCTTTCCACTGCAAGAAGGGTGCGGATGAGGCTGGGATTGTGGTTCATTGTGGCGGCCCAGGCAGGATGGCCCTAGGTGATGTAGGAACGGATGAAGGAGGTGTAGGTGTGGAGTAAGAGTGGTGTTGAGACCCCAGTTGGTTCCGGCAAGTCAGCAGAGCAATTGGGATCTTTTTTGAACTTGAGAGTGAAGGTTCCAGAAATGAGGATTGAAGGTGAGATGTTGATCTAAGGTGACCCCCAGGTGCTTTAGCGAAGTTTGTGGTTGTAAGCGGGCGTGCGGAGGGTGAGGGGGAGGTTGGCAGGATTTCTGGTGTGTTTAGGTGACCTTTCCTGGGACGGATTAGGATGGATTGGGTCTTGGTAGGATTTAACTAGATGCCAGCAGTCACATCATTGAGTAGGGAGTTTAGGAAGGGCTTTATGGTTCGACTGATAGCTTGGGTGGAAGGAAGGGGGGCAAAGATGGCGGTGTCATCAGTGAACTTTAGGAGGGTGGTGGGAGGTGGGGATTATGGGTTATCTGCGACAAATAGGACAAAGAGTAATGGTGAGAGCAGTGAACCTTGGGGAAGACCTAGGGTCATGGGAAAACTGCTGGAGAGGGTGCTTTGGATCAAGATTCGAGCTGAATTGCTTGAATGGTAGAAGGTTAGGAGTCGGAAGTAGGATTTGGGGAAAGTGAAGTGATGTAATTTGAATATCAGAGCGGGGTGTCAAAGGGAATCAAAAGCCTTGTTGAAATCAAACATGATCAGAAGAGTAGGGCATCGTAGGTTGAAATTAATGGCATTGAGTTGGACGAGGCGAAGGAATTGGTGGTAGGCGGAATATCCAGGTCAAAAACAGAATTGGGAAGGGGGAATGAAATTGTTGGAGTTCAGGTAAGGATAGTGGCATCGAACGAGGATTTTATCTAGGAATTTGGCAAGGACAGATATTAAACATATGTGGCGGTAGGAATCAAGTTCTGTTGGGTTTTTGCCTAGTTTTGGAAATAGGAGCATGATGGTACGTTTCCAGCTTGAGGGGTAGAATCCAGTGGTGAGAATGAAGGTATAGAGTTGGGCAAGGAGGGTCAGCAGGGCAGGTGGGGCTTCTTTTATGTGTCTATAGCGGATATTATCTGGACCTGGGGCGGTGGCCCGGGTTTTATGGAGTGCGGCTGTAATGTCTTTGTCTGTAATGGGAGCATCAAGGATGTGTTCGGTGAGGGAGTGGGTAGAAGAGGGGGTGAGCGTGAGTGACATTTGGAGCGTGGTGTAGAGGTCGGAGTCTGAGGAGTCGAAGTGTCTGTCAATATTATATTTGAAGTGTAGTTCAAAATGAGATGCCATGATCTCCAGCTTTTCCTTGGTTGAGCTTGGAGATCGTCCTAGGTGAAGTATCGGATAGCGGGGTGTCCTATGTTGTCCAAGAAGTGAAGAAAGTCGTCTCCAGAATAAAGATGGATGGGCGTGGAGAGAAATTAGGTTAGTACAGGTGGTGGTCCAGGATCGTCGTTTGTGGGCCGTTAAGTAGTTGCGTATTATCCTAATCGTCTTTCGGAAGTACTGGTTCCTGGTTCGTGTGTACTCTCGAAGGTATGATTGTGATCATAATTGTAACTGAAGGAATTTAGGTGGGAGTTGGGGTTGGGAGGGTCTAAATGAGGTTGAATGGATATGAGTTTGGGCTGTTGGGGTAATAGTTAACTGTAAGAAGTTGAAGAAGGCATTAGTGAATGGTTGGTCTGTGGGGAATGGAGGGGTTTGAGTTAGTGCATTATCGATGTGTTTTCCTGTAGGCAGGCCAGTTTGCTTGGGAGTAGTAGGTCTGTGGATGGGTGGGGGTGTGGGAAGACGTGGAGAATGTGTGGGTATTGGGATGAGGATGGGAAGATGGTCGCTCCCGATGCTTGGGAGATTTGAGACTGTGAGGAGATGAACTAGTGAGTTGTGTGATATTACAGCATCTGGGGTGGTTTGGGAGCTGGGGCAGGAGGGTCCAGGAAGTGGGATGAGTGAGGAGTCTATTCGGTCTACGGTTGAATGGAGAGTGCAAATTTCTTGTTGGGTATGGCTGTGAAGATTGAGGTCAGATAGGATTAGGAAGTGGGGAAAGATAGCGTCGAGGTGAGTTAAATAATCTGTGGGAGAGGTTGGGTGTTGCGGCTACAGATGGTGCCCAGGTGTAGAATTCGTGATCTGAAATAAATGGTTGCAGTGATGGATTCGGGGAAGGGATTATTGGGAGGGGGCTGGTATATGCGGATGGGGAGTGAGGGACGGACAGCTATGGCTGCGCCCCCTCGATCGATGTCATAGGGATGATCAGATCGGTGGAGGGTGTAGCCAGGCAGGTGAGCTGACTGGTGAGGGCGAAGCATAGTTTCATTTAAGAGGATTGTATGGGCAGAATGTTGGTGGGTGAGGGTGTGAAGGTGAAGACGCTTTTGGTGGAAGGACTGAATGTTTAAGAACATGATGGAGATGGGGGAGGGAGGCTCTTTCCGTGATGACCTATAACCCATGATTAGACCAAGGACTCTAGGCGGGAGAAGTGAAAATGTGAGTTTAAACCGGTGTGGGTTATTTGGAAATGGAGATTCAGAGTCTGGTTCACCACAGCTTGAAGTTGGTAAGGACTAAAGGGCAGTGAAAGGAACGAATGTTCATCAACGCTATTGTTATAAATTTAACGATGCCTTTGATGGTGGGAGGGGGAAAAGCAGAGTTGACTGGAGTGGTTGGAGGATCTATGGTCTGGATAGGGGCCACCAGGTCGGGACGATTTTCAGGAGGGAGTGGGCGGGCTCGAAACTGGTGGGAATATGTTGGATGAGGTTCACCACAGGTGTGACAGACTGGAGGAGCACTGATGTTTGAACAGGGGGAGGTGGGATGTGGCTGGTTACAATGCCCACACATTGGTTTATCTGCCCTGCACTGGGTGGTACTATGCTGGTTGTAGCACAAACACTGCTCGCAGTGCAAGGGCAGGGGTGGTGGGGCGGGGGAGGGCTCAACTCATGTACTGCTAAGATTTTGCATTTGTGTTGTATTTTCAAAGTTTGATTATTATATTAACAGGCCTTGCACAGTTTGATAAGGTGAAGCTCATGTACAGTTTCCTCCCCTTCCACATCACTCTAGGCCCATGTCACAGTTGCACATTCACCTGTAAAGAACATCTTAAAGTAACCAAAATATACATTTTCCTGTATTAGGTGGCTATGAATATCTTGAACAATGGAAGGTTTGGAATGTCAGCCACCCTGTCCGGCACTATGCGTGCCGCCATCAAGAAAGCTGTGGAACATGCAACAACAAGAGTTCAGTTTGGTCGGCGAATTGAATCCTATGGTGCAATCCAAGAGAAGTTGGCTCGAATGGCAATGCTCCAATATGTGACAGAGTCTTTGGCATATATGGTCAGTGGTAACATGGACAGAGGCTGTATGGACTTCCAGCTGGAGGCTGCAATTTCTAAGGTAAGTTCTTTCTCTATTCAAGTCATAAAGATAGGACACGAATAGGATAAACACAATGGCAGGACAGTGCGGGAAGAAGAGAGAAGGACAAACATGAAAACAGGAAGCAGAAACAAGCTCGTTGGGGCCTGAGAAGGAATTAATGTAAAATAATTGGGTTTGATGAGGAGAGTCTTATCTGTTGGAAGTTGCGGAGATTGTCTTTGTTCTTTAGTGTTATGGTTGTCCTTGTCTCTTCTCACCTGTCGTGAGCTTGTAAATAAACAAGTTAGTTGTAAAAATAGTTTTTTATGTATCCTATTCTTCTCTTCTTGTGGTCACTAAAATACTGTACTTTCTGTTCCTTTATTTAAGGTGTTCGCATCTGAGGCTGCATGGACTGTCACGGATGAGGCCATTCAAATTTTGGGAGGAATGGGCTACATGAAGGACTGTGGTCTTGAGAGAGTTCTTAGGGACATCAGAATCTTCCGAATATTTGAGGGAACAAACGATATCCTGCGTCTGTTTATTGCTCTGACTGGTAAGTTAACTATTTTGTCACCTAAGTTATGAATCTGTAAGCTTCTTGCACTATAATTTTGGTTAAATATCATAAGGAGCCTCCGTGGCTCAGGCGGCAGCACGTCGGCCTCTCATCGCTGGATACCGTGCTTCAAATCCCGGTCACTCCATGTGAGATTTGTGCTGGACAAAGCGGAGGCAGAACAGGTTTTTCTCCAGATACTCCGATTTTCCCTGTCAACTTTCATTCAAGCAACACACTCCATCATCATTTCATAACATTTGTCAGTCATTCATAGATCTAAATCACTTAAGGAGTGGTGACCCCATTAATCTAATAGCCTATTATGGTTCCTTCATTACATCCCTAGCCCGGTCAAAGACTGGAAAACAGAGGTTGTAGGTTTTCATTTTCATCATAAAATTAAAAAAAATATGTGCTTAAAATCACGTCATTTTATGCACTTTGCTAATTAGTTTATAGGCTGAAAATGTACCTTGCTATGTCAATTGACACGTGGACAGTATTTATCTGGTGATAAGGTTCATGAGGCAAAGATACTTTAATACCACTTAAGTACAGACCAGTTGACTTGGATCTCCTTTAGCCCTTCATTTGAATACAACAATTTTTCTTACTTGTATTTTTTTTTTGCTACGGGCTTTACGTCGCACCGACACAGATAGGTCTTATGGCGACGATGGGATAGGAAAGGCCTAGGAGTTGGAAGGAAGCGACCGTGGCCTTAATTAAGGTACAGCCCCAGCATTTGCCTGGTGTGAAAATGGGAAACCACGGAAAACCATTTTCAGGGCTGCCGATAGTGGGATTCGAACCTACTATCTCCCGGATGCAAGCTCACAGCCGCGCGCCTCTACGCGCACGGCCAACTCGCCCGGTTTACTTGTATTTAATCCTTCCTCCAGTTTCACCTGGAGGAGAATTCAATGAAGAAATTGTTTTTTGGAACAAGTTCAAGTGAGTTTTGCAGGAGTGGACAACTAGATTCTAAGTTCTAATAGGCTTTTTAAGGTGAAGACAAATGCCACTTAAAGGTTGAAAATAGCATGTTTTTTTTTTTCTGTTGGCTAGTAACGTCCAAAACACAAGCAAACTGATTTTGTTCGAGATTATTCAAATTTCAAACTATGTACTGTTATATTTAGAATATACTGTAATGTTAGTTACTCTAAAAAAATGGATCTTCAAAAATCCAGGCACTGGTTTTAATGTTGTAATTTTGAATTTGGTCATTCACATTAGTATCCTTTTAAATAATTTGAGAGTGTGAGTATTCTAGAAGAGTGTGTCAACCTCCTTTCCCATTCCAGCTTCCTGCCAGGTTGGGGCACTCATGGCACTTCTCCACCTTCCTCTCTCCTTCCACCATTCTTCTTATTCTTCTTATTCTTCTTCTTCTTGTACTCTCCTCCATCCTCTTTACATGTCCAAATCATCTTAGTTTACTACTATCAATTCTCTCATTTAAGTTTTCCATTACGACCTCCTTTCTCATATTTTTAATTCTCAATCTGTCTTTCTTTGTCTTTCCTATCATACTTCTTATGCCGCGTATACACTTGAGCATTCGCCCCGAATGAGCATGCATTTGCCCATTTTCGCTCAGATGAGTAGAGGGCGAACTGAATGGATCCGCATGCCTCAGCCCGATACGAATGTTGTCGGTACCTCAAAGTGCTCTGTTCGTGCTCAGTGTGGACGGTTGATGACGGGAGGGGTAGTCTGAACAGTATGAGCCGACTGCTTCCGCTATGCATATGCGATCTCGCTCGTGCAAGTGAAGTGAAGGAAGTGTGTGAAAGATAATTTCAAGTTGAAATGTAATTGTCCCAGGATAATTCTCTTATCCTCCTGGGGTACTAGGGCCTACCACAAGTATCCTGTTCTGTGGAACCCCAAGGATGGCTTCTGTTACAATACCTTAAAAAAAGGACGATGCTTGGAGTGAAATTGCTGCCCTCATGCAATATTTCCAAAAGATGAGTGCCGCAAGAAAATTAACATGTAAACACCTGCAGTTTCATCAATACTTAAGAGTATTTTTTCTCGGTATTTGCTGTAATAAAATTATTCTTCATAAACTTTTTTATTTAATTATTTTGCTCGCCCTCACATAATCCTTTACGTTGGCTTGACACACTTCAGGTCTGATTCTGCCAATGGCTTGTTTCGAAATTTTGAAGAGGTACTGCAGACTCATGTAAGAGTCTCCTGTAGTCAGAAATCGCAGTGTCACAGCTAGGCGTTCCTCGGCAGATATGGCTTTCCTAAATGTATTGTCCTCTCTCTCAATTGTAGCTCTGACACTATGCAATATCCATTCAAAATCCTCGGATGACATTCTCGTAAAAATTTAAAAATTGCCATCCCTTTCATGTCCGATCGTTTTTAACAATTGAACATTGCATCTCTCTTCATACAGTTTTCTTTGCCACCACTGCTTTCTCCGTTTTGTTTTCAAGGAATGCAATAAATACATATAACAATAACTGGCGACTATCAATTTTCAATTCACCATTGTGGCCTCAGATCAGGCAAAACACTATGCTACACCTAAACACAGACGGTGTTCTCGGTCCGCATGAGGTCCAAACACAGTGGAAACTTGTTCAACAGATTGGCATGCGAGTCATGCTTGTGCGCTCCTGCATCGGCAACGCATGCTCATTTGGGGCGAATGCTCAAGTGTATACGCGGCTTTAGGCAATTCATTTTGCTGGTCTGAATTCTACTCTCCTCCCTACCTGTCATTGTCCAGATCTCAACCACATAAATCAATATGGGTGCATAATACATTTTGTACATTATCTCTTTACACTTCATTGGTATTTCCTTATTCCAGACAAGGTTTCTTACACTGGTAGAATGCATTGCCCTGTTGCACCGTCCTGCTAATCTCCATGTCCAGTCTTGTATTCTGCATTAATTCATTCCCTAGGCATTTTAAACTTTCAACAACTTCAAGGCTTTGAGCACCAATTTTCACGTTGCCTTTCTCTTGTCTTTCTCCTTTTGATATCACTATGGTCTTACTTTTGTCTGTGCTAATTTTCATACCATCCTTTTCAATAATCTCATACATCAATATAACCAGTTGTTCTTTTTCTTCTTTGCTGCTCATTCCCCAGACCACAGTATTGTCTGCAAATAGTAATAACTTCATCTCCTTATTCCCATATGCTTCTTTTGTTCTAGAATAAAACAGTGAAGCAGTTTGCAAAAAGCATCTGTACTTCTGAGGAGCGACCTTAAGTTACACCTGGCAGTAGGTATAAAATGCCTCTGGGAATGGGGACCCTATCGTAATAACCTATATATGATGTGGTACTTCAAAATGTGGTATTTCTAGAACGGTGTGTATTATTTTAAAATACATCATTTGAAACACTTTACCCGCAGAAGACCCCAGTATTAATAAATATATTTAAGATCAGCAGACCATTTCATTTCTTGCAACAGATTTTGGACATCAGATTTTGACCTTAGTCATAAAACTAGCTATAGTTGTTGACGGGACAACATGTGCATGTGCAACGTTACCTAACTCCCCAGCTACTTTCCGCCGATATTCAGGCATGCTGTTTTACTCGGGACGCTCCAGTAATCCCACCTGTATGATATGGACGAGGACTGTGCGGTTTTACGCCTTCAGACAATCATTACGAAAACCATCACCAATTAACACGACTGAACAATATTTCTATGCTCAGCATTGATACAGACTAAGCAACAAAAGTCTAAATTCATCCATTCCATTATCATAGTCGGCACGGTAAATAAGGCATAAATGATGGAAATTGTATTCTCTATACCTTTTGTTAAATAGTACTTTTTTATAGGATCAATAACATAGGTATTTAAAAATTACAGTTTAGGTGCCTTCCCTCAAACTACCATTTCATCCAGCGTGAATAAAATTATTTATAGCCTAGACTGTAGTACCTTATTCCCTGACTTTACATGCTATTTTTCATTAAATTCTGTTCCCCTGTTTTCTTGTGATTTGGCATTGATATAGACTTACCAATAGAATTCATGAATACCTCTGTTATCATAGCAGATATGGTGAAAATGTATAAGACATAAATTATCAGAAATTGAATTCTATATAACTTTAGTTCTGTAGTTTTTATCGATAGGACCACTAATAACATACAGTAGATATTTGAGAATTTAATTTTAGGCTTTCCCCTAAACTGCCATTTCACTCAACATGAATAAAATTATTTATAAATTCAATTGACAATTATTAAGGAAGCTTGTTATGCTGTTCCGTAATAGCTGCTAACTTATTACATTGTTGTCCTTGACGAGTGTGCACATTATCACATCGAAGTGCTCACATGAAAAAATGAAATGTCTCGAGACTAAATACAGCTCTTTGGATAGGCATACCAGTGCCGGCTACGTTGCATAGTTCTTCAGCATTAATGTATCTTCCTTCTTTCAATCTGATTAGGAATAAAACCCCAAAAAGAGCCATTATTTCTGTTCTTGTAGTATCATTGCAGTCGCACACAGATTCGGCAGGGGAGTGCATTTTTGTCAATAAAAATATTAGTTTATGAAATGATATTGTCAGTGATATCAAAATCTGAGAATTTTAGAAATGCATTCAGTTCTAGTATCCCTTGCAACTCGTTTTGGGCCAGGAAAATATTTTATTATATTTCTCGACCTACTTTTGCCTGGTTCAGTAACCAGTTTCCTACACCAGGCTGTCTCTAAATATTTACTAAATAAAATCTGAAATCATCTCTGTTATTGTGAGGTTCACCTGCTCCTGAATCCACTGACTGATCCATATCACTATCCTCTTCTTTCTCCACCATAACTATGTGTCTATGATCGTCGTCCTCGTTCTTGCGGAATTCAGGTTGAAGTCTGGATCATCATCGGAAAGCTCTAGAAGGACTTGACGAATGTCCTCCAAGGTTGCCAATATTTCAGCCCTTTCAAAAGAAATAGATAATAAATCTTTTCAATGTTTGTTTAAATCAAGAAACAATTTGTGAACAAAACAAAAGGAATCTCCTATATTTATGTTCATGAAATCGATCTGAAACATATTTGCCAATGTGAAAAATAATATTGGAATGTTCACAGTGAGAAGAGTTATACAAATAATACATCACAAGGGATGAGCTGCATGAACTATAAAACAAGCACACACGGAGCGAACATGTCCTACACCAAGTGTGAAAGAAACTGTTACGGGAGTGGGTGTGCCCTTCACTCAGTGCGGGGCCACGGTACCTGTCTATTTCCATAGCCCATAGACGACTGATAAGAGGCAGATAAGCGACCAGTCGAGTTGAAATATAGTGGTCATGTAATGAACCAAGGCTCCCAAGGCGGGAAATAACTACGTTCATCAGCAAAGTGAAAACAAATGAATTTGCTGCATTGAGTGCGACACAACGTCCAATGGAGGGTTAATGAAAAAAAAAAATTCTAAATCATTTGTTTACATTTGTAAAAATCATTGACTAATAATGTTTCTGAAATAAACTCATGGTTCAATTAAAACTTAATGGTTTTTGACATATATTGGAATAAATTTAAACATAGAAACCCTAAAAATTAGTAACTCAAAGGCTATAAGTAAATGAAGATGTAATACATACAAAATTAACATATTACTCTCTACAAATTGATTGTTACAGTCCCTGAAAACATTGTGAAAATGTAATTACTTACACACTGGTCAGTTGTGTAATATTTCTTCATATAAGCCGTTCCTTCCTCTTCGGAGATACAATCCATTAGCTTGAGAACGCCATCAGCTCTTTTATCCTTCTTGGGAGATACCTTCAGGTAGGAAAAACTAACTGATCAATGTTTATACGGAACATATGACACTCCAGGCTATCAATAATAACTACACCGTCATAATATACTGGCTGATTTTGAATTGGAACTTCTCTTCCTCATGCTCAAGAGATGTCACAGTTTTCTTGTAATATCTTTGCCACCAACTCTTAAAGTCTGTTATATAAGATAAGGTTATTTAGTTTGTAAGTCATATAGAAGTTAACTTCACTGTTAACTCAAAATGGCCAAAAAAGTTACTTATGTTGATTCTGAAAATAAGTGATTTTTAGGATAGGATAGAGATGAAACTCAATAATAAATTTTGGTTCCAAGCAAGATGGTAGACTTGGCTGCGATCAGAGATAGCTCAGAAATGCACACTGTATGCTATACCTGACTATTACTATGAAAAGAGATAGTGCAGTGATATAACTTCTGGTGTTGCAATGCACATCCGGCCATGCTCCCTCCAGTTGCACCTCCTACTTCCTCCCCCTCGTGTCCTTCACCATCCCCTGCGATTATGGTGCAATGTCACTATTTCTATTCCCAATACTTTATAATTCATGTATTTTTATTTTCAAGTAGATATTATGTTGTAAATAATGATCTAATACCTCTCATTCATATAATATATCCTAACCTCAACCACAAAGTAGTTTTACATTAAAATGAACAATTGAAATGTTAACATAAAGCTGAGAAATAATACATCCTTTTAAAATGAAGACAGCAGAATACAGCACATGCAAGATAATGGGTATCACATCAATACCCAAGTACCATATTATATTCATGAAGACGAAAGTATCAAAACAAAGCACTGGTCAGAATATAGACATGAATACATAAATGAAATCATTCAGTTTCCAGCCCCTGAGGTGGACTCAAACAGGAAATATTGGATTGCAGGAGATTGGTTAAAAAATACAAAAGAAAAATAAGGAGACAACATTTATTAATAAAGCAGCAACAATTCGTTGATAGAAACTATGACCAGAAATGTATAAAATGTAATTCAGTACTCCATGTTTAAAAACTCCATCTTGACTCAATGAAAACATTTCTCAACACACATAGTAGATCTTTTAATAAACCTCTGTCACTGAAGCAGATGTAATGATTTTCTTTGTGACTGTAATATAATGCACTGAAAGTCTTGCAGTATTGTAATTGAAATATTTTGTATCTTTGCACAGGCTTTACAGATAGAAAATATGACCCTCTGGTCACTTCTTGAATATTCCTGAACACACATTCTAATTACGCAGATATTAAAGGGCCTAATCACTTCCAACGTGCAGCTTATCTCTTAAATTCGAAATAAAAATTGTACTCCTGAGTTTCAGCATCTGTAAAGAATACAAACATATGGAAATGTCATTACATTTTAGAGTATGTAGTAAGTAGCTGCAAGAAGTACCAGAACAACACATATATGTTCTACAAGGCAGTATGGTATAATTTACTTACCCCATGTATTTAAAAAAATATGCATAATGAGAATATACAAGTTCATCAAGAATATACCAATACTCAGCTTCAGAGTCTAGTCAGTGGCATTCACTCAGAACAAAATGTTATTTGAAGAGCAGTTTAAAAATATGCACCGGGCGAGTTGGCCGTGTGCGTAGAGGCGCGCGGCTGTGTTCTTGCATCCGGGAGAGAGTGGGTTCGAATCCTACTGTCGGCAGCCCTGAAGATGGTTTTCCGTGGTTTCCCATTTTCACACCAGGCAAATGCTGGGGCTGTACTTTAATTAAGGCCACGGCCGCTTCCTTCCAACTCCTAGGCCTTTCCTATCCCATCGTCGCCGTAAGACCTATCTGTGTCGGTGCGACGTAAAGCCCCTAGCAAAAAAAAAAAAAAGAAAAGAAAAAAAATATGCATTTCAAATGCTAGGTTTAAAAATGGGGGATTAATTATACCTTTTAGCAGTTTCCTGAAGGTTTGAAATTTTTCACTGTGCAGAAATTATATTATACCTTCTTCCACTTAACATCAAAACAATCCACCAGAACACAACTTCATTGACAGTAAATATTCAAAAAACAAATACTGAATTAGCACTGGGAAGATTTCAAATCACCAGTAGCAAATGGCCACATAGAACGAAAACAACATGAACAGCATCATGCGAACTATCACTTGAAATTTATACGAGTGAGTGTAAACGAAGTTCATGGAGTGGTCAAAGCCGGATCCAATCAAATGGCATTATTTCCACATGCTCAATTTTTTGTCAGAAGGACCTGTAGATTGAAATTCGACTTTGAAACACTTCACCTCAAGTCCCCTTCATAAATTCCACTCCTGACGTGGTCAAATGACTGGAAACAGGCTGTGGATTTTCATTTTTTCATCTCAAGTCAAACAGCCTCCCATTATAAAATTCTCTTATTTCATGCCTACTTGTCTACAACTATCTGCACGTTATGAAGTCTACAAGAGACATTTAGTGTGATCTAATAAGAGTGGCAAGAACTACCTGAAGCTAGCTACAGATTGGCACCAAAAACTCAAAGAGTTTCACCTGTGTGATTCAGAACACCGTTTTGTAATATACAGGTCTGCCAAAAATATATATTCAGACTTTTATGAAAGAAAACTCTAAATTTCATAATAGTGCATCATGAGTTGAATACAAGTTTTACCTGTACAGTTAAGGAAGGTGCTCAAAGCAGTTGCCATTAGAGGCCAGACACCTATTTCAGCAGTGAGCAGGTAAATGAGCAACCTCGGTCAAAGTGTTTATGCAGTTCGCTGCACATGCTGCTGTCATTCCTGTACGAAGGTCTCTAAGCATAGCCAGCTTTCAGAATGTATCGTACATTTGTATTACTAACCCTTGTCTCACTAACCCCTCTCTCACGTGCACGTTACATAGCCAATCTCCATAGTGACATTGTAAAATTTTTCAAAACCATAGCCGAAGAAGCAGGACTTGTAGATGTATGAGGCCTTCAGAATCTTCTGTTATGCTAGTCACAAATGGTTTCATGTGTCTCAAGCTTGTTACGGAGTTGCATAGTTGTCAAAAACGTTGGGAGTTCTGTTTGAAACTCACACCTCCAATGATGTTGCAGTTCAGCAACATTTTCACACTTGATATATTCTACCACTTTAAAACGCACTTTCATTCCTCAAACATCAGCCATGCTCTGGCCATTTCTTTCACAGTCGTATATATCACATGTGAGTAGTCACAACTTTTGAGAAAACACCATACGGCAATTATAATTCGTTTCAACTTCGACAACATTAGACACCTGTATAGTTTTGTCTTGAAATCTTTCCATAATTGTGTTCTCTTTGTTCTGTGTATATGGTAGAGAAGCAAAATTTTTGTAAACATAATATTTTTCTCAGGAATTCAGTATGCTGGAGCACATTTACGTGAACTTCAGAAAGCTTTCAAGAATCCTGCTGCCAATCTGGGCCTGATATTTGGTGAGGCAACAAAGAGGGCAATCCGATCTGTTGGGCTCGGAGGTGTGCCCTCCCTTGAACAGTATGTTCACCCCAACCTGGCAGCGTCTGCAGGACTTGCAGCTCGGGTGAGTCCATGTCCAACTTCTCTGTAATTTTAAATTCTCTTCTGCTTGAGAGAAATATCTCTTTGTATGTTCATCCTTTTCCTTCTGTCACTATGCGACCAATGTTGCTTGGATTTTTTAAGCCCCTCCACTGTATGTGAGGGATTCTCTCACTACTCGACCAGCCAAGCATGGTTTGTCATGTAGTGGGAGTATTCTTCACAGGTACTGTATAGTTTTCCTGCGCCCCTACAGTACTGTACTGGGAGGGATACTCTCTCTATGCAGTCAACCATGCTTGGGTTTTCCCAACCCTACAGATTCTCTCACCACATGACCAACCATGCTTTTCTAAGCCCCAACAATATCTATTAGTAGAGGCAAGATTATTTAACCCCTCAGCGTCGGAGCTATTTAAAGAGCTTCCTACCCCGCGGCCGGATGAGATTTCAACTACGCGCAACTGAACTACATTGATTCACTTCAAGTGTTATTACAAGTATAAGAGTAGCTCGATATTCACGAAATTTGGAATTCCTTACGACAGAACTATGTACGTGCAGATAATTACATAGTTGTTTCACATTTCCTCAGTAATTTAGTTTCATGTGATAGAGTTCGAAGCACTCTTCGAGATAGAGACCCAAGTCACACTCCTGGCAGCAGTACACCGACGTCTTCCTTTCGCTGTGTTTTGAACATACGATACAACGTCTCTCAGGTTTGGATTTCTCACTCTTGGGTGCTAATTTCCTGATAAAATGTCTTTTCTGCAACCTTGGAACTAAATTATCTGATGCGCGCCGGCCTTGAATATTTCGTTCCCCGCCCGAGCGAACGTATTTTGTAAACAAACCTTCCATCAGCTGAACCCGATAAGATAACTGCTCAATGTTTGTCCCTGTGATTAGTCTGAATATTATTAGAGAATTCAGGAATCAGAAATCACTGTTAAAAACTTCCCTTTGATCTGTATAATTATCTATAGCCTCCCACACGAAATTTCCAAGTACTGGTTCCTCCTCATCGTCACTCTCATAATTTACCACTGCATCCGCTACAGCCACATCATCTATTTCATTATCACTGCTGGTAATACTGTCACTACTACTTCCGACTAAACTTTCATCTGAATTATACAATATTTCAAGCACGTTACTGTCAGTCAAATCACGGCTGAGCGCGGCGCGTCACACGGACTGATGAAGCTGCAGCGAGACCAAAAAGAGCATGATGAAACTGAATGAGGGGAATAACATTTATGACGAAAAAACTAACTTGATACATATTTCAGACAAAAGGTCGAGACATCATCTTTCAAACGAGATGTATACCATGAACAACTGGTTCTCGTATCGTATGACAGAAAGCAGCACTAACTCATGCCTACACAGTGCGCTCATGGAGAGTTACAAAAATATTACAAGCTTATAAATAAAGACAAAATATAATAAATAAACTGCACTATTAATGTAAAATTAGAGCAAAGAACATCACTCGAAAAGACAAACTTCTCAGAATATCATTTCATTTTATTCTGTGGGAATGAAGCCAACAGACTTATTTGAAAAGCAGAGATTAGTGCTCAGACTTACTTGACAAATACTTATCCTTGCAAAAACAACTTCATTTTAACGATTTTTAATTCTTATTTACAACACAGATAAACCCGAAAATGTCTTCTTGGGAACAAAACAGTTTGCATATCCATAACTCGAAAACTCTTCACGCTGTAACCAAAAAATGTGCAACCATGTATGGGTCTATACCACGTATAGAGGTCGGCGCTGAGGGGTTAATGAGGTACCTTAATGCAAACTAATTCCAATTTATGTTTAATGTGGTTAACTACTCCCTTCCCCCTTCATTTCATACAGATGCTGAATGCAAAAGAATCAAATCCCGAAACAACAGAAATTGATGTACCTATACTGCATAAACTTGAGAATCCACATAAATTTATTTTCTTTCTGTTATTGTGTGATTAGTAGTTGTTTTTATTTCTTTTGTCTTCAGTTTTTTTAGGTTAAAAAACAAAGTTCAACCTGTTCAGCTGTTGTCTGTTATTGGTAGATATGACAGCATTGAGAAATTTATTATATTCCATTAGAAATCAATTATCGCATGTACAATCAATACTGGTATCTCTTCATGCTTCACCTGTAATGCCAGTGTGAATGCTTGCTACAGTTCTATTATTCCTGCATCGTGGATCTTTATAAAGTGAAAGTTATGTAAAGTATTTTTCATATTCAAAGACATTGTAGTTTGTTACTGCCAGGCTCAGACGGTTGAGGCACTGGTCTTCTGACCCCAACTTGGCAGGTTCGATCCTGGCTCAGTCAGGTGGTATTTGAAGTGTTCAAATATGTCAGCATCATATTGGTAGATTTACGGGCATGTAAAAGAACTCCTGCGGGACTAAATTCTGGCACCTCAGCGTCTCCGAAAACCATAGAAAAGTAGTTAGTGGGACGTAAAGCCAATGACATTATTATTATATTGTTACTTTCGTTGTAGTATTGTGTTCATACTTTATTTTAAGTTCCATTAAATTGCAATCTAGTGAATGGTGTGAAAAGGAGATGTGGCATGAGATTTGATGCAATGCGAGTCGAACATGAAATACTGGGATAGTAATAACGTACAGTAGAACAAGATACCAAAACAAAGTGTTAGTGTCAAAACTCGAGCACTTTATTTTAAAGTTGAAGAATTTTACGTAAATGAAAGTAATATGTTCTTGTGCATATTCTGCAACTGTTGTGTGGAGCACAAACAGAGAGATGGATGTACTAAACACATGGAGAGAAAAAAACACAAAGTTAGAAAACGACGCACCCAGTCAGCCGCAATGTAAAGACAACTAACTTTGTGTGAAGCAGAAAGTGTATTGAAGAAGACAAAAATTCATAAAGAAGATTTTATTGCAAAAACAACAGAAGCCTTGCTTGCAGTGGATTTACCTTTGAAAAACCTGGATAGGCCAACTTTGTGAATGGATGAATAAATATATTAAGAGCAATGATGACCTTCCTTCTGCTGATTGGCTGAAGATGATGCTCAGCAGCGTCAAAACTAGTTCCAAGTAAATGTTATAACTTGTTTAGTTTAATATTAGTATTGAAAAGGTGGATTTTTAATTTTACTAATCTATTGTGTTCCAGTTCACAGCAACTTCTGTCAGGGACCGAAAATGGCTTCCTACGCCATGGACCTAAAATGGCTCCTTGACTTGTATTTCCTATCTTATGTATGTTGCATAGTGACAGTTGATCTATGCATTTAATCTTGGTGACAGCATGCTGGATTGTCATATGCCAACACATGTTTTCCAACGGTTTTTGTTCGGAAAATCTCTTCCATCTACCTATGTTCAAAATTTAAGATCTCTGCGTGCCGTAGACTTGGTTAGGCATCGTGCGCGCGCACACACACACACATACACTCTCTCTCTTTCTTCCTTTTATTACAGATATATGCTCTTTCCAGCTTAAAGTTGTGTCCAGAATAAGACCTTAGAATGGAAATGAAATTACTCCTACATGTGAGTCTTAACTTTTACTCTGTTTAAAGAGGTTGTAGCATAAGATGTCTGGCACCACTCCCATTTTCTAATGACAAATTGATCAAATCAACAAACAGCAATAATAATGATCACAATTTTTCAGAAAGATGTTATTAAATCCATCATCTTTTCCCCATCGTTGCCATAAGATCTATCTGTGTCGGTGCGACATAAAGCCACTAGCTGAATAATTATCACTGCTATTCTGTATTTTTCTGTATATTATGCAGTCGTCCTCAAACAATCTGCATTCACTTCAAATTTGTTCGGCAAGTCATTGATAAATGCCGTAAATTTGAGTGACCCTATAACACTACCCTATATTACTACTGACATTGTAGAAACTTCATTGAAGTATTTACTTCCCTTCCTTTTACCCTCTGTGTGTGGTCTGTCAAAAATTCTTGGACCCACAGAATCGCCCTTTTATCAATGTTTGTTTCCACCAATTTTTGGATCAGTATGTCATATGTCAAAATCTTTTACAATAGCATCAACTTGCACACCTTTGTCTAATGACTCGCTAATATCTTGAAAGAGCGACGACATCTGGCTCTCGCAGAAGAAACCTTTTCTAAAACCGTGTTGACGCCTATTAATCCATGCACTTTTCTCCCATTGTTCTTATAGATATTCTGAAATGAGTTGTTCTATTTGTTTGCATACAAAGGAGGTAAGGTTAATGGGTCTATAGTTGTCCATTAGCAGCCTGTTGCCCCCTTCAAAAATCGGGACTAAAGTTGCTTTCTTCTTGTCATTACTTGTAACAAATTAATAAATGAGGGTGAAGCTGCAAATTCATGCTAGTCTCATATAAAACACAAAATTTACTGCCATTGTAGGAGTGCTGAAAAGGTTACATGACATAGGATTAACTACACAGCAGCTCAGAAGCATTTATTTCTCACTTATACACTTGTATTTGATTTACATGAATATAATTTGAGGATCATTCAATACAGAAAATAATAAAAGAACTTGAAATACTTCAAAAAAGGGCCTTAAAATTATTAATTACAATGTGCCATATCACTGTCCGAAATTGATGGAACTAAAATGGACGCAATTGCCAAGATAAGTTAAATGCGGTGTATAAACTCAGTCATCTATATCAATATCAATGAAATACAATATATGGCGTGATCGAGGCAGGAAAGATCAAGGCGGCAGTGACTAAGACAAGTAAGAGTTCAGAATTGTTAGAACACTAGTATTGAAAGATTGAAAATTGAAAGAGCAAAACTTGAGCAATGGTCATATTGATCTAGAGCTATTTATCGTGTACAGCATTTCAAGACTTGGAGAGAAATTCAATTAACTTAAGGAAGAAGATTGGTGGAATCTATATATTTATTGAAAAACACAGAATTGCGAAAACCATAAATAAAGCTGCGAGATAGGAAAAAAATTCGAAAGAAAGGCATACCGATACATTAAATTGTCAAGATGGCAAGGGATAACCATTGACAAGGTTACAAGGAAGGAAATCTTAAGGATACGGGAAATAGCTAAATTAACCTATAAAATAGCAACTTTAACACAGATATCTGAAACAAGGGTAGACATTTTGGTAGTCTACAAACGCTATTAAGACTGAAGATTAAAACGACAGACTTTACATTGAATTTAACATATTAGAAGGCTATGGAATCCGTATCATGGCACAACTGACTTCATATGTATTCATTTCTGTTATATTTGCGCAAGACATGGCTCTCACGATGTTCTAAGAAGACTATGGCGAGAGGTCCAGAGTAGACTGACCTGAGGTGACGGCAAAGGAACTTACCTATCCCAGAGCATCCTAATGACCAGCGAGAGGATGTAATTGTCGTGCCCGAACCACAGATGTCCTGGAGCATCTAATTTAATCCCGGTGGAGCTGACGGAAAAAGATAAGTCTTCTTTATTAGCGCAGTAAGTTAGATAAATCTTGCAGATTTTAATATAATCTTTCATTTGTTGGTGAATAAATGGTTAGACATTATGATCTTCAAATTAACTCAGATATATTATATTCTCGCGAATTAATTATATACTTGTGTCGAAATGCATGGATAATAGGTAGTCATCTGAATAACATAACCAATCCTTGGGTAGGATATGTGTGAAATGAACAACGTGTAAGTGCTATCGCAGTGACATTTAAGCAAATGAAGATTTTGTATGTATGTATATATATGTGTGTGTGTGTGTGTGTGTGTGAATTATGAGATCTATATCGATAGAATAGTTTAGGTTATAAGTGAGTAAGGGTTAATATCTTGTAGTGTGGAGATTGTGCAGTGCCGTATAAAATCAGAATTGAATTATATGAGGACTAGCATGGTACCCGTGCTTCGCTACGGTATTATACTGAAATTTATAACTGCATGCTTATTGTTTTAGATATATAATCCGCCGAAATTCGCGATCTGACATGTTTTCAGCGAGAATCCACCAAAATTCCCGATCTGACTCGTTTTCTATTAGATTACGGCACGTTTCCTCCCATTTTTCAATCTTCCTTTCCAGCAATCGATTTCGTACTTCCCGGGCTAGGCTCAGGTATTCTTCCCGGTCAGTTGGGTCCGTAAATCTTTGCCATACCGTATATTCCTATAATCATTTTTAATCTGGATAAAATCCTTCAGGAGATCCGGCGTGGTGTCTTATTGGGAGCCTTGGCGGCACTGAACCCGCGGCCGGCTGCATTCTTAGTCATTACCCGTCCAGGAGCCGTTTCCAGCGCGGTCCGCACATTTAACGACGGTCCGGAACATTATTATTATTATTATAACTATTATGTGTTGCTGGGATGAATGATGACAGGGAAAACCGGAGTATCCGGAGAAAAACCTGTTCCGCCTCCGTTTTGTCCAGCACGAATGTCATATGGAGTGACCGAGATTTGAACCACGGAACCCAGCTGTGAGAGGCCGGCGCGCTGCCGCCTGAGCAACGGAGGATCCTTATAAGTACATTAAGAACAGTAAAATCAATTGGTCTCACCTCCTTTTACACCCCACCGCCGTTAGTTTTTATTGCCAACCCTCCCGCCCCCCACCCCCCAAAAAATTAAAAGAAGGCGTGTTTCTTTATGTTTAAGGGAGATTCCAAACACCAATGTTCACGTCTATTACCTTCAGTTTTGAGAGATAAGTATCCCCATAAATATGATTTACTTTTGTCACTTCGTTTCAAACTACTCCCCCCCCCCCAAGTGAATTTTCCCGCAAAAAATACTTGTTTCTTTAATAGTGAAGGATCTTCTAAATACCAATTATCACGACTCTAACTTCTTCACTTTTTGATTTATGTGTCCTCATGAAAGGAATTCAACTCCTTTACACTCCCGCCCCCCACGATGGTTCCCCCCCCCCCAAAACGCGTTTTTCTTTGTTTTTAAGGGAGATCCAAATACGAATTTTCACGTCTGTAACAACTTTAGTTTTTATTAGATGTATATATTCTCATACAATTAAAGTCAATTAATTTTTTTAATTTTTTAATTCATTCACCCCCTCCCCCCCCCCCCCCCCCCCCGCTTCATTGGATTTTCCGAGAATACGTGTTTCTTTACTTTTAAAGCAGATTGCAAATATCAAATTTCACGTCTGTAACATCTTCATTTTTAAGATATCAGTAGCCTAAATAAAAGAATTCAACACCATTTTCAGTCACTTTCACCCCCCCTCCACCCGAGTGGTATTTCAGAAAATTAAAAATACACGTTTCTTTATGTTTAATAGAGATAAAAATACCATTTTTCACTTCTGTAACATGTTAAGTTTTTTAGATATACTGTAAAAATTTTCATTTTAAAATTTCACCCCTTTTGGGTTCCCCTTAAATGGAGTTTCCAAAAACAAATCATTAAAGGCATTCAACCCATTATTCACCCTTTTACACCCTTCCTATTGGAATTTTCCGAAAACAAAAGAATACGTGTTTCTTTATTTTTAAAGGAGATTCTAAATACCAATTTTTACATCTAAAAACTGTAACAATTTTGAGATATAGATACACACATTTTAAAAAATCACCCCCTTTAATCCCCCATTAATTGGATTTTCCAAAAACAAAAAAATACGTGTTTCTTTATTTTTAAAGGATATCCCAAACACCAATTTTCAGGTCTGTAATATCTTCAGTTTCTGAAATATAAGTAGCCTCATCAAAGGCATTCAACCCCTTTTTCACCCCTCGTATTGCGATTTTCCGAAAACAAAAAATACGTTTTTCTTTATGTTTAATGAAGATTCTAAATACCAGTTTTTACATCTGCAAACTTTAAAAGTTTGGAGATATGGATTCACTCATTTTAAAAATTCACCCCCTTTTCACCCTCCCATTAATTGGATTTTCCAAAAAAAAAAAAAAAAAATACGTGTTTCTTTATTTTTAAAAGAGATCAAAAGTACCAATTTTCAGGTCTGTAATATCTTCAGTTTCTGAGATATAAGTACTGGTATCCTGATTAAGGGTATTCAACCCATTTCCCCATTTTCACCCCTTTTCACCCCTCCTATTGGGAATTTCTGAAAACAAAAAAATACGTGTTTCCTTATTTTTAAAGAAGATTCTAAATACCAATTTTTACATCTGTAAACTTTTAAACTTTCGAGATATAGACACACTCATTTTAAAATTTCACCCCTCATTTCACCCCCTTAGCGAAGGAATATCCAAAAATCCTCTCTTAGCGGGCACCTACATCTTCATATGAATATATCCCCAAAATTTCATTTCTTTACGTCCAGTAGTTTTGGCTCTGCGATGATGAATCAGTCAGTCAGTCAGGACAAGTTATTTTATATATATATAGATATGAGAGTAATATGAAGTGAAACTGAGATTGATTGAGAAGAAATGGATTAATCAAGTGAACAAATGATGAATAGAGAAATCTGTGTGCCAAGTTAATGTATAGATGTGGATTATTTGCAAGAGAAGGAAGAAATATGATATTGAGATATGAAGAAGGTGATATAGGAATATTGAATAAATATGAGGAAGAATAAATAAATGTGATATGTATTGTTTCATCGATAATAAAGGGAATAATCAGTTGTGAAGATAAAAATAAGAATATTGACACTATCCTGGGTAGGTAATCTACTTGATACCATGATGTGTAAAAACGTATGATGAAGTTCATAAGGAGTTAAGGCACTAGTAAATCATTGAAACAATTCAGTACAAGGAAAGTTGAATAGGATATTAATTAGAAATGAATCCATATCTCTACCATAATGTTGAATATTCACTGAAGAATTGCATGGCACTAACTTAATCCTACAAGCTACAAGTATTATAAGTTTTTCATATATAATTACAGAAGGTAAAATAATTGATAGAGTCTTCATGAGTAATACTCTATACCCATTTTACCTCCTCTGCGAACCATGTGACCTTGCCGTGGTGGGGAGGCTTGCGTGTCCCATTGATGCAGATAGCCGAGCCGCAGGTGCAACCATATCGGATGGGTATCTGTTGAGAGACCAGACTAACGAATGGTTCATCGAAAGGGGGGTAGCAGCCTTTCAGTAGTTGCAAGTTCGGCAGTCTAGATGATTGACTGATACGGCCTTGTAATAATACTCAACATGGCTTAGCTGTGTTGATACTGCTACACGGCTGAAAGCAACGGGAAACTACAGCCGTAACTAACTCCCGAGGACATGCAGCTCGCTCTGTATGAATGATGTACTGATGATGGCTTCCTCCCGGGTAAAATATTCCGGAGGTAAACTAGTCCCCCATTCGGATCTCCGGGTGGGGACTACACGAGAGGGGGCGATCATCAGGAAGGTGGATACTGACATTCTGCGAGTTGGAGCGTGGAATGTTAGAAGTTTGAATCGTTGTGGTAGGTTAGAGAATCTGAAAAGGGAGATGGATAGGCTAAAGTTAGATGTAGTTGGCATAAGTGAAGTACGTTGGCAGGAAGAACAAGATTTTTGGTCAGGCGACTACCGAATTATCAACACAAAATCAAACAGAGGAAATGCAGGAGTTGGTTTAATAATGAATAAGAAAATAGGGCAGCGGGTAAGCTACTACGACCAGCATAGTGAAAGAATTATTGTCGTCAAGATAGACACCAAACCAATGCCCACCACAATAGTGCAGGTCTATATGCCTACTAGTTCAGCGGATGATGAAGAAATCGAAAGAATACATGAGGAGATAGAAGATTTAATACAATATGTAAAAGGTGACGAGAATCTAATTGAGATGGGAGACTGGAATGCAGTGGTAGGCCAAGGAAGAGAAGGTAGTACAGTAGGAGAATTTGGATTGGGACAAAGGAACGAAAGAGGAAGTCGGCTGGTTGAATTCTGCACTGATCATAATTTAGTCCTTGCCAATACTTGGTTCAAACACCACAAACGACGGTTGTATACGTGGACGAGGCCTGGAGACACTGGAAGGTATGAAATAGACTTCATTATGATTAGGCAGAGATTCAGAAACCAGGTGTTGGATTGCAAAACTTTCCCAGGAGCAGACGTTGACTCTGACCACAACTTGTTGGTCATGAAATGTCATCTGAAGTTGAAGAAATTGAAGAAAGGAAAGAATGCAAAAAGATGAGATCTAGACAGGTTGAAAGAAAAGAGTGTGAGGGATTGTTTCAAGGAACATGTTGCACAAGGACTAAATGAAAAGGCTGAAGGAAACACTATAGAGGAAGAGTGGAGAGTCATGAAAAATGAAGTCAGTAGGGCTGCTGAAGAAATGTTAGGAAGGAAGAAAAGATCAACTAAGAATCAGTGGATAACTCAGGAGATACTAGACCTGATTGATGAACGACGAAAATACAAGAATGCTAGAAATGAAGAGGGCAGAAAAGAATACAGGCGATTAAAGAATCAAGTGGATAGAAAGTGCAAGATAGCTAAGGAAGAATGGCTGAAGAAGTGCAAGGATGTCGAAGGCTGTATGGTCCTGGGAAAGGTAGATGCTGCATACAGGAAAATCAAGGAAACCTTTGGAGAAAGGAAATCTAGGTGTATGAATATTAAGAGCTCAGATGGAAAACCACTTCTAGGGAAAGAAGACAAAGCAGAAAGATGGCAGGAGCATATCCAACAGTTGTATCAAGGTAAAGATGTAGATAATTTCGTTCTGGAACATGAAGAGGCTGTTGATGCTGATGAAATGGGAGACCCAATTTTGAGGTCAGAGTTTGACAGAGCTGTGAGTGACCTAAATAGGAACAAGGCACCTGGAATTGATGACATTCCCTCTGAATTACTGACTGCCTTAGGAGAAACCAGCATGGCAAGGTTATTTTATTTAGTGTGCAAGATGTATGAGACAGGAGAAGTCCCATCCGATTTTCAGAAGAATGTTGTTATACCTATTCCCAAGAAAGCCGGTGCTGACAGGTGTGAAAACTACCGCACCATTAGTTTAGTATCTCATGCCTGCAAAATTTTAAAACGTATTATTTACAGAAGAATGGAAAAACAAGTTGAAGCCGAGTTGGAAGAAGATCAATTTCGCTTCAGAAGAAATGTAGGAACACGTGAAGCAATCCTGACTTTACGTCTGATCTTAGAGGATCGAATCAAGAAGGACAAGCCCACGTACATGGCATTCGTAGATCTAGAAAAGGCATTCGATAGTGTTGATTGGACCAAGCTATTTATGATTCTGAAGATGATGGGGATCAGATACCGAGAACGAAGAATTATCTACAATCTGTATAAAAATCAGTCTGCAGTGATAAGAATCGAGGGCTTTGAAAAAGAAGCAGCAATCCAGAAAGGAGTGAGGCAAGGCTGCAGTTTGTCCCCTCTCCTTTTCAATGTTTACATAGAACAGACAGTAAGGGAAATCAAAGAGAAATTTGGAAAGGGAATCACAGTCCAAGGAGAAGAAATCAAAACCTTGAGATTTGCCGATGATATTGTTATTTTATCTGAGACTGCAGAAGATCTCGAGAAGTTGCTGAATGGTATGGATGAAGTCTTGGGTAAGGAGTACAAGATGAAAATAAATAAGTCCAAAACAAAAGTAATGGAGTGCAGTCGAACGAAGGCAGGTGATGCGGGAAATATTAGATTAGGAAATGAAGTCTTAAAGGAAGTAGATGAATATTGTTACTTGGGTAGTAAAATAACTAACGATGGCAGAAGTAAGGAGGACATAAAATGCAGACTAGCACAAGCAAGGAAGAGCTTTCTTAAGAAAAGAAATTTGCTCACTTCAAACATTGATATCGGAATTAGAAAGATGTTTTTGAAGACGTTCGTGTGGAGCGTGGCATTGTATGGAAGTGAAACATGGGCAATAACTGGCTCAGAAAGAAAGAGAATAGAAGCTTTTGAAATGTGGTGTTACAGAAGAATGCTGAAGGTGGGATGGATAGATCGAATCACGAATGAAGAGATACTGAATCGAATTGGTGAGAGGAGATCAATTTGGCTATATTTGACGAGAAGAAGAGTTAGAATCATAGGACACATCGTAAGACACCCAGGACTTGTTCAGTTGGTTTTTGAAGGAAGTGTAGGGGGTAAGAACGGTAGGGGTAGGCCAAGGTATGAATATGACAAGCAGATTTGAGCAGACGTAGAATGCAATAGTTACGTAGAAATGAAAAGGTTAGCACAGGATAGGGTGGCATGGAGAGCTGCATCAAACCAGTCTATGGACTGATGACTCAAACAACAACAAGTGAGGTATTGGAATTCAATTAATTATCTGACTATAGATCTCATCAGGCACTTTATATAATTAAACTAATTTGCAAGATTTATAAAACGAATGATATCCATTTGAGCTGATAAGTGATATTAGATATTAACATAGAAATTAGCGCATAATGTGGTTGACTTATCTTTTTCCTGATGCATCCATAAAGCAGAATCCCAGAATAATAAAAATCTTACCCTCATCCTAAATAAATAAATAACTACAAAAAGAGAAATAATCGATGCTGTAATGTAATATTTCCCAAGAAGATTTGACTGAAGTTTAGGGATATTTTCTTTCATACATATAATTAATGATACAAAGATAATGTTGTGATTTCATTTCAATGAATTTGTGTTGTACAAAATAATTTTAATTTTCCTGTTGTATATAATTATGATTGCAATTTAATCAGAGATCTTTGACACTACAATGAGAGTTAATTAATGAATTTTCAAAGGAAATAATAATTCTTTTTAACTATATTTCTTTCTTTTCCTTAATTTTCTCAGAATTTGAATAAATAGATGTGATAAAGATGTATTTGGTACTTATGTTTATACTCATGCATATTCATATACAGTAGAGTTTCGATTATCCGACCTAAACGGGACCTGGAGTACGTCGGATCACCGAAAATGTTGGATAATGCAGAATAACTTTGAAAATGAACTAAAACAAACAGGAAGGCTATAAGGTACTCTATTACTAAAACAACGACATGTTTTACGGTACACTATTTATTGAATTATTTCAATTGTACAGGATATGCAGTACTGGACAAAAACATTCCAAATGTCTTACGAAAAGAAACTTGTCAACAATGTCTGCTTGCCTGCTGATTCACATTTTCTTGCTGTAAGATCCCGCCATCAACGAAAAATCAACACCTCCATTGGGCTTGCTTCCGGCTGTTGCTTAACATAGTTTAATGCCATTTCTAATGCACTTAATCCGTCACTGTGAGTCATCGTTTCCTCCTTTTGTTCTGCAATGCCTCGTTCTTTTCCTCCATCATCCTCAGTTTCATTAGCATTCACAAAGTCAATAATATCAAGGTCAGTTAGTTCAAACAGCTGATCTTGTTCATACCACTTACATCTTGAGTCGTAGCATCCTCACAGCCAGGAATGCAATTCAGTAAGGGAACAATGTTTTCCATGTCTTCTTGTACCACCTCCTCTCGATGTTCAACCCCACTCGACAATACATTGCAAGACTTTGCAAATGTTGTTGTTTCATCTTCTTCCCTAGACTGCGCTATCCAGTATGTCACGTCTTTCATGTTGATTTGTTTTAACTTTTCTATCATGTCGTTGCCATTGTACGTTTTCTCTATCAGGGATGAAAGGAGTTCCTGCTGATATTTCATCTTCAATGTTTCCAACACACCTCGTCCATTGGCTGGTATAATGATGTCACGGTTGCACCCTCCACAGAGTGTGACCCAGAATTCAGTCTCCACCAAAAGTTCAAGGCGAGTCTACCAGTGTCGGATAACACGGAATATCGGATAACCAAAGGTCGGTTGAGCGAGACTACTGTATTCAATTTTAATGTAAGATATATGCGGAATTATTTTTTAACATAATTGATTGTTGGTACGATGGAGACGTCCATCGGTGTTGGCGATAAATGACTTATCCGTATGTCAGAAAGGTCTTCCCAACTTCTATGAATTCATGAAAAAGGAGAGAAACTTTGATAGGCAATTCAACCTGAGCAAGCTAGTCTGGATTTCTTCGCGACCTGCCCTGGACGCAGAAAAGGCGCAATAAAGATAACTTTTTGACACTGCTCAAGGGTAATACGATTAAAGAAGTATGATAAAGAGAACAACAACACCACTTCATGTTGCTTCACTGAACATCGGTACCTTGACTGGGTGACGCGGTGAATTGGCAGATTTGCTGAAACAACACAAGGTGGACATTGCTTGCTTACAAGAAACACGATGGAAGGGACAGGAGTCTCATGGCATTGGAGATGCATATAAGCTCATTTATAATGGAACATATAGTAGCAGTGGTGTAGCTATTGTTGTAAATGCTCCATTTGTGGGTGGGGGTTATAGAATAACACCCACGGTAGCCCCTGCATGTTGTAAAAGGCAACTAAAAAGAATTCCTGGGGCTCTTAACTTGGGAACATGGATTAGCGACCAGGGGGCCCTTAGCTGAATCCTGGCATTGCTTCCACTTACTTGTGCCAGGCTCTTCACTTTCATCTATCCTGTCTGACCTCCCTTGGACAACTCTTGTTCTTTTCCTATCCCAACAGTATTAGGTTGCGAGGCCGAGGGAGTCTTTCACTTTCATACCCTTCATTACCCTTCTCTTCCTTTCGCTGATACCTTCATTTTTTGAAGTGTTGGACCCTTTCAGTTTTTTTCCTTCTGATTAGTGTTAATAGAGGATTGTTGTACTTCCTCTTAAAACAATAATCAGCACCCCCTTGTTGTAAATGCTGACCTCCATAGCCATGTTACTGAGGTCCATCGATGCTCTGATAGTTTGATGTTTATTATCATTAACACTACGGCCTGTGCATATTCTCAGCCTGTGTTCAACAAACTGGCTGCGATGATAAAGAGAAAGATAAATTTTGGCTAGAGCTGCAAGATCAAATATGAGCATGCTTTCCTGAGGTCTTATTTGCTGTTGTGACTTGAATGGCCATGTTGGAAGCAAGCAAGAGGATACATCTGCAGTGCTTTTGGCACAAGAAATGTTGATGACTGGTGAGTTCTTTGCTGAAGCTAATGATCTTCTCTTCCGTAACACATATTTCAAAAAATGCACCAGCAACTTTACAGCTGTAAAGGATGTGAAGGTCATACCATCTGACTGTCGTGCCTCACAACATAAGCTACTCATTTTTGATATGAAGATCAGAAAAGCTTTGAAATTCGGTTATTTTATGATTGCCCTCGATCAGATCAAGTGGTGGAATCTACAGAAGCAAAAGGCAGCTCTTATCAACTGCATCAAATTCCCCCCAATCATTCCAGGCTCTGTTGCCACATGGGCAGTTTCTCCGTGTTTCTGTGGTCAAGGTTGCCTAGGCAACCCTGGGTACAGCAAAGGTAGGCCAATGCAGTATAGACAAGCAGGCATTTCTATGGACTGAACAAGTCCAGAGAAAGTGAAGGAAAAGAAAAATGCCTACAAAAAGTGGCATGCTAACAAAACCAAAGAGAGCAGAAAAGAATGCAGCGAGACAAACTGCCAGGAAAGCTGTTGCTGAGGCCGAAGCTGAACACTACAAAGATGTGTATGCAGAGCTAGTCACTAAAGGAGGTAAAAGTAAAGTAAACTCGTGTCCTCATCCCGAGGTGATGCAGCACTTTTCAGGCACACCCCCAATGGAGGTGAGCTGCATGTACCATTTCAACCACAAACCAGCACTCCTGCCATTCTTAAATTTCTGGCAGTACCGGGAATCGAACCCAGGCCTCCGAGGATGGCAGCTAATAGCACTAACCATTACACTACAGAGGTGGACAATAAATTAATAAATTAAGTGGCAAGAGATCAAGCAACACAAGACATTGAATACTTCATGTGCATCAAAGACAGGGATGGGCGCCAACTGCAGGACAGAAATTGAATCCTTGAAAGGTGGCAGCAGTACTTCGATAGCTGCAGTCGCTTAATTGCGGCTAGTATCCAGTATTCGGGAGATAGTAGGTTCGAACCCCACTATCGGCAGCCCTGAAAATGGCTTTCCGTGGTTTCCCATTTTCACACCAGGCAAATGCTGGGGCTGTACCTTAATTAAGGCCACGGCCGATTCCTTCCCACTCCTAGCCATTTCCTGTCCCATCGTCACCATAAGACCTATCTGAGTCGGTGCGATGTAAAGCAACTAGCAACAAAAAAAAAAAAAAAAAAAGAAATATTGTATGTGGAATTTCTACATTCACCCGTTTCAGAGGGCTTGCTTTGCTCCAGACCAGTAAGTCACATCACCTCCAATGAGAATTCGTCCATGCTATAAGGTGTATGTAAAACTCAAAAGCACCAGGCCCAGATAGTCTACCAGCAGATATTTGGCAGCTGTAAGAACTCCTTAATGATGCCACTAAATGGCATTCTTTCAAAGTCATAGTGGATGAGGGTCATGTTCCCACTGACTGTGCAACAAGCATAACAGTGACCATGTTTAAGAACAAAGGTGACTCAGTAGACTGTTCAAACTATTGATAGTGCACCTCTTGTGTCACATGATGAAAATCTTTGAGCAGATTCTAGACCGGTGCCTGACAGTTGTTGTCACTATAGGCATCAACCAGTGTGGTTTTGTATAGGGAGTCAGTACTTCTGATACTATGCACTTGGCTTGTATGCTTCTGGAGGAACATCAAGAAAAGAATAACTATTACACCTGGCATTTCTCGATGGAGAGAAAGCATTTAATTCGTGTTCTGCATCAGCTCATCTGGTACGTATTGCACAACCATGACGTGCCAGAGATGCTTATCGACTGGGTCTAGATGCTTTATGAGAATACTTGCAGCAGAGCAAGTTGCACTGCGGGCCTCTCTGGGAGCTTCCCTGTGAGAATAGGAATACATCAGGGATCAGCCCTGTCAACACTGCTCTTCATACTTGTTATGGATACCATCTCACGTGACATGCATGTGAGTCCTTGAACCGTACTGTATGCTGACAGCATCTTACTTGCAGGTACAACCAAAGAGGAATTGCAGGGCTGTATTCAAACATGGAGTGAACGCCTAAGCTGATATGGCCTGCGTCTAAATGTTAAAAAGTCTAAATGTTAAAAAGACAGAGTATCTGGAAAGTAACCTGAGCACATCCACCATCACTGGTCAAGACCTAGTGAAAACTAACTGCTTCCATTATTAAGGATCCCGCCTGGAAAGTGATGGTATTGATTAGGCATCATCAGTCGAGAACGAAATGCCTTCGGAGCCAGTTTGCTCCCCACTCACGATGAACGAGAGCACCTTAGCAGGCAAGTAAGGGAAGAAGTAGGGGAAGTGCATGACGTAGTATGTACTAAATGCCAGTGGCGCAAGTACAGTACGGGCACGGTATGCAACCCACCTGACTGCTGCTCTCTTGTCACGTGACAAACACCCGTCCCGAGCGGAGCAAGTAACACCGGCTCCCTAGAGCAACTACGTGATGACGTCTGGTATTGATCACGAAGTGTGGGTTAGAGCGAATGCAACATGGTTTAGAAGGAGGGGAGTCCTAGGAGTAGCCTACTGTGCAATAGGTGTGTACCAGTCCACTTCAAATCAAAGGTGAACAGCACTATAGTTCTTCCAGTGGTGTTGTATGGGGCCAAGAGGTGGCCATTCGCCAAAAGCGCACCACGGAGATGCGCATGCTACATTGGTCTCTTGGAGTTTTACTCCATGATCGCATAACCAACAACATGATCTGACAGAGGATGGGAGTTTTCAGTTGTTTCCACTCAAGAAAGAATGCGAGAAGGGAGTCTAAGATGGTACATCCATATCCTGGAAGCGACAAATGGTACCGTCACTCGCGATGTGTATAACTTGACTGTCAATGGTAAGCATCCACATGGAAGGCCAAGACAATGATGGAAAGATACCCTGTGCTGTTTTTCACAAGAGTTTAATCCTGATGTAGACAAATAGGTGGAACATGTCTTTGCACGTGGATAAGAGATAGTTCATTTGATGAGCAATCGTCTCATCTTTTGACTGTATGCAAGCTCTTAAGAAAAAGAGTATGTCTCATTAATTTTTATTTTATTACTTATAGAGAATTTGGAGGAGTATATAACAAAACTAAAATATGTTTATCATATACACGTATGTACATTTGCATTTGATCAACTAAGGAGAAATGAAGGCGTAAGGCATGGTGTAATACTGTACATGAAATCTCCTCACAGTGTGGGGAAGCTCCAAGCTGTACAGCATAAAGCATCCTGTATTGGCAGTCAGTGAGTCAGTATTCAGTGTGAAAGAAATGGAGCAAGAGGTAGGACCATCACATATTGTGAAGCATACAAGAGCAAAACTGCTTATAATTGGACATACGAAGGTCGATCAAATATAAACGAGGTTTTTGTTCCTGAACATCAACAGTTGGTAGGACTGGCTCCATGCTTCTGCTATGCTTAGGTGGGACCATTAGGAGTGGGGAGTGCGTGCTGTTATATATTACCCGCCGTTTCGTCAGTAATGCTCACGATATCGGAGCATCAGGTGCACCCATCCACTGCGCAACGAATAATTATAAAATTTCTTGTTCGTGAAGGAGTTACAGCAGCAGACATTTGCCAGAGGTTGACTGCACAGTTCGGTGATCAAAACATTGTGAGGGACGCGTATGTGTAAGGAGTGGCGGAGGAAAGTGGAGGCATCACCAGTGAAAGCCAAGACTCGACTGTCAGCTGGCGAGGTTCTTGCAACCATTTTCTTTTGATCGGTGAGGCATTTTGCTGATTTATTTTTTGCATGAACAATTCACAATCAATGCTGCTTACTACTGCAAGTTGTTGAACAAGGCAAGGGTTGCATATCACTGCAAAAGACGAGACCAAGCTAAGGGAGTTGTATTTTTCGAGCAGTCTGTGGAGATTTTTCTGGGCAGCTGCAGAGTGGTGAATCCATTATGTTCATTTTATGGAGATAGGATTTAAAGCAACCATGATTTTTAATAAACTGGGTGGTTATGAAGTTGGGCCAGATAAATGAGGACAGTCTGTGTGATATATTAGGAATGAATAATTTTGTATGGAAGGAATCTTCGGAGCTGGTATATTTCCAAATTGTTGTATAGTATTCGGTTAATACTTGTTTGGCATAATTTAGAGGTTGTGATTTGTAGTCTATTGTAGATTTATAGCTGGCAGCAATCTTGGCAAGATAGTCAGCTCTTCCGTTCCCTTGAAGTCCTGTGTGTCCTTTAATCCAGTGAAGAGTAATCTTGTTTGTTTTGTCGAGGGTAATAAATTAGTCTCTTATTTGAGTGGTGAGAAGATGGGTAGTTTTCTTATTAGCTACAGCAAAAATTACAGCTTTTGAGTCAACAAGAATAGCATAAGTTGAAGTACAGTTTTTATGTAGTTCTGTCCATTCCACAGCCATGATGATGCTCAATAGCTTGGCTTTAATATCTAACCTTTTTATTTCAATGAAGATTTCCTTAGAGTTTTTCTTGACTACCATTCCTGCTCCAGCATGATTTTGCGTTTTCGATCTGTCTATGAAAATAAGGACGTCTGCTTTATCAACAGCTCCTGAAGTATTTATGTTTATATGATTGCTCTCTATGATGGTTTCTTCTTAATCTTGTTTGGATTTCAGTTTCTTTCAGTGAAAGAACTACTGCGTTTGTGGGTTGACCTCTGGAGATGGCTTTGATGTCGTTATGTAAAAGAATGGCTGCATCTATGGGCATTGTGCAGGCTATAGCTTGCAAAGCATTGTTGGAGACTATTCTTTATATCTTTGTTGCAATTTCAATTTGGCTCTTTTTGATATAGAGATGCTCCATACTTCCGCGGCATACAATATGATGGGTAGAATAGCATGATTACATATCGTCATCAAATGATAAGACATGCTTCAAGTCGCTTTGGAACATCTGACTAAGTTGTTCCGGATTTGCATGTGCAGGTACCAGTCCATTTTGTTGTCCAGCATTACTCCCAAATACTTCATTTTTGACACAACATTGAGATCCCAAGCTGTAACTTTAGGATGACTTGTATATTCTTCCTTCTTCCTGATATGCATTGGCATTAGTGCTGACTTTTCCTTAGATATTTCAAGTTTGTGTTTTTCACACCAATCCCGCATGATTTCTAGGGCTGTCTGAAGCATGGAAAGAATATGAGAATGAGAAGGACCTCTGAACATGAGCATAACATCATCAGCATAAACAACTATGTCCAGATTGAGCTCATTTACAGCTGTTTACATCAGGATCAAACTCTTGTGAAAAACAGCATAGCTGCAGACATGAAGATTCTTCAACTGACACCGAACGTTGCATCTGATCACTTAAAATGGCATACATCAATCCAAAGAGTAGATCCTGTGCCTGCAGGAAAACAAAGTTGAAGAAGAAGAACTTTTTGAAATGCTCCGTTGAGATATACAGGGACACAAACATTTTGCCTATCAGAATTCATAATATGGTGTACTGTGAGGCACTACTCATGTTCATCATTTCATAAAAATGGTATGATCTCCTTAAATACAGGAAAGACATTCATAACTATCAAACTGCATCAGTAGATCAGATATACACTGGTGGTCATGTGTTTTCTACAAGGCATGGAATAGAAAGTACAGCATATTCTGTCTCACTATCATACAACAAATTGGATAGGATAGGATATTTATTCTTCCACCAAATCAGATACATGTATACAAAGCACATTTTCATATTGGATACGTCTTAAAGCTATATGATACAAAAGAAACTGCCGAATGAATTAAGTAGTATTAAACTATTTCCAGTATTTAAAAATTCTTATAACATTTAAATACAATTGTTAATTATCTCCAGTATAATACCAATATTGTTGTGACCAACATATTTTATTGCAGCTGTAATATGAATATTGCAAATTTACCATTAATTTTGAAGCATCACTTAAAAGGGAAAGGGCAGTTCCTCCCTTGAGCTAATAGCTCATTGGGACAATATTCAGATAGTTAAATAAACAGACAAATAAATCAATCAATCAATCAATCAATCAATGAAGCAATATTGTAAGGATGTGATTTATTTTCAACTCTCTGAACATAAGGACAAGGGATGATTCTTCTGTTGCAGTATACCAGAAGAATCTGCCACTTCTGAAGGAACCGAATGAAGTTGAATTCCTGTATGTGTACATTATTTAGAAGGATTTGGTGAAAAATCAGCAAGATAATCCAGACACACAGTAGTTGTTGAATCTGATAGTTACTGTGCCTAATTAAATCTGAACTTCCATTCTATGGCAATATTAATAATAATTTAGATCCCCTCATCTAATGTTGATGCTGAAAGATTGTTTTCTAAATACTCTGCAATATTGTGAGTGACAAAAAATTCTTAAGCCAGATAATGCTGAAACATTAACAGCGGTAGCCTTTGAATGAGTTGACCACATAACCATGCTGTTTAGTAGTACCTGTATGTATATTTAGTGATTCTTAGTTTTATATTTAATTTATATTGCAAATGTGATGATTTTCATTATAATTAATTAATTTTTGTTTGTTAGAATAGAGCAGACTTGAAAAATCTATATAATATGTACTGTATGTAGATCACACTTAATACATATATTATGTCAAAGTACTCTGGATCTTATCTTTGCAGTAAAAATGTTGACAGAAAAGTACTGGGAATACGGAAGAAATCTCTGGTGATTGCATTTATGTACAGTGAAAAACCATATGATAGTGTTCCTCGAAACAAGATATGGGAATGTCTGGAAGACCTAAAGGTGCCAAAGTACTTAATTGACAAAGTCAAGATGCTATACCAGAAGTGCTACAGCTGTGTCCAGATCAAAATGGCTTGAAACAAAGAGAGGTGTCCAACAAGGAAGTGCCCTCTCACCACTCCTCTTCGTAATAATAATGGACAAGGTCATAAAATCTATCAAGAAAATGGACAGTGAACCAAACACCCTGGTATTTGCTAATGATGTGCTTTTATGGAGAGAGACAGAAACTGAAGTTCAGAAGAAACTTAACGAATCGAACAATACACACAAAAAGTTTGGACTGAAGATGAGCAAAACAAAGACAGTGGAAATGACCATCAATAGGGAAGGAACAAGCTCAAATATATTTCTGGAAGGAGTAAAAAATCAAATCAGCTTCCCACTTCAAGTACCTCGGAAGCACAATCTCGAAAGACAACACTGTTAGGCAGGAAATACACAGCAGGTCACAGAAACCATCCAACTTCTACAGTCAAGTCAGAAATCTTCTCTGGGACTGCAAAATACCACAAAAAGCTAAAACAATCATGTACCACACTTACTTTACACCAATCCTCATGTATGGTTTAGAGACATGTACCTTACTATACAAAGACTTCAGTAAAATCCAAGCAACTGAAATGAGATTCATTAAAACCATGAACCAAACTACCAGAAATGAAATGAAGTGAATAGGAAAGAAGCTGGTATCGAGGTTCCTATTACCAGTGTCATAAAGAAACACAGACTTCAGTGATATGGGCACGTAATAAGAATGAACAAGGAAAGACCTGCCAGAAAATATTTTGACTTTAATCTCATAGAAGACCACAGGAAAGACCAAGAAAATGCTGGATAGAGACTGTAAGATCAGATCTGGAGGAGAGAGACACAAATGGGAGGATGTACTGGAACAGAAGATGTATGAAGACAGAAGGAGATATACACCACACCCGGAAAACTGGAGTTGGGAAATGATGATGATGATGATGATGATGATGATGTCATTCACTTCATTAACAACACCGATAACACTAAATCTCCCCTTTTTAAAAGAAGAATTTATCAAAATCTAACACCAAATGATCTTGACTCTACCGATTAGGGATTTTCTCACTACATTACCAACCATGCCTGGGTTTCTCTAAGCCCCCAGAAGTAATTACATGACCAACCAAGCTTACCTGCAAGGGATTCTCTCTCTGACCAACCATGCTTGGGTTTTTCTAAGCCCTTACAGTACCTGCGAGGGATTCCTCTCGCAACCCAACCAAACGCATTTGGGTTTCTCTAAGCCCCTGTGCAAACTATCAGGGATTCTCTCATCGTGCAACCTACCATACTTGCATGCATGCATTGATTGATTGATTGATTGATTGATTGTCCCAGTGCGTTAGTGGCTCAAGGAGGGGCTGCCCTTTACAATCACAACTTGGCAGCTTTCAGTTTCAGTTAACAGATAAGATATATAAATACGAAGAAATGTTTTACAACTATTGATTCCTACATCATATCATTATTTTTACATGGAAAAAAGAAGATATTCAAAATAAACTAAACTTAGGTGGAAAACTAGGTACACAGTAGTTATCAATTTATTCTCCAACATACTGTTCAAGGAAGTACCTGCGTACTTCTTTTTTAAATCTGTACAACTTATTGATTTGTTTCAATTTTGGAGGTAGATTGTTAAAGGCTGTGCTTGCCGAATAAGAAATGCTTTTAACACCATATTTGATAGTGTTAGTGGAATCTTTGTAAAACTGGTTTGCTGATCTTGTGTTATGGGTGTGAATATCTTTGCTGTATCGTAGTTCTGTATTAACAGGAATTATATTATTTTTATACCTGAACATAAATAAAGCTTGAGAGTATTTAATCCGGCATTTTACTGGTAATATGTTTGTTTCCTGAAAATCTTCCACAGATGATGGTTTTAGAAAATCATATCCATACATAATTTTTAAAGCTCTCTTTTGGAGTAATTCTAGTTCCTTTACAGCTTCCTGTGTACAATTTCCCCATATTATATTCATGTACATAAGGTGTGAATGTATGAGGGAGGTATATATGTTTCACTACTGAATGGAGTACTCTCCTTAATTTGTGTTGTTACTTTTAGAATTAGAATATTATGATCACTGAGGTCACTTATTACATTATATAAATAGTAATCAGCAGTGGCAAAGTTTGAGTGCATATAATCAATTAAAGTTGAGGATGTGGGTGTTATTCTTGTTGGTAGCCTTGTATTGCAGGGGTAAAAATTGTAACAATTCAATAAAGATGTATAGTTCCTATAAATAGTGCTATCTTTTAAAAAATCTATGTTATCGTCTCCTATAAGCAATGAATTTAATTGTTGTGTATTGCACAAAACAAGTTCAAGGTCTATCATAAAATTAGTAGTATTACTCTCCTTTGGGTTGTAATATGAAATTATGTTATATCTCTGGTTTTTGCTAAATACTTCTATTTAGAGAATATTGTGATAACTGTTAATGATCTTAATGACTTTAGTTGTCCATTTTCTTGATACATACACTGACAGTCCCCCTCCAGTACCCTCTCTAGCTAGATGGTAAGTTTCAAAGCTACAGTAGGTATGTTATAATAGGATGTTTCTTCATCTGATGACATTAGAGTTATAACAGAAAATTGGCTAAGTTCTGTAACCTCTTTAATAATAAGCATAATATCCTCAAACTTCTTCCTAACACTTCGTGCATTGATACAGATACATTTAAATTTAGAATTTAGAGCTTGATTCTTAGTTTGTAATTTATAGTTTTCTATAGTATCACACTGGATCTCAACAGAAATTATTTCCTTACTCCTATAAATGTCCTTTACCATTTAAAATCAGTATAAATTCATGTGAATATAGTACCTGCAGTGTATACTGTCGGTGTTTATTCTCGAGGTGTGCGATCTTTGCCTCATTGCTGATGAGCATGCTTGGTCCATCCCTAGCTTCACGGACGTAGACCTTGCAGTCCCTTGTCCATGTGGCAAATATTTTGCCATTCTGCTTCAGTAGCCTGCACCTTCTTGCAGTGTTCTCATTCTTGGGCGAAAGATGGTCATTAATGAATACTTTGCGTGATGGGCAGTTCAGTCCAATATCCTGGGTGTTCAACACTTCTTTCTGTATTCTCGCATTCACTATTTCTTCTTTCTTCCACCTGTTAGTGAATTTCACCACAATTCTTCCAAAGTCCCCACCTCTTGACAGCAGACGATGAGTGACATCAATCTCCTGAATACCCGAATCAACATCCAATGCCCTGGCTGTTTGAATTACCAAATCATACACATTTTCTTTTGCCATTTCTGGTATTCCACTATTTAACAAATTGTTCCTGCAGGTGTACTGTTTAAGGTCTTCTGACCCATCTGAAGCCTGTTTGGTATCATTGCTTACACTCACCAGAGATTTTTCTTATTCAGATGTTCTTTTCTTCAACTCACTTGTGAGCGTTTTGAACTTCTCAAACTGGTCATTTATAAATTCTTTCGCTTCCTTAATAACACTGAGTTCAACCATGAATAAAGTTTTCAGTTCTGTAACAGATAATTGTATCTTCTCCGTAACCTCCTTAACTATGTCACATTCGCTTAGGTTAGGTGGCGGGTGATAATCGTCACGTTTATATTTCCACACCTTTTACGGATCACTTCTTACCGCCTCGTAAGCCTTCTTTGACATTCGTGTGCATTCCTTGTGAAAATGATGTCCACAATCCCCTTCACAATTAACAAATTTATCACAATTTTTTTTTGCGGCACGGAGAACAAACATTACTAGCCGCTGCCGCCATTTTGGACAGTTCATTGTCAATATTGTAACTTACTATCACTGTTTTTTTTATTTCTGAATTTTCTTGTTTTATGCATCTTCATTGCTGTATTAAATGAGTGAAAGTTAGTTACTCATGTAAATTGTATGTAAATATTGCATTTTTTCTGTGCTTATGTTAATTTATGTTACCTTCAATTCCTGTTGTATAGATGAACTTTATTCCTATTGATCATCATTTTCTGCTGGTATTGTAACTGTATATTGCCATTTTTTTTATTCTCTTACAGTATTTTATTTATTTAAATGCTGTATGAAATAGGTGAAAATGATTGGACATTGGTCTTCATTTATGCTCATTTTTGTTAGTATGAGGGAATCCCTTGTGTGACCACCCGTGTGACAACTCCAGTGTTAAATCTTCTCCTTTATTCAAAGAATTTGCTCATGGCTTTGAAGGAAGAGGCCTTATGGTTCCATTAAGACTGGCACTATGAACCTAACATGTTACAATGCTGTTTCTGTTGTAGAGCATCGTTGCCTTTGGTACAGCTGTAGAGTCATCGCTTTTGAAATACGGTCGAAATGTTGTGGATGAGCAGTTTGTTTTGAACCGCCTGGCTAATTCAGCTATTGACATTTACACAATGGTTGTGGTGTTGTCCCGTGCCTCCAGAACGCTGGAGTGTTCTCTTCCAACTGCAGCTCACGAGCAACAGATGGCTGAAGTATGGTGCAGTGAGGTATGTATGACAGTTGTGTACCTTTCAGTGTGCTAATAGCACTGCCTGATAATGTTGCAAATGAGAAGGTGGAAAGCATGATGCATGTAAATTTCACCTTATAATAGTTATACCAAGCCCCCTTAAAAAATGAGCAAACTTTGAAAATACCCTGCAGTTACAAAGTATAAGCAGTTTCTAGTAAGTGCACTGTATAGTGGTATCCTCCATAAGCTTCTAAGCATTTGCTGTGCGTTTCTGAAACCATTAGTTACCGCTCAGCAGCTGTTAGTATGGGAGAGTGTAGAGTGTATTTTGCAATTGTTCAGATGTCTGTATATTGCAAGCAACGGATCAACATTCACTTCTATTTAAAAGTGGGGAAAGAAAGATTACGAAGATGTTCCAAATGATGGGCATAATTTATGGCAGTTTGCCGAGACCAAAGAAATTGCGGCCAGTCGGGTCGAACATAAAAGTCTTATTGACGGTCTTTTCTATCATCAAAGGTTTCTAAGAAATAAATTGACAAGACCTTTTCAATACAACATATCAAGTAAATAATATTACATCAATCTTGGGACTAGTTTCAGCCACTTAGTGGCCATCTTCAGCCAAATAAGATTAAATAGATTACGTGGTAACTAAAATATAATTATGTATACCAGACAAAGACAATGTTGCAGGAATTTTTATAACATTAAAATACCTATAATAACAAAAATTATGGTTATGACTTCTTGTCATAATATGATGTCTTTAAGTTGACTTAGGACCTCAGGTAAAGAAGTAAATCTCTAATGTCTGTTGTAGAACAAGCACTGGCTTGCTGGAGGAAGCAGACAAGCCATGTAAACAAAGGAGTGGATAGGGAACAAGCACTGACTTTTTGTAGGAAGCTTCCTGGAACAGCAGTTTATTGTTTAACTCTCAGGTAGTAAGTCATATTGCAAGAAACCTTTGATTATAAGCTATACATTTCATTTTAAGTGCAGTTATAAGAAATAGTTTGACACTTGTTATTATATGGGCCCAGGATATGACCTGGGGGAGTCATTAATTCAACCTTGTGACTCTGGCTAATAAATGGGGGTGAGATGCGAATATAAGAACTCAACAAGAGAGTTCTCTTAGCCTCTCTCAGCATAATTCTCCACAATTCTACCTACATGTGGTGCCCCTGTTAAACTGAGCAATCCAGCGGAAGGTTGGGTATCAACCCCAGTGGGAATCTGGGTCAGCGAGCCGACAGGATGTGGAAGACAGTGGAAGGCAACGGGAAACCACCACTGGCAGTATCTCCCAAGACGTTCATGAGATGGACCTCTTTGTAAAATATTCTGGAGGTAAAGATTCCCCTCATTCGGATCTCCGGGAGGGGTGTACAACAAGGTTTTTAAAATATGGAAGGAAGGAGAAGAAGAAAGAAGAATTATTGCGGATAGGGACGTGGAATGTTCTAACCCATTTACAGGAAGGAAAATTAGAAAACGCTAGATATGAGATGAAGAGAAATAATTTGGATGTACTTGGAATGTGTGAAGTGAGATGGGGTGGATGTGGAGAACTATAAAGCGGTGACTTTCGAATGTACTATTCGGGTGGAAATAAAAATGGATTGTATGGAGTTGGAATACTGATTGGAAAACAACTGAAGAACAAAGTTATGAAGGTTGAATATATCAGTTGAAGAATTATGATGAAATGAAATGGCGTATGGCTTTTAGTGCCGGGAGTGTCCGAAGACATGTTCGGCTCGCCAGATGCAGGTCTTTTGATTTGACACCCGTAGGCGACCTGCGCGTCGTGATGAGGATGAAATGATTATGAAGACGACACATACACCCAGCCCCCGTGCCAGCGAAATTAACCAATTAAGGTTAAAATTCCCGACCCTGCCGGGAATCGAACCCGGGACTCCTGTAACCAAAGGCCAGCACGCTAACCATTTAGCCATGGAGCCGGACAAGAATTATGATGATAAGACTGAAAGGAAAAAGAAAGACTTAGTGATCATTCAAGTTTATATGCCTATATGCCTACCTGTAATCATTCTGATGAAGAGGTAGAAGATAGATCAACTCATTGAGAAAGAGGAAAAGAATGCATGTATTGTTGTAATGGGTGATTGGAATGCGGTTATTGGTGAAGGATCAGATGGTAAGACCATTCGTAAATTTGGATTGGGAGACCGAAATGAGAGGGGAGATAGGTTGATTGAATTCTGTAATGAAAATTGCATGGTGGTTGGAAACACTTTGTTTGACAGCCACAAAAGGAGAAGGTATACTTGAGGTGCCTAGTATCAAACATGGACAAAAGCCATTTTGTTAATTTTTCAGTAGAGCCACATTTTTGTTTCTCTATGTTAACCTCCTGATACGAGTGTGAAACTTTTTGTGTGCCATATTGCCAGCCCTATGAACAAGAAAACCACTTAAGAATTTCATTCTAAGGCAATGTAAAACACGTTCAAATATGACGATGTCCATTTTTGAAACTAAGATTGACTTTTGTCCGATTTTGATACAAACATCCATGTAATTGTCCACTTTTGAAACAAAGTTGCGGGATGGCATGATAGTAAACTTCTGTTTTAAAAGAAATGTAATGAATATATGAAAGAAATAAGTTTAATCTTATACTTTGTTAACAACTAACATGATATTCATCTGAACTTATTGTGGTCGTCATCTTTTTCAGATCTTTCTCAATGAGTCCAAAAGTCCTATCTGACAGCAAATATGAGTTTCCAATAACTGGAAATATCAGTTCTCATTTCTTTGCTTCATTCTCCAGCTACTTATAAACAGACACATTGTCAGGGCGCAGCTTGCTTTGAGATGTGCCTGTTACAACAGACAGTTTGTAACAGTAAAGTTGTCTGGAATAATAAGCCGACTGATCACTTAATTTTGGCAAAGCAAGGTTCTTTTGGCAATCATAGGACATTAAAAGACAGTCCTCTTCTTTTTCTTCAGTTGTCGATTAAAATTCTCTGCTTGTTTTTTGTGGATAGTTCTCTTCAAAATTAAGGTTGTTCTTTCCTCTTCATTCTTTTCAAACTTAATACATTGCTCTAGTTCCAAGCATGTAGTGCACTCATCTGTGCATGGAGTGGAAAACCCAAAATTTAACCCGGTATTAAAAAATGTGCCTAAAGTAAGCTCCCTTTACTTGCAGTTCCTCTTGGTGGACACTTCGAAACATTGCCTTCCATATTGAACGAAAATATTTTCCCAAATACTTATGTTATAAGTAAAACACTGAAAAAACATGAGCACTACACTTCCAAGCACGCACCGACAAGAGAATGTAAACAAATGGTCGCCATGCCAGTTTGATGTCACTTCTTAGCAATCAGATTGGCTGAAACGGTCATGTCCATTTCTGATAGAAACTCTGTTTGGAGGTGTCCGATTATGAAAGAAACTGCATATTTCTTTGTTAAAAATAAAGTACAAATATTCGTTTATGAAAGTCATGGGCCACTAATTCAGAGAGAGCATTCAAAATACTATAATTTTATATTCATAACTCAATTTTGATAGGGGTGGCGCATGTCCGTGTTTGATATTAGGCACCTCACTTGGATATCTTGATTAGATGACAAGAAATATCAAATTGATTATATAATGATACAACAATGGTACAGAAACTGCCTAAAGAATGCTAAATGTTACCCAGGAGCAGACATTTATTCTGACCATATATTAGTTGTAGCAGAGGTACTAATTAAATTGAAAATAGTATGGAAAGGAAAGAAGAGGTAAATTAATATTGAAAAACTAAAAGACAAAGACAAGTGTAGAGAACTAGAGGATGAGTATTGTAACAATAATACGTTAGGAAACGAAGCAGAAAATGTAGAAAGGAGATGGGAAACTTTTAAAAATGGGATAAAAGAAGCAGCTAAGAAAACGCTTGGAGTCAAGGAGAGGAAAAGGACAAAGGAGGAATGAATAACATCAGAAAAGATAAGTAAAATGGAGGAACGTAGGAAATAGAAAACAGTAAATACAGAAGAAGGAAAGCGTAACTACAGGAAGTTAAATAATGAATTAAGAAGAGAAACAGAAAAGGCAAAGAAGAAATGGTTGACAGAAAAGTGTGATGAGATAGAGCAACTGGAGAAAGAAGGAAAATATGACTTAATGTACAAAGAAGCAACAAATATAGTATTCAAAGAAAAGAGAAGGAATAACAGCAATAAGGAAATAGAGGCTACAGATGGCACAATGATATATGAAAAGATGGGAAGAATACATAGAATGGCTATATGATCGGGACAATCGACCAAATGAAGAAGAACTTGAATTAGAGGAGGAAGATATGGTTAAAGGGGATGATAAAGGGGAAACTATACTGAGAAGAGAGATCGAAGCATCACTGAACGAAATTAAAAAATAGAAAAGCAATTGGAATAGACGAGATTCCTGTTGAACTGTTAAAAGCGTTAAATAACAAAGGAAGAATGGAGTTGATTGGATTATGTAATCAAATATACATGACAGGAAAATAGCCAAAGGACTTTAGTGAAATCATCTTAATCCCTATGGAAAAGAAAAAGAACAGCAAAAAATGTGAAGAACATAGGACATTGAGACTAATTTCACACGCAGCCAAAGGCTTACTGCAGATGCTTCACAGAAGGTTATATGGAAAGCTGAATAACTTTATAGGTGAAGAACAGTTTGGTTTCAGGAGAGGAGTTGGAACAAGAGATGCCATTGGACTTCTGAGGGTGATAGGAGAGAGGTACATAGAGAAAAACAGGAAGGTTTATGCTGTATTTATTGACCTTGAGAAGGCTTTTGAAGGCTTTTGACTGTGTCAGATGGGGCAGATTGATGACAATCCTGAAGAAACATGGAGTTGATTGGAGGGATAGAAGGCTAATAAAGAATTTGTATTTAAACCAGAGAGCAAGAGTGAGAATAGGTGAGTTGAGTGAAGAAATTGAATTAGGAAGAGGTGTAAGACAGGGCTGCTCTTTATTACCGACACTGTTCAACATCTATCTCGAAGAAATAATCAATGAAAGTTTTAATGGAAAAAGTGGATTTTTTTGTTGGAGGTAGGAGAGTAGAATGTATAAGATTTGCAGATGATATAGTTGTGATGGGAGAAAGCGAATGTGAAATGATAAAAGTGTTAGATAAACTCAACATGAAACTAGAATTAAGAAGAAGACCAAAAAACTGTGTTGAAAGTTTAGTGCCATATATTGTGGAAATTATTAACCGTTCAATTCTCAGTGGAGAAATACCCCAATTACTCAAATGTGCCAGAATTGTACCTATCTTTAAATCAGGAGATAACACAGATCCATCCAATTACAGACCAATTAGTATATTATCTGCAATTGGAAAACTCATAGAAATGGTAGTAAAAATTAGATTGGTAAATTTTCTGTGTAAAACTAATTACTTTTCCAATAATCAATATGGGTTTCTCCCAAATAGAGGAACTGATAATGCTGTATTTGATACAGTAATAGATGTTCAAAAGACCTTAGATGAAAATAAATTAGCAGCAGGGCTACTCATAGATCTTAAAAAGGCATTTGACCTGGTTGACCATAAAATACTTCTGAACAAGTTAAAATTAGCAGGAATTAGGGGTTTAGCACACAAATGGTTCCAAAATTATTTATCAAATCGAACACAATATGTGATGATTAAAGATACTAAAAGTTTTAAGCAGCAGACAAAAACGGGAATACCGCAGGGCTCAGTACTAGGTCCTATTCTATTTCTGATTTATATTAATGACATACAGTCTCTAACACTAAAGGGGAAATGTAAAGTATTTGCTGATGATATCTTAATAACTTACAAAGGACTATGTGAAACGCAAATTATGGAAGACATAAATTGTGACTTGGACAAGTTATCGGACTGGGCTTTATCTAAAAAAAATTATCATAAATGTGACTAAAACAAAATACTTAATCTTTCATAAAACAGCCCATAAGATAACAGTGGCTAACACTGTTATCCTAAAGGACCAAGTAATAGAGCGAGTCAACTCAGCTAAGTATCTTGGTATAATATTAGACTCAACACTTTCCTGGAAAAGCCATATTGATTATGTAATCAGAAAAATTACCCCTTTGATAGGAATAATGCACAGATTAAGATACAGTAGTTTTTCTCATCAACAATTGAAGTGTATATATTATGCAATGATCCACCCACATCTAACATACCCCATGGCACTACAGCCCTTGAAGGGCCTGGGCCTACCAAGCGACCGCTGCTCAGCCCGAAGGCCTGCAGATTACAAGGTGCCGTGTGGTCAGCACGACGCTTCCTCTCGGCCGTTATTCTTGGCTTTCTAGACCGGGGCCACCATCTCACCGTCAGATAGCTCCTCAATTCTAATCACGTAGGCTGAGTGGACCTCGAACCAGCCCTCAGATCCAGGTAAAAATCCCTGACCTGGCCGGGAATCGAACCCGGGGCCTCCGGGTAAGAGGCAGGCACGCTACCCCTACACCACGGGGGCCGGCACATCTAACATACGCAAGCTTTATTTGGGGAAGATGTAGGAAAGATTACATTAATAATTTGGAAATCCTACAAAAAAGAGCCATCAAAATCATGTATGGATTCCCCTTCCTCAAACCGTCACATGAAGTTTCTTCAGAGTCAAATATTCTGCCATTCCATAAACAAATTGCATTTTCATCAGCAGTCTTTATGTATAAGCTAGACAGGAAATTAACCCATTCTACTGTTAACTTCTCCCATTTTAGTGAAATTCATGGATATGAAACTAGAGGATCATTAAGGATATATCCCTCTCACTCTAATTCAGTAAAGTACGGAGTGAAAGGCATAGAATCATCAATGTTTAGGGAATATAATGTGTTGCCTCCTGTTATAAAGAACTCTAAATCGGTTGTATGTTTTAAGAAAAAACTGAAGGAATATTACTCTTTTACAGATATCTTAATATAATCTCTATATAACTTGCTTTAATTAATACAATAATATATATATTGTCCATATTTAGTATATTACAGCCATGCAATATCTGAATATACTTCTGAAAAACTATGATCCTAACGTGTAAAGAAAAAAAAAAGTACTTGTCACTTTACAGAAAAGCCATTGTATATGAAATTTAATTATTGTGTTGCCTTAAAAAAGTATGTACTGTATTGTCCCTATCACGAGCCAGAGGCTCATGGGACCTTTTGTCACCAATAAAAAAAATTTTTAAAAAAAAGTAGGAAGTTGTCATATTAGTATAGGGGGAGAAGAAATAGGGCAAGTCAGTAACATTAAGTATTCGGGAAGTATGATCAGAGATTATATGTATTGCACGAAAGAAATTAAGAAAAGAATTGCCATGGCAAAAGAAGGCTTTAAGAAAAAATCAAAATTACTTTGTGGACCACTAAACAAAGATTTGAGGAAAAGACTTGTTAAGTGTTATACTGTATTTGGAGCATAGCGCTGTATGGCACAGAGACTTGGACATTGAGAGAGGAAGATGAGAGAAGATTGGAGGCACTAGAGATGTGGGTATGGAGGAGAATAGAACGAGTGAAATGGGAAGACCGGGTAAGGAATGAGGAGGTATTACGAAGAGTTGGAGAAGAACGAAGTATGTTGCAAATCATTAGAAAGAGAAAAATGAACTGGATCGGAGATTGTTTGAGGAGGGACTGTATGGTGAAAGGCAAATGAGGAAGAGGAAGGAAAAAATATCAAATGTTGGACAATATCCAAGGAAATAAATATTCGGACATGAAAAACTTGGCGCAGGACAGGCAACAGTGAAAGAGGTTCATCCCATGACAAGACCTGCCATAAGGCAGAAAACCTAGATGATGCTGATGATGATGATGATGATGATGATGATGATGATGATGATGATGTTATAATAGGTATTTTAATGTTATAATTATTCCTGCAACATTGTCTTTGTCTGGTATATATATGTTTTAGTTATCACATAATCTGTTTAATCTGACATATTACTTACTTGATATGTATTGAAATGTGTCTATTTATTTCTGATAATTGTGCTTCAATATGGAACAAAAATGAAATTTATAGCTTATAATCAAAGGTTTCTTGCAGTATGACTTACTACTTGAGATTTAACAGTAAACTGCTGCTACAATTTGAAGTCTTTGATATATTTGAGAAAAAACCAGACTTATGGAGAAACAACTCCTGGAACCTCTGCTGTGACAATGCACCAGCTAACGTACTACTGTTGATTCATAAACTTCCGACGAAAGTGAAGATAAGTGCACTTCCCCATTCACCATACTCTCCTGGGTGTTTTAAGATGTTTTATGTCACCTTTTCTAGTCAAATTTCAGGAAATCATTCTCCTTTCACCAATTCCATTCATACTCTCTTCATTTGTGTTTCCATCTCTCCATTTTGCTTTCAGCATTCTTCTGTAACACCACATTCCAAAAGCTTCTATTCTCTCTTTCTGAGATCACAATATGAAAATGAAATTGGAATTCAAGATGACAAATTGGGGAAAATATTCATTCATAAAAAAGGGAGTTAGGGATTGGAATAACTTACCAAGGGAGATGTTCAATAAATTTCCAATTTCTTTGAAATAATTTAAGAAAAGGCCAGGAAAACAACAGATACGGAATCTGCCACCTGGGCGACTGCCCTAAATGCAGATCAGTATTGATTGAAGGAGCTAGATATTGTCCATGTATCACTTCCATATAGAGCCACTAGATGGCCCTAATGGTATGCTTTGTAACCGGCAGAAACCTTGAGCTTCCTATTTGGCCAATTGGAAGTGTCTGTAGGTATTTTGCTTTAAAATTGGTAGAATAACATCTGGCTGACATATAGGTATACTGTTGGCTGCAAAACAAGAAATAAACTCAGTTTGGTGTAAAGAGGGAAAATTATTGTTGCAGCATTTCTTTTGTAACATATGTCATTGTCATTTGGTGTAATAAAACTTCCAACATGGTTTGCTGCATTTACAAAACCAAGAGTCAGACTGTGTGTGTTTGTGTTGCCAAAAAGGATTGCATTCACACTGTATCTCGGGGCATTAATTAGAATAAAAGATTTTGTGTGCTTTGGATGATGGAATGTCATACAATGGTTTGTTTCATTCACTTCTTGTAGCTAGTAAATTATTAGCTTGTAACATAGCCATTTTAATTTTCATAAAATGTAGTACTTGGTTAATTTCTTTACAGATTCCAAAATAAAACAGCTGATAAGTGAAATATTGTATTTCTTTCAGCTATTAATTGTTCCTTTTTAATATAGTCCTAAAAAATTCCACTCAGTTCTGTTTCTGGACTACAGTACAGAAAACATAAATTAAAAAAGAAAAAAAAATAGTCACTAATTTTATCTACATTTTTGGAATAGTAAGAAAGAATGTTCTGAGGTAGTGCAGCTCTTTTGAGGCACACCTCCATTGGAGGACAGTAGCTAATAGTGCTAACCACAGAGGTGGACTTTGGAATAGTAAAAGAGAGAATGGAACATTGGGCAGCTGTCAGAAAGGAATTGAGTGACTAGCTTCAATAGCTGAGATATTATGAACGTTTATCCAACACAATTCATTTTTAGGGAAATGTTCTAGTTACTTTCAGCATAGAACTGGGTAATTGTGAGATAATATTATGATGTATAGCAAGTCAGTTATTGTATGCATACTTACGTTATATTGTTTTGATTTCAGGCTTCTGAACGAGTTGGTCGTAATTTGGATTCCACGGGAAACACTCAAATGCTGAGCAAGTTCAATAAAATGAGTTCTATTGCTAAGAATTTGTGTGAAGCTGGGCAGATAGTACAAAAGAACCCTCTGAATTTGTAAATGAGGAGGTCTCCGGAAGAACAGCCTAACTCCATAATTAACAAAATGGGTAAATGGACTATAAAGATTTCAGTCTATTATTAATCATCTAAAGGATAACATTATGGCTCTAAAGTCATTAGCAATGGAAATAATGCAACCTAATGTAAGCATTGTCAATATAAAATAATAAACTTTTTTCCACTAAGGATAAAACAAAAGAATAACATTGCAGTGATTTAGGTTGTTCTTCCATAGATACCCCAATTGTTCATTAAAATAATTGTTAGACCAAAGCTACCGTCTATAGATCCAGCTGAATGTTGCAGAAAGACTGGGAAATGCAAGATGACTGACCATTGGTTTTGTTTTAATAACCTTTTGGTTCTTCAGTCTGCCGAAACTAATTTTGATTAATAACTTTATGAACTACCTGAAAAAGAAAACATATGGTAACAGTATTATTCGTGGAAAAGGAGCAACTTAATTGAAGAACATAACGGTTATAAATTAACTGAGTCAAAACTGAAAAGAGATGGCTTAATTTTATATAATTTTAATCAATAAGAAACTACAGTGCCTGTTGCTCGTTGAGATTTATGAGCAAGGATTAAAGTGGTTAATAATACGAAATGAAATGTGAATTTTAAACTCAATAAATATTAATCCTAAACCTACATACACAATATTAAAAAGATAGAAACACGGGATATAAATATAAAACGATAATGAAGATGTCTGAGTAAATAAACTACAGCGCACAGCAGGTCTCAGTCTCAGCAATACAACTGTGACCTCCAAAACTTTTCTTCAGAATGGCACCCTCATTCTTCAGCTGGCGACATTCATGACGACGAATGTAGCTTCCTGTGACTCCTATTTATGTGTGTAATGAGTAGCCCACAGCCAAAACCACAAGAAAACGGAATTTTCTTTTAAACCATTCGATTTACAAACAAAATGCATATGATGTTTCTTGTAGAAAATTTAATTTCAAGGCCACATAATCCAGTTGTTTTTCAATAGGGTGAACCGTTTACCTGTCATGTTAGTTGATGTAGGGCAAAAATTTCCCCAATTTGGGACATAACCCCTGTAATATTCTCCACTAATTCAAAACATTGAAATATATCAAAATCAAAAATATTTCAAGCTGTATCCTTACCAAATTTCACCTCAATGAGTCAGTAGTTTTCGAGGTTATCCAGAACAAGATCTGTGATGATGTTTTACCTTAACAGCATTATACCAGTTGTAGGCCAAGAAATAATGCAGTCAGTTTTACAGATTTACTTGTACTTTTTTTTTTTTTTTTTTTTTTTTTCCCATCCTGCAGTCAAGTCTGTTGTAATAATATTGTCTATAATGGTACGATTCTTAGTTCCAAAAATCGGTTCTGAGAAAAAAAAAAGTTTTTGCTTAAACAGACTGTGTTTTTATTATATTAGTGTATGAAAATTTACCTTGGGTCAGTCAGACAGAATTAACACACTTTATTTGTGATCAACCCTAACATAGGAAATTGCTCAGAACTATCCAAGATTCAATGACTCATTCCACAAAGAACCACCATATTCTTTTCAGAAAAGTCTACAGTTATGAAAAAATTAGTCAAAACTTGTAGGCTGTTTGTGCCAGGTGAAAGAAGACTGACATCTTTCCTCAGAGGAAAGGATTTTATCAGAACCATTAGCAATTGAAATATAGTTTGACTCGATATAAGAGACTTTACATGTGATAAATCTCATAATTAGACCGTATTGAAGATAATGTATTAAAGTTAAAACCTTTTATTTTATAACCACCTATTCAATACAAAGATAATGCACTAAATTATTTATAAAATATTCATGAGGTACATTGGTTAATAGGACATGTTTCGTTCGTCTTTGCGAACATCATCAGCTATAAATAACAAAGCCTAAGGTCAGGTTTTAACTTTAATATATAAGAGACTTTGGTGGACTGTTTTGTTTTTTACTGAAGAGTGGAGTAAATCTATTTTTATACGGTTTTATATGATTGGTGCTGTAGGTGTCAGTGTTAGATCATGTGTCTGTTCCTTGAGTGTGTTTGATTTGGCCTTAAGGGAGAAAAACAAGAGTCAAAGTGAAGCCCAGCAAGAGATCAGATCACAATTTGTTTATAAGTTATTTTTTCTTATATACTGTAAAAGATATCTGTATTTATTTGCATTATAGTAAAGAGTTTGAATATATTTGTTACAATCATCAATTTTTATTGTGAACTAGGGGCTCTGCCTCCTGTGCCCTTCGGATGGAAATTCCCGGGCTACCTAGCTCACAGTTCGTAGTGGGTTATTAGCTACCATGAAGATTGCTGTCCTTCCTCCATGCCACATGTCTGTCAACTAGAGTGCATTCCTGTATGTCCATCTAAAACCCATCAACTTCACTGAATGGATAATCAAGCAGTGTAGCATGTGATTGAATCAGAGGGTGAACCAGAACATCACCAGACTCCCGATGAATCTTCAAAATATTGGTGTGAATTGCTTTTAAAAATCTACAGTACACTTAAATACGCTTTTCAACACTTAACTCAGAGGCCATGAAATTGACTAAACCAATGAATTGCTGCTGTATAAGAAGCAGTTGTGCTGTATGTTATCATCATCATTAGTTGTTATTAGTTGTTGTTTCCCCTCCTTCCACTCCTCCTCCCTTACCGCTCCTTCCCTCTCCCCTCCTAATCCAACAATGGCCGCTCCCCAGACCTAAACTATCCAACACGCTCTGTTCCTCTTCATCTCGCGCCATAGCTTTACCGCCTTATGTCCCGCAATAAACATCATAGAAACCTGCCCCCACCCTACACGTAACACTGCAACAATACACCACAAATACTGGCACAGTCAACCTCCAAACTCTCAGAAAACGTATTCCTTAATACCAATTTTATATTCTTGTCGATCTGAATACCGGACCTGTGAAGATTACAGATTATTTTGTGCATCTACAGAATGGTGGTGTTAATGAAGCTATGTAATATAGAGAGAGACTTTCAAAAGGTGGTTAAATGAAGAAGTTATATCATGTTCAAGATCATGCTTTCACGTCTCTGCACAGTATTTAAAATACAATTTACCGTTGGTCTTTATAGCTATTGTTGAGAGTGAAGGAGAATTTCCTGTTGTGTATGTTTATCAGGAACTCAAGGGAGACTTCATTAGTTAATCGGAACATAGAAAAAATGATGAACTCTTCTCAGAAGAACTCTTAAGGTTTCACTTTACTTTTTCCTGCCTGCTGGCTCTTCAGAAATGTGTGCGCGTGCGTTTTGTATTCAGGAATCATTCAAGGTGAATATTTTCGCACTGCAAGATGTGTGGTTAAGGTTATTTTTAATATTTATAACTTTTGCTTTCTCAACGATTCATTTGTTTCTACATTCGTCCCTGTTTTTATCTCCTCGTAAGATGTGTATTGTTTAATGTAACGCCTTGTGTAATATAAATGTCTACATGCTAGCCTGTTTCCCACATTTTGGCTGAAGATGACGCCAAACAGCGTCGAAACTAGTTCCAAGTGTAAATATATGTTGTAAATAAACTATAACATTTTTGTATTGAAAAGGTGGACCCTTTTATGTTTCCTATCTTCCATTTATTTATTAATGGGCGTCGTGACCTCATAACTCTATTATTTCCGTGTTGCAACATTGACGAGATGTCCCCATCCCGATCATTTTTCACATGTCTTTAATATGATCTGAAGTGGTAGACCAGTGATCTTCTTCGCCTGATCTATCCATCTACTTGCTGTTCTTCCTCTTCGTCTACTGCCTTCGATTTTGCGTTGCAGAATGATGGTATATGGAAGCTTATTGTAGACTGGCTTAGACCACGACACTAGGCAAGCTACATGGGCCAGGCGGCTATTGCATAATCCATTCGCCCAGGTGTGGTACAGCAAAAAAGCCGCAACTTGACTGAGGCTCGCACTGCATATATAATGATAAGCCAGAATGTGTAACATTTTTATAAAAATGTTCTTTGTAATACTTTAAATTTTACAAATATGTGTTTGATATCATTATTTTTCAATTTTTCCCAAGTTTAATGTAATACTGTTCAAATTTCAAATTCTTGTGGCATTTCACAGAGATAATTGAAAAAAATACCTCCTAAATTGTAATTGAATTTCTCCCAGACTTATAAACAGCTTTTAGCATTCTTAAATTTCTCTATGAAAAAGTTGAGATCAGTTAGGAAAAATAATTTACTCAATATTTTTGGTGTAGGAAATCTGTACACAGGCCGATGCAGTTTCACCATGCTTGGAAAGCATCAGATTACCAATATGTTGGCTGTCCGGTTTATGTTGATAAACTTACGTCATTATTATGCTCATGTAACTATGGTATCAGGTCTGAGGGAAAGGAAATTTGCAACTTCCATTATGTTTATGGATTTTTGGTTTATAAATTTAAAAAATAAAAATTTGAAATTTGAACTTATTACATTAAAATTGGGTGAATTTTAATAATACTAAGCACATACTGTATCTGTAGGATATAAAATAACCCTGATTTAAAGCTAGGTAGAGGGTGTGTGGGCATTTATTATATTTTTTAATATTGAGCCTGCTACTATTTTCTATGGCATTTCCATTATTGAATAAAAACTACTCCAGCAGGAATCGGTTTATGTTATCCTCATTGTTACCATTTTCACTTTCACATCCACGTGGTGATTCTAAAGTTTGTCCATATTTTTGCATTACATTAATCATGTACAAGAATTTCAATCAATCAGTCACAACTAATCAACATTTAGGGCTTGGTCCGTGTGGCAGATTACCTATCAGTTGTTTTCGTAGTCTTATCTTGAATGCTTTCAAGGAAGTTGGAAATTTATCAAGCATCACCCTTGATAAATAATAATTTTTATTTTTATTATCGACTATGATTGTTGTCGTCGAAGTGATAAGGCCAGCAAATATTTGTGCATGCTTATACTGAAGCTTTCATTGGTAATTACTAATACATTTGATTATAATGTGAGTATAAATGATGATTTATTACCCTCACTCCTGATTATAAGTTTGATAATTATATTCGGTGGTTTCTGTGTCAAGAAATTAAAGATACCTGTTAGAGTAAACTGAATTATAGGTTATAAGATTACTTCAAAGAACATAAGACACCAAAGGCAAGATCTAAGTCACGGCCAGTTTTACTCCTGCGCTGACATGATGACAGAGGTAGGAATTTTATGCAACGATGAGGATGTAGCTTGTTCATCAATGGAAAGTATCCAGAATTGTGGAAATGGGCTTGATGTGAATCAGCAAATAACGGAATATCAACAGAAGGAAGAGGAGCATCTCGAGATCGCCAGAGCATTGCTAAAAAGTAACATGGCAGTTCCTCTGAAGAATCTGAAGAAGGAAATTCGGAACGGCCTGGCAAAATTGGAGGAAACTCTAGATGCAGGGGCAACAGAGCAATAAGAACAAAAACCAACAACTGTAAAGGAACCAGAGCTGACTAAAACATCATTATCAATGGCAACCAAGAGGAAAGATGAGATCAAATGGAAAAAAGTCCTTCCCAAAGAGAAAAAGAAGAATGATGAGATAAAAAATACACAACCAGAAACCAACAGAAATGATCATGACGCAGCCACAAAAAGTGGAAAGAAGAGGAAACAAGATCACCCCCAAACGTCGGAGCCGTTCAGAATCTATCCTCATCACACCAATGAATGGTAAGACTTATGTGGATGTTTTGAGAGAAATCCGGAGTAAAGTGAAGCCAGAAGAAAGTGGGACAAATATTCGGTCAATTCGTAAAACAAGAGTGGGCGCTGTTCGTTTGGAATTTAACAAAACCATGCAAAATGAGATCAGGAACATCTTTAGTAAATCTTTGAGAGATGCTGTTGGACAAGATGGTGAAGTGAAAGCTCTGATCCCCCGAACATTGGAAATTCAGGATATGGGTGATGCTACCACTGCTGTGGGTGTAGAAGATGCTGTAAGGTGGGATTTGGGGAATTTCAATGGAGAGATAAAAATTATAGTCACAAAACTGAACAGCAGGGACCAGAAACTCGCCATAGTAGAGCTGGAAGACAAAACAGCTATGAAACTTCTGGAAGCTGGTCTAATCAAAGTAGGATGGCTCTACTGCAGATACGAAAAAGAATCATGGTAGCCCGTTGCTTCGATATCTTTCTTATGGGCATCATGCGCGTATCTGCAAAGGCCCAGACAGAAGTAAGCTTTGCTTCTAGTGTGGAGAAACTGGGCACAAGGCAGCAGGCTGCAAAACAAATCCACGATGTGTAATTTGTACAGACAGTGGCATAGAAGAGAATAAACGAAATCACATACCTGGCTCGGGTGCGTGCATTGTATTTCGTCAAGCTCTTGAGGAGGTTAAAATCAAAAACAAATGATACGAATTATTCAGACAAATGTACACAGAAGTCTGACAGAAAACGATCTTTTGACTCAGCTGATCTTTGAGGAAGGAGCAGATCTACTATTACTCAGTGAACAGTATCATGACAGGGATCACCCAAGATGGTTCGCAGACAACCTTGGAACAGCTGCAATTTGGATACCAGATCTGAGAAAATTTACGGTTAGAGGTTATGGGTGTGGAGACAGATTTTTTTGGGTTCTGATTGGCAGAATAACAATTGTGAGCTGTTCCTTCACTCTGAGTGAGTCTGTGAGTGACTTTCAGCCAAAGCTGGATGGCCTTGAAGATGCACTACAAGGAATGGACAACAAATTGGTGGTTGCTGAAGATCTCAACGCCCAAGCGTTAGAATGGGGCAAACCACATACCGACTCTGGAGGATGACGTATATTGGAGATGGCTGCTAGAACAGATTTGATAGTCATCAACATTGGAAACGTGCCAACCTTCCGGCGACCAGGCTGTAGGGGAACAATACCTGACATTACATTTGCATCCGAAGATATTTCATCAAGGATCACTGAATGGTGAGTGACAGGGCTATACAGGAAGTGATCACCAATACATCATTTTTCATGTGCTCCAAGAAGGTCCACAGCTAAGGAATATGTCGCGCAATTTACCAAACCAACAATGGAATACAGCAAGTACAGTTAAAGAGAAACTTCTTGATACACTACATAGAGAAATGGAGGACATATCAAGAAAATGCTCTGGTTATACAGGAAATGAAATGGTTAACATATGTGTCGAACTCGCCATGCGACTCCTTCAATAAGCACGTGATGCATCTATGACTAGAAGGAAATCGCAAAACTGTAAACGTCCAGCGAACTGGTGGACTGCAGAAATTGCGGATGTGAGGAAACGTTGTCTACGACTGAGGCACAGAGCACAGAGAGCTAGAGGTAGCCAGGAAGATGTCTCACTCACAGCAGAATATAAATCGGCAAGGAAAGAACTCCGAAATACAATCAAGAGAAGTAAAACTGACAGATGTTGGGCAATGGCTAAGGAAGTAGATGACAACCCATGGGGACTGGGCTATAAGGTCGTCTTGAAGAAACTTGGGGAACTATCAAATCCAATCATGGATCTGCAAACCATGAAAGAAATAGTGGCTAATTTGTTCCCTGATCATCCAGAGAGGATTGCTGATGAAGATGTAAGGCAACCAATTGACACCACTTTTCACCACAGAAGAACTGCAAAGAGCCATTAGTTTTCTCAGAAATAAGAAAGTCCCAGGGCCAGACGGTATACCAGCCGAAGTGCTGAAGATAACGGCAGAATTCTGTCCACAGTTGATGCTGATACGTACAACAATTGCCTCATGACATGTATTTTTAGCTATTGATGGAAAAAAAGCATGGTTAGTTTTGATCAGCAAAGGGAAGTCTGGTGGGTATAGACCACTGTGTATGCTTGATACTGCAGGAAAATGTTTAGAGAAGCTCCTACAGCCCAGAATACTCTCAGTAGTTCAGCAAGCTGGGGATTTGTCACCTTGTCAGCATGGCTTTCAGAGAGGCCGTTCGACAGTTGATGCAGTATTAGAAGTCGTGAACACTGCAAAAAGAGCACAAACGGGCAATCATTATTCCCGTAAAGTGGCACTTCTTGTGACCCTGGATGTGAAGAATGCTTTTAACTCAGCAAGATGGACGGACATGTTGGAAGCACTTCAAGAAACATTCAAGCTTCCAGAGTATCTCATGAGAATATTGAAAGACTATTTGAAGGATCGTTTACTGCTGTATAGTACAGAGGGTGGCCAAAAGACTAAACGGATTGCAGCTGGTGCAGCACAATGATCCATCCTTGGCCCAGACCTCTGGAACATTACTTATGATGGCTTACTGCGACTAGAGATGCCTGGAGATACAACACTTATAGGTTACGCTGATGATGTGGCTGTCTGATAGTGACCCGTGATCTGAAATTGGCGCAACTTAAACTGAATCAAGTGATGCGATGGGTAAAGGGATGGATGAAACCACAGACTAACACTTGCTGATCATAAAACGGAAGTTGTTCTTTTGATAAGAAAAAGAATTGTGTCGTTTCAAGTTGGACGGTGACAGACAAGGCAGCGAAATATATGACCAAACTTAGCCAACTGATGGGCAATAATATCAAAGGCCCAAGATCCAGCAAACGACGACTTCTGATGTCAACAGTCCAATCAGTACTTCTGTATGGCTCCGAGGTATGGGCTGAATCGCTGAAGACAGGAAAGTATAGGAGAATGATAGCTGTGGTACAACGAAGAGCAGTGTTGTGAATAGCATGTGCATGATATAGATGTTGATTCCGATAGGAATCTGAAATATTTGTCCTGAATGAGTAAATTTATAATACCAATATAAATGGTCCGTTATTGGACATTATAAATTTTCCAGCTAACTCATTCCTGGTTGCCAGAGTTTTTCCCCCATGTGGTAGGTTGGGTCGTCAGTTGGTACCTAGCACACCTGCCAAGATGCATGGTTAGTGCATACCGTGGAGGCCACAAAGTCTCTCATAGTGCATTGGCACTGTCGGTGGCTTCAAGTAGCCTACACAGTGGCCTCCATGGTATGCACTAGCCATGCGTCTTGGTAGGTGTGCTAAGTACCAACTGACAAGCCCAACCTAGCACACAGGGGCGAAACGCTGGCAACCAGGAATGAGTTAGCTGGAAAATTTATAATGTCCAATAACGGACCATTTATATTGGTATTAGCATGTGCATATCATATGGTATCCGAACCTGCAATCCTTACCGTAGCTGGAGTAGCACCTATTGATTTACTTGCTTTTAAACGACAGGAAATCTGACGTACTCAAGGAGAACTCTGACAGAAACGCGCAAAGAAGTTAGCCCGTAGCCGTTGAATGGAGCGCTGGAAATAGGGGCAAGGAAGTGAACCTCGAGGGAAATGGACAAAGCAAATAATACCATGTTTAAATGATATGATTGAACGGACTCATGGTGAGGTAAATTACTACATTACTCAGCTTCTAACAGGGCATGGATACTTCTGTAAATTTTTGCACAAATTGAACATAGCCAGTAGTCCAAAATGCATATACTGTCGTGATATAGATGACGTCCTACATACTTTCTTCGTGTGTGATCATTGTTTGACTGAAAGAAGTATTGTGGAAGCTGAACTCTAAGCACTGACGCCAGATAATATTGTGCTTGTGATGCTGAGGAATCAGGAATCTTGGGACAGGATGACAGAATATGTGGAAAGTATCCTGCGCCAGAAGAAGAGGGATCTGGATGCTTTTGAACATCAGTGAAAGAGGAATGAAGGAATAAGAAGTCTGAATGACTAAAAGCACGACACTGCCCTGAAGTAATGCAAGAGCGGTTCCGGGGTAGAAACAGGCATCGTGGGAAAATGGGTGTGTGGTTTTAGTGGGTAAGAATGCCACACACTTGTGGAGTGTGGACCCTTCACGAGTGTCTCATGTAAGATTTTCCACAATCCCTCGCAAAAAATAAAATATATATATATAATTATTATTATTCCAGTCACATTCCTCTTACTACAAATGAAAATTTGTCCCAGTTTGTCCTCTTGTCATCTTCATATCATTTAGTCGAGCAGCTCATCTCCTTACTCCGAAGTCTTCCCAGCCCAAAGTTTGCAACATTTTTGTAACATTACTCTTTTGTTGGAAATCACCCAAGACAAATCATGTTGCTTTTCTCTGGATCTTTTGTAATTCTTAAATCAAGTAATCAAGTATTCCTGTATAATCCAAAGCATTTGACTTTTTGGCATAAACACTGGTTTTATGTAAAAGTGCATAATTATTTTTAAAATATGTAGTTTTCTACAAAATATGTCATAATCATTAGTAAGTTCGCTCATTGCTGAGCGTCAAGACCTCATAACTATTATTTTTGTGTTGAAACCTTGATGGAATGCCTCCATCCAGAGAGATTTTCAGTTTTTAAAGTACTCTACATACCCTTCCATTTTTCACTAAAATTCATATGACTGCCACTTGTGCTTGCCATCATCCTACCTTTACCTCCATACTCAAATACTCAAGAACCAAGAAAAGAATACTTAACAGAACTCAACCTACAACCGTTAGGTTTAGATTCCACATTTTTTTTAAAACTGGGAATCCTGCAACTATGATCAACAAACACATGAAGCTACAAGCTTGCTTGCTTCATGCATTTATTTCTGCTTCCGCCATTCGGAGGCTGCCAAAAAGACAAAGCTTACATAAAAAGTTAATTGACAACTACAAGGGTCGTGTGTATAGCTTCTTCACTACATGGAGTGGATTAAGCTGGATGTCTTTCCTATGCCTTTATTTTTGAATTGGAGTAATTTGTGGTAAAAACTACATCTAAAACTTGTCATAGTTAGAAAATACCACATCATCTTTGCTAAAACCATTATTTTTATTTATTTTATGAAATACTTCCTCTCATGCAGAGGCTGCCTTGCGACAAAGTATACTTGAGTATGTACTTGAGAAATGTTGAAGGTAACCTTATTATAACAGTGATTTCTTAGAATTATCAGTGAGCCCCTTAAGGCTATGAAAGCAATCTCCCGTAACGTTGTAACTGGCAGAGACATCTGTTTCCAGAAATTAGCGGCAAAAACGGGAATCGTTCCCCTTGCTCCAATCATCAGACCTACTATGTCGATTTCCTCTATCTGATATTTCTCCCTGTAGTAAGGAATTGTTGGTAAGTAAATATTCCTCTTCTCGAGGTTAACGTCTGAGGGCTGCGACTTATGGCTTTCAAAGCAAATTGTGGGGTTGATTATGTAACCTCTCTTCTTATTCTTGAAAGCAATGATGTTGATCCTTCTGTGGCTTCCGTTGTCCACTAAGCCATGAACCTCTCCAAATACCTGGAAACCATGGTCTTTCAGCGTTGACGCAATTAACGAGCGGATGTTATGATGACGCATATTCCTTAAAAGTTCACCATGAGGACAAGATCCCAGAACATGCGCAAGAGTTTCAATCTCCTTGAGGCAGCGCCTGCAAAGGGAATCGTTCTGAGATCTTCCTGGTACCGATCTAACTGCTGAAATGTTTGCTGTCATCTTTAATTGCTTCACGCCATTCACTACATGATAAGCCTTGATGGTCTCGAATCCAGGAGTTGGCAGGAGTATATTCATTGTACAAACATACACCTCTTTACACCACTCACAGAATGCCCTTTCTCTCAGTACTCTTCTCATTTTCCTGGCATCAGCAAATTGTCAGATGGAGGGACATTGAGGGATTGTAGTGAGAGAGTTATTTCTTCTTTCAGATTTCTTGTAGCACGGATGTATTCGTCACCTGAGCTTAATAGTACCTTACAGATGTTAATGTGCTGAAGATGAGCTTCCCAAGTGACGCAGAAGAGTCCCAACTCCTTATATTTTTTCTCAGTGTAGACCATTCCATTAGGAATGTCTGCAGGTATTTGAAGAATTTCCTTAAGAGCACAAAAATAAATGTTATCACCTCGTTCTATACAGTTATTTTTCATTATTGCAGCAATAACAAAAAGCATATTTGTTCTCGTTAGTGCATTTATGCCTTTGTCCATTCATTGTCGACAACCATCGTTCATCTGGTATGGTGAGAGGATTGACGTTTCAGCTTTTCATGTTCTCTCTTGTGTTTTTGGAAACCACTTAAATACTTAGATTTACCAGTACTTGAACTCATAATATAAACTTGTGCACACATCACCAAGTCACCATCTGAACTGATCGCAACTGATTGTGGATTATCAGCCTGGCCTGATTCTAAATGCAGGTCAGTGATTTTCCCTTGAAAGATGCAATGCAGTGTAGCCAACTAGTGTTAGCCTAAAGTTGCCAAATTCTGAATTAAAAGTTACTAAATCGAATTAACCACCCTAATCCAGTTATAGTTTATGTGTACGATATTTAATATTTTTTTTAAAAAAATTTACGTACCTATTCAGAAGAAAAATAATTCTTAATTTTCCAGCTCTACAGCAGACGATGAAGGTCTCACAAGATCTGCACCGGGCCGTGTTTACGCCGATATATACCAATTTTACGCATAACATTTTCCGTTTGTACAAGTAACATGTTTTTCCTAAAAACCTTTACTGTATTCCTGCAATGTAGGATCACTGGAACAGTTGAACATTTATGCCAATTCCTTAGTTTTGTAACTTGATGGCTTCCCCATGATACATTTAATTCACTAACACTTCTAAGAACAATTTTAAGAACACTGTCTCTACAACTACAAACAATAAGGAAACACTATGGTATATTATAACATTATTGTGTCAAAACCCGACTATTACCATATGAGGCCAACTTCATCCGAGTTCCTCGACTTACTGTGTTGATATTTTATTTCAGAGATTGGCTGTTGATGAGAATAACAGACAACAGTATACTTAATCTATCTCCAAGTAGTGCAGTCAACTGGGAGGGGTTGCTCACATGCTACCAAATAGTTTACAATGTATTAAACTCTATTTTTAATTCTGTATACCAAAATAATCCCCTGTAAGGTTTATAATGCTAGTTGCTTTACGTCGCACCGACACAGATAGGTCTTATGACGACGATGGGATAGGAAAGGGCTAGGAGTAGGAAGGAAGCGGCCGTGGCCTTAAGGTACAGCCCCAGCATTTACCTGGTGTGAAAATGGGAAACCACGGAAAACCATTTTCAGGGCTGCCAACAGTGGGGTTCGAATCTACTATCTCCCGAATACTGGATACTGGCCGCACTTAAGCGACTAAGGTTTATAATTGTCCACCTCTGTGGTGTAGTGGTTAGTGTGATTAGCTGCCACCTCTGGAGGCCTGGGTTTGATTCCCGGCTCTGCCACGAAATTTGAAAAGTGGTACGAGGGCCGGAACAGGTTCCACTCAGCCTCGGGAGGTCAATTGAGTAGAGGTGGGTTCGATTCCCACCTCAGCCATCCTGGAAGTGCTTCTCCATGGTCACCCACTTCTCCTCCAGGCAAATGCCGGGATGGTACCTAACTTAAGGCCACGGCCACTACCCTCTTCCTTGTTTATCCCTTCCAAGCTTCCCATCCCCCCACAAGGCCCCTGTTCAGCATAGCAGGTGAGGCTGCCTGGGAGAGGTAGTGGTCGTCCTCCCCAGTTGTATCCCCCAACCCAATATCTCATGCTCCAGGATACTGCCTTTGAGGCGGTAGAGGTGGGATCCCTCGCTGAGTCCGAGGGAAAAACCAACCCTGGAGGGTAAACAGATTAAGAAAGAAAGGTTTATAATTGCATGCGAGCTTAGAACTGAATCTGATGCTGGTTAGAACATTCAAATATTATCAACTCGTCCAGAGGCAGATCCAGGGAGGTGCTAAGAGAGGCTTTAGCCTCCCCCCTCCCCAACCTCTACCTCCCTTGTTAAATTTAAAAATTATTTTTGTTGAATGGAATTAAATTTAACAGCATAGCGTATTATGTTCTGTATTCCTTTTCTTTTATTTGTTGAACTTTGCATTCTTTATTCATTAAATGTTCTCCAAAACTGTTATTTACCTTAGTTATCTTTGATTTTATAATATATTTCATTTGTATATCTATTATCCTGTAATTTACGTGGTTAAATGTAAGAAAGGGTCACGAGCCCTGACTTCGCCACTGCTAAAGTCAAACATAAATAAAAAATAAATAAGTAAAGAGAAAGTGTGATCACTTATCTGCGCGTCCGTACACTTGCCATTGTCTGAGGCAGGTACCACAGCGTCTGGCCGAAACTGTGACATAGCAGTCACTAGCTGATTTAGTTGCTAATGCATGTACCTCATGTAGTGCACAGAAGTTCTTTATTTTTAACTTTCATGAATCTGTGGATGTCTATGTGACATTAACTTGATTGAAAATAATGCTTCAGACCTCCACTTAATAAAATTAAGGCAATCCGAAGGTCATTGCGTATTGTTTATTCATTTTGAATGGCTGAATCTATTACAAACGCCAGCTCACTGCTCAAAAACCCCGAAGTTTTTCATTAATAGTAGTCATGAATAAATTTCACCTCTGCGACCCTCTTCGAATTTGGTAAGATACTGCTCATGTTTACAACACTAGGTGTGGCACTTTGGCAACAAATGATTAAATATTTCATGTAGTTAGTTCTTTTATTGTTAGTATGGCATTTTAGTGAGTTTCTATATTCTGTTAGTACATTCATATTGCTGTGAAAGAGGCATGTCTTGTTGTATTGTAATGGGTTGTATGTCGGGTTACAAGGAGCAATAATGAAGCAAAACATTCTTTCTATACCACCCAAAAAACCAGAGAGACATATTTTTGAAGTGGAAAAATGATGTTTCCCAGAAGGACAAAAATCTCGGTGTAAAGTTCTGTGTGCTGATCATTTTCATGACAAGTACCGCACATTATAAAGGCTGATAAATTTGTGAATAACGGCAAAGAGACGGAACTTCTGCGACTTGAGCTGGCTGTCATTGACCATAAGGATGAGGAACATGATAAAATGTAACGACTAGCTTCTGGTGAGGATGAGTACCGAGAATGAATCCACAATAATAGTGAGAATACAATAATTGCATCTACACCGTGGGAGTAGAAGTGGTACTGGAGCAGAAGTTTGTGCTCTGTGTTTATCTCTGATGTTTTCATCAACACTTCCACTGGATTTGATCTTAAAAGGTAATTTAAACTTAGGCCCTATAAAGCAACCCATCAAAACTCCAGGTCATCATTTTGGAGAAAAATATCTTCCACAGTGTAAGAAATGCTGATGCTTGTTGACCCGACCCTGCTCATTGTGGAGATAATAGCATGAGCACAGTATTATTATTTTACCTTACTTTTACAATATGCTTTACGTTTCATCGACACAGATAGGTTTTATGGTGATGATGCGATAGGAAAGTATGTAATAGACAATGGGCGATAGGAAAGGTCTAGGAGGGTGATGGAAGCGACTGTCACCTTATAAGGTACTGCCCTAGCTTTGGCTGGTCTGAAAATTTAAATTTGGTACCAGCTGAAACTGAAGAACTTGACTGTTAAAAATGGTTTGCATGGTTGGATGGGATTAAGAGGAGAAATTCCAATTTATATGAAGGGTCTTAGAACTATAGTGGTGTAAATAAGGACTTAAGAAAAGGAGAAATTTCAAGAACAGAGCAGTGTATATAAGGACTTAAGGAAAGGAGAATTTTCAAGAGCAGAGCAGATTTTAAATTTTAGTATGTAGTGACTAACTTTTTTTTTAAATATAGGCCAAAGGCAGGCATTTATACAAGTGGAGGCACATGCTTCCCCTAGTGCACCACCACTGCATTGTCATACATAGGAGGCTTGCCAGTGGTGTCTCAACGGCGCACTAGCGCGTGCGTCTTGGAAAGGTGTAGCATTCCAACTGATGAGCCCGCTGCTACACTGGAGCTAAACGCTGGTAGTTTCACGACTGAAAAAGACTTAAGAGCTTAAATGGTTTTAATAGGTTTTATTAATTTTATGATTTGAATATTATTCTATTTTTAAAGTTTTACTAAATGACATAGTAAGTGTAAGTGAACAGTATAGACACAACAATATTTTAACGATTTCAAGATTTATGTACAATTTGTTCTGTCGATGACTGTATTGTACAAATGTATCAAATCCAAGGATTTAGCTAGATGTTTGGGCGCTGCTGAAGAAGCGAGTTGTAGCTCTTGAAACATGTATGGTAGATAATTGTAGAAAAATGTAAAGTATTGACAAGGCGGAAAAATGTTTCATAGAAATTGAATATAAGTCAATACGAACAAGATTGAACCAATATGGTTAAAATAATCAAATTGGCCATTTTGCAGGATATTGGCAGAATCCTGTTGGAGTTACAATCGTCCTCAAATAGCACCAAGGGGCGCTGTTAATATTTGAACAGTACTGGGGGGTGTAGCTAGAGGATTCGATCCCAGCCGCTTTTCAATCCCGTAGTTTTCGGGATTAAATTTTTGGGATCCCGAGATTTTCGGTATTGACGTCATTTTTAAAAATTTGCAAAATGGACTGCGTAAAGTGAAACTCTCTGTGCATTTGAATAATCCAGTGCAGTTGGAAGAGTCCGATTTCGAGTTCATCGATGAAATCATTGAAGTCTTGGCTTCAGTCAAATTAACTGTAGAAGCACTCTGTCGTACTGATGCGAATTTATGCACAGCTGAAGCTGCCCTTAAGTTTCTTTTTAAGCAGTTAAATGACAATAACTCCGAGTTAGCTTCTAAATTCAAGATACATTTACAAAGGCGCATGAAAGATCGCCGAAGAAATGAGTTGAGTGGCGTATTATGCTACCTACAAAATCCTCATAGTGACAATGTGGCATTGGCGTTCGATGATGAAATAAAACTTACATTTTCGAGTCCGAGCAAAGTCCTGATAAAATAAAAATAAAAAACAGATTGTTTCTTTAATGGAGATATTAAATAGTAAAAGAAATGATGAAGAGGAAGAACAAAATATGCAAGTCGAGCCCATGAATACAGAAATTAAATTAGTAAAAGAAATGATGAAGAGGAAGAACAAAATATGCAAGTCGAGCCTATGAATACAGAAAAATGTGATTTGATGCTCAAAGAAACGTTTTGTCTCCTGAAGCATTAAATGAAAATTAATTTACCAGAATTGTTAAGAAGGAAATGAACCTATACGGATCTTCAAATTCTACCCGGAGCTATAACCTAGAGCAGGCTTATAATATTTACTAACGATTCCTCCAACCTCCATCGAACCTGAACGCACTTTCTTAGCAGCTGCATATACGTAGTACCGGTATGTCCGGAAAATACGTATAAAAGTTGAATAATAACTTTATTTGACAATTATTCAGGTATTACAATATGGTCTCCTTCAAAGTACTCTCCCTGAGACAAGATGCACTTCTGCCAACGCCGTTTCCACTGTTGATAACATTGTTGAAAGGCTTCAGTTGTGATGCTGTTCAGTTGCCGTGTCGTTTCTCCCTTGATGGCTTCCACATCACCCAAGTGCCGCCCCCGAAGCACCATTTTGCATTTCGGGAACAGGAAGAAGTCACAAGGGGCTAAATCGGGTGAATAAGGCGGGTGGTCTGACACGGTGATTGAACTTCGGGCCAAAAACTCACGCACAACGAGCGACGTGTGAGCGGATGCATTGTCGTGATGAAGGATCCACCTGCCCCCTTGTGCCAAATCCGGTCGAACTCGGGCCACACGAGCTCTGAGACTTGATGATGATGCGCTGTTCCTCAATCAGAGAGAGCTCCATACCGACGGCAGGTGAAAACGGGTAACTTTCAACAAGCAGCCGCACATTGCTACTGACACGCAGAGCTCTCCAACCATAGGGAGTAGAGATGGGGAGATTCTGAACGAGTGATTCAAAATGAACAAATCATTGCACTGAACGATTGAATCATGATTCAGTGAACGAAATGAATCGACTCGTTTGTGAATCGAAATCTGAATCGAGAGATGGCAGCCGCAACTCGTTCCTTGGTTCCTCGTTCGTTCTGATTCATATCGCCAAATCGGGTATCCACCATTTTTGAATCAATGACTACTTGTGAAGAACGACTGTTATTTTTTATTTAATCTGAACTAAAAGTCCGGTCCACAAGTCAAATACTCCTAACCTAACCTTACAGGAAAAAAAATATTTTTTTAATAAGAAATTATCACGTAGTTACAAGTCACACACTTCTCGGAACTTTAATATACACTCAACTTCCAGCTCGTTGCGAAATGTTAGGTTAAGTTTATCTCAAGGTTCCCGTTCACGTTCTTGTTCTCTGAACTAACGTGTGAAACAAGGCGACAAAATGTTCATATCTACTATAAATTTCAAATTCGATTCTCCTATAGTTTCGAATGGTAGCTACTTAAGTTTGGAAAGGATTAGTCAGACAGTTGTGTAGCATTTTTCGACTGTAACCTCTAAAAAAGGATAGTACTCTTGTTAATATGCTATCAATTATTATTATTATTATAACTTGAACATTTCACTTCTTGTAACCTGCAAACATGTAAAGCAGTAGCAGTAATAAAGAACATAACGGAATGATTCATCTGAGTCCATGGTTTCGCTTTCGGCTCTCCGTCACGTGGTATTGGAATGAACGAATCAAATGAACGAATCATTTTAGTGAATCGGTTCAAATGAATCGGTTCTTCTGAAAGAATCAGATTCCCCATCTCTAATAGGGAGCGTCCGAAGCAGTTCTGAGATGGGCCAATCGATTTCCGCCAACTAATGAAAACTAAAATTCTCCTCTAGAGGATTAATTTAGAAGGCAAAGGTTGGCATTACACATTCAGTTGCGTGGTACAGCAAATTCAAAACACAACACCGTTATCGTTGCGCGCGAACGGACCTTGGCCACGGTATGTAATAGTGCTTGTTAGACGAAAATTTGTAGAGATTCTTTCGCATTGAACGAGATTTTTAATCCAGTTTTTTTGAGAGTCGGTGTGAAATTATAATTATGCGCGTTCTTAGTGTGAAGAAATAGTATTATGATTATGAACGTACTTCACATTGAACTACCTAGCTGTTGCGAGTAAACGTCTGTGTGATTGTGCTTCTTACCTGCTGTTTGGAATAAATAAATTCAAAATATAAACTGTGTGCATTATGCTGTGTTTTACCTTCATCCTTTCCTTCTCGTGTTTTCCATTCCCATACATAAAAGTCGTGGGAAAGGGTTCAACGAACGAACGAAAGAATGAGGTTATGTTAGATCGTGATTTAGGCAAGTATGAGCGTTTTGGGGTTTTATATGAATTGCATTAACATTTTCAGTAATCAATGTTGCATTTATCACTTAATAGATGTAAATTTACATTAAAATGCGAACGGTGAAACAACGATACAAGCAAGCGTTATAACAGTATTGCCAACATACAAATACGGTAATTGCAATTTACTTTTCAAGTAAAAGACACGAGAGAAGCTTTAGATACAACTTTCCTACCGAAATACAATCATTATCTCTATCACAGTTACAATTTTAACAAAGTAACAACTACCATCATCATGTTTACTACGAGGTACTATCGTGGGATTTATTTCCTTATGTTGGCAGAGAGAAAGTGGCCACTGTAGCTTCCATGACCTGTTTTCTCAGCCAACTTTATTATACAGGAGCATCGCCCTCTACTATGGCTGCGCTAATACGCCTTCTCATTCGTCCAGTTATACATGTAAACGAGCGAACACGGTGTAGTTACCAGTTCAGGCGCTTGGGGCGCTGGCAAGCTGGCATTAGTCTGCTTTACGAGACTATTTCAGCGATCATTGCTAAGAGTGCCGGAGTAATTTGAGCCTGTGTTTATGTTACTTTGTGGTTTTCGTTGTTCGTGGACCGTCTTATGCTTATGTTCATAATATGGTTTACTGTTGTGTACCTTTATGTAAAAGCAAAAGCAGATCGGGAAATGGGATTTCATTTCATGAATTTCCTCTCAAGGAGCAACAACGTCAAGAATGGTTAAATATTATTTCAAGGAAGGATTTCTCGCCGAATTTCACTTCAAGATCATCGGTAGTTTGTAGTGTACACTTTCTGGAAAGTGACTTTTGTTCCGGTTTAAAAGTAAGGCGTCTGAGACCCAATGTTGTTCCTAGCGTTTTTCCCGCCTATCCACCACACAAGCTTCCTGCTGAAAAGCAGATTAGGCGTAGTATTCATAAGTCACCAATTACTCACAGAAGCAAGAAAAGGAAGTGTGATGAAGGCTCTGAATCCACTGGCGGACTGGGCGAGGATTTACGTGAAAATGAAATTCAGCTGACTGTCAGTTATTGTTCAGTAGGGACACAGACAAATTCTGACCTTGAAAGTAGGTTGTATAAGGCGGGAAAAGAGAAAGCAAACCTTCGAATGAAATTGTGGCGGGCTAACATGAAGATAAAAGTGTTAGAGGACAGACTAAAGTTAGCACATAATAAGCTAGAACAATATCAGAATAAGTATTACGATTCTTTAACCTCCGTAATTGAAGCACAGCAAAATGACGCCAATAAATCTGATCTCAAAGCATGCATTTTGCTAGACATGCTGGAGAATTTTCGCAAAAAACTACCAAGATGGTCCGAGAATATGATAAAGCAATGCGTGATTTTTCAATCTGTCTCTCCTAAGGGCTATAGATTTGCGAGAAACTATATGCTTGCCATACCGAGTAAATCTACACTTTCGCGCTATGTAGGAGATATAAACTGTGAGACTGGTATAACACCCTTAATAAAGGAGCGCCTCTCAGCTGAGAGCCAGCGCCTAAATGAATCGGAGAGATTGTGTTCATTGGTAGTCGATGAAATGTCCATCAAGCAACAGATGTTATACGACAAGAAACTAGACTCCTTCTTTGGGCAGAAAGACACTTCATTCCATGTTGAACAAATAAAAACCACTCAAGATGACTGTCATGCATGTGAAAAGAGAAATCCAGTTACCCTGGCCAATAACCTTCTCTGTTTTTTTATTTCTGGTGTGACTACTAAATACAGACTACCAGCAGCATTCTTCTTCTCTAAGAGGCTTTCAGGTACAGAGCTACATACTTTGACACTCACAACAATAAAGGAAGTTGAAGCTTGTGGCTTTTTCATGTTGCGCATTGTGAGTGATAATCATAAGACGAATGTCAGCATGATGAGAAGAATGTCTTCTTCAAAAGAAATCAAACCGAAGATCTGTCATCCTGTTAATAGTGAAAGGCCTCTTTTTCTTGCCTTCGATCAATGCCACATTCTAAAAAACGTAAGAAATTCCTTACTTAAAAAATCTATGTTTGATGGTTCCCAAGACATAAGTGGTGATTTTATAAAGAAACTGTATGAGATTCAATCAAAAGAAACTGTGAAACCAGTTCCTTTTCTTACTCGCAAGCACATTGAGCCGTCTAACTTTGAAAAAATGAATGTGCGGCGCGCGAAAGATATTTTCTCGACTGAAGTAATAACAGCCCTAGAATACTTAAAAGACCATTCATATCATAAAGATGCGCGCGATTTTGTTAATGCAGGTGCCACTATCAAATACATGATATCAATAAAGAAATGGTTTGATATACATGAAGCCAGTAGCCCACATGTAGCAACATTGCAGCCGGACAAGATGCATTTCTTCAGCTTGGATGACGAAAGATTGGAGTGGCTGGAAAATGATTTTCCCCAGTACCTCAAAGAACTTAAGACCGCCAGTGAGAAAGCCGGAAAACAATTTCTCAGCAAGGAGACGTATGAGGCCATTCTGTTAACGACAGCATCAACAGTGGGTTGTGTCAAGTACCTTCTTCAGTCAGGATTTCGTTTCGTACTGACCCGAGCATTTAACAGTGACTCTATAGAGATGGTTTTTAGCGCTCTGCGGCAAATGTCAGGCAGCAATGACATGCTGGATGCTAGAGCTGTCATTTTCAGTCTCAACCGAATTTTGAAAACGGGAATCTTAGCTATTCCTGCAAGCAGTAACGTGGAGGTGGAGTCTGGCACTTCTGTGATCGGAAATGCGGAAGAGAGAGTTCCAAACACGCCCCAAGGTCAACGCAATGTAGTGCATTTACCAGATCAAGTTACGCGTATCCTTGAGGATATGCACAAGTCCCCTGGTAAAAGTTACTTCTATAGTTACGGTAGCTAATGTTTAATTATATTGTACAATAACTATTTCTTTATTGTTGGTCTGAGGCACGATTTAAAACCCGAAAATTTTCTCTTTCAGATCTGGGCTACCCATCTATGAAGTTAGCATGCCTGTCGTATATAGGAGGTTTTGTTGTTCGAAAAGCACTCCTAAAAATCAAGTGTGACTTCTGTTTGATTCTGTTGACAAGACCGAGGTGTTCATCAGTGCTAATGGACTTGATTTATAAAAGAGATGAAAACAGCAGGCTGCAGTACCCATCTGATTTGCTGCTGTGGATTTTGAAAATTATTCATGATTTTGTATTGAAAGCACAACCGTTTATGCATAAAAATCCTGGTGCGTCTATGTGCGACTATTTAGTGCCTGTTTTGCGGGATTCTCCTCACTTCAGTTGTCCTGAAATCGGACATTCACAGTTAATTAGTGAAGTTATTTGCGAGTGTGCTATTCCTGTATTTTTAAATAGCATAGCCACATCAACAACAGAGATCTTTGAAAGACCGAAATACTTGAACTCGAAACCCTTAAACAGAAAGGTTCTGCGTATGTAGCTCTCAAACAGACAGGTGTTTGTATCTTTCCTGTGGTACCGTTGACATTATTTTTTACGGCTTTTTCCGTTGCGGAGAGACAGGCTCTTCATTGAATTATTTATTAAGATGTAAGATGTGATTTAAATATGTTCACCGAGTGATTGGCTAAATATTTAAAAAGATGTATATAAATTACTTTACATGTGCTGTAATGGACAATCGTGTTTGAATGCCAGCGAAACAGCGCTCCGCGGTTAAAATGGGAACTAGGCCCATATCGCTCATATCGCTGTATTGGGAAGGCGTATTAGCGCAGCCATAGTAGAGGGCGATGACAGGAGTGACGGATCTATTTCTCTTACATGATCCTTGTCTCCGACTCGAACTGAGCGTTGAGAAGATTGGCGACAACAGCAGTGCCACCTGGCGGCGCCTCCACGATACGTGATACGTCACCCCGACGGATTTATATGTATTTTCCGGACACACTACGTATGTGCAACAAATTGAGAAGCAGACTTGATGATGAGACACTGGACACGTTATTTCTCAGATCATATTTTCGCAATTCAAATTAGAATGTTTCTATTAAATTAGTTTTCTTTATATTTACGAGAAATGTGAAATGTGACATTGTTATTTTGAAATACTTTTTGCTAAGAAACTTTCTACCTACTTATTACGTTGTTACATGAAAGTCGTCTATTTAGTCTAAGTTCAGAGAGATTGTAGTTAATTTCCAAAGTTTATTTGCATAGTTTGTTACTTAAGGTTTTTTAATTTATGTAAGTTTAAAGATATCTCACTGATTCTTGGAAAAGAATAATTTTAACATAGGGACTGAGTGATTTTAAGTCTGATTAGTTAGAGTGATTACACTAGCTAGGTGTATACCGTAAAATATGTTGATTATGTCTAAATTTTGATTCGCTAATTAAACAGGTGATTTCTGTAAGAGGTTCTTATTTCTTATTTGTAACCTTCAATCCCGGAATCCCGGGACTGACCCAGTGTAATCCCGAAATCCCGGGATTAGAAATAAGTGCCGGGATCGAATTCCGTAGGTGTAGCCCAGTATTTCACACCATAAGGTGTTTTCTGGCAATTGCTATAATTTTTACTGTATTTCTATTCTACTTCTGTTTTTCACTTTCATTTCTTGCCTCTGTGTTGCTTCTTTAGGCTTAAGTAATAATACCGTAAGTCATCTTATCTGTTTACCTAAAAATTTAGGCCTAGAATTCAGATTCAAGACCCAGTTAGGCCTAAATCAGCGAAGGTAGCTGTGTTTGGTGATAGCCAAGGAAGGGGAATTGCGGGAGTGATTAACGACGAGAATATAGCAGCAACCGGAGAAATATATCCAGGAGCTTCTATCAGCAGTGTTGTGGAAAACGTAGAAGCAGCAACTAGGAACTTCGGGAGCGGCGATGCAGTGCTTATCATCGGTGGGACGAACGACGTAGCTCGCGACGACGCCAAGAATGTAAAATCACAACTTAAACATACACTAGGGAAGCTGACCCACACTAACGTTTTTGTAGTGAACGTGCCCCACAGGCATGATTTGAGTAGAGACTCGTGTGTGAACATTGAAGTGGACAAGGTCAATACAGATATTGTTAAAATTTGTAAACATTTTCGGAATACTCAGGTTATTGAATGCAGCAGTTTTGAGAGATACTGTTATACAAAACATGGCCTCCATCTAAACAATTCAGGTAAACGAAAGATAGCAAATATTGTTCAAAATTTTATTAATCTTAAGATATGTACTGTAAAACAGGCAACTCACTTGAGTTATAATACTGACCAGGAAAACTAGTAGAAAGAGTCAGCTGTACTTCAAGCTGGCTCAGTCAACTAGAAAAAGAAACTCAGGATAGTAAGGAATTTCAAGTTACCCAATTGCAACAGTCAAGTTTTAGGGAGGAAGGGGGTCTGAGATTGCTCTTGGTAAACTGTCAAAGTGTAGTAAATAAACAATTAAAATTCGGTACACTGATGGAATCTTATGAGACTGATGTGGTGATAGGAGTGGAATCGTGGTTGAAAGAAGGGGTGGGTAATAGAGAAGTATTTCCGGAAGGGTACACAGTCTATCGTAGGGACCGAGGAGTTTAAAAGGGAGGGGGGGTGTTTATTCTGGTGAAGGAAACTTACTGTTCACATGAATGGTTTACGGATGAAAGGGATGAAATATTAGGGATAAAATTAGTTTGTGATAATATGAAGGAGGTGGGAATTATAGGAACATACAGGCCTGGAAGAGAGGAAAGAGACATGGAAATCTTTGAAAAAATACTAGATTATACTCGTAAAAACAATAATAATGATATGGTAATAATTGGGGGAGATCGAAATTTGCCTGAAGTTGAATGGAAAGGAGCTGCAAGTGAAGCCCATGAACAGAAACTGGCAAATAAGTTAATTTGGGAGGGAGGATTTACACAAGTAGTACAAGAACCGACTCGTCTCAATAACTTACTAGATGTATTCTTGGTTAAACCATGGGAAATTGTTGATAAAACTGAGGTAATTGAAGGAATAGGAGACCATAAGGCTGTTATAATGGATGTAGGACTCGTACCAAAAAGGCTTAATAAGAGGGTTACACAAGACAAGAAATTGTACAGAAAAACTAAAGTTGATGAATTTGGGACTTACCTTAAAAAACAATTCAGTTGTTGGATAAGTGAAGGGAGTAACGTGGATACACTTTGGGCTAAATTTAAAGGAATTATTTGGGAAGGAGAGAAGAGATTTGTACCTGTTAAGAAGGGTAAAATGAACTCAGACCCTGTTTATTATACAAGGGAAATAAGAAAATTAAAAAGAAAATGTAGAATAGTAAACAGGAAAATCAAAGAGGGTAGGGAGAGTAGAGAAACTAGAAAACAGCTAACGAGGGAACTGAATAGAGTGAAAAAGGAAGCAAAAGAGAATTATATGAATGACATACTTCAAGAGGGTAATGACCACAAACGGAAATGGAAGAAGCTGTATTCATATATCAGGAATCAAAAAGGAAAAGGAATCCAAATTCCTACAATGGTGGGAGAAGCGGGTGAACACTATTTAACAGATACTGAGAAAGCAAACCTATTTAGTAGGGAATTTAGAGATTCAGTAGATGATAGTCAAGAGTTGGAAACCGACACAGAAGATAGAGAGGGAGAGAGACAGAGGGAAACAAGAAGCTTCTCATTCACAAACGAAGATATTTTCAGAGAAATCCATCTGCTTCAGCAAGGAAAAGCTGCAGGAAGTGATACAATTACTGGGGAGGTATTAAAGATAATGGGGTGGTACATAGTGCCTTATTTAAAATTTCTCTTTGACTATGTCATAAATAATAGTGTAATACCAAAGGAATGGAAGGAATCTATAATAATACCAATTTATAAAGGAAAGCGTGATAAAAGGAAACCAGAGAACTACAGACCAATCAGCCTGACCAGTATAGTTTGTAAAATTCTGGAGAGTTTAATATCGAAGTACATCAGAGGGATATGTGATGATAAAAATTGGTTCATGAGGAGCCAGTATGGATTTAGAAAGAAATTTTCTTGTGAGGCACAACTGGTGGGATTTCAGCAGGACATATCAGATCAGTTGGATTCAGGAGGTCAGTTAGATTGCATAGCCATAGATCTTTCCAAAGCCTTTGATAGAGTGGAACATGGAATATTATTAAAGAAATTGGAGGGAATAGGATTGGACGTAAGGGTTACACGTTGGGTGAAAACATTTCTAAATTCAAGGGTTCAGAAAGTCAAAGTAGGAAATAATGTATCTCAGGAAGAGAAAGTTTGGAAGGGAATTGCACAGGGTAGTATAATCGGCCCGTTACTTTTCTTAATATACGCAAATGATTTAGGGAACAATATAACATCAAAAATAAGAATGTATGCAGATGACATAATTGTTTATAGAGAAATAAACAACATTGAGGATTGTTCAGAATTACAAAGGGACCTTGAAAGTATCCAACAATGGGTTGAAGATAATAATATGAAGGTTAATGGAGGCAAATCAACTGTTACAACTTTTACAAACAGGAGCTTTAAAACTGAATTTGAATATACTTTGGATGAGGTAGTTATCCCAAAAGATGGCAAGTGCAAATACTTAGGTGTGAGATTTGAAAGTAATTTGCACTGGAAGGGTCATATTGATGACATCGTTGGGAATGCATACAGATCATTACATGTCATAATGAGGCTACTTAAAGGATGCAACAAAGAATTAAAAGAAAAAAGTTACTTGAGTATGGTTCGTCCATTATTGGAATATGCAAACAGTGTTTGGGATCCTCACCAAGAATACCTAATAAAAGAATTAGATAGTGTGCAGAGGAAAGCAGCAGGGTTTGTAACAGGGGATTTCAGGAGAAAGAGTAGTGTACCAGAAATGTTAAAGGAACTAGGGTGGGAAACTTTAAGTAAGAGAAGGGAGAAAACTAGACTTACAGGATTATATAGAGCCTATACAGGAGAAGAAGCATGGGGAGATATCCGTGAGAGGCTTCAGTTGGAAAATAATTATATCGGCAGGACTGACCACAAATATAAAATCAGAAGGAATTTTAGCAGAAGCGATTGGGGTAAATTTTCATTCATTGGGAAGGGTGTGAAGGAGTGGAACAGTTTACCAGGGGTAGTGTTTGATCCTTTTCCAAAATCTGTACAGATATTCAAGAAGAGAATAAACAGCAACAGAGAAAATAAATGAAAAGTTAGAGGGCATTCGACCAGTGCAGGTTAATGTAAATAAAAAATGTGTGTGAATAAATTAATTCCATCCCCTGGTCTAAGGAGTTTGGACAGCCAAAGTAGGGGACTGCCTGTAGGGGTGAAGTACAGTGGGGACTTCGAGGGCCCTGGGACCGCTACGGTAGCTGTGAAGGCCCTTCAGGAACTCTGAAAAGTGGTGGCAAAAGGGGCTCTGGTTAAGACGCAGCAGGTCGTTATGCTACTTAGGATCCAGAACGGGTAAAAAAATAGTAAATAAATAAATGCAATGTAAATATTAATGTTATACCAGTTGTATAGTATCATTTGAAGTAATTCCACATACTGTATATCAGTTGACTATATTTGTAAGTAGTACAGGAGATATTATAAGTAGAATTTTGTAAACAATATAAATTTATTAAGGATGAGCTGTGAGTTTAATAACATTGTTAGCGTAAATTGTATAATATTGTATTATAGGAAAAATTTTGTTCTCTTGTTAATTTAATATTTAGTGCTTGACAATAATGTATTTTAGTGTACCATTTGCCACCGAGGTAGACACCTCATTTGCAAATAAAGAGATTTTTGATTTATTTTTGAATCCCTGTGCCTAAATTCCTCCTCTGTTACTGGCTTCTTATATCCGTAACTCATACCATCACAATTTATTGAAGGGCATTTTATTCTCCAATACATCCACTTGGTATTGTACCCGTTTAAATGGTGCCTGATTGAATTTGGGGAAGCTGGAGTAATTTTTGTAACGGAACATTGGTTTACAAGTGAGCGTGCATCAGCTGTTACCGTGCCGTGCCGCTGCGGGCGAGTGTGAACTAGGTCAACAGGCCGGTGAAGGTCGCCAAGTCACGCAGTTACGTCACCTAGCTAGCCGACAGCCGAGAGGGGAACGATATTCTGGAGAAATCTACTTGCCGGTGTGAAAGACAAATCACGTCACAAGAAGGTCAACAGCCAATGAAAATCGAGGAAGGTGCTGGAAGGTCTTAAGATTTTTCTAGAAAGAAGTCGAAGCAGAGTCTCTAAAGAAAAGTTGAAGAGAACATTACAGTCTCGAAGGGGGAGAATCGAACAGAGGAGTCTCTAAAGAGAAGTCAAATAATACAGTCTTCTGGAAGAACGTCGTATAATCTTAGCCTCTAGGGAGAAGATGAATGTTCGCGGACAGTGTTATTAACTGTCTATTTCTTGTATGGCACAACCACTGTTTTATGTGAGTGCTAGTTTAACTTTTCGTCAGCCTAACTCAGTATAGAGCGAGGTTGTAATAGCCGCACATTTCACCGTGTGGAACTTGCGAAACCACAGACAGTTCGTGCGCTCATTTACGCCGAGTGTTGCAGTAGAAATCTATGGAATGTCTCATTGGAAATTATAATGAATGAATGAATGAATGAATTTTATTGAACTGAACATAACAGACTTTCGCCCAGTTACAATGTTCCAATAAAATAAACACAGACTATTTATAGCTAGACACTAACTACTTACTACATAACTACTTCTAAATCTACTTTGTAGCATCTTGCACATGGGCGGATCGCCAGCTCCACATGCAACACACCACCTAATTAAACTAACTACTTTACTACATGAATATATACTAAATCTGTCTGGCCGCGACATCACCCCTGGTGAGGAACTGCTACCACCCTTCCCTGGGATGTCACGAACAGACATGTCTCATGAGGCTCGGAAACCGATACCTCATAGACCCTTTAAGCTGTCAATATTATTTCCTCACCACTCCTTCCTGTAACAACCCACATGTGTGCGGATTGCCTAGCTCTACATGTAGGCTGTCACACCTGTATTTCACTGCCGAGACGGATTCTATAACTCGGCTCATCTTTCACTGTCTCATTGACAACTTACTTCCTCTAACCTAACACTATTCACTACTTTACACTACTTTACTCTACATGTGCAGGCGTACCGAATCAACACTTTAGCTTGAGATAGGTCAGGCCTATCCCCCCCTCTTCCAACTCTACTGTACGTCAGCAGCCAAAAACAAACAAACAAAACCAAACTAAAATAAAACGGGCTGACAAACAACCAACAATCTCATTAGAAGGTATACAGTACGGCTTACATATCAATGAATTGAATCTACTAATTAGAAATATACAATACCTAAGGAACAAAGAAACAAAACTGAACAAATATAAAAAACGAAACATATACTAAACTTATAATTATTATCGCCCTTACTTATTAGTGAGTTATACTATATAATGTTCCATATCTGTGAATAAATCGAATTATATTAATTCCACACGACCGATTAAAAAATGAACGGACATCACCCCCTCCCCCTCCCCCTCCATCCAAGGATGGCCACCACTACGGGGGAGAGGCCGTCCGTTCATCGCATCCATCACTTTCACATGTCACTGGTTCTGTTCAGTTTCGGACTGTCACTTACTTGTAACTTGTACCATATTCAGTTATAATCTACTACCACAGACATATTCATTAATAGTTGCTTACATATATCTTTGAACGTAGCTACATGTAATTATCTCTGTTTTCTTTACATTTTTTTCCCAAATACCTCTCATAATATTAAATAATTTGGCTATCTTTCCCGGTTTCTTCCATTCTCTGCTTAATAGACTAGAGAGTGTGTACAGTTCATTTTCATTTAGAATTTTATCCAATTCTTTCCTTTCTATGTATTTCTCTCTAATGTTTCTTGTTTCTTTGCAGTCCTTAATCAAATGAGCCGCTTCCTTATTTGAATTACATAAAATACATTTATTTTCGTCATTTTTTTCTCTTAAAGCTTTATTTTTATACACTCCCATCAGCCACCAGATTATTCCTCTCATTACCCTTTTTGTTAACATTTGTGTCCTTATTGTCATATTCTCACTTATTTTACAAAATTCTGTTAGTGTTCTCTTACTATTGCATTCTGTCCTAATTGATTGTCTTTCTATATCTTTCACTCTTTGAACTACTTTCTTTTTCAATCTCCTGTCATCCCTTTCAATATTAGTCACCCAGTATGATCCCATTCCTATGTACTCTAGAAGCTTCTTCACCCCATCCACCCAATAGCCTTCGTTTAAATGCTTCATTTGGTGATGGTAGGCTAAGCCTAATATTTCACCACCTCCCCCAGTCTTTAATCTCAACCAATACTTGACTATTCGCTTAGCAATCTCAGCTCGCATACTCACCCCTTCACACATCATTCTTACTCCACTGTTTGCAGTACGCTTAGGTAGTCCCATAATTACTTTGGCAAATTTCCTAACGGTTACATCTAAAGCTACAATTCCCTGATCTACTCCCCACATTTCTGATCCATACAGTACTTTAGCTTTAACTATTGCATTAAATATGTTTTCCTGGATTTTGTATTCTACGTTAGGCATCTTTTTATCTAATATTTTGCTACCAGCCAAGGCACTTATTCCCCTCATTTTGGATCTTTTTATTTGGTCAGACCAGTTTCCATCACTACTTATAATCAAATCAAATCAAATCAAAATCTCTTTATTTGCAAATGAGGTGCCTACCTCGGTGGCAAATGGTACACTAAAATACATTATTGTCAAGCACTAAATATTAAATTAACAAGAGAACAAAATTTTCCTATAATACAATATTATACAATTTACGCTAACAATTTTTTCTATTAAACACACAGCTCATCCTTAGTAAATTTATATTGTTTACAAAATTCTACAAATAATATCTCCTGAACTACTTACAAATATAGTCAACTGATATACAGTATGTGGAATTACTTCAAATGATACTGTACAACTGGTATAAGATTAAAATTTACATTGCATTTATTTACTTTTTTCTTTTTTCCTTTACCCATTCTGGAATCTAAGTAGCATAACGACCTGCTGCGTCTTAACCAGAGCCCCTTTTGCCACCACTTTTCAGAGTTCCTGAAGGGCCTTCACAGCTACCGTAGCGGTCCCAGGGCCCTCGAAGTCCCCACTGTACTTCACCCCTACAGGCAGTCCCCTACTTTGGCTGTCCAAACTCCTTAGACTAGGGGATGGAATTAATGTATTCACACACATTTTTTATTTACATTAACCTGCACTGGTCGAATGCCCTCAAACATTTCATTTATTTTCTCTGTTGCTGTTTATTCTCTTCTTGATATCTGTACAGATTTTGGAGAAGGATCAAACACTCCCTCTGGTAAACTATTCCACTCCTTTACACCCTTCCCAATGAATGAAAATTTACCCCAATCGCTTCTACTAAAATTTCTTTTAATTTTACATTTGTGGTCAGTCCTGCCGATATAATTATTTTCCAACTGAAGCCTCTCACGGATATCTCCCCATGCTTCTTCTCCTGTATAGGCTCTATATAACCCTATAAGTCTAGTTTTCTCCCTTCTCTTACTTAAAGTTTCCCACCCTAGTTCCTTTAACATTTCTGATACACTACTCTTTCTCCTGAAATCCCCTGTTACAAACCCTGCTGCTTTCCTCTGCACACTGTCTATTCCTTTTATTAGGTATTCTTGGTGAGGATCCCAAACACTGTTTGCATATTCCAATAATGGACGAACCATACTTAGGTAACTTTTCTCTTTTAATTCTTTGTTGCATCCTTTAAGTAGCCTCATTATGACATGTAATGATCTGTATGCTTTCCCAACAATGTCATCCACATGACCCTTCCAGTGCAAATTACTTTCAAATTTTACACCTAAGTATTTGCACTTGCCATCTTTTGGGATAACTACCCCATCCAAAGTATATTCAAATTCAGTTTTATAACTCCTGTTTGTAAATGTTGTAACAGTTGATTTGCCTCCATTAACCTTCATATTATTATCTTCAACCCATTGTTGGATACTCTCAAGGTCCCTTTGTAATTCTGAACAATCCTCAATGGTATTTATTTCCCTATAAACAATTATGTCATCTGCATACAACCTTATTTTTGATGTTATATTATTCCCTAAATCATTTACGTATATTAAGAAAAGTAACGGACCGATTATACTACCCTGTGCAATTCCCTTCCAAACTTTCTCTTCCTGCGATACGTTATTTCCTACTTTGACTTTCTGAACCCTTGAATTTAGAAATGTTTTCACCCAACGTGTAACCCTTACGTCCAGTCCTATTCCCTCCAATTTCTTTAATAATATTCCATGTTCCACTCTATCAAAGGCTTTGGAAAGATCTATGGCTATGCAATCTAACTGGCCTCCTGAATCCAATTGATCTGATATGTCCTGCTGAAATCCCACCAGTTGTGCCTCACAAGAAAATATCTTTCTAAATCCATACTGGCTCCTCATGAACCAATTTTCATCATCACATATCCCCCTGATGTACTTTGATATTAAACTCTCCAGAATTTTACAAACTATACTGGTCAGGCTGATTGGTCTGTAGTTTTCTGGTTTCCTTTTATCTCCCTTTCCTTTATAAATTGGTATTATTATAGATTCCTTCCATTCCTTTGGTATTACACTATTATTTATGACATAGTCAAAGAGAAATTTTAAATAAGGCACTATGTACCACCCCATTGTCTTTAACACCTCCCCAGTAATTTGATCACTTCCTTCTGCTTTTCCTTGTTGAAGCAGTTGGATTTCTCTGAAAATATCTTCATTTGTGAATGAGAAGCTTCTTATTTCCCTCTGCGCCCCTCCTTCTGTACCTTCTGTTTCGGTTTCCAACTCCTGACAATCATCTACTGAATATCTGAATTCCTTACGAAAGAGGTTTGCTTTCTCAGTATCTGTTAAATAGTGTTCACCCCCTTCTCCCACCATTGTAGGAATTTGGATTCCTTTTCCTTTTTGATTCCTGATATGTGAATACAGCTTTTTCCATTTCCCTCTGTGGTCATTACGCTCTTGAAGAATGCCATTCATATAATTCTCTTTTGCTTCCTTTTTCACTCTATTCAGTTCCCTCATTAGCTGTTTTCTAGTTTCTCTACTCTCCCTACCTTCTTTGATTTTCCTGTTTCCTATTCTACATTTTCTTTTTAATTTTCTTATTTCCCTTGTATAATAAACAGGGTCTGAGGTCATTTTACCCTTCTTAACAGGTACAAATCTCTTCTCTCCTTCCCAAATGATTCCTTTGAATTTAGCCCAAAGTGTATCCACATTACTCCCTTCACTTATCCAACAACTGAATTGTGATTTATGGTAAGTCCCAAAATCATCGACTTTAGTTTTTCTGTACAATTTCTTGTCTTGTGTGACCCTCTTATTAAGCCTTTTTGGTACCAGTCCTACATCCATTATTACAGCCTTATGGTCTCCTATTCCTTCAATTACCTCAGTTTTATCAACAATTTCCCATTGCTTAATCAAGAATACATCTAGTAAGTTATTGAGACGAGTTGGTTCTTGTACTACTTGTGTAAATCCTCCCTCCCAGATTAATTTATTTGCCAGTTTCTGTTCATGGGCTTCACTTGTAGCTCCATTCCATTCAACTTCAGGCAAGTTTAGATCTCCCCCAATTATTACCACATCATTATTATTGTTTTTATGAGTCTAATCTATTATTTCCTCAAATATTTCCACGTCCCTAAGTATTCGATTTTTTTACCACTTCTAACTTTGTCCTACCCATCCACCACTGTTCACTCTTAGAATGCTTAACACCCCTTTTACAGACCATTACTCTGGTTTTCTGTGGGTTAACCTTTAAATACCACTCTTTGCAGTAGTTCTCTACCTCATTAATACTATTTTGCATCTTGCTGGGTGTTAATGCAAGTAGAATGATATCGTCCGCAAAGATTAGGCCTGGAATATCTTGGCACTCAGGACATGGAGGAGCTCCTTTTTCAAATTCTTTCGAGTGGAAAATATCATTAATAAACAATAAAAATAATATGGGGGACAGTTTACACCTTTTTAAGGCCCACTTTAGAAGTTATCTCTCCCACTACTAAACCATTCTTAACTTTGACTGAACACTGAATTCCGAATATATATTATCAATTGCTCTTATAATTTTAGCTGATACTCCGATCTGCCACAACTTATGGGCAACAGCTTTTCTACTCACCGAATCAAAAGCCTTTTCTAAATCAATTACGGTAATGTACAACTTGCCTCTTTTCTTTCTGATATATTTATCTAATATTGTTTTAACTACCATTATATTGTCACGAATCCTCATTCTCTTTCTGAATCCTGCTTGTAATCTCGACAAGATCGAGTACTCCTCTGCCCAATTCATTAATCTTTTTGCCAATATCCCTGTGTATATCTTGCTTAAAGAATCTAGCAACGTAATCCCTCTATAGTTACTTCGTTAGATCTCTCTCCACGATTCTTGTATACAGGACAGATGATACCTTCTTGCCATGATTTAGGGAATCTTGCTCCCTCGAAGATCTTGTTAAATATTTTGACTATACGAACTAGGATAAAGCTATTTTTGCTTGCTTCCTTCCAGAATTCATTGTTTATTCCTGAAATTGCTCCTGCTTTCCTTTTCCTCCCTTTCTCTAATATTTCTTTTACTTCAGCGACTGAAATTTCCTTATCTAAATCGGGCAGGGAGCACCGCAATCCTCTCGAGATTCCCCTCTTCTGAACATCCTGTTTCCAACTATCTTCACCACTTAATAATTTACTAAAGTAATTTATCCATTCTCTATGGCTTATATTTACCTGGGTTATATTTTTTATATCCTTACAAATTTGATTTATTTTAAGCCATACCTTCTTAGTATTATTATTCAGAGCCTCTCTGTTTAAGTTGTCAGTTTGTTTCTTCTGCCACAAAACTTTAGTTCTTACCAATAATTCTTTATACTCTTTTCTTTTGCTACAGAATGCAGTTCTTGGTTCCTGCCCGCCTATTTTTCTGAATGTGTCTAGGGCTTTCATAACTTCTGATATTTTTTGTCTGCATTCTTCATTGTACCACCCACTATTTCTTTGTATTCTTACCTCCCGAGCCCGCATCTTATGTCCTGCCATCAGCATTGAGTTTTCTAATAGCTTTATCGCCTCGTCTATTTTATTATCTTCCATCGCGGACTTTATTCCTATCGTGATCATTTCAAAGGACCTACCTTCAAAATATTCCTTGAATTCTGCGCTGAGGTCTTCTCTCCGTATATATTTTGTCACTGGCCTCTCTTTAATATTATTTATGTAATTCCCCCCAGTATTCTCGTCCGTGCTTACCATATTAATAATTATGGGTCAGTGATGCGATTCTCCCCAACCTTTAACATTTATCCTCTTAACGAGTGGTAATGCCTCTCTAGAACATAATACTAGGCCAATTGCACTACCACCCATTTCTGTTATAAACGTTAAATTACCCAATTCATCTCCTGGCCACCACCCATTTAAAATATAGAGTTCTTCTGTACCACATAATTCTAACAGTTTTCCACCATAGTTATTGCAAACTTTATCTTGACTAATAATTCTTTTTCTAATTATTATTTCCTCAGCCTCTTTACTATAAATTGGTTTTTAGTCTGCAATCCTCGCATTAAAGTCCCGCATTATTACAATACCTATGTCTTCATATATATTCCTTAATCTGTTTACTTCTAGTGCTAATTCTGTGAAAAATTCCTTGTTTGCCAATGTCGAGTCTTCGGGAGGATTGTATACAAAACCGAAACATAGATTAACCTCCCTGTTCTGTTTTACCCTTGTTTTCACCCAAAGTATTTCTTCAATATCTGTTTCTATTATTTCAATTTTCTCCTTTATTTCTTCCCTTATCAAGGTTAGAATACCACCGGGATATCTACCTTTACGAGCATTCCTGCCCCTTGCCTTACTATACGTTTTGAAACCTTCAGCATGTACTTCATATCCCGGTGCTATCCAACTCTCAACAAAGGTAATGATGTGCATTTCTGACATTAACAATTTCACCTGTTCATTTCCTAACTTGCTCAAGAAACCTTCAATGTTGACCATACCAATATTCCATTCTAGTTATTTCTTACTTTTACTCTCAGACGAGTTGCTTGTCTTACTTCTAGTTATTCTCTTTCTCCAGTACTATAATACTACCCTCTGGTGAAATAACTATTTCTTTGTCTAAATTGTCCTTCTGTCCTTTGCCCTTTCTAATCCATAAGTCTATTACACTCAAGGATTTACCTTTCCCAGCCAGAGTCTTGGTTCTGTCGTCAGGTGTGCCGCTACTTCTTGGATTCGTGTAGACTCGACAGTCAGCTGTTTGTCCATCCTCCTCCACTAGGTGTTCGTCACTCTGCCGTCTTCTGTTCCTCTGTAGAGTATGCAGATCGCTGTTGTCATCAGATTGTATGTCATCAGCCACTGTGCAGGCAGCTGACTGGCACATTCCTTCCCAGTGGCGGCCCGTGACAAAATTTTTAGGAGGTTCACAACATTTCTGTTCATGTCTCAAATCAGCAAAAGAGTAACATAGGTACATAAATCATTTCACTAACAGTTCCTTGTACGGTTCCTTCTTCACAAATAATTTGGTAGAACCCCTGTAACCGAGGATAAATTTTATACGAGACTAATTTGTTAGTGTAGAACAAAAGTAAAATTCACAATAACTTTACTACACTGAGATTATTGAAGGATGCGAGCACTATTCTTGGTTTTTAAACAGCACGAATTTCACCTGGGTGTTAGTGTAGAATCAAACCAAACCTCATGGCCTACCAAGCAACTGCTGCTCAGCCCGGTGGTCTGCAGATTACGAGGTGTCGTGTGGTTAGCACGACGAATACTCTCGGCCGTTATTCTTGGCTTTTTTGACCGCCATCTCACCGTCAGATAGCTCCTCAATTGTAATCACGTAGACTGAGTGGACCTCGAACCAGCCCTCAGATCCAGGTTAAAATCCCTGACCTGGCCGGGAATCGAACCCGGGGCCTCCGGGTAAGAGGCAGGCATATTACCCCTACACCGCGGGCCGGCTGTCTTAGTGTAGAACAATAGTAAAATTCATAATAGCTTTACTGCACTGCGAACACTGAAGGATGCGAGCACTATTCCTGGTTTTTAAACAGCACGAAGTTCACCTGGGTATGACGAGAAGCATAGAAGGAATGTGTACCGCATTTACCGGTAATTTTTATAAAATAATTATTTCCGAATTGACCCCAATAGTCTCCACATTATCTCTGTTAGTTAGGGTTCTACTGTATCACATGGTAATTATTCTCATTTTGCAAATTATAGCCACTACTCTAAACAATTTAGCATGCAGTACAACTAACAATACTAGATCATGCTTATTTAAATGATAGGATTTAGATTAGCAACTCACGTAAATGCCGATTGTTTGTACAGGAAAGCAATCCTTCTGTCCTTCAATCGCGCAAATTTCTCAATCACTTTACGATTGAAGTCACTGATGATGTTGACAAATCTCTTCTCAATAGCAAGCATAGCCAGCGCTGACAGTCGTTCTCCAGTCATGGTGTTCCTCAGAAACGTTTTAATTCGTATTCAAAGTAGAAAAACACCTCTCAGGCTCCGCTGTCGTAATTGGGGTTGTGACAACAATTCGGAGTAATTCGCATACTTGTGGAAATGTGTCCCTATCTAGTTCATTGTCAAGCAGAAACTGCAACATGGAAATGGCCCCATCATCTTTCTGAAAGCCATTTCTCAAATACAATACTTCTAGTTCAGTCTTCAGCTGTATCTTATTTAGGCAGGAATACATATGCGCCATTGTATTCAGTTGTCTTTCTGGAAAAGAGTCTGAACAGACACCAAAATGCCTATTCAGAATTAGGGTACTAGCGAAATCTGCCGGTAATGTAATGCAATAGTAGCTCCTGGGAGGCTGTGGCTAACCATAATAGGGGAGGTGGCGGACCCTTGTGGTCAACTGTAATACTGCCACTGGGTTGAGGGTGGCTCTAGACGACAAGGCACATACCTTATCGTGCTCCTCGCTAATGGGAATATCAGTGCAGAAAACCATGACGTCATCTGCTTTGCGCATGCGTATAGTCTTCAGCACAATAGCGCCTTATCCAGTGTGCTCGCTGCACTGTCAGTCAAAACGAACAACTGTTGGTGTAACGGAGCTTCGATATAAGTCGATTGTCGAATGCTTTCGATCGATTGTCGAAATCAGGTCGAAAGAAAAGGATGAATGCGTAAATATGTAATAAAACTGGGTGTTCACGTGCTCCTGTGCTCCTGAGAGCCCACCGCCACTGTTCCTTCCTCTACAGGCCGCTGCACTTCCTGGTGTGATGAACTCAACTGTCTATCCATTTCTCGTAGCTGTGCAATTGACCAGATACGCGACCAGTTACTGGCACCTACTATAAGACGTTTGCCTCTTATGTATGCTTTTAGTCCATAGTTCCTAGCTTTTACTAGGTGAAATCGCAAGACTCTCTGTTCCATGATTGTCTCTTTATCTATATATCTTCTTACCCAAATCCTTTCTCCTTTCAAGTTCTTCCCATTGAGGATAATTTTGTTTGCCTTCAAAAGCAGAAATCAACTTAACCTTAATAGGTCTTTTCCCTTTGACTCTCCCCAGCCTATAGATTTCATCAATATCTTCTTCTTTACAATTTATCTTTATGTGGTTATTTATGATATCCAACACTTTATTCGTTAGATCATTCAAATCCTCCTTTTCCTTCTCTGGGATGCCGTATATGAAAATATTTTTCCTCTTTGCGTCCTGGATAGTCATTTTCTGTTGCCACTTTAATTTATCAGTTTCTCCTTTCATCTCCTTCATATTCGACTTCAATAATTCTATTTCCCTAGAGTTTTCCACCATCTTTTCTGTCATAATTCTTCTCTCTTCTTTTATACAGTCTTTCATTTCTGTCATATCATTTCTCAGCTCACGAATTAACTCCCTCGTTTGCTCAAACTGGCAAGCATCTCTGACTATTTCCCCTAATCTTATCTATGTCCTCCCAGCTCAATGAACCCGTTGGTCCAGGTTCATTTCTATGCCTCCTATTATCAGAAGAATTGCCACCACTGCTGCTACCATCATAGTTCCCTCAAGCCCAGATTTTCGTAAATGCACCTTATCACTTGGCGTACACACACACTTAACTCGCCCGTGCCATCGACCTATGGCCGCGCGGTATTGCTCTATAGCAATATTCATACTTCTCACCCAGCACTCACTGCACTATACAACCTCTCGCTTCGCTAGCTCGATTACAACTGTGGAAATTATAAGGGAAGTGAACTATCTGAAGTGAATATTCGAGAGGAAACCTGACCTATAAAACATCGTAGTACCAGTAATAATGTTCCGTCAGCTTCAAGACTTACTGTAATCTTGTGAAAGTGTTCAGAATTCGAAGCTTGGGGTAAAACTGAACCTGAGTGTACATCATTGTGCCAGTTAAGTGTCGTAAATAATTTAGTGGTATACAACTAGTGTGGACCCTATTTTCTGATACAAAATTTCAGTTTCAGCTACCTCTGTGAAGACTAGCCGACAGCATGAACAAACGAGAGGAAAATCCTGGAATTTTCTGGAACATTGTTGGAGTGATACAACGCTGCTGTACGTAGCCGTAGTCATGATGGGTTAAGCCAAAGTGTGCACGCCAGCGCGATGAACTTGTCCGTCTGTAAGCCTCCATAGCGGAAGAAGAGGACGCCGACGCCCATAGCTGCATCCCGACGCCAAGGATTTCCATCGGAACCATAAGTACCATTGTAAAATTTATTCTCTTTCAGTAGATGACTAGTAGATTGTATTCTTGCTTGGAGGAGTGTAGTTTCTTTTGAAATGTTGTACTAAAATGGTGATGGTAGAGTATTCATGCATTCTTTGATTTTTGGTTTCTACATTTTCTATCTTTACATTCTCTTGGAATAATGTTTGCGTTTTTGATTCTGTGATAAGTAATGCCAGTTGCCAATGAGTTTTACAAGGTCATGAATAATTAAGATCTTCAAAAGGAATTATGGGGGAATTAAGACCTAAAAGTAAGCATAGTAATAATAAGAGGAATAATAATAAAATGTGGTCATAATAATCATGACGAGGAGGATGAAATTAAATATAGGAGTAAAATACTAATAAATCGAAGGCTTAATGAACTATCAGTTTATGTGATATGATTGATATCAGAAGGGATGGTAATTGAAGTGTACTAGAAGCCGCTCATCGAGAAGACGTTTTCTAGGAGCCATAGTAGGAAAAATAAAAATAATAATTATAATAATAATGAAAGTCGGGCATTTGACTGGTTGTTGAGAATAAAATTGAACGGTATTGTGATGGTGGATTTTACGATGAAATTGACGATATGGGACCACTAGGGTGCATGTCAGTCATAGTGATTGTGATGAATTATAGTGATGATAGTGATTTATGGTGATTTGATAATATTTAGGGACTAATAATAGTTCTTTCCTGGGCTCACAGACGTATCTTTCCGATGATGGTGGTGATGATTATTTCTTCAAGATTAATTTAGTCATCCTATTTCGTCTTGTAACAATAGTATTGATGAATTCTTATTATGATCGGTTCATGCTATAAGGGTCTTCAATAAAATTTAGTGAAGAATATAATAATAAATGAATGATAATAATAAAGTATGATAGTTTCAACTGTGTGATAAATCTGCCTTAAACTGTTGGTGTGATTATGTTGTTACGTGACAGTTATCCATGTCTTTCCAAGAATGCTTATTCTTTTCGTGTTTATGTGATTTATTAGTCAATGATGTTGTTGTTGTTGTTGATTACGCGTAGTGTTACGTGATGCTCTATCCATCCATATAATACTAGTCAGTTAGAAATCGTTGTTATTATTTATAAAGGAATACAGTCGAGCGAAATCTGCGAGAGAGGGGAAATACGCCAAAGAATTTCTCAAGGGATTTCTCAAAATTATACAAAATTTCTCTAAATTGTAAAGCATTTCTCGAAAATAAGTTGTATAGAATTTCTCAAGAATAAGTCGTAAAGAATTTCACAAAGGTGTGATAAAATGATTTAGGAAGGATTTCTCATAAGTATGACAAAGTAATTTCTCAAGAAATTTTCTCAAAATATGCCAATATAAATTAGACAGAAAAATTTGTCAAAAATGTGCTAAAGTAAGAATTAATCAATGGGTAATCCGTAAAGATTAAGGAAGTAATGAAATATGGTTATTTCATGTTCAGTGTAACATTATTTTGTTGCAATTATAACGACAGTATCACTAATTACGTGATTGATCAAATGTTACAGAGAATGGCTTCGGTTGGAAGTTCATTGAAGGTGTAATTGAATCCAATGAATTCGCTAAGCATGCCAAGGACTCATAGTCATTTTGTTAACGAGAAGAATAATCAGTTGAATTATGTTGAAGAAATGTTATAATGTAGTATCTTTTCTAGCATTGTCCAGACTGAATTTTATTTTCATTATAATAAACCAGTTTGTTATTTTGTTCTGATTTTTATTCCACATTATGTCTCCTATCCAGTCACCAATGGCCCTGCAAATATAAATCGTCTGAAGGTCGGTCCCGTATAGCAAGTTGGCCCTGCGAACAGTCCACACTTTTGGGACTCTTGCTCCGCCGACTGAGCGACCCCGGAGAAGGGTACAGTATTTACATATTTATCCTATCTGGCTCTCCTCAGTTATAATCCTATTTTCTATAAATTTCATCTTTCTTAACTGTGTTATTTCCTTCCTTAATTACTCCGTATGTATGCGAGTGCAAATCCTGAAATCTGGACACTCTTTTCTTTGAGGAAAAATTCCAAGCTGTTCAAATGTATAAATTTGGCCTCGGAAAATATCAAAATATGGATAAATTTTAATTACGGTGCAGACCTTCGTTTCTAGGTAGTTGGTGGCTAAACGGTACGTCGTGTTACAAAACAGATAACACAGTCGCCATTCAATTTCGAGAGATCTACAACTTTGATACTTTTATTGTCATGGCTCGATTGTTGATACGTTAGTTAGCGCTGTATTCCTCGTTATCAAATCTCTCTAACCCGATTGTGGCTGGCATTAGGAAATTGGGCCTGTCTTTATAATAAAAACTCTCCATCTCTACTGTGAATAGTGGTTGCCAAGTGAGCCTGCCATTATAGTAGAAACTTCCAAACTCTACTGTGATTAGCAATATGTGGCCTGCCATTATAAAGAAAACTTTCCTAATGCCTACCTTACATAGGAAATAAAATATGACGTCCTCCCTGTTTTGTGTCTCGGATATCGCTAAGAGCTCTGCAATTTAATATAATCTTACTCGTTGCCTTAACAGTAATTTACGGAGAAATACGTTTACAATGTAGAATACTGTAGCGAAGTACGAGTACATTTGCTAGTATATATATAAAATAATATATCCTGACTGACTGACTGTATCGTTGCTGAGCCAAAACTACTGGAAATAAAGAAATGCAATTTTGGGGAAACATTTATGTTACGGAGTTATCCGTGGAAGCAGTGGCGGCCGGTCAATACGTGCTACCGGGCTTCAGCACGTAGCTTGGAACTGTAAGGAATATTCTTTATGTACAGTACAATTATCTTGTGCCCTTTCTTTTCTATGAGTACGATATGAATTTGTGTTTTGTGAAAATCAGGACGAGATCTGTCGAACACCTAGCGCCGTTCTCCCGGGGAACCTGGCTCGTGCTCATATGAAGTGAGGCCTTGCCTGTTGCACCAAAGAAGCAATACGCAGGCGCAGCCAAGCTTGCAGCACTCCCCCTATCCGGTGGACTATACCATAAGCCGGGATCAACTTTCACTGATCCCATCTATAGTTACTTCCCCTCCCGCAAGGGGGTAGAAGTGTTCGATGCCTCCTGCTACCCTGATGTTCACGGCCGACATGATGCGTCGCTCTAGCTAGCTCCTTACCGGCCTTGACAATCGGGTCCACGCACTGTAATCGGCCGACCTATTTGCGGTAGAAATGCATACTTCTTTATGGAAAATATATTGACTTTGGTTGCCGATTTATCGTAATTTAGAGCTATGGAGAATATTACATAGGTTAATACTGTTAAAATGATTAATCTTAAATGTTACTTTCATTCATTCATTCATTTATTTCAATTAATTCCAACGAGCCTGCAGGCTCATACATAGGAATTGTACAGGACATTACATACTGGCGGGCACTTACACATCAAAATATAGTTTGTGTATATAAGATAATTAGTAAATGGTTGAACATATAAACACATACAACATATAAAATATGTACATCATCAATATGAGGATTACAGAGAATTATTTCTGACTGTATTTACATTTACTTAACATGAAAGTTGCAAAGGTACAAGAATGGATTATGGAGTATTTTCATTTACATAAGAGTTGCTGAAGTACAAGAATAGATTTCAGATTATTTACAATTACATAACACAAAAGTTGCAGACGTACAGGAATTGATTACAGAGTATTTACAGTATATATACATAACACAGAGTTGCAGAGGTACAAGAACAGATTACAGAGTATTTACATTTACATAACATAAAAGTTGTAGAGGTACAAGAATAGTTCCGGACAGTTTGCAAGATTGTTTGGGAGAATGCCTTAAATGACATCTGATATTTTGATTTAAACAGCACTGTACCTTTCCCAAAAATAATGCTTGACTCTTTGTTTGAATTTTGCCAAAGTTGGTGCTGTTTTTATCTCCACAGGGATGTTATTAAATAACTGGATCGCAGAGAACTTCAAGCTGTTTATACCATATTTATAAGAGCAAACATTGTATAAGGCAAAGTCATTTGCATGCCTAGTACTATATGGATGGTTGTCAGAATTCAGAGTATATGTAGTGTTGTGTTGTATAAATTTATGTTTTATTTTATACATGAGTACAGCTGTATTGAATTCTGCACTCATGCTTAGGGGTGGTATTTTAGCACTTAGGTATAGATATTTTATTGGTGTTAAGTAGGGAAGATTAAGTATATTTCTAACAGCTCTATTTTGTACTACCATTAGCTCATTCAAGTCGGACTTCTTACAGCGCATCCAGATTACATTTAAATATTGTAGGTGACTATGAAGTAAAGAGTAGTAGATGTGTTTTAGAAGATGTTGTGGGATAAGATAACTAAGTTTCTTTAAAATTCCTGCAACAGGTGTGATCTTTTTAGTAATGTATTCAACATGGTCTGTACAGTTCAAGTTCCTATCAATCACCAACCCAAGATATTTGACAGTTCTAACTAGTTTTATTTCAGTATTTTGCATATATATTTTACTGTGTGGGATTTCATTCTGACCTTGTTTTGTCATTATCATATAATTAGTCTGCACAGAGTATTGAGGTCTTCCTGCATATCCTTAACAATGGAGTCTATATTACTACCAGTATAGAACAAGTTTGTGTCGTCGGCATACAGTGTGATACGTCCTTTCAAGCGGCAAGTTGCAATATCATTGATGTAGACTAGGAAGAGAATGGGCCCTAATACTGACCCCTGTGGAACGCCATGGGTTACCATAATTGCTGAGCTCCTACAGTTATTCAGCACTACATACTGTTTTCTATCGGACAGATAATTATCAAACCACTTCAATGCAACACCACGAACTCCTGCTCTCTCTAATTTAGCTAACAGTCTTTCATGGTCTACTGTATCAAAGGCCTTCTTTAGATCTATAAACAACCCACCAGCAAAACTATTAAAATCTATTGACTCTTGCAACATATTTATGAGATCTACGGTTGCTATTTCAGTGTTAGAGTTCTCACGAAAGCCATATTGTGCATTGTAAAAGAAATTATTTTTGTTTAAAAAAGTGAGAAGTCTCTTTTTAACAATAGTTTCTAATATTTTGGAGATTATGGAAAGAATACAGATAGGCCTGTAGTTACTAGGATTCCTCCCGTCCCCACCCTTGAAGACAGGAACTACTTTAGCTACTTTTAGCTCACTAGGTAATGTACCAGATGCCAAGGATTCGTTAATGATATCTGTTAGCATCCCACTTAAAGAATCCTGGAATTATTTTAGAAAGTTGGCAGTTATACCATCCTGCCCACAGCTACTCTTGTTTTTTAGATTTGATATTATAGATCTTACTTTTGTTTCATCAGTTGGATATAGGTAAAATGAGTTCAGGTAACTAGGAACTGCAAGTGTTTCAGTGCTCTGGGGAGGGATTGCTGAAGCCAGGGTTTTAGCAATATTTGTAAAATATAAATTTAATGATTCACATATTTCCTGACTGTCTGTAATTATCTTGTTATCTATTTCTAGAGATGTACAATTATCGCCTTTTGTTGTTTTTCTGTTATGTATGATTTCATTGATTATTTTCCACGTTTCCTTTGGGTTCTTGTTATGAATTCTAAATTTTTCAGAGTAATATTTGTTTTTTAAGCTCCTTTTTAGATTTGTCACATTATTTCTACACCTGCGATTTTCCTGATTGAGATTGATGTTATTCTTTAGGGTGGGATTTTTAAGTTTTGCATGTAAAATGTCACGTCGCTTAATAAGGCTGAGAAGTTCAGGAGATATCCATGGCAAGCTACCAGTTCTTTGTGTTCGATGACTTTGTGCTTTCTGTTTTTGTGTACCAAGCGGTAGCTGGTCAATAAAGGAATTATACATTATGTCAATTCTACTAGTAGTGTTGTTTATGACTTTTGTGTTATGTTCAGTGATATTACTACTTTCAGGTCTATCATTATTTTGGTCTACATTAGTTGCTTTCAGCCTTTTCAGTTCAAGCGATTGTGATGGAGATTTAGAATTTGGCAAAAGAATATCAAATATTAATACATTATGGTCACTTATATAGCTACCAACATTTGATAAATAATAATATATTCCAGAATTATTTATAGACACATGATCTATTAAAGTGCTTGTGGTATCACATATTCGTGTTGGATATACATTATTGCATTGCTTGAAATCAATAGGTGAGAAGCAACTGTATATGAACTGATGTTCTGTAAAACAAAATTATTTATGGAATCGTATTGCGGGGAGATGACTTAGTCCAGCTGACGTTCTGATATTGACTCTGATTGCCGATGTATCTTAATTTAGGGAATAAAGTAGTTACATTGACTAATAATGTTAAAATGATTAATCCTAAAGGCTACTTCCATTGATATGTGCCAATACAACGTCGTGAAATGAAACTGCGGATGATGGAGTAGTCCAACTGACGTTCCTTAATTGTGAGGAATAATAGTAATCGTTTTTATGATCATGGCATTTAGATACATAGCAGAACTTACCACAATGCTTTTGTCTTCTGATGTTAATATTGAGATTAAGAGTCATTGTTCAATTAGAGTTTTAAAATTCTTCAAGCGCTGCTCTCAGGAAGGGGGCTGGACAAAACATACGAGTCTTAGTTTTTCCATATTCGTTGTATGCAGAACATAAATATGACTCAAATATGTTTAAATGTTAATTTCAATATATATAGTTTCAAATTACATTTCATTCATACCTTTCACTAGAATATTAAATACCGGGAAAGCTGGCCATGCTAAATTCAGAAAATAAATTTTACTTGAAATGCAGTAGGGTGGAACAAGTTGGCCGCGCGGCGTGGAGCTGTGAGTTGTGAGCTTGCATCCGGGAGATAGTGGGTTCTAACCCCACTGTCGGCAGCTCTGGAGATGGTTTTCCGTGGTTTCCCATTTTCACATCAGGCTGTACCTCAATTAAGGCCACGGCCGATTCCTTCCCACTGCTAGCCCTTTCCTATTCCACCGGCGTCATTAGACCTATCTGTGTCTGTGAGACGTAAAACAAATAGCGAAAGAAGAAGAATTTTAAATAAAAATTCAGTGAGAGAAAAGTATTTTGAGTAAATAAAATGTAAACTGTTCTCTGCTCGATGATGATGATGCTTGTTGTCTAAAGGGGCCTAACATCTAGGTCATCGGCCCCATTGCTCAGGTAACAACACTTCATACGTTGGCCTTACCGTCATAGTAGTAGTGATTCTTACTTGTCAATGTTTAAATGTTAAAGTTCAGATTATCTTGAACAAAAATGTGTTGTGTTGCTGTCATATGGTAAATACGACACCGCCTAAAGGATTATTCTATGAAAGAAAATTCATGGGTAAAAATACCTGATTAGCGTGATTAGCGGCCACTCACGGAGGCCCGGGTTCGATTCCTGGCCCTGTCACGAAATTTCAAAAGTGGTACGAAGGCTGGAACGGGGTCCACCCAGCCTTGGGAGGTCAATTGTGTAGAGGATGGTATCGATTCCCACCTCATACATCCTCGAAGTCGTTTTCCATAGTTTCCCACTTCTCCTCCAAGCAAATGCCGGGATGGTAACTAACTTAAGGCCACGGCTGCTTCCTTCCCTCTTCCTTAGATATGCCTTCCAATCTTCCCATCCCCAACACAAGTCCCCTGTTCAGCATAGAAGTTGCGGCCGCCTGGGCGAGGTACTGGTCATCCTTCCCAGTTGTATCCCCGACCCGCAGTCTCACGCTCCAGGATACTGCCCTTGAGGTGGTAGAGGTGGGATCCCTCGCTGAGTCCGAGAGAAAAGCCAACGCTGGAGGGGTAAACAGAGTAAGAAAAGAGAAAGAAAGAACGAAGGTAAATACCCGACATAGAAACGGAAAACTGAGACGAGAGTGTTACCTGCTTTTAGCCACTCCGTAGTTTTGTCCTGGTCTACAGAGAATTCGTGAAATGATAGTGTCCCTTTGCTTTTTTTCCTGTTCGGAATACAAAAAAGGCACACAGCAATATATATTCGAATCTTTCCTAACATAGTTAAAGAAAAGCAAATCAACACACCATTAAAAAACGAATTAGCATATGAATTAAAATCCTTGTTCAAGACCGAGTTACAGCGAGAAATCACTTTGTTCTTGTTTCCATAAAATTTCTGCTCGAAGTACGAAAATGTGCACAAGAATGTCTCAAATTCCAAGATTTGTAAACACAATTTAAAAAATATAATCACCACACTACACCGTTGCCTACGCTATAATACAAGGCCTTGAAATGCACTAATGAAAACGGGTGCCACCTCAGTTCACCGTTCAGCCACTAGGATCGCGCTGTTGTCCCCTTGTGTTCGCATGGCCGTGTATGTCTATAAGTAAATTATATCCTAAATAAAGAGAGCTGAATTTTGTAGGTGTCTACAGTTTTAAAACTTTCCTACTCAGGGGCTTCTTATCGAGTTTCAAAACTTTCTCACTTCTACTTGAGTGGCTCGAAGCAATGTTGTCTAATAGAGGTCTCAGAAATTTTTGGAGTAGAAGAAGAGGTAGTTTGTCGTCTTTACACTCTCTACACTTATTTTCACTGATGAACCTGGTTTTCAGAAAAAAATGTACACATTTTTAGTAACTGTCGTCGGGGTAAATACTGCACAGCAGAGGTAACAAATTCCATCATGCGCTGCAGAAGAACCACAAACGATGATTTCGGGTATCTGAGGGCTCCTCGATCTTGAAAGCGAATAAGAAACAATGTTGAACTTTCACTAGCTGGAGAAGTGATATGTTCTAAACAGCCTTAACCGTCTGTTTGTTCTTCTGCCACACGCACTAAGTATCCTGCTACCATAGCTAGAGAAGTACCTGGTATTGTAGCTGTTGAATCTGAAACAAAAATTAATCATATTTATATACTAGCGAACACTTAAATAAAAAAAGTATTGTTCACACAGATCTGATGTAATTTACCTTGCAAGGGTTTTGCAATGATAGACATTACGTGTTAAGGAAGCTGCGGAATTTGCACATCATCGCGACTTTCATTCCTTCTATATCTTTCATCCATCTGGCACATTCTTGGCTGTAGTAAACTGGTTCGTACACTGCGGATCTTATTTTCATCCCTCAGCTCAACATTGCCATGTTTTGATGCCGCAATAATTCCTGTATGGAGCGTTGTTTCGATTGCGTTAAGGCATGATCTTGCGTCCATTGTGTCAATGTATCCCGCTTTGCGTCGTAGGTGGCTAAAGAAAAGCTCGATATCACCGCTTGTTCGATTCCTCGTCAAGACATAATGAAAATTTATACTTATGAGGTATTTTACGCAGGCCACAGTGGATTGGGTAGTCAAGACCAACGCCTGATACGTTTCCCTCGTGAATCTTTTCTCTTTCTCTGGATGCATTTGAATGTTCTTGATAAATGACAGGAAATCATTTATTAACCAACTGAGGCGTTCATCTTCAATCCTGAAAAATACCAGTTTGTTCTCATTCCTGGAAAATGTCCCATACGAGGTGTTGCAGACATCATGGGCATCGAACCACTTCATAAAATGCTCCATGAAAGAAATTGTTTTTTTTAAACTGTTCCTGTCTTTAATGTTCTCGGGACAAACCACCTCCATACTCTTCAAACCAGTGATTGTTTCAGGGGAAAATACAATTTTGGCTCTTGCTACATTCATTTTCTCCAAATTTGTAGGGTAAACTTCTTTTCTGGTTAGTTTCCTCATCGGCTTCATAACTGAAGATTTCTGGAGTTTGAAAAGACCTCTCAAATGATCGCCGGTCACGATAGCATTGTTTACAAAAAAGTCTCGTGACAAATGTTGGGATCGCACGTTTTTTATGACGTGACTGGGATCGAAGCTTAGGAACAGAGGCCTAGTTTTATCAGCTGGATGTTGTATCTCATGCGTAATGCTTCCTCCACACAATGTTTCGAACATCGAAACATTTACCTGAGAATTGTCGGTCACAATTCTGATCACTCTGAAACCACACTCTTCAACAGCATTTAACGCATCCAAGGTTAATTTTGCAAGTTGTGAGCCCGTAATGGATGAAGTGAAATAGAAAGACACCGGTATTCTGTAATATGTAGAGAGTCCCTTGAACAAAATGCAGAGTACAGTCCGCACACTTTATCTTGATGCATTTGTGTACGGGGTGAGGAGTAAGGAGGGAGCTGTCCCGGTATCGATAGTGCTGCCTGGTGTTGCCAACTGAATGAAAATGAAATCTGAATTGAATCGAGAATATGATCGATCGATATGAAATTTCTAAACCGTTGTCATCTTAAGCCAACAACTATGTCACATACACATTATATAACATTATAAAACATATCTCTCGATGCGAATCTTGTTCCTAGCATGAATTCTATACTTTGACTTTGATGTGTAAACAACAACAGTACCAGTACGTAAAGTTTACGCCAGATGTCGCACAACGATGCTTAAGCGATTCTTAGTTTGTGTTTCAAAGGTTGCCAGTATGAATCTCGAAGATCGCCGAGGTCGACCGATTCAGCACTAGGATGTAAATGCACCAAGATAAAGTGTGCGGATAGTAGTTTATTGGCCAACCTATCTTCGATTCCAAGAGCGTCGATGTCAATGTCATCCAGTCCAATAAACATATCTAATTTCCTGTCATACATAAGTTTCGGCTTTATGGACATTTCATCTATTATAAGGGAACCAACCTTTTCGTTATCGTTCACTAATGACAGTTTTTCTACCAGTAATCGGGCTTTAGTTAGCGAAGTTATGCCGGTCTCCCCTTTTGAGTATCCAACATACGATTTCAACGTTCTTGGAGGAGGAAGATGCAAAATATCGAGTGTTCTGAGAAGCCGATAACCAGTTGGCGGCCTTGAAGATAATAGCACACAAATTTTAACTGTAGTCTCCTGGTATTTACATTTCTTTTTTCCAAAGCTCTGAAGTTGTTCTAACAAAAAGTTTGCTTTCATATTTCCTCCCTCAGCTTCCTTCTGAATTTTAGAAACTCGACTTGCAAGATTTCCGGGATCCTTCTTTACCTTACTAAGTTCTGCTTCCAAGTCACGAATTTTTACGCGCAACTTCTTAATAATTGTCACGTGCTTTCTATTTCTTCTGATCTCTTTCCTTAATTTCCTGGTAATGTATTTTGGTACTGTTGATTTTAGGACGGGAGAAAACTGTGTACCTACTGTTGTGGTGCCTACATTTATCAGGTCAGATTCTCCAGTATTATCAGGCACAGGAGAATCCGACTGTTCCACACATTTTCTTTTATTTCTTATATACTCATTTTCACTGTCCGTTTTTTCAAGCTGTCTTTTCTTAGGAGCTTTCCTACATTTTAAAGTGACTTGTTTGTGTTTGGGGAACTCTGTAAAAACTGAAGGGACTTTATTAGGCAGGAGCGTCTTTTTAGATGTACTTATACTAAAGTCTTCTTCTCTGAAGTGTTTTCTGCACACCCTCGATTTTTCTGTAAGAACCCAGAGAGATCCCGGCTTGTCTCCTCTGCGAGATATAGCAACAAGCCACCGTTCTTTTAAAGCACTATTCACTGGAAACTTGTGAAATGAAATTACACTACCTTTAATTTGTCGTGAATGACAATAAGGAACACAGCAATAAACCATGATTTAACCTGCGAGTGCTTATTATCACAAGAATACACACATTCACAACCAACTCAATACACACGTTTAAAGGCGCGAACCAGGTAAACAGGGGGCAAGGTAGCGATCCTAGCGGCCCGCCAATGAACTGCAGGGTGACCACTTCTATAGCGTTTTACGGGCTCTGTTTCCAGGCCTTGTATTATAGCGTAGGCAACGCACTACACAATAAAAAATAAACTCACTAGCGCATAACTATCAGATCTCATTATCAAGCCAACGAGCACCACATTGCGAACACACTGCTAACATTTACGACAGCAAAACCAAAAAATAAAACTGGAAATGCGGCAATTTGCGGTATACAGCTTCCTGTCAGTGGGTAGAAGGCCAGCGCTCCAGTGGCATTATGGTGAAACATTCCAATTACAGCTTTATGCTGGGCTTCACAAGCGATTGTCAAGGCCGGTATAAGGAGCGCAGCGAGGTATCTAGTCGGCCGTGCTGATGTTGAACGTTGTAAGCGAGTCTGCCACTAGAGAGTAGCATCGTCTGGGCTCGAAATTAAAGCGTAAGTGGGGGAAATCTATCTCACACATATCTTCCTTTCGTGTCAAAAATAAGGAATTCGTAGGTGAGTCAAAGAATCTTTGACTGACCCTAAATGTTATCCCGCATTCCAATGTAATTTACTCTGGTGAAATGAAATGGCGTATGGCTTTTAGTGCCGGAAGTGTCCGAGGACATGTTCGACTCACCAGATGCAGGTCTTTTGATTTGACTCCCGTAGGCGACCTGCGAGTCGTGATGAGGATGAATGAGGAAGAAGACAACACATACACCCAATGATGGTTAAAATCCCCGACCTTGCCGGGAATCGAACCCGGGATCCCTGTGACCAAAGGCCAGCACGCTAACCATTTAGCCATGGAGCCGGACATTTACTCTGGTAAAAGGGGAGGTCTCAATGAATCAGTTGGCAGCTCTTTCAGTTGCTTTGTGCGGGTTTTGATCTCGCGGTTATATTACTGGTGCGTGTTTTCTGTCATTGTGTTAGTGCTAAAGTTTATACGGATATTTATCAAATCACTTATCCACTGCAGTGTATATAAAGTGAAATTAAATTAGTGTTCTTAGTGAAGATCTATATTCCCGCGATTCTATTTGCACTGATGTAAGTTGGGAATAGTGTGGGCAGTTTGATGAAAGGACTGCCGGTATTTTCTAGGAGAAGGTTAGAAGAAAATTTGAACATAAAAATTATAGTTCGTCCCATTCCAGTCTGAAATTTAACTCAGAAGGCTTCGCGCGGGAAAAATTCCAGTTATGTCAGGCATTTCAACTGTAAAGTTTACGACGATAACTGCTGGATACATGGTTGTGATGTAAGAAATGCTTTGTTTTGTTTTCCTTGCGTCTTCAAAATCAAATCAAAATCTCTTTATTTGCAAATGAGGTGTCTACCTCGGTGGCAAATGATACACAAAAATACATTATTGTCAAGCACTAATTTTTAAATTAACAATAGAAGATTTTTTTCTAGAATACAATAATATACAATTTATGCTAACATTTTTTCTATTAAACAAACAGATCATCCTTAATAAATTTAAATTGTTTACAAAATTATACTTATAATATCTCCTATACTTACAAACATAGTCAACTCATATACAGTATGTGGAATTACTTCAAATAATACTATGCAACTGGTATAATATTGAAATTTACATTGCATTTATTTACTTTTTTATTTTATTTCTTTAGCCCTTTTGGAACCTAAGTAGCATAACGATCTGCTGCGTCTTAACCAGAGCCCCCTTTTGCCAACACTTTTCAGAGTTCCTGAAGGGCATTCACAGCTACCGTAGCGGTCCCAGAGCCCTCGAAGTAATGATATCTGTACTATGAAAGCTGTGAAAGATCTGAAAATCCGGGCGTGTTCTTGGGATTCGTAGATTTTATGAGCAGTTTATATAGTGCCATTAAGAAACACATGGAAGCCAATAAGGTATTTAAGGGCACATCAAAAACCATCCAGAATGAATTGCTAGACTATATGCTGCAAGGCTGCCGTGAAAAGATACTGGAGGAAGTACATAACACTAAATACACTACTATCACGGCAGATGAAACTACTGACGCCTCTGAAGAGCCACAAGTGGCATTGTGTTCAGATACGTATTAAATGGCCAACCACTCGAAAGATTTGGGGGATTTTTTAATCCAGACGGACAAACCGCAGATGCAATATCTGAGTGCACGCAGCAGCAAGTCAATAGTAATTTTCGGACCGGGCGAGTTTGTCGTGTGGTTAGGGGCGCGCGGCTGTGAGCTTGCATCCGGGAGATAGTGGGTTCGAACCCCACTGTCGGCAGCCCTGACAATGGTTTTCCGTGGTTTCCCATTTTCACACCAGGCAAATAGTGGGGCTGTACCTTAATTAAGGCCACGGCAGCTTCCTTCCCACTCCTAGCCCTTTCCTGTCCCATCGTCGCCGTAAGACCTATCTGTGTCGGTGCGACGTAAAGTAACTAGCAAAAAAAATAGCCAATAATAGCAATTTTCGTGTTAATCCAGATAAAATTATCGCCCAAACTTACGCTGCAGCATCTGTGATGAGTGGTGAAAGAGGTGGAGTTCGAAGGAAAATCAAAGCTAGGCAATTACATTTACTGCCCACCGTCTCAACCTCGAATTTGCACACGAGGTCTCTCAAAATCAAGCTGCGCGCGTATTTTTCTGCAGCCTATCTGCATTTCCTGCATTCTTTTCCAGATGTCCTCAAAGTCTGGCAGCTTTGGTAAAAGTGGTAGTACAACGAATTCAATGATGTTCATCAGCAAGATGGAACTTCAAGACTAGTACCGTCAATGTCGTGTATGAAAACAAAAATGCTTTGTTGCAATGCTTTATGGACCTGGAAAAGTCGAAATTTGTAAGGACAGTTAAAGAAGCACGTGGACTCAGACACAATTTGGAAGATAAGGAATTTTTATTTAGCCTGTCCTCATGTGGATATTTTGTACTCGCAGATACATGCAAGATCGACAGATGCAATCAAAATAGGAAATGCTGTTGGCATTGTTACCAAGGCTGTTGCTTTAGTCAGAGATTCTATTGATCAAATAGCAAATGGAGTTTCTTAAGAAATGCCACAAAGCAAAAGACGCAGAACGGAATCTTACAAGACGGCTGATGCTGAGGATGTTTGTGATTGAATCACTGAAGAGTAAGTTGTAGATTTGAGTCTGTTTATTATTTAGAGGTTGCAAATTTATTCGATTCGATTAATTTTGGCGAATATTCAAAACAGTTCCCTGTAAAAGGAGTTAACGCCGTGGGTGATATATACAGACTCCCAGACAAGAATAGACTAATGACTGAGCTTAGCGTTCTGTATGAAAGAACTGATTTCAGAGAAACTGACGGTGCAGTTCCCTTGCTTCAACTGATCTTCAAGAACAAACTGCAAAGTATCTCAGGATTTTGATTACTATTCCAATGACCACTTCAGAACCGGAAAGATGCTTTTCGAGGCTTAAAAGGATTAAAAAGTTCCTTCGAAATAGTGTCAGTAACGGTTGAATGCATTAGCGATGCTATCATTCGAGAAAAAGCTTATCTCGGAAATCATGAACTTCAAACAAAATGTGATTGACAAGTTTTGCAGCAAAAAAGATCGCCATATGGACTTCATATTGCGCCATAAGGTTAGTAAAAACAATATTTCTCGAATGAATTATTTATCTCGTAGACAGTTGTCGAAGTATTCTTCTGCTCCAAATTAATGTTATTTTTGTTTGTTCTGAGTTATAAATTGTGAGAATTTTTTTAAAAATTATTATTATTATTATTATTATTATTATTATTATTATTATTATTATTATTATTATTATTATTATTATTATTATTACCCAGTTTGAAGTATGCGTTGTTCATCATGGAAATATGCACATTTAAAACAGCGTATTTTGCTTGCTTTTTTGTAGCACGTAGGACGATTTTTTCACGAGCCGCCACTGCGTGAAGGTCAGAGGTAAAAGAAGGTGTGGGCTGGAATAGGTCTCAAACTACAAAATTAAAGTTAATTGAAAACTTTAACAAAGGTTATATTTTCTTTTCAAAATCGATCAGTAACAAAGTATAACAGGTACCAGGGGCGTATTCTCCTTGAATGCAAGGCATTCACTGCATGCGTTATGATAACACAAAGAACTGTCTGATGTACGATTTTAGGTTGTTTTAAGTCAAATATTAACGATTTCATCTCTCAGAAGTTCAAAAGGTCCGCGCAACTGTACTAGTTCCGTTGCTTGACTACGTATGGTGCTGGTGGAGTCTCGCCGTCTACTCCTCTCTAGGAAGAAAGAGACAGCATGGCGGAGTTAAGGATGCAAGGCATTCAATCTTAAAATTGCATTCGGTGGCAGACGTAGTTCTGAAACCCTCCGAACGATGTCGCTGCAATTGAAACTTGGTCAGAATTTGTCACCCCATACCCGTGCTACCCTCTGCCATCTGTTAGCAACTTGGAGAAAGTCGACATGTTTACAGCGAACGGGACCCACAGATTAGCCCCCAGCGAGAACCCAACGTGACGAAACTGACCAATGCCACTGAGGTGACTTTCCTCCAGTGCTTCAGTTGTGGCTAACTAGTGAGTTAATTCATTGTGTGTGTTGCTGATTAGTGAGTTCATTCTGTGTGTGCTGTTACTGTGCTATTCTTCGTTTTCGGTCTTTTATTATATTTTGCGCTTATTGTGGTATTAACGATGGATGAGTCTAAAACGTTTGATGAAAAGATTCAAATAGTTTAAGCCGGGAGACCTCTACTATCCCTCGTATATTTCTCCTTTACCGGGCGAGTTGGCCGTGCGTGTAGAGGCGCGCGGCTGTGAGCTTGCATCCGGGAGATAGTAGGTTCGAATCCCACTATCGGCAGCCCTGACGATGGTTTTCCGTGGTTTCCCATTTTCACACCAGGCAAATGCTGGGGCTGTACCTTAATTAAGGCCACGGCCGCTTCCTTCCAACTCCTAGGCCTTTCCTATCCCATCGTCGCCATAAGACCTATCTGTGTCGGTGCGACGTAAAGCCCGTAGCAAAAGATATTCTTCTTCTTCTCCTTCTTCTTAATCTGCTTACCCTCCAGGGTTGGCTTTTCCCTCGGCTTTTCGGACTCAGCGAGGGATCCCATCTGTATCGCCTCAAGGGCAGTGTCCTGGAGCTTCAGACTCTGCGTCGGGGACAAAACTGGGGAGGATGACCAGTACCTCGCCCAGGCGCCCTCACCTGCTATGCTGAACAGGGGCCTTGCGGGGGATGGGAATATTGGAAGGGATAGACAAGGAAGAGGGAAGGAAGCGGCCGTGGCCTGAAGTTAGGTACCATCCCGGCATTTGCCTGGAGAAGTGGGAAACCACGGAAAACCACTTCCAAAATGGCTGAGGTGGGAATCGAACCCACCTCTATTCAGTTGACCTCCCGAGGCTGAGTGAACCCCGTTCCAGCCCTCGTACCACTTTTCAAATTTCGTGGCAGAGCCGGAAATCGAACCCGGACCTCCGGGGGTGGCAGCTAATCACACTAACCACTACACCACAGAGGCGGACTCTCGTAAATTTAAAAATAGAAAACAAGAATTGTGTACGCACGTTCAATCCAGGAACTTACAGTAAAACTGTTCGGCTCGAGTTCACTTACATGTAATTAGGGGAGTAGAATTGAAATTGACTTAATACATTGTGTTAACTGCATGGTTACTAGTTGCATGCCTCAGTGGAGATTCCAGGATACGCCACTGACAGGTACCAAGTAGCAGATCAACAAATTAACAATTTACAGTTCGTTACAAGATTTGGGCTTCGAGCCCCAAGTTTAATTTGTGAGCTCTCAGCTCAACCACAATTGTTAAAGGGCAGAAAACCCCTAAATACAAGGAGCACTTGCTCCCAGCTATTAACCTCAAGCCTCTCTAAGGCACCTTTACCACAACACCACAAAGAGCTGACCCGCTCTCGATCTTTCAAGCCTATCAGGGCAATAACAGACTCTTATCCAAACTGCCATAAAGGCATACAAAGAAACAGGGGTATTTAATACCCAACCTACAGGGCCTTCGCATGAAGAAAACTAAACATCAGATTAAGTTACTGGCCCAAAGTACAGAAGGGATTGGAGGCGTGAACTTGCACTCCTAAATACACTTTTAAAACCTAAGTGGCTCTAGGCCGAAACACAGGGCCTAATCCCAAGCTAAGGAGGTGACCCGTATGAGAAAATTTTAATATTTTAAGGAAGAGAAGAAACGGTTATGAAAACGTAGTCACCTCAATTTCAAAATGAAGGGGAGTTCGAGAGGGTAAAGCACTCTCTATCCCCGCTTTACAGTAAAAGAAATTTGTAGATTTTACATAGAAAAGGTAGGTTACATACTAAAGGTTTCGAACCCTCCCCGAGAGTTAAATTGCTGAGCTAGCAAGAAATGAAGATGTTAACAGGCCATTACCTTGTAGAAGAACTGCTGCTTGAAGAAAGAGGCGCTTCCCGCCCCCTGCTACATTTCCACACACACTAAGTTAGATGTTACTGAAGTGGCACCGAGACAAGAAAATCAGCAGTTTATATACCCTCGTGGAACATTCGAGACCTTTCAGGAATGAGTAGACACTCCCTTTCGCTTTCATTGGATAGCTTAGAGCAACATATCTATGTCGAAGAAGACGTACCTGATTGGTTGGAAATAAATTAAAGAAATTTGGGATTGGCTAAATTCAAAACAGGCGGATAGAAAGGATTAATGTTGCCAACCCAAAGATAACAGAACAAAATATAGTAAAAACAAAACTTATGATTACTAAATTTCTTCAAGAAGGTGCATTCCTCCGCACCAGAGTGTGTAATCATAGTTTTTAGTAGAGACATCTGGTAGAGAACGTCCACACTTCTTGATCAAATACAAACAAAAACACATCAAACTTCACACAGAGCTATCTTCGGAGAAACTGTTGAGTTAATACAGTTTGTTAAAGTGCAGGCTTTCTCCTGTAGAGGAGTTTCAACGGGCGTAATATTTGAACAAGCGGCGCGGAGGTGTACCGCCCGGTACAATTTATATTAAAATGTAGGTGCTCACCAAGGGAGAATTTTTGGATATTCCAACGATAAGGGGAGAAAGGGGCGTGTGAATTTTTAAAATGAATGAATGTATCTACATCTCAAAAACTTAACAGTTTATAAAGACGTAAAAATTGGTATTTGGAATCTCCTTTAAAAATAAGGAAAAACGTTTTTTCTTTTTGGAAAATTCTGTTGGGGAGGGGGGCAAAAGGTTAAAAACGGTTTGAATACCTTTTATGATGATACTTAAATCTCAGAAACTGACGATGGTACAGTCATGAAAATTGGTATTTGGAATCTTCTTTAAAAATGTAGAAACACGTATTTTTGGTTTTTGGAAAATCTACGTAAGAGTAGGTGAACAGGAGTGACAAAGGGGTGAATTTCTTAAACGAGTATATCTACAGTATATCTCAAAAACGTAACATGTTACAGATGTGAAATCTGGTATCTGGAATCCTCTCTAAAAGTAAAGGAACACGCATAATTTGTTTTCTGAAAATCCACTTAAGGCGAAGTGTTAAGGGGGTGCATTTTCAAAATGAGTATATATACAGTATATCTCAAAAATTGAACATATTACAGACGTGGAAAATGATATTTTACTTTATTTTTAAGAGAGATTAACACGTATTTTATTTTCGAAAAAAACACTTGGTGGTGGGGGTTGAAGAACTGAAGAATGGGTTGAGTGTTTATATTAAGGCCGGTCTCCACTGATTAACATTTAACAACAACATGTTAAATGTTAAAAGTGTTAAATGTTAACTGGTGACACCATCAACATGTTAAATGTTGAATACTGCTTCATTTAACATTGTGTCCACACTTAATAAACATATTAAACTTGACTTTCTTTGTTTATATATATATATGTAGTACATCATATCAATTTGTGGTAATACATTTAGGTGGTGTCTGGTATTTTCAGACAAGGACAATGGACTCAGATGAAGAGGATTTGGCCTTAGTTATTGCTAATGTTGCTTCTTGTTATGATTTAGAAATGCAGTTCTATTAGACACATTTCTTCCCGTCATCCTGCTCATTGCTTCAAAAGCAAACCATTTTGAAGTACGGTATAAATTTTGTCTGCTCCCGCCCCGACTTTTCCGATTTTTTTTTTTGCAATACTCGACTGTATTGGTAGCGGAGGTACGCTAGGTTTTTTTCGATGCAGTAGCAGGAACAATTATAGATAATTTAGAATTCCTGAAAAATGTTGGCTTCCTACGCTTTATCGCTGGATTCCTTTGATGAGACATCCCACAAACAAGGCCTTTCCATTATATCATTAATTAAGTCTAAAGTAATCTTGCTTCACTCCATTTCTGACTATAAATTTTAGTATAGTGCAGAGAGAACGACACACGTGCGCGTATCGGTACCAGTACTGTATTTGTAGCTTATAACAAAGAGAATGAGTGTTGCGGAGTGTTGTAACTATAATCCTACTTCACGAGAAGCACGTCGTTTGCATCGTTTGGCTATCTGTTGCATGGAAACAGAAAGGAAGTTGCCGAAACTGTGCCAACATCTCCCGAACAACGAATTGACTTGACATGTTTTCCACTTGGAGCGGAAAACACGCCAACATGTTAAAAGTGTTTACTTCAACATTCTGAGTTAACATGCAAAGTCAATTGGAAGACACAATCACAATATACATGTCAATTGTAACATGTTAAATTTAACATGTTGATGTTAAATGTTAATCAGTGGAGACGGTCCTTTAGGATACTGGTATCTCAAGAACTGAAGGCATTACAGGCGTGAAAATTGGTATTTGGAATCTCCTTTTAAATATACAACGTATATTGTTGTTTTCAGAAAATGCACTTGGTGTAGGGAGGGGGGAGGGGTGTAAAAAGGACTGAAAAACTGGTTGAATCCTTTGCATGAGGATACTTATATCTCAAGAACTCAAGATTTTACAGCCATGAATATTTGTATTTGGGATCTCTTTTAAAAATAAAGAAACACGTATTTTTTGTTTACGAAAAATCCAATTGGGGGGTGTAAATGAGTTGAATTCTTTTTATGAGGGTACTTATAGAATATATCAAAAACGGAGGATGTTACGGACATGATAATTGGTATAATTGGTGTTTGGAATCTCCTTTAAAAATAAAGTAACACATATGGGGAGGGGGGATCAACTTAAGAGGCGTGTATAAGGAGTTGAATTCTTTTCATGAGGATACAAATAAGAAGCGGACTTAAAACAACACATCCCTAAGGGGTTTTGATTGGCGGGTAAAAATGGCGTATGGCTTTTAGTGTCGGGAGTGTCCGAGGACAAGTTCTTTTCGCCAGATACAGGTCTTCAAATACCACACTTCTCCTCACTATTACTTTTTTCTTTCAAGTCTCCATAATCTATATCCATCTTTAGTACCTGCCTCGTACCCTATCATAAATGAGTCTGCTCTGGGATCTATCTTCCTCCTGTCTACTCTCACAGCCCATGCCTGATATCTAAATACTTTCAATCTACCTATTTCTTCCTCATGCAACTTCCTATTGAACCACAGTTCATAAGGTATCTGAAAATTTATTGCTGAGGATGGGCACCTATTTCTTAAATAGAATGCAGTCATTACTGCTTCTCCCAAAAATTTCTTTGGTATCTCAGACTGGATGAATAGGCAGGCACCTAACAGTATAAAATATGGATACATACTTCACTACCTTACATCTACTTTTTCTGCTACGTCACAGCGCTTCCGTATGTGTTTTGTTTGTCTAACACTTTCGTGTGTGATGTCTTTGCTCACTGAAGTTGTTTGAATTAATTAGGTGTTGTTTTCTTCATGTTGCTCATTCGTTCTGTATCCTAACTCATCCATTAAATGATATATTTATTGGTCCACGGATCATGCTATTTTCCTTTCAACAAACAAGTAATATATTTATTGGTCCAGGGATCATGCTATTTTTCTGTTTGTCAATGAGCTGTTATTCTAGTTCGTTGCCGTTTGTACTGCCCGCAGTATTCATATGGACAAAGAGAATGACAATTCACAGACATAGCACTCCCATTCGTCTGTGCAAGCCCTAGACCCGACGAGCTAGAATAGCCTGGACCTCAATAAAGAAACAAAAGACGGCACAAGCAGCGGAATGAGCAACATGAAGAAAACGACACTTAATTAATTCAAACAATTTCAGTGAGCAAAGACATCACACACGAAAGTGTTAGACAAACAAAGCATACGGAAGCGCTGCGACGTAGCAGAAAAAATAGTTGTAAGGTAGTAAAGTATGTATCCATATTATTCCCTGCAAGTACAATATTTCGTACTATTTCTTAATTTACCGCAGATTTTACACTTTATTTGAGTAAAATGAATTATTATATTCCATTTGGCACAAATATTACAGTGATATTCCTTCGGTACCTTTGGTATACAAAACCGCCCACTTATTCGAATTTCTTGACTATTTCTGGTGTTTTATTTTTTAATGATATAGCGTCGTCTTTGGCCGCCCCGCCATCTTTTCTGAACACTATCTGTACGGTACTGCCTTTTCCTGGTTAATTTTAAATTTGTTATCTGAAGCCCAAGCTTCTAACTTCTTAATTGTCGTCTGTAGTTCTACCTTTGAGCTCGATCCCAGATCCATGTCATCAGTGTACATTACTAAAGTAGTCTCAGGAGTGTCCGTCATTATTTGTGTGATATCTTCCGTTGCTACGTTGAATACTAGCGGACTTAGGGGGTCTCCTTGGGGTACTCCATTTGTTTGAATTTTTTCCCTGATGAGGATGCTCCATCTTCAATTTTGATTAGGTTGTAGTCTAGTATGGTCTCCATGATTCTCACGAGCGTGTTTTCACCAATCATTTGTTTTAATTTTCCTATCAGGATATCTCTGTCAATAAGATCAAAAGTCTTCATATAGTCAACAAAGACGACATAGTACTTCCCTTTTGGGTGCCGCAGTGCCCCTTCTACTTTTTTTTTTAGGAATGCTGCGCCTTTTATCGTACTTTTTCCTTTGCGGAAGCCTAGTTGGCATTGTGGTATGAATAGGTCTATTTCGTTATTCAGGCATTTCGCTACAATAGTTTCAAATGCTTTGTATAGATTACTTTCTAGAGCTATACCTCTATATGAGTCGGGGATGTCAGTTTCTCCCTATGATCCTAGGTTTCTCCTTTCCCTTTGTACAGTACCTTCAGCGTTGCCGTTCTCCAAACTTCCGGTATATTGCCTAAATTTAGACATTTGTTGAACAGTTCTCTCTCTGGGTACACCGCTATCACGCGAAGCCCATCAAATTATCAAGACAAGACAAGTTGAATAGTTCTGTCCAAAGCTGTAGTAAATGGTCTTGATACTTTTTAAGTGTAACTTCTATAATTATGTTGTTGTCCGGTCCTGCTGCCTTCCCCTTCATTAAGTAATCAACTTACGATATATGAAGGAGTGCTGTTTATTAACAAGGTTATAGCAAATACAGTAGAGACAATACACGACACTTACGGATTTCACCTTGCTAAAATGGGAGACAATTCGACGGTGGCGCTCCTAGTGACTTGACCTGAACAAATCGCGCTAAATTCAAATATCAATGGAAATGTATATGCGGAAATGGACAAATAAATTAAGTCTAGAAAGAAAGTGGTATTGAGATATTAACTTCGAAGTTGCTAAAGCAATTCTGGATAAATGAATGAAGAATTATTTAAAAGGTTATTATTCAAAGACTGAAATTAGACATATAAACAAGGTGTGAAATGGACTGCTGTGAAATGGCTTGATCTTTCATTTATGCATTACTTTTTTAGCTTTAGCATACCTGCCTGAAATCTTACGGTTGGATTTGTCTTTCTTCCTCATTTAAAAACATTGTATCATCACATTAAGACATTTTTCAATAAAAATATCGGCACATTCCTTACACATATGATGCAATGAATTAACATTTAATAGCTGGACAATTTTCCTCTTAACATGAAGCCCACTAACAGAAAGAAAATCTATAAAATCCCGGCTTTAATCTGAGAAGAGGGATAAAAGAAAGAAAAGTTTGAAAATGTTGTCGATAGTGATGCTTTGAGGAATATTTACGTACAATTAGAGTAAAAATGTAACATACCCTTAGCTGTATAGTCGAGGATTTTTAAAGTCGCTGGAAATGATCTGAACAGATCTTATAATTCTTATACAAGCGTAACGTCCCTTCTTTCTTGTACACTTTATCCAAATCGCTTCTGTGACATTTCAAAACCCACAGATCACACCTACAACAACACATCGGTATTGAAGTTTAACTGCTGCACTATACAATAAAATATGCGTATTATATTTTAAGCCCGTTAAAACATGGGTCGAGCAGGTCAGAAGTTTATGAAGTACTATAAAAATCTCTGTCACTGGAAGAATATATATGCAAACGCAATATTACTTACATGTTCTTGTCACGAGGGAACCTGAAAAACGGGCGCGCATTTTTCTCTACTTCGTAATTACTGCAGCCAAACACAGCACAAACTTTTCCCCTCATGTTGAGAGGAGATATCAACGAATGACACACGCTACTATTTAATTATGTCAACTCACTGAAAACGCATAAATAACACCAAAAACTTCACACAAAAATACACGTGCTCTTATGACAGAATCAGTACCGTTCAGGTCTATCCGCTAGAGTGAGCTCCAATAGCTGTCCCTCGATATCTCGCTCAGTGTCGCGTATTGTCTCTACTGTATTTGGTTATAAGTAGTTGTCATAATCTGTAAAATAATTGTAACTCAAAATGACCCTTTCGAACTAAGCAAAGAGACTAATGTCAGAACATTGACCGGGCGAGTTGGCCATGCGGTTACGCCCGCGCAGCTGTGAGCTTCCATCCGAGAGATAGTGGGTTCGAACCCCACTGTGACTGGGCGATAATTAATTGAGTCCAACCCATTTACTCTAGAAGAAGAAGAGCCTATAATAACCTTAAGAAAAGATGTCGACTGTTTTAGGGTACATGCTGCCCAATATACGTGTTAAAAATATTAATAGACATACAATGCGCCAAATGGAATACATCTTAAAAAATAATACTCCTAATATTTCATGAAGAGACATTTTTAGTGTATGGTTGAAATAAAAGAAGATGAGCTGAAACTGTGCTAGGTAGCAGTGGCGGGGCGTGACTTTCATCACTGGGGGTTCAAAAGAAGAAAAAATTGCCTCCCCCCCCAACCTCTCCTCTCCCCATCTCCGCCAGCTTCTCTTCCGTGGTGGGCCGTAACCTCCTAAACTAAGATGACATACGTTCTAGAAATGTGATCAAATACGAGAGGAGCAGAAAATACGGTAGGCCTACATGCCGAGTTTTACCACATGCAAAATAAGAAATAACTGCTTCATTGAAGTCCGCAGAGTCTCGAACAAAGTTCCTTTCAATTGACAACATAGCAAGAGCAATAAGTCTATCCTCGGTCATTGTGCTGCGCTAGAAAGTCTTTATTCTCTTCAGGGTAGAGAAACACCTTTCTGCTTCCGATGTCATGGGAATAGTAACAACTATATTTAAAAGTTTTCATTGGTATTGCCTTGCCGCTATTCTTTGCCTCAATGTTTTTTGAGTTAAGTTTCTCTCCAAAAGGTAATTATTCCAAAGAAGGCAAATTAATAGGTGTTTAGTAAGTAATGATGTATTTTGGACAAGATATTAATTGGAATTTGACAGTTTAATGTGACTTTTGGTAGTAACGATTCTTTTCAACACTAGCGCTAATTACGTGCACTATTCTCTGTTGCCTAGTCAAATTCCCGTAAGGCCAACAGATGGCAGGCACATACCCCAACCCCAACAAGGTCTGTCTAGGGAGGTCAAGTCACGAATGCTACTTATGGAGCCGCCATATTGGGTCTTTGAGCGAGCATAACCAAAGGCAAGTGCATTCGAATTTAGAGGATTTCGGTACCGTACATTGAAATAAAAACAAAATACCACCTGTTTTTCATAAAGAATTTAAGTGGGCATCTACTTTTCATGTATATATAACTGTATAACACTTAAATGATATGAATACATTCACAGCTATTTGAGTAGGAAGATAATTAACAGGGCCTGAATTTTTTTTGAGAAACAAGAATCAACAGCAAACTCATGTCCTACTCTTTTACTTCCTTACAACTTGGTCTTACTGTGCTTCTTATTAATATCATCTATTAAATTCGTAATCTTATTGACAGATACATAGAAATCTCTACAGTACCTGTGTCATATTATGATTATCAGTACATGAAATACTGAACTTGAAGTACTGTAATAGTACTAAAAGACAGTTGTAATAAATTACCTTCAGCGTTTTCTTTATTAAGAAAGTAATTACCGATACTGCATTTCTAAAAGGTTACCCCAGTATGCTGACAAACACTGAATGCCTCTTAAGTTGGGTGCATTAAATTATGTATGGTAACTGTTGTTATCCATTCATGTGGTATTTCTTTGGGTTCTAAGGCATAAATACTCCGCACATATGCAACAAGAGTGATGTTTTTAGTTGCTCTTAATTAGTTTATTGATAACCCATGCAGCTAGTCGTGGTGATTACTGTTTTAAGAAGAAGTATTTCAACTGGACAATCATCCTCTATAAACACTAATCAGAAGAAAACAAATGGAAGGGGTCCAACACTTCAAAAATGTAGGTATCAGCAAAAGAAAGATGAAGGACACAAAGTACGTGGAAACGAAAAACTTCCTAGGCCTCGAATGCGCTAATGCCGCCGCGGTCGGAAAAGAACAAGTGTTGACCAGGGGAGGTCGGATGGGCTAGAATAGGTGAGGGCCTGACACAAGTAAGTGAAAGCAATGTCAAGACTCAGCTAAGGGCCTTGAAGTCACAACCCAAAATAGATTTCCCCTTGTGGGTGGGGGCAATAGAACAACACCCACGGTATCCCCTGCCTGTCATAAGAGGCGACTGAAAGGGGCGTCAGGAGCTCCTAACTAGGGGGAGCGTCGGTTGGCGACCACGGGATTCTTAGCTGAGTCCTAACATTCATGCAAATAATAATAATAATAATAATAATAATAATAATAATAATAAAAGAATAGTAAAGTCATTGGTAGACACGATTCCATAGTCACTATTAAGTTGAGTTAGGTTAGGCTATTTTAGGGATTACATTAGGATATTATGTTAGGCTACGGTACGTTAAATTACAGCAGTTGGTTAGTGCGAGTGAAACGAGTGTTGTGATCTTTAAGTATTTGTCCAGCCATATAATGTACTCTAGAGAGCATTTAAGATGAATGAAATTTAGCTGTAAATAATAACTACACTACAGTATAAGACTAGTATTATCAATAAAATTGTTGTAATGATGGCAAGCTGGACACAAATTGCTGGTTTGAAGTGATAGGCCTATTGTTTGTTGTGACTGTAATTGGTAAATGCACAGGAACAAGCATTTCAAATATCTGTGAAACATTTCTATACTGCATATAGGGTTAGAAAGATACTGTCTGTAGTTTACATGAAAAGGAATGGAATGAAATTGCGTATGCCTTTTAATGCCGGGAGCGTCTGAGGACAAGTTCGGCTCGCCAGCTTCAGGTCTTTTCATTTGACTCCCGTAGGCGACCTGCGCGTGATGGAGATGAACACGACATACACCCAGACCCCGTGCCACCGAAATTGACCTATTATGGTCCAAATTCCTGACCCTGCCGGGAATCGAACCCAGACCCCTGTGACCAAAGGCCAGCACGCTAACCATTTAGCCATGGAGCCGCACACATGAAAAGGAAATGTTCATAAACATCAATACTACTATTACACATTTCCTGTTACTTCTCTTGCTTGTTTTGAAAGACATTTCTCTTTCTTTGGGAGGTTTCCTATTATATGTCAAAGACTTGGGTGGATAGGGACGTTGAAAATTGTTCCATCCATCTGACCTCTTTAGTTCAAATTGCGATTCTTCAAAATGATGCTAGAAGAAAATACATAATAAGACCTATAAATATAAAACATCGTTCATATAAACATACTATTATTCAGGAATAACAAGAATGTATAACTTCACTAACCTCGCACAAGACGGAATTATCTGTACGTTGTCATTATTTGTCACGCTTACCTTACAGTTTTGTACCCACCGTACCCACTGAGCTCTCCTTTGCTTATCTCTCGGGAAGCGAAATACTCTAATTCCGTCAGTTGTCTTATTTTGACAATTTCGTGGGGCAAGGTATCCCATTTTCTTTCAAAATACAAGTAATAACTCACATCATTACATCGGGCACACCCATATAACAACGATATTTAAGACCCAATATGGCTGCCACCGCAAAGGATTGTGGTAGCGTGACCAGACCTCCCTAGACAGACCTTGAACCCCAACAAACGACTAGCTAGTCCTGAGACAGTGGCCTATTGCGCATGCGTAAAGAACAGATATCCGTTTCTGCGATATCCTGGTCTTGCCTTAGTGCTGGCTTTCGTCCCCTCGCACCTCGCCACTCCCTTCGCCTATGTACGGTCGGAGAGATCGCCTTTGCAAGGGGGTTCATTCCAGACAAGTATCCAGCCACAGACCTTGCGCAGCTCACATGAATTGAAAGCCAGTACGAGTATATTACGGATAGAGGGATTTAGCAAGAGCTTCGAGATTGACAAGGGAGTTGTGAAAATTACGTAGTTGAGTACAATTTTATATAAACTGGAGGTTCATTGCTCCATTGCGCTATACCAGAAACCGCCACTGCTAGGTAGGCTACTGTACCGTACATTATTTCCATTGCAACAAGTGGACGGATCATTACGAATTTCTGTTTATGCTAGGCGCGCTAGTTCAAGGTTGTCGTGATATCTTATTGGAGCTCTCAAGGATCGTGTAAGAGCTGTGATTTAGCGTTATTCCAGTCAAGTTACCATCAATGTATGCGCATTTACATCTATATAATTTCGAAGTGAATTCAGTTAAATATCATTTCTGATTAGTTACGGGAAATATTATATTTTACTTGTATTGCTTAACCTCTGCCTTATTTCAGAGTTCAGTAGTCTTGTTACAAACGCAACTCCATTTGATAATTCTGGATGGTACCATAATTTTAGGAATGTCGTTGAATATTGTTGGAATCGATCTTTTATATCTTGCCCAGTACCTACGCCTCATTTGGTGTTTCCATCGGTTTTCGCTGTTTCTGCTTAACCACTGGGGGTGCTATTTGAGGATCCACCAGCCCTAAGGGTTATGTGTAGATCCTAACAGATAGATCAGACAGACAGATTGACCGGAGGTCGTAACACGACACCTGAGCAAATCGCCAGGATTACTATGCTTCTTTAAAGTTCGTTGACAATAATTTCTAATATTCTAATACATGTATAGTTTGCATTACATGCACAAAATACAAAATGTTATTTACAAAGTTAATGGCCCAGGTGCACATGTAAGAATAAAATGAAGTGTGATATGACATTTTGTTCTTTTCTAGAGATGTACAATTGTGTTTAAACACCTTCTCCCTCGGCAATAATCGTGGCAAAGAATTATTTTGCTACTGCGTAAATTAATTCATTTTTTGTGGTTTGTTCACTTTCCTGTCCTCGGGTATGCCATTAACTATTTTTTGCTGTGTAGCAGAATTATATTTGGGGTTTTCTCACCTCTGAACAGTTTGTGACATTCATAGATGCTACACTTGATCTAATGAAGAATATCTTCACTACGAAGATCTGACAATTTACAGTGTTAATATAATGTGACCATATTTTCTTAAGTTGAAAAGGGGACTCTTATCAATATTAAGAGAGATTCCTAAATCCAACCTCCCCTTAATCATACAAGAATTTTATATATAATTTTAAAATTATGCAAACAGAAATGATAAAGGCCTGTTCATCAATTTACTAGAAATATAAATCAAAATGATCAGAGTATTCAACACATAGCATGTATGACTCATTATCTACTTGCTACAACCACCACACTCCTTTACCTGGAGCTACAGCCCTTGGACTACCAAGCACCTGCTGTTCACCTGGAAGGTCTGCAGATTACGAGTTGATGTATGGTCAGTGTGACGATTTCTCTTGACCATTATTCTTGTCTTTCTAGACTGGGGCCACTATCTCACAGTTGGATTGGTCCATAATTGTTCTCAAGTAGGCTGATGCACCTCAAGCTAGCTTTCAGAACGATGTAGAAATTCCTGATTTGGCCAGAAATTGAACCCAGGATTTCTGGGTAAGATGCATGCTTGCTACCTCTAGACCACAGGGATGGCTACTTACTATACACACAAGGCAAAATTATTGCAGCACTCAAAAGTAACACTCTTATCTATTTGACTGTTTACCCATTTACTACAAACATACAGTTAGCCTATCTCTTGTTATAACGCCATCATTTTTCTAAGTGTACTTGGCGCAATAAAGAGGATGACATTAAATTGAGATCACATTTTAAAACATTAATTTGAATGACTTATGCTACATAATGATGTTGGTACTGTAAGAGCATTTTCTGGAATAGTATTAATTCACCATTTAATTTATGTAAGTATTCTGTATTCATACAATATCATGACAGATCATCATCATCATCATCATCAATGTCCCACTCCAGTCACCCGGGTGTGGTTAACAAGCCTCCTCCACTCCTTTCTGTCCTTCCACGTTTCCTGCTCCATTACTTCCGCCACATCCAATTCAGCTTCTCTAATGTCCTTCCAAATCTGATCCATCCACCTTCTCGGTCTTCCAACTGGTCTCTTTCCCTTAACTTCTCTTTCCAATTCCCTTCTTGCTACCCGTTCCTCTCCTATTCTTTTTACATGTCTGAACCATCTCAGCCTTGCTTTCTATATGTTCTGTAGTGGTTCTATACTTAGCTCACCAGGCAAGTTGGCCGTGCAGTTAGGAGCGCGCGGCTGTGAGCTTGCATCCAGGAGGTAGTGGGTTCGAATTACATTGTCGGCAGCCTCGAAGATCGTTTTCTATGGTTTCCCATTTTCACACCAGGCAAATAATGGGGCTGTACCTTAATTGAGGCCACGGCTGCTTCCTTCCAACTTCTAGGCCTTTCTTATCCCATTGTTGCCATAGGACCTATGTGTGTCGGTGCGACGTAAAGCCACTAGCAAAAAAATATATATATTTAGCGCTTCTCTGATTTTAATATTTTGAATTCTATCTCTTCTTGTCTTTTTAACTGATGTTCTTAAAAATGTCATTTCTACTGCTTGGATCTTAATATCTTGTCTCTGATTAGTAATCAGCGTTTCTAGTCCGTATGTTACAATTGGTATTTTGTTCTCTTGGGTACTTTGTCATCCCATAAAAGCTCTCTGACTTAATGATAAAATGTTGTGCCTTTACTTAGTCTGTTTATTAATTTTAGGGTTGTTTTCATTACTTCCATTAATAATGAATAATGCTACCCAGATACGTAAACTGTTCTACATTCTCTAACCGCTCGCCTTCTATGTTCACTTGGCTTCTCTTTTTCTCTTTTCCACAGTGCATGACTACAGTTCTCTTTTTACTAATTACCATTCCAAACTCTTTCAGATTTTCATTCCAAATGTCCAGTCTCCTTTGTAGTTCCTTTTCTCCCTTTCCCCAAATCACCACATCATCTGCAAATACCAAAGCATTCACTTCATCACTATTGATACTCTGTTTTACACGTTTTATGATTTCTTCCATCAATATAATAAACAATAATGGCGACAGTGCACTTCCTTGCTTGAGACCTTTTCAATCAATCAATCAATCAATCAATCAATCAATCAATCAATCAATCAATCAATTAATACTGATCTGCATTTAGGGCAATCGCCCAGGTGGCAGATTCCCTATCTGTTGTTTTCCTAGCCTTTTCTTAAATATTTCAATGACATTGGAAATGTATTGAACATCTCCCTTGGTAAGTTATTCCAATCCCTAACACCCCTTTCTATAAATGAATGAATAAATGAATATTTGCCCCAATTTTTCCTCTTGTATTCCAACTTTATCTTCATATTTAAAGACTACTTTTAAAGACATCACTCAAACTTATTCGTCTGCTAATGTCATTCCACGCCATTTCTCCGCTGACAGCTCGGAACATACCACTCATGATATTATTCTTATAATTTTGTTAAATACCACCTATTCAATACAATAACATAATACAAACTTACAAGTATTTAACAAAATTATAAGAATTTATATCACAAGTAGATCTTCAATTTGGACAAAAAATGAAATTTATAACCTGCAATATACCACTCAGTCGAGCAGCTCGTCCCCTTTCTCCCAGTTCTTCCCAGCCCAAACTTTGCAACATTTTTGTAACACTCCTCTTTTGTCGGAAATCATCCAGAACAAATCGAGCTGTTTTTCTTTGGATATTTTCCAGTTCGTGAATCAAGTAATCCTGGTGAGGGTCCCATACACTGGAACCATACTCTACTTGGGGTCTTACCAGAGACTTATAAGCCCTCTCCTTTACATTCTTGCTACATCCACTGAACACCCTCATAACCATGTGCAGAGATCTGTGTCCTTTATGTACAATCCCATTTATGTGATTACCCCAATGAAGATCTTTTCTTATATTAACACCCAGATACTTACAATGATCCCCAAAAGGAACATTCACCGAGGTCGATAGCTGCAGTCGCTTAAGTGCGGCCAGTATCCAGTATTCGGGAGATAGTGGGTTCAAACCCCAGTCAGCAGCCTTGAAGATGGTTTTCCATGGTTTCCCGTTTTCACACCAGGCAAATGCTAGGGCTGTACACTAATTAAGGCCACGACCACTTCCTTCCCAGTCCTAGCCCGTTCCTGTCCCATCATTGCCATAAGACCTATCTGTGTCGGTGCGACATAAAGCAACTAGCTAGTAACTTTTTCGTAGCTTACAAATTCTTCTTTCACCAGAATGAATACCCCCTCCCACCATTCCTATCTCTACAATACACATTCCAGTTCCATGAGAAAATTTCTGCATCCATTATATAATTTCTCAGCCATGATTCAACTCCTATTATAATATCTGGCAAATATATATCTGTTAAGTTACTTAATTCTATTCCTTTCTTTAGAACACTTCTACAGTTCAACACTAACATTTTTATGTCATCCCTACTTAACTTCCAGATCTCTGTACCCTCATTACTGCTCCCTAGGCAACACCATTTCCCTGAAAGTACCTAACAAATTTCCTAACTTATACGTACCACTGCGATTTAAGTGAAGGCCATCTGAGCGCAGATCCCTATCTCCTACCCACCCATTAGGATCTAGAAATTTCACTCCCAGTTTCCCACATACTCACTCATAGTCTCATTTAAATCCCCAATCACCCTCCAGTCAGTATCACTCCTACACAGTATTCCACTGATAACAATCTCGGCTGTGTAGGCTAAGCAGGCATCAATTTTTGGTAATGAGAAAGTCTCTCATAGTGCATTGGCACTGCCGGTGGCTACAGTTAGCCTACGCAGTGGCCTCCACGGTATGCACTAGCCAGTGTCTTGGTAGGTTTGCTAGGTACCAACTGATGAGCCCAACCTAGCACATGAGGGCGAAACGCTGGCAACCAGGAATGAGTTAGCTGGAAAATTTATAATGTCCAATAACGGACCATTTATATTGGTATTATAAATTTACTCATTCGGGACAAATATTTTAGATTCCCTATGGGAATCAACATTTATATCATCTGATGGCCAAGCAGGCATCAATTTTTGGTAATGAGACAAAGTCTCTCATAGTGTATTGGCACTGCCGGTGGCTACAGTTAGCCTATGCAGTGGCCTCCACGGTATGCACTAGCCAGTGTCTTGGTAGGTTTGCTAGGTACCAACTGATGAGCCCAACCTAGCACACGAGGGCGAAACGCGGGCAAACCAGGAATGAGTTAGCTGGAAAATTGATAATGTCCAATAACGGACTATTTATATTGGTATTATAAATTTACTCATTTGGGACAAATATTTCAGATTCCCTATGGGAATCAACATTTATATCATCTGAGTTATGATCCTGAATAGAGCCCTTAGCCTGCAATCTCCTTCCCCTTAGAACATTAGACCACCTGTCTTCTACAACTCCCCCCTTTCCTTCCTCTCCCTCTTGTACACCTTCTGTAACCTGTACATTGTTTGCGGGAGTCCTGTCTTCCTTCCTGTCTTCTCTGAGAATCCTAATTATCTTACTCAAACTCTCCAACTCCCTCATACCCCTCAATGCCTCGCCACACCCACAGTTCCTACACTTAGACTCTTTAGCCATTCTTTACAGAAAAAAAATGAAGAGGAAAAATAAAATAACTTGTTTTGTGCAAAAAAAAAAAAAAATGAATGAAAAGAAATATTGTCTAGGTTAGTACTCAAAGATCACATGACAATTAGGTAATTAATACACTACTACACTATAATACTAAGTCATATTCTATCTTTATCCTACAACACCCTAACAGATAAAAACTACTGTTAATTACTGAATACCAAAAGGAATATACTAAATTACACAATTCTGTACTGCAGTTAAGCCTGCCCTAATTACAACAACAGAATTTTAGTAAGAGAGTTTCTACAGATACCTCTACTATACTACACAAAAATTTTACAACAATAAACGCATGCCTATTTCTAATGAGATATTCCTCGTATACTACTGTACAGTACACTACAATAATTTTAAACTACGTTCAGACGTATCCTAATTACAATACCGGTACTGTATCTCGCTACTAAGCACAAACAGAAATTGAAATTGCAAGTTTGAAGTTTGCACGAACTACTGTACTCAAAGATTACCAACAAAGCTAAATGCTTAGGCAGATTATTGTTAGTACTATGCTCTAATAGATACACACACAAAGATACACTCGAATATAGCAGGTAAGATACTGTACTATCTAAATATACCGTATCTGTACTGCAATTCTAAACTGAAATGTGGTTATATGAATTTTACTGCTGATAAATTATTATTATTTCCCTACTATGTGGGACAGAGAATATAAGTGTCCTTAAATGCTGAAAAATAAGAGGTTGTCTACAATAATTTCTGTCAAAACTACACCGGGGGCTTGAACTGCAATTTTATTATGATAGGCCCTATAGGAATTTAATTACAGTAGAGTCTCGCTCAACTGACCTTCGCTTATCCGACACTCCGAGTTATCCGACACTGGTAGTCTTAATTTGAACTTTAGGTGGATGCAATTCTGGGACACGGGATGTGGAGGGTGCGACTGTGGGACAAGCACTGGCAGTCATGCGGTAGGATTGTTCAATGTAGTATTGGTTGGGTGCGGATGTTATAGTTTTCATATCCTCTGTGAGTATGGCGAGTAAACGTAAGAAAGCGATTGTTTCTGTGGAAGACAAGTAGAGTGGGTTAAAGAGACTGGACAAAGGGGATACTCTCCAAAAAATGGCTTCAGATTATGCTGTTGGACGTGTTACAGTGGGAGACTGGAAACATACGAGGGAATAAATTGAAAAGTGGTGCTCTACCAGAGCAACAAGTGATGCACTGAAAAAAAAAAAAAAAAGAAAAAAAGAAAAATGTGAGTACGAAAAAGTAAGTGAAGCACTATTTCTTGGGTTCACTAAAACCCAGGTGTCATTATCTGGCCCCATTCTGCAAGAAATGGCGGTGTATATCCAGAAGGAGTTTAATAAAGGGATCCTAATTTTACTGCCAGTGCTGGGTGTCTTGATCGGTGGAAAAAACGGTACGGCATTGGGCAGCTTAATATCTGTGGAGAAAAACTGTCAACTAAATCCGATGAGGTTGTGAAATTTAAAAGACAATTTCAAGAAATAATTCTTGCTGAAGGATTATCCGGTGATCAGATTTTTAATTGTGATGAGACTGGGCTGAATTTCAAGATGCTGATATCAAAACTCTTGCAGCCCAAGCCAAAACATCTGCACCTGGCTACAGGCGTAGTGAGAAAAGAGTACTGCATCTACTGTACAATTGAATTAATAAGTCAATAAATAGAGTCCCGTAAAACATAGTACATAATACAGTATAGCCTTCCTGTTTGTTTTAGTTCATTTTCAAAGTTATTCCGTATTATCCGACATTTTCGGTGATCCGACGTACTCCAGGTCCCGTTTAAGTCGGATAATCGAGACTCTACTGTATTAACTTTTAATCGATGTATAAACGAAGGTGCAAAGTACAGTACAAAGTATGCCGGGACCTTAGGCTACAAATTATCGGAATAAAGTAATCGGCTGATTTTCTTGTATAAAGTGTTTCCGAGTCACCACTCCCCACCTGTACACTGCTTTTACTCTCATGATTCAACATTTTTATCTTGTTAATTAATGATTTTGGTACATTCCTTTTCAGTAGGCATTCCCATACATGTTTTCTCTTAACTATCAAGTCTATTGTTGATCTATTTAGTCTAAAGCCATATTGTTCTTCCTATAACTGTGTTTCTATTATATCCCTCAGTCTTTTGTCTATGGCTTTCTCCATTATTTTTAGCCCAGGTGATAATAGGGTTATACCTCTATAATATTCACATTTCTTCCTATTTCATTTTTTGAACAGTGGTACAGTGCTTCCTTGTTGCCAATCTTCAGTTATCCTTTCATCCTTCCATATGGCATTGAGGGCTCAGTATAGTCACTGTAGTCCAATGCTTCCTGCTGCCTTAATCATGCCAGCATTGGATTCATCTTTTCCATTTGCTTTACCTTTGGTCATTGCTTTCACTGCCCTTTCAAGTTCCAACCATGTTATCGGGTTCTCTTCTTTTTCTCCATCTAATATTTCCATTTTCTTATCTCCTCCTTCCTCCGAGCAGTCATCCTCATTATAAAGTTTTTCAAAATACTTTGTCATCACCTTCTGAAGACCCTTTTCGTCATGTACTATGGATCCATCTTCCCTCTCTAATGCCTTGATTTTTTCTTGATTTTTTCTTTTCTATTTTATGACTCTGTATAATAGTTTTTGATTTCCTCAACTATCTTGCTCAATTTTGTTGGTAAACTCTCCCCAACATATCTCCTTTTCTTCCTTGATACTCCTCTTTACTTGTAGGTTTCTTTTTTTTTTGCTAGTGGCTGTACGTCACACCTACAAAGATAGGTCTTATGGCGATGATGGGATAGGGAAGGCCTAGGAATTGGAAGAAAGCGGTCGTGGCCTTAATTAAGATACATCCCCAGCATTTGCCTGGTGTGAAAATAGGAAATCATGGAAAACCATCTTCAGGGCTGTCGACTGCGGGATTCGAACCCACTATCTTCCGGATGCAAGCTCACAGCCGCGCGCTCCTAACTGCACGGTCAACTTGCCCGGTACTTGTAGTTTCAATCTTTCGTGTTCCACATGTAACCATTCTATCTTATTCTCATCCCTCTGATACGTTTTTTGCTTTTCCTTACCCATTTCTTTCTTCACCTTGTTCTTTTCCTTTATTTCTTTTTTTATTTTGTCTGTTCACCACCGTGTCTCCTTTCCCTTAACCTTTGATTTTGTTTTCCCGTATACCTCAATTGCTGCTTCCACAAATGTCTGTCTTAAATTGTCCCACTCTTCTTCTCCACTTTGTATTTCCGTGTTGGGCAACTTCCTTTTTATAAAATCTTGGAATGCCATTCTTTTATCCTCCTCCTCCAATTCCCAAATCCTGATCTTTGGTTTCTTCTTCATTAAATTTTAGGGATTTTTACTGTTTTAATTCCACAGTCAATAATCTGTGATCATCTTCCATATTTTCACTTGGGATTATCTTCGTATTTATGACGTATCTTCCCCATTCTCGGTCTGTTGTTATAAAATCGATGAGTGTTACATACTAGTGATGGGACATTCGATTCATTTTACTGAATCGATTCATTTGATTCCGTTCACGTTACTGAATCGATACAGTGATCCGATTCACGGCTCATTGGTCACCGCTCCTACTGCATCTGTGTAGTATGTGCTGGTAAGACAGCAGCAACAGCATTCACTGCTCGCAGCTGCCATCTGGTCTTCATACTATGAACTCCTTTCCTAGAAAAAATGCTAGTTACTCTAATACATCGAAGGTTTCCGGCGACGCAGGGTGGGAAAGGTTAGGATTAGGAAGGTAGCAGCCATGTCCTGAATTAAGGTAGAGTCCCAGCATTTCCTGGTGTGAAAATGGGGAAACTACGGAAAAACCATCTTAACGGCTGCCGACGGTGGGATTCGAACCCACCATCCCCCGGATGCAAGCGCATAGCCACGCGATATTAACCGCATGACAACTCGCTCAGTCATTTAAAAAAAAAGTATTTTTCTATCAGCTGAGGATTTTTTTAATAGTCATATTTTGTATAGGCTACCCGAGATGTACAGGAGCCCGCTGGTTTTCTGATTCAACATACTGTTATTGCGTCTGTCCACATATGATTGAAGTCTTGTGCAACGATGTGACATATGAACTGAGAGAATACTGAGCCATTCTTCCCAATATAAAACAGGTACTTTTGAGTGGTCATGAGCATGACTCATAGTCATAGGGCAGGCTAGAGTCGAGTTTAATTGTCAAATGTCAACTAAGTTATAATACTAAGATTCATTAAACTAATAAATAGTATAACCTAATAGCCTACCTACTTACTAGCTACTTCAGAATTATGTTGTGACTACCTTTTTAACACTGCAAATAAATCCATTTATTATTTAAACTTCCCTGTAAGAAGAGGACAGTGAATGCAAATGGGTAGTATTTTCAAATGAGCTGAGCTCGAGAGTCCATTATAGCATACGATTCTTTCAGTGTAGCATGGCTCACTGTATGTCTCGCTGCAGTGAGCCGATTAGGAGCCGTGTGTATCTTGTGTCTCACTGAGCCACGCTCGTTCACGATTCTTTCGATGTGCCATGGCTCACTGTATGTCTCGCTGCAGCGGAAGCTCGGCTCTCCGCGTGTCCAGTGAGCCGATAAGGAGCCGTGTGTATCATGTGTCTCACTGAGCCGCGCTCGTTCACGATTCTTTCGATGTACCATGATTCATTGTCTTGCTGCAGCGGAAGCTCGGCTCCCCGTCAACGTCCAGTGAGTGCGCCACTCAGCACTGTCCGCTGGGAGTAAGCTGAATCGTGTACCGTGAGCTCGCCGTTCCTGTGAATCGATTCACTCAGACACTTGAATGAATCGATACACTGCTTCGAATCATACATTCAGTAGCCAACACTATTCCATACTGTCCATCCCAACTATATTGGCTGATCTTATGGCTATTCCTCTTCATAAACCATGTGTTCTTTATTATCAGGTTATTTCTGATGCAATAGTCCAACAGTTTCTCTCCATCTTCATTTTTATCGCCATACCCATGTGGGCCCAGAACATTCTCATATCTCATTCTATCAGTTCCCACATGAGCATTCAGATCTCCCATTATCATGATCCCATCTCCAACAATATGTTTTTCCACTTTATTGAGGAACTCTTCTTTTTCTTCCACGCTACATCTTGTCTGAGGAGCATACACCTGTATTATCTTCAGTAGTTCCTTGTTTACATGTATGTACATTATTATAATTCTTTCATTTACATAGCTTTAGCTATTGGTTCAACATTCTGATTCACTACAAATCCCACTCCATTTCTTTATGCCTTTGCTGGCAGGACCTAGTGTTTACAGTGCACTAAGTCTTCTGGTATAGGCTAGAGCAATTTTGTTACTTTCATTGATCTGTCTCTGTCTTACCCTTGGCCTTGACAATATGAAAGTGACTGAGGTATGAGCGATGCTAGTAATGCCATTCCTTATGCAGCCAGTCTTAGCTATGAATGGTGTGAAAATGTTGCTCATAGGGTCCATTGGTGCATGCATTTCAGTGGGCTTGGCAGACTGATATGTAATAGCAACTTCTGGCTCTGTAAGGAAAGCAACGGGAAACTACCTCAATCCTCATTTCCCTAGTACGCCTCTTCAGTGATGCCTAGGCCATCTATGACAGCTGATGGCAGAGCTGTTGAGTATCCAACCAGCCTTAGGGCTGATGACTGAACATACATACCATTTATTTTCTCTTTACTATTACCCATCCAGTACAAGGTGTACCCCTCTCTTAGTTTCTTCATTTCTTTCCCTTTTACTTCACTTAATCCCAGAATGTCGAGTTTTCATCTCTCCATTAAGTCAGTCATTTTCTTTCCCATTCATTGTTAAAATATTTATTGTTCCAAATCGGGTTTTGTTCTCTGATCTAACACTTGCACGAACATCAGCATTACCATCATACTGTGCAACTGTAGTCGGACACATCATGACAGTTGTTGCATGCAAATTTTATGCAGTTTTCTTAAGCAAAGTAAAGTACATTTATCTAGGTCTGAAAAATGATTTCATTGGAGCATACAAATACATAGAGAGGACTGAAGTTCGTAACAGGTCAAGATGAGCTACTGCCAAACTCTTTACCCTCAAATTGCTTTGTCCAGGGTTCTAAAGCTATTCTCAGTAACAGTCCACAGTGTTAAGCCATTAGGAAATTCCATTGTAAGTCATTATCATTCATCCTGAGCAGGTACAATAAATCCCTTGGGCTATGCCAAATGAGATAATGAGCAACCAATAAGCGTCAGTAGCATCCAGCCTGTTCACATTCCTAAAGGCGTGGGCAATGACTCAGGGTGGCAATATATGGGGGTTGACTGTTATCATCATTATCATCTTTGCATTTTCCCATTTATGTGGGGTCTGCCTTCTTGCAATGTTTCCTTCACTTTGGTTGATCCATAGCGTCCCGGGGGCTGAGTTTGGTGAGTCGCATGTCATCTGTCACCTGGTCCAGCCAGCATGTTTGAGGTCGCCCTCAAGGTTGGCAACCCTCCATGTTCAGTTGAACGTCAGTCTTCGTAACTGAGGTTTCACTGCTATGGAGTACGTGCCCATACCATTGCAGGCATGATTCACACATTTCTGTGCGATTGGGGCAACCGCGATTTTCTTACACACAGCATCGATCCTGATATGGTCTAGTCGAGTCAAGCCATTGAACCACCGCAGCTTCTTCATTTCCATTGCATGAAGTGCCTGTTCATGCTTCAATGATTTTTTTTTTTTTACAACTTGCTTTACGTCGCCCCGACACAGATAGGTCTTATGGCGACGTTGGGAGAGGAAAGGCCTAGGAGTGGGAAGGTAGTGACTGTGGCCTTGATTAAGGTACGGCATTTGCCTGGTGTAAAAATGGGAAACCATGGAAAACCATCTTCAGGGCTGCTGATTGGGGTTCGAACCCACTATCTCCCGGATACATGCTCGCAGCTGCACGACCATAACCACACTGCCAACTCGCCTGGTCTTCGATGTTGTAGGCCAGCACTTAGCTCCATAAAGGGCCACCGGTCTGATCACTGTCAGGCAGACTTTAGATTTTAGATGCAATAGAATTTTCTTATTGCACAGGACTCCGGTCACTTGGCACCATTTCATCCACGCAGCACTGACTCTTGTCTTGACATCGGGAATCGTACTGGATGACATTGTAGAATTTGTATGTATGTATATTCAGTCCGTCAGCGATTCCGCTGGAATTTGAGATCTGTTATTTCAATGGTGCTTTGAAGGTAGCTCAATATTCTACTAGTGTCAACCATTTAATGTGCTCAGTCTTTGTGGTGGGCTTCTGGTGTTAAAGTGCAATAATGTCATATAGGATACGTTAGATTCCTCGACAATCGCAAAGGTCTCTTCATCTCATCATCCAGTAGTCAATTTGGGACATTTGGCTTCCACTATATTAAGTGATAAGGTGTGAATTCCCGCTTTCTAAAAAAGGTATTTGTTACAGACAGATCCCATGCTTCAGCAAATTCTAGGATTCGAATGCCATCCTTGTCCTTGTAACGTATACCAGGTGTATGTGCAAGTCTTTTCCGGTTTCACTAAGAGATGGCACCAGCAAACAGTACACAGTGTATGAATTTGACCCATACATCAGTTTGTTCATCTGACATTAAACTACCAACACACACAAGTTGAGTCCGCCAAACACTAGCATCTGTGTTGCATCGTTCAGTGATCATGTTGACATTTGTGCCTGAAAAGGAACATTTGTGGCATGCATTGCTTTTCTTATTTAATCAAAAGAAAAAGATTGCGGAAAGTGATTGTTTGCTGGTAGAAACATATGGTGAACACACTATATCGATTAGAACATGCGAGACTATTTAAACGTGGTGATTTCAAGGTGAAAGACCACAAGCAATTGTAGGCAGTACTGGATGATGACCCAACTCGTACTGAACAGCAATTGGCACAAGCATTAAATGTGTCACAAGAAACAATCAGCAGACATTTATGAGCAATGGGGAAGACGAGTAAACTCGGTAAATGGGTTCCACATGATTTGAATGAATGGCAAATGGAAAATCACACTCGTGAAATGTTGCTTCAGCGCCATGAAAGAAAATCATTCTGTACCGAATTGTGACAGTTGACGAGAAATGGATTGATTTTGAAAACCTGAAGCAGAGAAAATCATGGCTGTCATTTGTCAAAGCCGGTCCTTCAACACCAAGGCCAAATCACTTCGGCAAGAAGACCACACTTTGTGTTTGGTGGGACTAGAACGGTATTGTGTCTTATGAACTCTTGAATCCTGATGAAACCGTTAATACACAATGCCATCGCCAACAAATGATTAATTTTAATCACGCGTTGATTGAAAGACAACCAGAATGGGCCAGAAGACATGGCAAAGTGATTTTGTTGCACGACAATGCGCTGTCTTACCCAGCAAAACCAGTGAAAGACACCTCGAAATTGCTTGGATGGGACATCTTTCTGCACCCAATTTTTCTGCTCTGGAGAGTGAGCGTTGTTATTCAAAGACACTGCCATTCTGATCTGGAGAAAAATAAAGTAAAATTACAGGACTGGATATGAAAAAATTAAATGATACAAAGTAGGAAAAAATGGATAGATGATCCTTCTGGAGATGGAAGAGTGAGTGAGGTACCAGATGTACTGTATCCCAATACTGACATATTCTTCAGAAACTGGGGATATGAAAGGAAGAGAGAAAAGCAGGATTCAGGCAAGTGAGATGAAATTTTTGAGAAGGGGACAAGGAATAACAAAGATGAATAAGAAATGAGGTCAGAGTAGTGCAGAATAGGATAGAGGAACTTGAGGCTTAGATTATATGGACATGTAAAGAGAATGGAGCTGAGGAGGATACCCATGAAGATGCAGGAGATGGGATTGGAAGGTAGGAGACCGAAAGGAAGACCTAGGGACGGATGGTTAAAGGTAGGAAGACAGAAGATGATGGAAATGCTTACGTTCTAAACAGACGTGACTAGTAGTCGGAAGCTGTGGAAGATGACTGACGACCGCTGTACCGTGCAAATTAATGGAAACTGCTAAGACTTTGCATTTGTGCAGTATTTTCAGAATTTTGTTATTTTTTGAACAGGCCTCATGGCTTCTTTCTTCTGGACCAACATACATACATACATAATCATTATAGACTGTTATGCCTTTCAGCGTTCAGTCTGCAAGCCTCTGTGAATTTACTAAACGTCACCACAATCCTCTATTTGCAACTAGTGCTGTGGCCTCATTTAGTTCTAAACCTCTTATCTTTAAATCATTAGAAACCGAGTCTAACCATTGTCGTCTTTGTCTACCTCTACTTCTCTTACCCTCCATAACCGAGTCCATTATTCTCCTAGGTAACCTATCCTCCTCCATTCGCCTCACATGATCCCACCACCGAAGCCGGTTTATGTGTACAGCTTCATCCATCGAGTTCATTCCTAAATGGGCCTTTATCTCCTCATTCCAAGTACCATCCTGCCATTGTTCCCACCTGTTTGTACCAGCAATCATTCTCGCTACTTTCATGTCTGTTACTTCTAACTTATGAATAAGATATCCTGAGTCCACCCAGCTTTCACTCCCGTAAAGCAACGTTGGTCTGAAAACGGACCGATGTAAAGATAGTTTCATTTGGGAGCTGACTTCCTTCTTACAGAATACTAGCTCACTGCATTAGTTTTACGACACCTTCATTCAATTTACGCCTAGGAATTTCATTTTTGTCCGTATTGAACTGAGAAAGGATGATAGGAAAACTTAAAACGGTCCACCTTTTCAATACAAAAATTTTTGTATTGAAAAGGTGGACCGTTTTAAGTTTTCCTATCATACCTTCATTCAATCTCGCTTACTATATTACCATCCTGGGAGAACACACAACCTAAATACTTGAAATTATCTACCTGTTATAGCTTTGTATCACCAATCTGACATTCAATTCTGTTGAATTTCTTACCTTCTGACATCAATTTAGTCTTCGAAAGGCTAATTTTCATACCATACTCATTGCACCTATTTTCAAGTTCCAAGATATTAGACTGCAGGCTTTCAGCACAATCTGCCATTATGACCAAGTCGTCAGCATAGGCCAGACTGCTTACTACATTTCCACCTTAACTGAATCCCTCCCTGTCATTTTATACCTTTCAGCAGATGATCCATGTAAACTACAAACAGCAAAGGTGAAAGATTACAACCTTGTCTAACCCCTGTAAGTACCCTGAACCAAGAACTCATTCTACCGTCAATTCTCACTGAAGCTCAATTGTCAACATAAATGCCTTTGATTGATTTTAATAATCTACCCTTAATTCCATAGTCCCCCAGTATGGCGAACATCTTTTCTCTTGGTACCTTGTCATATGCTTTCTCTAGATCTACGAAACATAAACATAACTGCCTATTCCTCCCGTAGCATTTTTCAGTTACCTGGCGCATACTGAAAATCTGATCCTGACAGCGTCTCTGTGGTCTGAAACCACACTGGTTTTCATCCAACTTCCTCTCAACGATTGACCGCACTCTCCCTTCCAAGATGCCAGTGAATACTTTGCCTGGTATACTAATCAATGAGATACCTCGATAGTTGTTGCAATCCTTCCTGTTCCCTTGCTTATAGATAGGTGTAAATATTGCTTTTGTCCAATCTGAAGGTACCTTACCAACACTCCATGCTAATCTTACTACTCTATGAAGCCATATCATCCCTGCCTTCCCATTATACTTCACCATTTCAGGTCTAATTTCATCTATTCCTGCTGCTTCATGACAATGGATTTTATTTACCATCCTTTCCACTTCCTCAAGTATAATTTCACCAACATTATTTTCCTCCTCCCCATGAGCTTGACTGTTCGCAACACCACCAGGAAGATTTCCTTTTACGTTGAGATGATGTTCAAGATCTTCCCTCCACCTCACTAGTGATTCCCTGGGATCTGTTATGAGTTCACCAGAATTACTCAAATCGCTGTTCATTTCCTTCTTCCCTCCCTTCCTATGATTCTTTATTACTGTCCATAAAGGTTTCCCTGCTGCTTGACCTAGCCTTTCCAGGTTATTACCAAAATCTTCCCATAACTTCTTTTTGGATTCAACAACTATTTGTTTCGCTGTTACTTTCATCTACGTACAAATCCCTATCTGCCTCGGCCCTTGTTTGGAGCCATTTCTGATAAGCCTTCTTTTTATGTTCACAAGCTGCTCTCACTTCTTCATTCCACCATGTTCGCCTTTTCCCATTTTTACACACAGTTGTTCCTAGGCATTCTGTTGCTGTTTCTACTACAGCATCCCTGTATGCCACCCATTCTCCTTCTATATCCTGAACCTGCTTACAGTCTGCTGTTCGAAACTTCTCACTAATCATATCCATGTACTTCTGTGTAATTTCATCGTCCTGGAGATTTTCTACCCTTATTCGTTTGCAGACAGATTTCACTTTCTCTACCCTAGGCCTAGAGATACTTAATTCACTACAGATCAGAGAATGGTCTGTATCATCGAAAAATCCACAAAAAACTCGTACATTCCTAACAGACTTCCTGAATTCGAAGTCTGTTAAGATATAGTCTATTATGGATCTGGTACCCCTAGCCTCCCATGTGTGGCGGTGAATAGCCTTATGCTTGAAGAATGTATTCGTAACTGCTAAACCCATACTAGCACAGAAGTCCAGCAAACGCTTCCCATTCCTATTAGCTTCCATATCTTCCCCACATTTACCAATCACCCTTTCATATCCTTCAGTTCTATTTCCAACTCCCGCATTGATATCGCCCATTAGCACTATTCTATCCTTGCTATTGACCCTGACCACGATGTCACTCAATTCTTCATAAAACTTGTCAACTTCATCCTTATCTGCACCCTCACATGGTGAATACACTGAGACAATTCTCGTCCTAATTCCTCCAACTGACAAATCCACCCACATCATTCGCTCGTTTACGTGCCTAACAGAAACTATGTTGTGTGCAATGGTATTCCTGATAAACAACCCTACCCCATACTCTGTCCTTCCCTTTCTAACACCTATCAAGTAGCAGGATGCTACCCTACTTGCACATAGTCCAAGTGAGGATCTCTCCTCTAACGGGTTATGGCCACTCAGCCGTTGCCCATGTTTCACAAACTAGGACATGAGTACAGTAACCCACGCCATGAACCAACAATTGAAAGTAAATGCTGACTAAATACCATAGTACTTTTCCAGTTTTATGTTATTCTTTAGTAGTCTAGCTCTGACTTGAAACATTGTCAGTCTAGGAATTTGAAGAAAATATTTGTAGATTTAAATGACAACTCTGTCGGTGCTCTTTGGGAGTTAAAAAGTGTCCTCATATGACGGTTGTTTCTTTATTAATAGCAACCATGAATTATAACGATGCAAAAGGGATAACTATGAAATGTGTACAGTCCGTCAGTACAGTCCCCAGCATTGTGTAGAACCTGTTGCCGGTGATGTGGAAACTGTAGTATCCCTATAGCAGCACTTGTTCTCTGGAACAGTTTGGAAGTGGATGTCACAACCAATTCCTTCATCTTCAGTATAAAATCAAAATAACACGGGCTTATGTCTGGGTAGTATGGGGGATGTTGGAGCACTTTTCAGCCCCATTGATTGCATAAATCAGCCACCTGTTGTGGACATGTGCCTGAGCTTTGTCTGACAAAAATGATGGAAGGTGTCTGCAGAAAGTGTTGTTGCTTGTTGTGCAACACTGGTCATAACTGTGGTTCTATAAGTGGACACAAATACTGTGCTTTCAAGGTCTGTCCTTCACATTCTGTTATGTTGGTGCATGTGCCTAGTCAATACTGTACCAAATCGATTGCGTAAAAGATTTAATTCATTAGACACTCAAGAATAGATAGTACATGTTTCGAGAATATATGGATTCTCTTCATCAGCTATACAGGTTAAAATCACATATTTATCAGGTGTATGCATAAGTTTTTGCTGGTTTTTGTGGTAAAGAAAACACACAGTTTTCAAGGGAAATTCATTTTTTGTTTATTCAAAATATTGGCCATCGGCTTCTACACAAAACCATGCCAGAAAAGCTGCTGGTCTTTTGCGGCAAACCATTCATTTAGCCATTTTCCAACTTCCTCAAAATTGCTGAAGTGCTGCTCTGTGAGTGCGTGCCCCATTTATGCGAAGAGGTGATATTCAGATGGCGTCAGGTTGGGATAGTACGGCGGGTGCGGAAGTATGTCCTATTCAAGCGATTTCAAGGTGTCTTTCACTGGTTTTGCGTGCGAGACGGAACATTGTCGTGTAACAAAATCACTTCGCCATGTCTTCTGGCCCATTCTGGTCTTCTTTTGATCAATGCATGATTTAAATTAATCGTTTGTTGGCGATAGCGTTGTGCATTAATGGTTTCGCTGGGCTTCAAGAGTTCATATTACACAATACCGCTCTGGTCCCACCAGACACACAGCATGGTGTACTTGCCGAAGTGATTTGGCCTTGGTGTTGAAGGACCGGCTTGGCCAGCTGACGGCTACAATTTTCTCCTTGTCAGGTTTTCAAAATAAATTCATTTTACATCACCCGTTACAATTCAGTACATAAATTATTTTCTTTTGTGTTGTTAAAGCAGCATTTCACAAATTACTGCGATTTTCCATTTGCCGTTCATTCAAATCTTGTGGGACCCATTTACTGAGTTTACTGATCTTCCCCATTGCTTGTAAACATCTGCTGATTGTTTCTTGTGACACATTTAATGCTTGTGCCATTTGCTGTTGAGTTTGAGTTGGGTCATCATCCAGTAATGCCTGCAATTGCTCGTCTTTGCACTTTTGTGGTCTACCAGAGCGCGCACTGTATTTCACACTGAAATCACCACGTTTAAATTGTCGAAACCATGTCTCACATGTTCTAATCAATGGAGCGTGCTCACCATATGTCTCTGATGTAGTGTAAAATTCATTAGCTGTTCGCTTGTGCCATCTCTTTGTGAAACTGCAAAAGACCCATTCATATGCCTGGTATGTAAAGACCTTATAGGAAAAGGAGGGGGGGCTTAAAAGTTAAAACTGTAAAGATGTGCAATAACGCAAATTAAAATTTGAATCATAATATCTTGGATCATGTTTTCAGTTTTGTCGTGTTCATATAAAATCTACATTGTAATAGAATAATTCTGTAATTATTGAGGTGCACTATCTTGGTGTGGCATCAAATGTGTCCTTGTAGCAAAAACACACTTGTCCAGATCTCTTATTTATGTCCTTAGATGTAGTAAGCTGTAAACTTTTTGTTTTTTGCTTTACGTCGCACCGACACAGATAGATCTTATGGCGATGATGTGATAGGAAAGGCCTAGGAATGGGAAGGAAGCGGCCGTGGCCTTAAATTAAGGTACAGCCCCAGCATTTGCCTGGTGAGAAAATGGGAAACCGTGGAAAACCATCTTCAGGGCTGCCGACAGTGGGATTCGAACCCACTGTCTCCCGGATGCAAGCTCACAGATGCACGCTCCTAACCGCATGGCCAGGTGTCCATTTTTACTGTCAATGTCATAATAATGATGTTCATCTCTTTATTGAATTCCTTCTCCCCTAATGGTATCATAATAGGTCTCTTGTTCATGCTGTAGAATGCTGCTTTCTTGTGTTGTCCCAGGTGATTAGAATCATTACTGATTATAACATCTGTGTAAGTAGGTTTCCTATATACTTGATAAACCAGATTTTCATTATATATATAGTTACTGTAAAATGTAAGTAGTTCAAACTTTTATTTTCCTCCGATTCACTTGTGAACATTACGTGCTTGTCCATATTATTTAACTGGTCTAGCAGATCATTTGGGTTGAGTTCCTGTTCATTAATGATGACTAGGCAGATGCAATAACATAACTAGTTATTGTGATTAAGTCAATACAGACCCATCACTGGCCAATATATCCGGCTCCATGGCTAAATGGTTAGCATGCTGGCCTTTGGTCACAGGGGTCCCGGGTTCGATTCGCAGCTGGGGTGGGAATTTTAATCATAACTGGCACAGGGGCTGGGTGTATGTGTCGTCTTCATCATCATTTCATCCTCATCATGACGCGCAGGTCGCCTACAGGAGTCAAACCGAAAGACCTGCACCTGGTGAGCCGAACTTGTCCTCGGACACTCCCGGCACTAAAAGCCATACGCATTTCATGTTTTATTGGCCAATATGGTGAAGATTATGAATAACTCTAAAAGATCCAAAGGAAAGCAGCATGATTTATTTTGGGTGATTTCCAACAAAGGATTAGTGTTACGAATAAGTTGCTAACTTTGGGCTGGGAAGATTTGGGAGTAAGGAGACGAGATACCCAACTAAGTGGTATGTTTTGAGCTGTCAGTGAAGAGATGGCATGGAATGACTTTAGTAGACGGATAAGCTCGAGTGGAGCTTTTAAAATTAGGAAAGTTGGAATTCAAGAGGACAAATTGGGGTAAATATTCAATTATAGGATGAGGAGAAAGATATTAGAATAATTTATCAAGGGAAATAATCAATAAATTTTCAAGTTCTTTGAAAATATTTAAGAAAAAGCTAGGTAAACAATTGATAGGAAATCTGCCACCTGGGCGATGGGCCTAAATGCAGATCATTGATTGATAGTGTTCTAAGTTGGTTTGTGTAGCATTGTGTCGTAGTTATTTCTGAAATTCCATTGAATGGCACGGAACCCATCACAATGTAATTTTTCTCAAGCCAAGGTAGTCTTTCAGGATATGAAACAGTCTTAGGCACTATACCTGTCTCTTGGGCTAACTCACTAACCAACTGGGTTGTATCTATTCCTGGCAGTGTACTAACAAGCTGCATGTCCTCGTTACTGACACCAGGGTGATCCAATCGAGGCATGTCAGCCACATGCTGTCATTTGTCATTGAAGACCCACGATGCCATAGTTCTGTGAGGTAACGCTGAAGCCCCGCTCACCTCATGTAGACATTCATGGCACTGTTGTCGTGTACGGCCGTGGGCACATAAATTTTTAATCCAGCTGCATTGTTCATGTTTTGAGAACTTCTTGGATGCTAACCATTTGACTCTTCTCTCACAGGTTAAGCTATTCTTCGTAGCACAATGAATGTGCAGAGTATTAGATGGACGAGCCTGTGTACTGAGAGATAGGCTGGGTACCACCCTAAATATGTATATGTGAGAAACACTGGTTTCGTTTTCTGGTGTTCATACTATAGTGTTGCCACTAATAAAGAAACAACCCTCATTTTTAAGTGCTCTTTTGTCATGAAGTGTGATGTAATTTAATATTGCTTCATAAAAAATATATTTTGTCTGTTGTAGTTATTCTCCAACTATGACCCTTCAAGTTTACTATGATCTTCTGTCTCAACCATCACGTGCTGTTGTACTGTTCCTGAAGGCAAATAAAATACCCTATGAAGATAGAAGGATTAATTTGGGAAAGGGTGAGTATGAGAGACCTACAACTCATCAATCAATCAATCAATCAATCAATCAATCAATCAATCAATCAATACTGATCTGCATTTAGAGCAGTCGCCCAGGTGGCAGATTCCCTATCTGTTCTTTTCCTAACCTTTTCGTAAATGATTTCAAATAAATTGGATATTTATTGAACATCTCCCACGGTAAGTTGTTCCAAACCCTAACTCCCCTTCCTATAAAAGAATATTTGCCCCAATTTGTTCTCTTGAGTTCCAACTTTATCTTCATATTGTGATCTTTCCTACTTTTAAAGACACCACTCAAACTTATTCGTCTATTAATGTCATTCCACGCCATCTCTCCACTAACAGCTCGGAACATACCACTTAAACGAGCAGCTCGTCTTCTTTCTCCCAAGTCTTCCCAGCCCAAACTTTGCAACATTTTTGTAACGCTACTCTTTTGTCGGAAATCGCCCAGAACAAATCGAGCTGCTTTTCTTTGGATTTTTCCCGTTCTTGAATCAAGTAATCCTGGTGAGGGTCCCATACACTGGAACTATACTCTAGTTGTGATCTTACCAGTGACCTATATGCCCTCTCCTTTACATCTATACTACAACCCCTAAACACCCTCATAACCATGTGCAGAAATCTGTCCCCTTTATTTACAATCCCATTCATGTGATTACCCCAATGAAGATCTTTCCTTATATTAACACCTAGATACTTACAGTGATCCTCATAAGGAACTTTCACCCCATCAACGCAGTCATTAAAACAGAGGACTTTTCCTAACTGTGGAACTCACAACCTGACTTCTAACCCCGTTTATCATCTTACCATTGCCTGCTGTCCATTTTACAACATTATCCAGGTCATTTTGCAGTTTCTCACAATCTTGTAACTTATTTATTACTCTATACAGAATAACATCATCTGCAACTCTTACAGTTTGAACCGTTCCAGTAAAAACATTGATTTTGAATCTTGGACATTTACAGATGTTATTTGTTCTCACTTTGGCTTGTGTGTTTATCCACATTGAATGAGTTTCAATTGAAGTAATATATATAAATTATATTTTTCTTGTGTATTACAAGGTAGGACTCTCAACACTACTTTTGCGTACAGTTCTGAAAGTTCATTATTATTTTTGTTCTGCTCTATTTCTTGACATAATGCTTGGATATGATTACTTTAGTCTTTCTGACAACTGCTATTTATTTTGTGGTTGAGTTCCTTCATTATAAACCAGGTACAGATGGAGTATTATACATTTACTACTGCATATTTATTTTTCATGATTGCATTGCATTTGAAATATACTTTAAATTTCTTAGATTGTGTTCAGTGCCAAAGAGATGGTAAGTACACAAAAAATTTGGCCAACTAAACACCTATGGTATCTGAACCCAGAACTTTCATATTCCACATCGGTTACTATACAGATTGAGCTATGGTGGCCTAGGTCATACTTGTTCTGTTGGAAAGGATGTGAGTTACAGGTCTGGCACTGCTGCTAGCACAACTGTAGTGTGCATGCTTGTAGCCCACTGTGAGCCTATTCAAGTGAACATTCAAGTTTTGCGATAGCAGTGTAGTTGAAATAGACTTTCAGCTTATTAGGCCATCTTCAGTACATATTGTACACGCCAAACAGATGTGCTTCTTCCTTCCTCCCTCTCTCCTGGTCGCAGTGACTTATCTCCCGATTTTGAGACCAGATTTAGTATTCCTGTATTTTTTGAAAATCCCAGGTTTTTCGTCATTCTTTATAGCTGGAGAAAATTTATGTTCAGTGGACACTGGCAAGGCAGATGCAATCAGTTGGTGGTGTCTTAAATATGACAGAATCTCTAATGTAATGTTTTTATTTTATCATTTCCACATAACAAAGCTGACTGTGGGACTGTTTTTTTTAGCATATTTTTAAGGACTAAAACTCAATTCAGATCAAAGCTTCCCGAAAAATAATTCTGGAAAAAAATTAAATCTTAAAACCTGTTCAACAAGCATAAATCTAGTTGAGAAATGTATAAAGAGGCCTAAGGCAGTTACAATGAATGGTCATGTGCTCTAAAGCTCAGATACATGCCATATTTCAGTATTTATAAAATGCATGCAATATTTCAGTATTTATCAATAAATACATTAATTATAAATTAGTGTATTAATAAATAAGAGAAATTGTGTAATTGAGTAGGTGGTATAATGTGTTAAATTTACTTCAAGGGTACGTCATCAATGATGTGTCGTAACGTGGGATATGCTGGTGTCCGGTTAGCCATTTTGGTTCTGTGTTTAATATTTCTTTGGCATGTGCTATGTGTACTGTACTGAACAAGAGTGGCCGCGTGTGTTAACGTGCTACAGCTATGGAGCCAAGCTACGTTTTCGGAGGACGAGTAGATTTCAACTCCACCATCAGCTGTCCTGAGAATGGTTTCCCATTTTCACTCCCGGGCAAATGCCGACAGTTCATGTTTTTTGGTCTCAGCCACTTACTTCCACCTCCTTTCATTCACTATCATTCATTTCATCTTCATTAGTTTCTCAACTGAGGTTGGCATCAGAAAGGGTATCTAGCTGTAAAAACATGCCATATAATTTCTTATCACGTCATCCCTGACCCCATATCAGGAAACGGGACTAATGGGGTAGACATAACATACCTATGTATTGAACATGATCTAGTAAGCTGAAAGTCTGTTTGAAGTACACCAAGCGAGTTGCCTGAGCTGTTCAGACGATGTAGCTGTAGACTTGCATTTGGGAGATGGTAGGTGCAGTTGCCAGTGTTGGTAGCCCAGAATATGTTTTTCCGTAGTTTCCCATTTTCACATGAGGCTGTACCTTAATTTAGGCCTCAGTCGCTTCCTTCCCAGTCCTATTCCATCCTGGCCATAAGACCTCTATGAGTCAGTGTGATATAAAACCAATAGCAAAAAAGTATTTTGTTAACATTGATGCTTTCACGGCCCGTACTTGTAGACATGATATGGGATTTTGGGCTTATGCCGTGTCAAGAAAACAAGTTGAAACTCTTTACGTATTGCAGAGAACTTTGCTCCGCGTCTTCAGGAGAAAATCTCAACTGTTCATGCAGAAGACTTCAATAATGAAAGTCTGAATTTAGACGTTAGTAATAGAAGTGTAAGTGGTACGTTCATTCGTTACCTGTACGCAATACAGTGCTAACATTCAAAGTGGAAGCTGATGGCACCATGAGAATCGGTCTGGAAGAGGGGGTATAGTTGGTGTACACATATGACAGTATGACTATGACTAACACAAGCCTGAAATGAAAAATTGGTGACGAGGAAGTACAAATTTGGAAAACACCGAAATGAAATAGTGGAAGAACAGGGAAGAGAACTACCTACGTAAATCCTTAAATTGCTGGCAACCACGTATTACTTAATTCGTAGTCAGTATCCCTGTTAAAATTTTTAGGATTTCTATGTATTTCCACAGCTTCCTGTATAATCCTGGACCTGTAGTGTCTAATGTGGGTAACAGCTCGAACATCTTGGAACAAGACATCGTGACCCAGGATGTGCTCAGCTATTGCTGATTTGTCTGGCTGGTTGAGACGGATATTTCTTTGGTGTTCCTTGATGCAAGTCCCAGTGGACCGACATGTTTGGCCAATGTATACCTTGCCGCAGGTACAGGGAATTTTGTACACCCCTGGGAGTAATAGTGGGGACAATTTGTCCATGCTTTTACCTACACTGTGGACAGTTTTGGTGACAGTGCCAAACATTGTTTTAATATTGTGTTTGCGTTTAACCTTGGCAATTCGGTCTGTAGTCTTGTGGATGTAAGGCAGGTAGGCAGTTCCCTTCACTTCTTCTTTCTGCGAGCTTTGCTTAGTTATCCCTCTGGGTTGCAGGGCTCTATGAATCTGTACATTTTAGTTTCATTTACTACCAATAACTTTGGAAATTAGTCTTCTTGTATGGCACTTTATCTTTTTCCAGTGGTTTTGGATCAGACTATACAAGACTTTACAAAGTTGAATGACAGAAAGTAAAGGTGTGAAATTAAAATGTATGCATACATATTCATTATAAGCTTATGCCTTTCAGTGTTCAGTTTGCAAACCTCTGAATTAACTACTGTGTGCCAACACAAACCTCTATTGCAACCAGCTCTGTGGCCTTTTTAGCACCTCAACTCATTTTCTCAACTTCTGTGAAAAAAGTCTATCATTTCTTCTTCTTTTGCTACCGCTTTTTCCCACACCTGTGGGCTCGCGGGTGCAAACTGTGTCGCACATGTGGATTTGGCCCTGTTTTCCGGCCGGATGCCCTTCCTGACGCCAACCCTATATGGAGGAACGTAATCACTATTACGTGTTTCTGTGGTGGTTGATAGTGTGGTATGTTGTCTGAATATGATGACGGCAAAGTCTATCATTCTCCTAGGTAAACTATCCTCCTACATTTGCCTCACATAGGCCTACCATCGATGTTGGTTTATGTGCACAGCTTCATCCATTGAGTTCAATCTCAACAGCCTTCATTCCCTCAATCTTAGGGCATGAACAATTTGGTACCCAAGTTCAAAGGTAGGCATTGCCTCATCCAAATGTAAATACATATTAAAGGGTAGGGAAAACTTTTAACTAATAAATACATGGTAATTATTTTTCACTACTCTTTACATGAAGATTTTTAAACATAACATTATGCAAAATCTGACTCGATAAAATACAGTAATCTTCTTCTATTAAGTACTCAGCCTATTTAGGACCAGATTTCCCTTCCCTTCATTTTTACCACTACGGTTTCATACATTGGCTTATATGCTGTCTTTATTTGGCAGAGATCTTCCTCTTCTCCCTTTCTTGAATGTTTACTCTAGTGATCACCCATTTCTGGATATTGTTTTTATATGTAGTTGAGTTGTGTATAGTGTCCTGTGTTTTACCAGATTGTTTTAAGTCTTCTCTGATCCTATAAGTGTTATCTGATGTATCCGTAGTTTGGATGGAGTTTCTGGTGGTACAGCAATATATTGTTGGTCTGTCTGGTTCAGTCCAGGTGCTTTACATGTCCATAGAACTCCTGATGCTCTTTTCTTATGACGTCAGTGAGGGGTTCACTGTATTGATATATTTTCATGTTGCTCATGATCTTCCTCTCACCATCGTGGCTCTTCCTGGGTCCTAATATCTTCCTTATGAATCAGCATTATCTAAGGTGTAATGTCTCGAGTAGGCCTTTCTTGTCTAGTATTAGCGTTTGCAGTGTACAGTACTGTATGTTTGATAATTGTAATGCAGTATAGGCACTGTGCAAGTACAAGTACTGAACATGTTTTCATTGGACTAAAAGGAATCTTTACTTTGTTATGACAGAATTGTGGTCATTAATTAAAAATTATGATAGAAGCTGCAGTTATTGTGACAAGCAGAGAGTCATGAGTGGTTTGAAGATGATGTTTGAGAATGTCTGCAAGCAACTCTCTGGAATTCATCTGACGACTGTTGGGGTGAAAAACTAATTTTTCTGTGCCTCTCTGGGAAAATAGTAGACACATAGGCAGTCCTTAGAGGGTAACCAAATTTTCTGTTTCCATTGAAGTGAGCGCTGTATATTCTGGAGTTTCTTGGAGGCTCCCATAGTGATCCATCAAGATAGAAATAATTAATCAAATCGAATAACAAGTTTCATAGCCCACCTTATGACCATGATTATTAAGGCAAACAGTTTCAAGAATTTTAAACACCTGATACATTAACTGGTATATTTGTACAAATTTACACTACGAGTAGTTTACGACCTGTATCCAAAGTTTTCTTCTACAGGGTGAAGCGTAATTCGCGTACTCGGGCGTCGCAGCGCGACTCCTCACATGCCAGCAATAAAAAAATGTCTCATACAAAATTGCATCTTGCGAGTATATCCGGCAGAAAAACGACGTTGAAGAGTAGCAATCTGGCAACACTGTAACCACATGTAGGGTAACTACCTCTGTCAGCAGAAGTTAGTCGTACTGTACAGTTGGTGCAATGGATAAAGTTTTGGGTTAGCACGCAGGAGGTCGAGTGGTCGATCCTGGGTTGAGGCGTATGTTTTTTATTTCGTAAATGTAGTCCAGGTGGTATGGTATCTGGCACCTTAATCGTCAACAGCGACTGCAGCATTTCCTCTAGAAACCATTTGCACTTACATACTACGATCCTAGAAATGGACGAACAATCGTTTTCATTGGTCAGCTTTGAAAGGCGCCCTTTCCACGTCGTGGGCGTGAATTTATTCGCACCACTTCATCTACTAGATGTGAAACCTGTTTTCTTTGTACCCTCCTCCAATGGTCCCATAGATTAGTACCAACTATTATTCTTGCCTCGTTCAGGTCCATTACATTTCGTTAGGGCCTGACGTTACCAGTAGGCCTAGCAACATGCTCTGCGAATAATGTCCAAACTCGGTTACAATTTGTATGTGTTATCACCATGGTCCCAATAATTCTGCCTTTCAACATTGTGTCTGGTAACCGCATGCTGTTTAGTACGTATCTCAATGCATTATTATTATTATTATTATTATTATTATTATTATTATTATTATTATGATGTTGTAAATGTAGGATACACGTGACCCCAGAAACGGTGTCTTACTGTATTACAGTAGGTAATGTCAGATGGAAATTAGTAAATAAAAATGCGCCTCAACCCAGGATCGAACCATTGACCTCCTGCATGCCAACCAAAAACTCAACTCACTGCACCAACTGTACAGCACGACGTGAACGTGCACACAGCGGTAGTTACCCTACATATGGTTACAGTGTTGCCAGATTGCTACTCTTTAACGTCCGTTTTCTGCCGGATATACTCGCAAGACGAAATTTTGTGAGAGACATTTTTTTATTGCTGGCATGTGAGGAGTCGCGCTGCGATGCCCGAGTGCGTGAATTACACTTCACCCTGTGTACGTATCTGTGCTTCATTTTGGAAATGCATAAAATACATTATTTTTGGAATTTTATACATGTTTAGAACAATCCACAACACAACAATTATTATTCTTTTTTCCTCTTTGTTTACCATCCATTCTACGTAACAGTAAGATCACTATGACTTCCAGCAAAGTCTCACAGATTCCTCTCCTGCGGTTAATTCCGGGCTCAGCGCTGGCATAGATCACATGGTGCCTACAGTGATGAATTTTGGCATTTTTACTGATGTTTCTCTTATTATGGCTTTCAGTGGTGGTCCTGTATGCAGCCTAAATGTCAGAAATTAGATTTGACTTCTTTCCTCTTGCCTTTTCTTAGCTTTATATTGTGATCTGTCATGGTCAGCTCCTTGCACCATTCTCTTGCAGCTTTCTCTGATACCAAGTTAAATAATGTGATAGTTGATGATGATGATGATGATGATGATGCTTGTTGTTTTAAGGGGCCTAACATCTAGGTCATCGGCCCCTGATGAGACGAAATGCAATGACAAAATAAAAATCCAAAATCCTCCACTGACCAGAATTCAAAGCATGAGGACGAAAAATGAACGGATGGATATGAAGTTAAAACAATCAGTGGAGACTACTCGCAATACCTCAGTCTCAGAAACTGACGGAAAACAATAGTAATACTGACCAAGGGACTGCTTCTATAGCTCAATACTGAATCGATGATGCTTGCAAGCTAAAGGGGTCCAAAATGTAGGTCATCGGCCTCTCATAATGGTACTTATCGCTTGTAAAGTAGAGCCATGGTATTTGACATGGTGTGGTACTAATCAAAAGTATCGTAGCCTCGCAGTATTCCACACATTAAGGTACTACTCACAAGTAATGAAATTCGCACATGTAATATAGACCTATGGTGTTTCACACATAGCGGCGCCATTTACAGGCAGAGCAAACCTATGGTTTTCATCACATAAGTGTACTAACCACAGGGACTCGTACTAACCCGCGGTGTTCCTTATATAGTGGGTACTCCCATAGGCAACCCAGAACCCTGGTGTCGCTCATATAGTGCTACTAATCACAGGTACCGTAAAAGCCTGACCACACGGTGCTCCTGATTGCTACTAATCAGAAACCTATTTGGTACCTAACATAGTGGTACTACGCGGAAGTAATAGCGACCCATGGTGTTCCCCGCGTGGTGGTACTAATTACAAGGAGTTCCATGGTTCGAATCCAATCATCCCTTGGTCGCCTCTACGACAGGCAGGGGATACCGTGGGTGTCTTCTTCGTCTGCGTCCCCCACCCACAAGGGGTTGTGTGTTTGGTCCGCGAGAGGTATTTTATTTCCCTCAAGTCCGCCGGCAAGCTGGTTAGGACCACCCTATCCGCCACGTGGGACACGCCACGTGGGAGTATCACCTCTCCCCCTGCTACGCCAGCGTAGTAGGTTCGTGGAATGTGATAGTTCATCTGCTTGTCGCATGCCAGTCTTGATATAGAAACGTTCTGAAATCTCACCCATAAATTTCACTCTGGAGCGAATGTCAGCTAGTGTTTGCTTGATGAGGTTGATGGCCTTAGTATCACTACCAAATTCATACATTATCATCATGCCGGGCTGAGTGGCTGGCTTTCTGACTCTAACTTGGCAGGTTCGATCCTGGCTCAGTCCGGTGGTATTTGAAGGTGCTCAAATACGTCAGCCCTGTGTTGGTAGATTTATTGGCACATAAAAGGACTCCTGCAGGACTGAATTCCAGCATCTTGGCGTCTCCAAAAGCCGTAAAAGCCATTAGTGGGATGTAAAGCAAATATCTTCATCATCATAGATTGTTCTGCCTTTCAGCTGGTCCAATCATGGCTGTGACCTCCATATCTGTCTGCCTTGAGACCTTTCTTTACTTCTTCATATCCTTTGTTTCCTTTTCAAATGTTGTCTAATAGCTGGTATCTCCTCCTCCTCCTTCCTTATTTCCCTTTTACCATCCCTAATAAGCTACCTTCTGCAAAGGTATCACATTCTTTCGTAATGCACTGGATTTTTTTTTACTGTAACTCTGCAGTGTTTAGCTGTCCTGGCAGTCGAGTTTGTTACAGGGATATCAAAGCATTTCTGTGCAGCTTCACACAGCATTTCACAATTCATGCAATAAAATTTCATTCACCACTATTTCCCTTCATTGCCTTTACAATTACCTTTATTTTTTATTTTTACTATTTGTTTTACGTCGCACCGACACAGATATGTCTTATGACGACAATGGGACAGGAAAGGCCTAGGAATGGGAAAGGAAGTGTCTGTGGCCTTAGTTAGGCCACAGCCCCAGCATTTGCCATACCATGGTGCGTATGTGCAGGAGCTTGCTGGGACCCACTCCTCTCCGCTTTACTGCCTAAAGTGACTTTTCATCCTGCGAACATAACATTCAACCTTTCTCACCAAATTATTACAGATATCGATAGGTCACATGCAGATGAAACAAATGACACCTCTTGGTACATGCTATCACATCACGGTCCGGAGTTATACTAATTTTACTACATGCACCGAGCTCCAATTTCACCATAAAATGGCAGTTGTGTGCACCCCGTGCTATTTCACCCTCTAACCTTGAAAGTTATTTGGGTAGACTTTTTTTGACCTTCCTCTTTTCAACTTGGTTATATTTTCTTCAGGTTTGTACCCCACTGTCGGCAGCTGTGAACTGTGATTTCCCATTTTCACAACAGGCAAATGTAAGGGCTTAACCTTAAGGAAGGCCACAGTTGCTTCTCTCCCACTCCTAGCCCTTTCCTATCCCTTGTCTCCATAAGACTTATCTGTGTCGGTGCGATGTAAAGCAAATTGTTAAAGAATATTTTTGTTAGTTTTTATAGTTATAAAATTATTGCAGAAAATCTCGTGCACCCTCTTTGGGAGACATTTATTTTGCCATGGGACCCAGTGTTAATTTTTTTGCCAGTAATGGATGGTTGGACAGATTTGTTTTCTCTGACACAATATAGTAGTAGCAGTAATAGTATGGTATTCCTGTTTATTCTCTCACTCATGTGACATCATCACATTAATAACAGTATGACATGTTTCCTTCTACAAGAACATCCTCAAACTGTGTCAGACACTTACAAATATGTACAGTATGTATGTGCAATATGGTTTACATTGTGTCAAGTGCTCAGTGTCTGTAGTGATCAGTATGGTTACATATTTTGTTTTGTATCTGTTTTTAGGGGAACATTTCTCTGAAGAATTTTCTAAAATAAATCCTTTTCAACGAGTGCCTGTCATTGTGGATGGAGATTTCCCTTTGATGGAAAGGTATGTGATAAGATGGTTAGGAAAGTATTACATACATACATACATACATACATACATACATACATTATCATTATAGACTGTTATGCCTTTCAGCGTTCAGTCTGCAAGCCTCTGAGAATTTACTAAACGTCGCCACAATCCTCGATTTGCAACTAGTGTTGTGGCCTCATTTAGTTCTATACCTCTTACCTTTAAATCGTTAGAAACCGAGTCTAACCATCGTCGTCTTGGTCTCCCTCTACTTCTCTTACCCTCCATAACAGAGTCCATTATTCTCCTAGGTAACCTATCCTCCTCCATTCGTCTCACATGACCCCACCACCGAAGCCGGTTTATGCGTACAGCTTCATCCATCGAGTTCATTCCTAAATTAGCCTTTATCTCCTCATTCTGAGTACCCTCCTGCCATTGTTCCCACCTGTCTGTACCAGCAATCATTCTTGCTACTTTCATGTCTGTTACTTCTAACTTATGAATAAGATATCCTGAGTCCACCCAGCTTTCGCTCCCGTAAAGCAAAGTTGGTCTGAAAACAGACCGATGTAAAGATAGTTTCGTCTGGGAGCTGACTTCCTTCTTAGAGAATACTGCTGATCGCAACTGCGAGCTCACTGCATTAGCTTTACTACACCTTGATTCAATCTCGCTTACTATATTACCATCCTGGGAGAACACACAACCTAAATACTTGAAATTATCGACCTGTTCTAGCTTTGTATCACCAATCAGACATTCAATTCTGTTGAATTTCTTACCTACTGACATCAATTTAGTCTTCGAGAGGCTAATTTTCATACCATACTCATTGCACCTATTTTCAAGTTCCAAGATATTAGACTGCAGGCTTTCGGCACAGTCTGCCATTAAGACCAAGTCGTCAGCATAGGCCAAACTGCTTACTACATTTCCACCTAACTGAATCCCTCCCTGCCATTTTATACCTTTCAGCAGATGATCCATGTAAACTATGAACAGCAAAGGTGAAAGATTACAGCCTTGTCTAACTCCTGTAAGTACCCTGAACCAATAACTCATTCTACCATCAATTCTCACTGAAGCCCAGTTGTCAACATAAATGCCTTTGATTGATTTTAATAATCTACCTTTAATTCCATAGTCCCCCAGTATGGCGAATATCTTTTCTCTGGGTACCCTGTCATATGCTTTCTCTAGATCTACGAAACATAAACACAACTGCCTATTCCTCTCGTAGCATTTTTCAGTTATCTGGCGCATACTGAAAATCTGATCCTGACAGCCTCTCTGTGGTCTGAAACCACACAGGTTTTCATCCAACTTCCTCTCAGCGACTGATCGCACCCTCCCTTCCAAGATGCCAGTGAATACTTTGTCTGGTATACTAATCAATGAGATACCTCTATAGTTGTTGCAATCCTTCCTGTTTCCTTGCTTGTAGATAGGTGCAATTACTGCTTTTGTCCAATCTGAAGGTACCTTACCAACACTCCACGCTAATTTTACTACTCTATGAAGCCATTTCATCCCTGCCTTCCTACTATACTTCACCATTTCAGGTCTAATTTCATCTATTCCTGCTGCCTTATGACAATGGAGTTTATTTACTATCCTTTCCACTTCCTCAAGCATAGTTTCACCAACATCATTTTCCTCCTCCCCATGAGCTTGGCTGTTTGCAACATCACCATGATGATTTCCTTTTACATGTTCAAAATATTCCCTCCACCTCTCCAGTGATTCCCTGGGGTCTATTATGAGTTCACCTGAATTACTCAAAACACTTTTCATTTCCTTTTTCCCTCCCTTCCTAAGATTTTTTATTACTGTCCAGAAAGGTTTCCCTGCTGCTTGACCTAGCCTTTCCAGGTTATTACCAAAATCTTCCCACAACTTCTTTTTGGACTCAACAACTATTTGTTTCGCTCTGTTTCTTTCATCTACGTACCAATCCCTGTCTGCCTTGGCCCTTGTTTGGAGCCATTTCTGATAAGCCTTTTTACGTCTACAGGCTGCTCTCCACCAAAATGTTCGCCTTTTCCCATCTTTACACACAGTTGTTCCTAGGCATTCCCTTGCTGTTTCTACTACAGCATCCCTGTATGCCACCCATTCACTTTCTGTATCCTGAACCTGCTTACTGTCTACTGTTCGAACCTTCTCACTAATCATATCCATGTACTTCTGTCTAATTTCGTCGTCCTGGAGATTTTCTACCCTTATTCGTTTGCAGACAGATTTCACTTTCTCTACCCTAGGCCTAGAGATACTTAGTTCACTACAGATCAGATAGTGGTCTGTATCATCGAAAAATCCCCGAAAAACTCTTACATTCCTAACAGATTTCCTGAATTCAAAGTCTGTTAAGATATAGTCTATTATGGATCTGGAACCCCTAGCCTCCCATGTGTGGCAGTGAATAGCCTTATGCTTGATGAATATATTCGTAACAGCTAAACCCATACTAGCACAGAAGTCCAGCAAACGCTTCCTATTCCCATTAGCTTCCATATCTTCCCCACATTTACCAATCACCTTTTCGTATCCTTCAGTTCTATTCCGAACTCTCGCATTGAAATCGCCCATTAGCACTGTTCTATCCTTGCTGTTGACCCTGACCACGATGTCACTCAACGCTTCATAAAACTTGTCAACTTCATCCTCATCTGCACCCTCACATGGTGAATACACGGACATAATTCTTGTCTTAATTCCTCCCACTGACAAATCTACCCACATCATTCGCTCATTTACGTGCCTAACAGAAACTATGTTGCGTGCAATGGTATTCCTGATAAAGAGCCCTACCCCATACTCTGCCCTTCCCTTTCTAACACCCGTCAAGTACACCTTATAATCTCCTATCTCTTCCTCATTATCTCCCCTTACCCGAATATCACTTACTTCTAGCACATCCAGATGCATCCTCTTTGCTGACTCAGCCAGTTCTACCTTCTTTCTTCCATAAGCCCCATTAATATTGATAGCTCCCCATCGAATTCCATTTTGTTCGCTAAGTTGTTTCCAAGGAGTCCCTCGCCTGTCAAATGGGAGTGGGACTCCATTACTCCCATAGGTCCGAGGCTTGCTTAAAGTGTTCTGAGCTCTGTAAATTCATGAAGCAGGATGCTGCCCTACTTGCACATAGTCCAAGTGAGGATCTCTCCTCTAATGGGTTATGGACCACCGGTGAATTGTATAGTCCTAGCCGCCTGAGCACAAGGAGGGCCATGACTCAGAATATGTCCAAGATGCCCACTCCCATTCCATAGCAACTGGTATCCCGACTCTCAGGACCACTTACTAGGCCACTCAGCCATTGCCCATGGTTCATGAACTAGGACGTGACTACAGTAACCCACAAACATGAACCATGAAAGTATTAATGCAAGGTAAAAGTGGCAAGTTCATTGTAATAGTTCTATGAATTATGACAGCAGCTACTAATAATTATTACACATCATGCTGTTTTTGGTGAGTGTTAACACAGTATATAATACAGTATATTCGATCAAAGCATGACTTTCTGGTATCGGAGTGTAAGGTGTCCTGTCAAAATTCCAGAAAGTATTGTAGTTAAGGTAATGTAGTGCAACAGCCCATAAAGGCCTTGGCTTGCCAAGATGACTGCTACCCAGCAAGATGAACACCAGATACTGATATTTTTTGTTTTATCAAAAAGGAAGCCATTCTTTTTCAGTGTCAATTTGCTTATTATAACTTTTATGTTTTTAGTCTGTCGAATCACAAAATATAACACTTTAACATGCCTATAATAGAACACATTAATAACAGTTATGGCATGTTTCCTTCTACAAGAACATCCTCAGTTTCTATCAGTCACTTACAAGCAAGCATATTTATGTACGTACAATATTGTTTACATTACATATCCTTGTCAGTGATTGTAAATGGGTGATACTGTGAACAAGTTTGACAAACTAGTGTGTATGAATGTTGAAATCTGTCATTGACACCTAAATATGAAGGTGGATGAAATATGAACGGGAATTTGAATGTACTGCTGCTGTTAGTAATAATTCTGAAGCAGGGCTTTCCCAGAATGTTGGTGGGGGGGGTCTGGAGAAGGGATTTGCGCGCGCGAATGACGCTGGAGAGCTGGGCTGCTTCAGTACACCACGAGTGAGCAAGAGGTGCACACATCTGTTGCGTAACGCATCATTATCAAATTTCTCGCAAAAGAGGGCACCACACCTTCCGACATTTTGAGATGGCTCCGTGCACAGTTTTGGTAAGAAACAATTTCGCAGACTCGAGTGTATGAGTGGGCTAAAAAATTTGTGGCAGGAAAAGAAGCTGTGGAAAATGAACCTCATGAAAGGAGACTGCAGACAATCATCACTGCAGACAATATTGTTGCCATTCATGACATTATTGGTGAAGATTGGCGAATAAACATTTCGCAAATTTTTTAGCCGTAGGAATAAGTTACGGAAGTGTTCAAACCAGCATCCGAGATGAACTCCATTTCAGAAAATTGTCTGCCAGGTGGGTTCCTCATCTTCTCATATGTATAATTCCCTTAGCAGATGTGAGCATTTTATGGATGTTTGAAGAACAGTTTTTACTATCCTCCATTCATAGAAAGTGACATAACTATGTCATACTTTACATTACCCTCTCCTATTGCACAGCTGATACAGAAATATATACAAATACTGCAGAGGAAAGCATCACACCTAATTTCTTAAAATTTACTAAGAAAACTCATAGAGACACGGCTAAAACCCGCGCGACTCAACGAAAAAACGGATAAAATTTGGATAAGAGAGGAAATTAAATTCCTTCAAAAGAAAAAAAGCTCTTCTTAACAATAATCTTTATGACACTCATTTAGAAGTTTCGACCTTATTATGTCCTCTCGAATGGACTTCTTTTCAGGCTCACGTCACCAATAGACTCGATAAGGTTTTATTGAAAAAACAAAGCACTCTTGACAAGAAGTGGAATAACTTAATAAAAGCTTCCCACAATACCCCAAACACGCAGAATCACGCGGAATCGAACGTTTTTCCCCCGCCGGTAGTGAACCTCAGTCAAGTTGACCTTGATCCTAAGGACCTCAAGATATTAAATAAGGGACCAAAACATAACTGGGACACGTCCTTCAACCAAGACGATTTAATCATTACATTGGCTGAATCTGAATTAGCGGTTAATAGGTTACCTACAGACGTTCAAAATGAGGTTAGATATGAAGTTAATCGAAAGTTACTTTCGATCAGAAACATACCGGTTCTGGCAAACCCAATAAAGAACAAGTCACCAACATATGCAATCTCAAAAAGGAAATTAAAGATAACGATTTAATAGTAACTAAAGCAGATAAAGGTAATGCTACTGTAGTTATGGAGAAAAGTGACTACATAAATAAAGCACAATTCTTCTTTACTAACAATAACTTTAACACAGTAAAAAAAGATCCTACTAATAGAATACAAAGAGAGCTGAAAGCTTTAATTAAGAACTTTTTATTTTTGTTTAATGACGTAGGAAAATCAAAATTGATCATCATGAATCCCAAGTTACCTACGGCGAAAGCGTTACTGAAGATTCACAAGGCGGATGTCCCCATAAGGCCCGTTATTAACTTCAGAAGTAATCCGACGTACAAAATATCCCAATTTATTCACAATTTTCTTAAAACACATTATTCCTTTCAAGCTAACACGTCAGTTAAAAATTCCCTGGAATTCTGCAATAGAATAAAAAATCTCATGTTACCGAAACATTACACCCTTCACTCCTTTGACATAGTAAATATGTACGCGAATGTACCCGTCAATAAAACCATCAAAATAGTAAAAAACAACCTTTCCAAATTCAGTAAATTGACTATAGGGGAGATAGAAGAGTTTATTCAGATCCTCAAGTTTACATTAAATAATGGTTTCTTTACTTTTAATAACATCATATACCAACAGAAGGGGCTTCCTATGGGGTCACCGGCCTCGGGAATCCTCGCTGATGTTTACGTAGATTTCCTCGAATACACTCACATTATAGGTAAAATTAATGGGATCAAACATTGGACTCGGTATGTGGATGATACTTTTATTATCCTGGATTCTCACATTATTGACAGCAACACCGTTCTTGAATTACTTAATAACCTGGATCTACACATAAAGTTTACGATAGAATCCGAGAACAGCAATTCCCTTAATTATCTCGATTTAACTATTACTCGCAATCAGAATAAAACCATTTCTTTTAATATTTACAGGAAGCCCACTCACACAATAAACACAATCCACCAAACTTCTCTACACCCAGGGACACAGAAGAAGACAGCTTACAATAGTATGATTTTCAGAGCTCTTAATGTTCCTTTATCCCGTAAGAATTTTAGAAAGGAAATCAACACCATTTATGCAATAGCCGAAGGTAATGGTTTCAGTAAAGCTTTCGTGAATAAAATTCTCAATAAATTTAGAAATAAGCCTAAGACCACCTTAGAAAAACAATCTTCCCATAAAGAGAAGTTCACCACATTTACCTTTAATAATAATAATAATAATAAATATCCTATTTCAAACATCTTTAAAAAACACAACTTAAAAGTAGCTTTCAAGACCGTTCACACCAATACAAAAATGTTTTTTAATTCTCATACTGTCAACAGCAAAAAATTTTCTAACTTTGGAATATACAAATTAAAATGCCAATCATGTCTTTCAACGTATATTGGGCAAACAGGCCGCAGTTTCAATGTAAGATACTCCGAACATCTTAATGCCCTAAAGTATAATCGCTACTCAGCCATGAGCGAACATTGTAGAGAGAAAAATCATAAATACACAACAATTGATCAAGATTTAAAGATCCTGCATTACGAACAGAAAGGTCCCTTACTTAATATACTAGAGAATATATATATATATATATATAGATATCGACCAATATAACAATCCCGTCTATAACTTAAATGAAATCAACGAAAAGAAAAATATTTTATTGGAAACCTTTGTCCCGCTCATCTGCGAACAGTTCATTAATAAAAAAGAGTTTCACTACCGACATTCTAGAAGAAGACCCGCCCTTCCATCAACACCCTCCTTCCGCGAATCACAATGTCCCTCCCTCCCTGCCCCTCCCCCTCCATTACCCCTCCCAACCACATCGACACAGATACACAGTAAGCCACACACAGGCTTAGTTGTCAATGTGACTTGAGACCGACAAGGTCATCTCCATTCGAGATGACAACTTTTAGTTACAAGTAAGTCATATGAGTTTTCTTTTCGTACATCATTTTTAACTTGCTCTTCATCCACTCATATATATCCCTTTTTTCTCATTACAGATGTTATACACGTTTTATTTGTAGTATTGACGGTCTCACTACACTCCTCAGCATAGTGTTTTTATTTAACAGTCAGCAAGATCTATTAGACGAGAGGACTTTGTACCTCAATGTGTTTTTAACTCACTAATCATGATCACTGTCACTTCACATCATTATGATTTTTAATTTGTTTGTATATTATGTAATCATTGTTTTACTATTGAAGATGGCCTTGAGATTAGGCTGAAACATGTATAGACTTTGCTTCATCTAACAGATGACTTGACTTGTATTGATAGGAGGATTTTATAAATATTTTCTTTTGTAAAGTGAAAAAAGCATCACTAGATCTGCAGAAATTTTATCCTGAAGGAGGGGCTACTTTTTGCAGGACCATGTCAGCTGTTATGCTTCCAGGAAGGTGATTATTAGAGCCTGGATTTTCATGCAAATGCATGTTTTTAAATAATCTAGTTACACTTCTCAAATTTTGCAAATATTCGTTTTATGACTTAACGATTCCAAACAACCACTCCTTTTCCGTGCATGTTTGCATGTTTTGGCCTTTTTAAGAGAAAATGCATGCATAATGCATATCTTGAAGATTTTGGATTTAATAGTGAATATTTGGACGTTTATATTGCATAACATGACTTTTCTTCCGACTTAGGCGCATATATAATGTTAAGTTGCATGATAGTGTCTTTTATGAATGTTAGTTTGCAGAATTTGGGACCGTTTTACCGCGTTGTATGTCTATTATTGAGAGACGGATAGAATTAGAATGTATTCATGGCATCCTACCTGACAACCAATGTTATTACATACTGTAACCTTTACTACGGTGGTTACACAAAACAAGTACTCAACACAATAAAGGAGGGAAGTAAGAGGAACTACACACCATCAGAAAACACTATACACTCAGAGAAACATCAGCTGGCCTACGCGGATCTCTGCCAACAACAACATAATACGAAATGTCAGTAGGGCCAACTAGTGGACAATGAACCTGGACAATGAACCAGGAAAATGGAAGGAAGTACAACTTACTGAGGGCATGGATATGGCTTAGGTTGCAGATTCCGAAATAATTCGCCGTGATCCTTCAATTTGAAAAATATTATTTACAAGTGAAAATTTTACAAATACATCACTGGAGAGGTGGAGGGAATATTTTGAACATCTTCTCAATGTAAAAGGGAATCATCATGGTGGTGTTGCAAACAGTCAAGCTCATGGGGAGGAGGAAAATGATGTTGGTGAAATTATGCTTGAGGAAGTGGAAAGGATAGTAAATAAACTCCATTGTCATAAGGCAGCAGGAATAGATGAAATTAGACCTGAAATGGTGAAGTATAGTGGGAAGGCAGGGATGAAATGGCTTCACAGACTAGTCAAATTAGCGTGGAGTGTTGGTAAGGTACCTTCAGATTGGACAAAAGCAGTAATTGCACCTATCTATAAGCAAGGGAACAGGAAGGATTGCAACAACTATCGAGGTATCTCATTGATTAGTATACCAGGCAAAGTATTCACAGGCATCTTGGAAGGGAGGGTGCGTTCAGTCGTTGAGAGGAAGTTGGATGAAAACCAGTGTGGTTTCAGACCACAGAGAGGCTGTCAGGATCAGATTTTCAGTATGCGCCAGGTAATTGAAAAATGCTACGAGAGGAATAGGCAGTTGTGTTTATGTTTCGTAGATCTAGAGAAAGCATATGACAGGGTACCGAGGGAAAAGATGTTCGCCATACTGGAGGACTATGGAATTAAAGGTAGATTATTAAAATCAATCAAAGGCATTTATGTTGACAATTGGGCTTTAGTGAGAATTGATGGTAGAATGAGTTCTTGGTTCAGGGTACTTACAGGAGTTAGACAAGGCTGTAATCTTTCACCTTTGCTGTTCATAGTTTACATGGATCATATGCTGAAAGGTATAAAATGGCAGGGAGGGATTCAGTTAGGTGGAAATGTAGTAAGCAGCCTTGCCTATGCTGACGACTTGGTCTTAATAGCAGACTGCGCCGAAAGCCTGCAGTCTAACATCTTGGAACTTGAAAATAGGTGCAATGAGTATGGTATGAAAATTAGCCTCCCGAAGACTAAATTGATGTCAGTAGGTAAGAAATCCAATAGAATTGAATGTCAGATTGGCGATACAAAGCTAGAACAGGTCGATAATTTCAAGTATTTAGGTTGTGTGTTTTCCCAGGACGGTAATATAGTAAGTGAGATTGAATCAAGGTGTAGTAAAGCTAATGCAGTGAGCTCGCAGTTGCGATCAGCAGTATTCTGTAAGAAGGAAGTCAGCTCCCAGACGAAACTATCTTTACATCGGTCTGTTTTCAGACCAACTTTGCTTTATGGGAGCGAAAGCTGGGTGGACTCAGGATATCTTATTCATAAGTTAGAAGTAACAGACATGAAAGTAGCAAGAATAATTGCTGGTACAAACAGGTGGGAACAATGGCAGGAGGGTACTCGGAATGAGGAGATAAAGGCTAATTTAGGAATGAACTCGATGGATGAAGCTGTACGCATAAACCGGCTTCGGTGGTGGGGTCATGTGAGGCGAATGGAGGAGGATAGGTTACCTAGGAGAATAATGGACTCTGTTATGGAGGGTAAGAGAAGTAGAGGGAGACCAAGGCGACGATGGTTAGACTCTGTTTCTAACGATTTAAAGATAAGAGGTATAGAACTAAATGAGGCCACAACACTAGTTGGAAATCGAGGATTGTGGCGACGTTTAGTAAATTCTCAGAGGCTTGCAGACTGAACGCTGAAAGGCATAACAGTCTATAATGATAATGTATGTATGTATGTACATTCCGAAACAAAATCCACCAAACTTGCAAAATACGAACTATAAACTCTGTGATCTACATAATTTAGAGGTTCTTTGATAATACTTTTCTGTAAATTCAAAATTTCAAATCACTATACATCTAGTTACCAAAGCAGTTGTACAATGCAATTTAGTAGGTCAAAAGCAACATAAAAGCAATTACAATTTACAGTGAAGTGAATGTACTCTCCTAAACTCTAGTGTACATCAAGTGACACTGAACTACCAGAGGCAAACCCCAAGGTAAATGTATTAAATTACAATCTACATATTTAGTGAAATAAGAAATGGGAATGCCTCGAAAACAACAGGGAACCCCAGCAGAAAAGCTAAGCGTCGTAAATGATGGCGAATCTAGGTTAGGCTAGGGCAGACTCCTATACGAAATTGCAACCGAACATTATGGAAATTTTAGCCGGAACGGAATTCAAGAGTGCTTACCCGAAGGTGCGCCATCCCGGAAGCGAGGCGTCGCACGCGACGCAGACCAACACAGACTAAAGGCAGATCAGGCCAAGACAAGACTGAATTATCACGAATGCTGCCTCGCTCACTATATATAGAAAACCCTGGCCTTGGAGTAGCCAATCTGAATGCATGAGTCCGCCCATCCCCTCCTAGGTTCACCAGTCACAATTCCTACTCCCGTCGCAAACTTTAACTAACATTCTAGAATACACACATTTGCAAATCTTCCATTTCCAGAATAGTTAGAAAATTCCTTCTAGAAAACATAACCCACAAAAGGCACACACCCTGTTCAACAATTTTCTAGATACTTCCAGTAAGTACAGAATTGAAATCTACTATTTACAAATACATATGTTACAAATATTACACAGTACAGGTTAGGTCATTACAAATAAAACATTATATCATACTTTACAAATAAAGTCTTCAAAAAAACACTTTCCACTTCCACTATATTGTTCACCTGTGACAATACTGTACATCAAATCCTATAATCCAATTAGCCAAGCACTTTCTTATCTGTTGCTTGAGTAAACATTGACGTAAGCAGGAAGGCCAGGTGCTGACTGCTGTAATTCTTAGAAATAAGGTATCCCAGTATAAATTGAACCGTAAATTGTGCGTTACTGAATGGCAGCTCATGTTTTTCGTCTATGTTAGACGAACAAAACAAAACTTGTATCACATTTCTGTGACGCCGCATTACTGAGATAGTGGCTTACAAACCTTGATTTTGTACTGAACCCACTATCGTTGTTATCCTGGCATTCCCTACCCGGAACTCTCACTCGTCACACGTATCAGGTCAAAATAATTGAAAGGAAGAAGGCAGTTTGGGAAGCAGCACTCATGCACGCTGCAGATTGCAGTTTTGTGTTGGACTGTGTGTGAAGTGGTGTTGTCATGCTGCCTGTTAAAAGTGCAAGAAGAGACCTCGTGTCAAATGGACTGAAGGAAAGGAATTCCTAAGAGCGAATGGTGATGTAGTTTATTGTGATTGTTACAATAAGGATGTAAGTACCCGTCTTTTCTTTTACTTATCTTTAATAGTATATTGTCCGGCTTCATGGCTAAATGGTCAGCATGCTGGCCTTTGGTCACAGGGGTTCTGGATTGGATTCCCAGCAGAGTCGGGAATTTTAACCATCATTGGTTAATTTCGCTGGCACGGGGGCTGGGTGTTTGTGTCGTCTTCATCATCATTTCAACCTCATCACGACGTGCAGGTCGCCTACAGGCGTCAAATCAAAAGACCTGCACATGGCGAGCCAAACATGTCCTCGGACACTCCCGGTACTAAAAGCCATATGCTATTTCAATAGTTTATTTTCTTTTAAATATTTATACTAGGCAGTGACCCACTTTATTTAAATTTTACTATTTCTGGAAAATGCACATATAAAAAGAACGACACGTTTCGTTTGCAGATTAAATGTTCAAAAAAGTTTCAAGATTATCAACATATAAGTTCTGTTTCACACACACTGCAAAAATGAAACAACGAAAGGAAACCAAAATGGAATGTGTCCAAACATTCATTACCACAGCACCAGCTATGCCAGGCTCAAAGCCATTTTTATGGATTTATATGATGCTCCATTGGGGACAAATATACCTCTTGAAAAACTAGCAAACCCCATATTGAAATAGTTTTTAGAAGTGTATACGATACATTATATCCCAGATCGAACAACCTTCAGGAAAAAAATAGCTTCCAATTTTATATGCACAGGTACAGAAAAGCAGATTTTTATTAATTAATTTATGCTACTTTTTAATGTTCCTCAATAATCTATATATTAAAAAAATTGATGATAACTAAAGTCAGTCAGTCCGGCCATTCTATCTGGTCGATTTCCTTCATTCTTTTTTGAACTGAAAGGTATTCATGCGCAGATTTGTCATAAGGTACTATAAATCACTTAACTTACGCCTTCCTCAAATTATTTGATTTTTTCAATTTTTGTCTCTTTGAAGCAATCACATCTTTGGTTCTAATTAACGTACGGATTTCGTTGTGGCCTAAGAACACTCAGTAGATCAAGCTCTTTCATTTCAGCTCTTAACTATTCAAATTGGTTGATTCTGAGGAAAGTTATGAGTGCACATTCAATTTGACGTCTCATTTCTTCAACATTTTTTTCTCATTGAAGCAATCATATCTTTCGTTCTAATTGAAGTATGCAGTTCGTTTTGATCTAAATGCACTCAGTCGATCAATTGCTTTCTTTTGAGGTGATAACTACTTAAATTGGTAGATTCTAAGGAAAGTGATGAGTACATTTGTCTCAATGACGAAGATCTTTGAAGGACTTTTTAACAGTTCAGCGCGTAGTGTTCTTCCAAGGAACGTTTAATTCAATTTTGTGTTATGTATTTTCAAGTGTTTTGTTGACATAATATTACATTCTGTTACCACAACAGATCATTTGCTTCATTTCATTAACTCAAAACTTTGCAAATACATCCATGAGGATAGTAACGAACAACACCATACTTTGTACACTGCAGGCGGAGCCAGCAGGAAACAACTAGTATTATTTGGAAACGTAGAATTAATTTTTCAAAAGAGGTAACCTCAAACTTACTTTGTTTAACTTCGAATCTTTAGCTGTTATTGAAGACATTCAAACATGTCTGCGATCATCGCACGGAGAAATAGCTTCGGCAGCTAGAGATATACTGAACGAAGTCATCCGGTCCAGTCCTGATTTTGAATTCATCAGGCTTATAAAAGATATATTGTATGTTGAAAATGCAAAAGATGTATAATTGGACCTCACTTTGTCCCAAATGTCTTCCTTTAAATATGCACCTGTCACATTTTATGACTTAGAAATATTATTTTCTGTGTTTAAAAATGTACTGACAGCAGATAAACAGATGAGCTTAAGTGAAGACAATTTGGAGAAATTAGTTGTCGTACAATGGTTCAAAAGGAACCGAAAATGTAACCATGTGACCTGAATTTTGATAGTGCATATTTTTCACTTTATCATGCATGTTTTGCTACATGATAGTGCATGAATGCATACATATTTTGAGATTTTATAGTGCATGAAAATCTGGGCCCTAGTAATTATATTCCTCAAGGAATCTGAATTTCAAGTATTGGATTGGCTGGGCTGGAGAACTCCCCCAACATGATTCCAATTGAAAACTTTGGAGGTAAATGCAAACACAGGTTGAGAAAACCTAACATATCCACACAGACACAGACAAGATGCTGTCAGTTGGTACAATGAATTTTATTCACATATATACACAAATTAACACACTCTTTCCCTTAACCACCATATCACAACATAATACTTCACTTCAAGAATATCAACAAGTTGCCATCTTTAAACAGTTGACAACTGCCAACTGGAATTCAATAGGACAAATTGGGGCAAATATTTGTTTATAGGGAGGGGAGTTAGGGATTGGAATAACTTACCAAGGGAGATGTTCAATAAATTTCCAATTTCTTTGCAATCATTTAAGAAAAGGCTAGGAAAACAACAGATAGGGAATCCGCCACCTGGCCGACTGCCCTAAATGCAGATCGGTAGTGATTGATTGATTGATTGATTGATTGATTGATTGATTGATTGATTGATTGATTGATTGATTGAACACCACCGAAGTTACAACCTTGGAACACAAATAAAACAGATGACTACTGATCAATTCAACATGGAGACTGCAAAATATTGCATGTCAGCCTGGGATATATACTTACTACACCATAACTAAACTCGTTCAACAACTTCCAAACAATAACTCACTAGTTACTCTCAATAACTGACTTCACCATCAAGATAGTCTCTTTATATATATCTGGCCAGATTTCCAGAAAGTCACATTACAAGAAGACTACTTTCGTGAAAGTTCTAGAGAGAATATAATGTATGGAATATTCTCCCTTGTTCTCGACCTATTACCATTCTGGAAGTTACAGTGTTTGTCACAATTACAGATTACAATTTATATATATATATATGGGTAAGAATTAATTTACAGGTATTTACATTAACGGAACTGATATCAATATCTATGAACAACATATGTTCATGACATAACCTCACACACAATACGATCATTCGACTACGTAAATAATAATACTAACATGATGTAATACTTCACAGCCATATATACAAGTAATAATAATAATAATAATAATAATAATAATAATAATAATAATAATAATTTGAGCTCGATATCTACATTAGTTACCCATGGGTGAGAATACATTGTTTTCAAGTTATACCTATTATCGCACTTGCGTCAAACTGGACTGCTCAACCAAAGAAAAACCTTTTTGTTACCTAGTTTATGTATGGTACCATAACAAAGAAACTGAAGAAAAGTGCAAAAGTGTTGGTTGGACTCAGTGTCTAAAATAGTTGAGATGCTTTTCAAGGCTAAAGGAGTCCGGCCCCGTGGTGTAGGGGGCAACGCATCCGCCTGTCACCCGGCAGCTCCAGGTTCGATTCCCGGCCGGGATAGGGTTTCTTAATTGTAAATGATTAATACCCCTGGCCTGGGGACTGAGTGTTTGTGTCGTGATTAACGTTCCTTTCCTCACATTCAACACACTACACTTTCGCAACTGCATTTACATGCAGGTTCATATCATATGGTGCAAGTAGTGGCTAAAGATCTATAGAGGTCAACGCCACAAACAAATATATTTTCTATTTAAAAAAAAAAAAAAAAAAAAAAGGCTAAAGGAGATCATACAAAGTATTCATGAGGTTGGTTTCATTAAAATTATAGTGGTTCGCTAATTAAATCTGTTTTTTTAATCTTTTCACTGCCGAGTTTTGATGACTGGGCAAACCCTCTGGGCTGGGTTTTTTAAAAGGAAAAGAACACTTTTACAGATAAATTTTTCCTGATACTATTAATGGAATGCATATCGTCCCATTAGCCCTGCAGTCCAATACGGGGTCAGGGATGAAGTGAGATTATAGTTTACAGCATATTTTTATGGCCGGATGCCCTTCCTGATGGAAACCTCAGTTGACAAGATAATTTATATGGAATGAATGATGGTGAATGAAACTGGGTAAGGAAGTGGAAGGAATCGGCTCTGGCTTATGAATATAACTGTCCTGGCATTTTTTGGGAGTGCAAAAGGGAAAGAAAAAAAAAATTCAGGACAACTGACAGTGGGGTTCGAACCCACTCGCCTGCCAAATGCAGAGCTTAGCTCCATAGTCGTAGCACTCCACTCAGTGATATTATTACTGAAATTGCTGAAATATAATATAAAATTGTTGATCCAAGAACTGGTATTTCTTTAACATTTGGGGAAAAAATAATTTATCTGAGGAGGGGTGACAATTCCGCACTTCTTTGTAGTTTAATATCATCCCCTATATATTCTCAGTCTTCATTATCAAGATATAAATCTCCAGAATCACTATTTATGAGGAAACATTCCATTTCTTCGTCGACAAGAGATGATTGTATACTTCAAGACGCCATGTTGGCTACACATTAGCGGGAAAGTTTTTCCATTCCAATGAAACTGAAATAAGATCAGATCGCTTTCAAAATGCAAAATGGAGTGGTATACCTACCATACAGAACTTCTTTGAGCATTTCCACGGAATTTAAAAGTGTGACGCTATATCCCGTTCATTTATGAGATTGGTGAAGTACACACTGCACCAAAATATATATATCTATATATATATATATATATATGGGTTTGGCAGACGAGGCACAGTGTTCAGTAACGTATATATAAGGGTTTGGCATTGAATGGGTTAAAATGATCATTCTCTTAACATAGTAATTTGCCCAAGGCATATGTGGCTAGAGCTGACACTGATTCCATCAAGAAAAGGGCACATCTGCTCAGTCCAGATGGTCAGCACACCCAAAGATGATTAAAACATGGTGGTTGAACTGCCTGTAGGAGTGCATTTCTAGATGTAGGCATCTGCCCCATCAGTGCAATAGAATAGATTAAAAGGAGAACGATGTGCCAAAAAGTGGACCTCACAACTTGCGGGTATGCCATGAAGAGGAATTAAAATGGGTAGAATTTGCTCTGAAATTGATAAATTAAAAAGCCATACATTTTATACATGAGGTGAGCTGTATGTACCTTTATAACCACATACCAGCCCTTCTGCCAATCTTAAATTTCTGGCAGTACAGAGAATCAAACTCGGGCCTCTGAGGACAGCACCTAATAGCACTAACCATTACACTACGGAGGTGGATGCTTGAAATGATATTGGGTGAGATATAATCATGATGGCCTTGTGGGGATGAGGCAACATTCTTTTTCTCCTCTCCATTGACAAAATTTGGGCCAGTGGTGTTTCCTATATGTGTTTTCTATTTCCTGGTTTATCACAATTGCTTCTTCCCTACTGTTTAGGTTAATTATTAATTTACTAAGTTTATAGTTGTACATTCTTACATGTCACATTCAAGTTTTCTAATCTCACGGCTAATATATCAGGTATCCATAGAGAACATAGTTTGTACTGTAGGAACTAGAATCTTAAATATGTTACTGGTGAGAGATAATGTGAATTCCTCGTTATTGTTTTAAGATTTAAGAACTTACTTCAGCTACTCCTAGGCAATTCTGGAGTCATTGGAGCCAGCCTGGCTCATTTTGAGTTTTGACCAGGGTTTTAATGGCTGGATGCCTTTCTTGATGCTTTGCGAGTGTTTCAGGTGAAAATTCCAACCCGCATTCGGCCGGGAATCAAATGTTGGCCTTCTGGGCAGTAAATCAAGAGCTAAGCTACTACGCTAATCACATTCCCCATTATGAGTTTAAGATTATTGATGATAAAACCTTGTGTTCCATAATTAGTTGAGTTACAAAATCTTGAATTCCATAGTTAGTGAAGTTACAAGTTTTTGAAATAGTGATAAGTTGCATGATTAAAGTTTTCTCATGTTGTCCCCATCAGTAAATATCTCCAAATAAACTGGTTTTGATTAATGATTAGAAATAATATTTTAACATTACACTACTGGTGTAAAAGTTCTTAAGAAAGAAATTTTGTGTGAAAATTGTAGCTATGGCGATTCTAATTTTGTGACCATATTTTTTTACCTATTTGTGTAGCATTGGCATTTTGCGTTACCTTTGTCGTGAGAAAGATGTGCCTGATCACTGGTATCCCAAAGACAGCAAAGCTCAGGCAAAAGTGGATGAGTACCTGGAGTGGCAACATCTAAATACAAGGCTGCAGTGTTCTATGTATTTTCAGTGCAAGGTAAGATTTGTCAGAGCAAAGGGAAAAAGAAAAAAGAGGATATTATGTATCATATTTCTTGGAGTATTATTTGTAAATTAGATGTAACAGTTATCTATAAAATGGGTACATAGACAAAAAGTGATTTTGAAGACTATACGGTACTTAATGAGGGGAATGCAAGGATTGTGTTGAGTAATGGTACCTCAAGTCAAAGTGTAACAACTGGCATCTGCAAGGATGAGGCTGTGAATGCCATCAAGAAAATAAAATGTGGAAAAGTGACTGGCCCCAATGAAATCCTTGTTGAGGTGTGGAAATGCCTTGGTGAATTGAGAACATATATGCTGTGGAGTCAGTTCCAAGAGATGTTTCAACAGGAGTGAATGGTGGGAGAATAATCTCAATTTATAAGGAGGAAGGGGACATCCAAGAAAAGGCTTATTACTGAGGCATTAAGCTATGTTCCTTGCTGCATCTTGGCACAGTGAACACGTTAGGTGTTGATTGTCCTGTATATGACTGGGAAGATAGCGTCCAATCTTCTTTTAGGCACCAGAATCATGGAATTTCAAAACCCAGTCCTGCAAGATATTTGTATTTAAGAAAGGAAAACCCTCTACTCTTCTTCATGGAGAGCAAAATTATAGGAGTGGCTTAACTGATAACTAAACTGAAGGGATAACAAAAAAGGGAAAAACAGTAACATTAAAGAAAATTCTGTTGCATGTTGAAGTAGCCATCAAAGAAGAAAAAAAGATGAATGATGTGAACAAACTGCCTATACTTCACTGTGGGAAAGAGGGAAAAACAATGCTGAACTTCAATATTACAAAAGGTCCAGATAATGTGACAGAAGGTGACATGGTAGACGATCTCATTTGTGCAACCCAAGTGGAGGATGACGACTTGAGAATCCAATCCACGTAACTTACTACTCCTTGTGTTTAATTATGTTACTATTTAATTATGTTATGTTACTGCAAGCTATTTTTTATCCATTTTGCTAGACACTGTTTTTACATTTAAATTTTGTGAGTTTATTAAATGAGAACATGCTGTGGCAAAAATAATCCTCGTTAAGCAAAATCCCATGTTTTGTTCCAAAACTCGATATATGCTAGGAGTTCATTCCAAAATTTGATTTTCCATTAACTTACTTCCAAAATTTGACATCTGCAATTTTAAATGCTAAATATATACTATATGTATTGCTGAATTTATCTATGTCCATATTTTTATGTTTATGTTATAGTTTATAAAAAAAAAAAAATCACATAAAATTTCATTACAGTTATGATTAATTTTAACAGTTTTTCTCAATAAAGTTAAAAATGCAGATGTCAACCTTTGGAACATATTATATAACTCATATGAGCATTTATTCAGCCAAGCTAGTTGGCCATGCAATTAGAGTTGTGTAGCGGTGAGCTTGCATTCGGGAGATGGTGGGTTCAGACCCCACCATTGGCAGCCCTGAAGATGGTTTTCTGTGGTTACCCTTTTTCTCACCAGGCAAGTGCTTGGGCTGTACCTTAATTAAAGCCATGGATGCTTCCTTCCCAATCCTAGGCCTTTCCATCTTTATGTTGCTGAAAACCTGTGATGTGTTAGTGTGATGTTAAACTGCCGGATAAGAAAACAAAAAGAAATAGAAGAAGCATTTAACCGAGTGAGTTGACTGTGCGGTTAGGGTCACGCAGTTGTGAGCTTGCATTGGGGAGATAGTGGGTTCAAACTCAACTGTTGCCAGCCTTGAAGATGGTTTTCCATGGTTTCACATTTTCACACCACGCAAATGCTGGGGCTGTACCTTAATTAAGGCCCCAGCTGCTTCTTTCCAACCTTAGCCCTTTCCTATCCCATCATCGCCATAATAACCTATTTGTATCGGTGTGACGTAAAGCAAATTGTAAAAAGGAAAGGAAAAAAAAAGCAGCATTTATTCCAAATTCACAAATACAAAAATCTGAGATGGTCTTAAAATTGCAGATGTGGAATACCATTATACCCAGTCAAGGTCTTTTTAAAATTTTATTTTTTATGTTGTGTAGTATACAGTCACATAGTGGGAAAATGTCAGAGACGCAGTATTAACCACATATGCAACTGAAAAACTATACTGTAGTCAGTAGGATTACCATTGCTTTTAAGTATTAGTAGGTCAGTAAAATGTACAGAATTTTCTAAGCATTTACTGCAATGTTTCCTGCTATCATGATTGTGAACAACTATGATTCTGTTCAAAGATGTGGTTCAACTAGTTCACATAGGTATTGTGATACAAACTTTAAGTTACTTACTCCTCTTTCACTTTGCGGTGTCGAAGTTTTCCAGAGGGTCCTCCAGCGGGTTCTGTCTCGGGCCAGCTCCTTGACTTTCCTCCATGCCCCACCCCTGGCTTCCACAGCTGCCTTTACATCTTCTTCCCACGTTCTTCTGGGTTTGCCGTGCGGTCTAGCTCCTTGCATTCTGGCGTCCAAAGCTTGTTTAGCCATTCTCTTATCTTCCATTCTTTGGACATGCCCAAACCATCGTAGTTGGCTCTGTTCAATTTTCTCAAGAACAGGCGAGACGTCAAGACTGGCTCTGATGGTCTGATTCCTGATTCTGTCCCTTCTCGTTTTCCCTTCAGTTTTGCGGAGAAATCTAATTTCTGATGCCTGAATTCTACTCCGGTGTTTGCTAGTCAGTGCCCAGGTTTCACAGCCATAGAGCAAGGTTGGCAGATATATCACCTTGTACACACGGAGTTTCGTGGATTTAGACACAGAAGGGTTGTTAAGAAAATTTATCTTCAGTGCATTGAAGAGCTGCCCTGAGGCTTGGGATTGAGCTATAATTTTGCCATCTATTCTACCCTCTTCCTGCAATGTGGCTCCAAGGTATTTAAAATTGGTGGTCTGCTCCAATATTGTACCGTCATTCAGTGCAGTCTGCTGTGAGGTAGGCTGCCGTGACATCATCATGGTCCGAGTTTTTCTAGCATTGATTTTCATGCCCCTCTTTTCCAGCTCTTCTTCCCAGATTAAAAAGTTCTTTTGTAGATTCCTTTCCGAATCTCCCAGCAGCAATATGTCATCAGCAAAGGCACAATGGGTGAGATATACACTGGCCTCAGAAACTTATGGCCGAGCTTGAATTTCTGCACCTTCCCATTATACGATTTGATCACATCGTCCATTAAGGTAATGAAGAGAAATGGTCTGAGGATGCAGCCGTGTTTGAGTCCCACTGAGGTCTCAAACACCCGAGACTCTGCATTGAAGGTTCGAACATAATTCTGACATCAACTGTACAGACTTTGAATTACTGCTGTTAGCTGTTAATCAACATTTCTTTCCTTTAGTGTCTTCCAAATTTCAACTCTCGGAATGGTGTCAAAGGCTTTCTCTAGGTCGATGAAGGCGAGATGCGCCTCTTTTACGTACCTCATCAGTTTTTTGCTGATCTGTCTGATGGCAAAAATGAGGTCTTGTGTGCTTCTTCCTGGCCAAAACCCACACTGCGCTTCGTCGAACTGTGGTTCCACAACTTGCCTTAATCTATCTTCCAGGATCCTTGCATATATTTTTCCCAGCACACTCAGGAGCAATATGCCATGGTGGTTTGTGCAATCTCTGTTGTCCCCTTTCTTGAATATTGGAACAATGACACTGTACTCCCAGTCAGTTGGTACCTTCTTTGTTTTCCAGGCCAGGTTGATAATACGGTGGAACAAATCTTCACCACTTTTACCCATAAACTTGAGCATCTCAGGTGCTATCTGGTCGTGGCCTGCAGCTTTGCCTAGTTTCATTTTCATCAGTGTACGCTTTAGTTCCTCAGTACGTAATTCCTCACAGGTCCCATCTTCCTCTTGGTGTTGCTTTTCTTCTCCAGCTTGATCGTTATCCTCAATTTCCATATTTCCTCCGAGCAGTTCTTGAAAGTGTTCTTTCCACCATTGCATGAAGTCATTTTCACTTCGAAGGAGGTTTCCGCTTTTGTCCTTTGTGAACTTGAGAGGACACTGCTTCTCTGTTCGCAAAGATTTCAGTGTCCTGTAAAACAGCTTTTGGTTATTTTGTAGGTTTCCTTCCATTGTTTCTCCGAACTTTTCCCATGACTGTTGTTTTGAATCTTTCACTGCGTTCTTCACTGCAATCGTTTGTTTTTTGTAGGCCTCATAATCACTTGGGTGTTTAGTGAGTAAGTATTTCTTCCACAATTCCTTCTTCTCCTTGACTAGTTCCTTCAACTCTTCTCTCCACCATGGTGTCCTCTTCCGATGTTGATGTTGCCCTCCCCTAGACTTTCCATAGGCCTTGGCTGCAGCTTCAAGGATTACGTCCTTGAACAGGCACCATGTCTCTTGCAGTTGGTCTTCTCCCACAGGTGGCAATTCCAGTAGATCAATCCGTTGTTTCACGGCATCTTGGTAGGCTTGCTGGGTGGCCTCTTCTCTCGGTTTACGAACCTTAATTCTTTCTTTAGGTTTCCTCCTATTAACTGAGTGTTTGGTCTTGATGTTAATGTGAAACCACATAACTACCAAATAGTGATCGCTTCCAATCTCATAACCTCTGTATACTCTGGCATCCAAGATATATCTCCACTGGCTATGTGGCACTAGGATGTAGTCAATAATGGATTTTTCATTGCAGCTGGCGACTTCTCTTGTGTAGCGGTGTGCTTCCTTGTGTGGGAACATAGTATTTGCTATTACAAAGCAATTTCCTGCACACATGTCCAGGAGTCTTCTCCCACCGTCATTCTGGTGAACCTCTCCGTATTTCCCAAGCAGGCCCTCCATTCCCTTTGTGTTGTTTCCAACCCTGCCATTGAAGTCGCCAAGAACGAAAATGGTTCCCATGGTGTCGTCTACTGTTCTTTGCAATTCATCGTAAAACCTGTCTCTCTTTTCTGAGATGTCATCTTCATTTGGTGCATATATGGCAATGAATGTAGTGTCCTCATTGGTGCTGCTGTTGAGAGTTAAAGTCACCAAGATCATTCTTTCGTTGATGAATTTCCAACACTTGATGTAATGTCTGTAGCCTTTGGGAATAACTATGGCGACTCCTCCCTTTGCTCTCTGTTCTTTGTCCATGCCTGAATGAAACATTAAAAACCTTTCATCACTGCTTGGTTCCATTAGCTGTTCACACCCACTGCCTTACCAGGTAGTCACTGTACATTCCAGGTTGCCATGTTCATAGTCCTTTTTCCTCGCTTGGTCATCAACATTTTAATCAAACCGGTTTACTCTCTGTAATTTCTTATAATAATTGTTTCTCGGATACTTGGGTTATCAACCCTAGTTCCAAAGCCTTGTGGGAGGGGCTGCCTCCCTCATAGCCCTCGGTCTGCTAGATTTTCTGTCGGGGTTTCTTCCCTTAGCCTTTGAGGTACCTCCCTCTCTGCAAGGTAGCAGTTTTGCCTCCGTCCGGGGCTGCTTATTTGGATTCCCCTATTTGCAGCTAACCCCCACATTTGAGGGTCGTTCGCTATCCGCCACCTGCGACCTGCCCAGTAGCTGAGGCTCACTGCGGGACAAACTTCAAGTTAATAATTATAAAAGAAGCAGAGGCCATGAAGAGAATTTGATATTTCTATTTCCGAAACTAACATCTGCAAATGGCATCATATATATTTTAGCAGACTTAAGAAGGAAAGGGTCCATGATATGGAGCAGCATGTTGTTCATTATGTGGTAGAAAAATTAAATAAATGCTTTTCTATCATGCAGGGTATACTACGAAACACTTGAATTAAAGCAGCAACTTTCACAAGCAGGTGTTGTGACATTCAAAGCGAGTACAGGCTGGTGTGTGAGAATGGTGAAGAACATTGCAGCGAAGCACAACGTTAGCACAGCATATGCTGAGGAACTTTGTGCGTTTCAGCATCATATGAAATTAATTTCATTATGATCCGTATTGATGATTTACCACTATTCAAGATGGGTAGGTTCACCTATTCAATGCCTTAAGGTTAACCTACCCATCTTTGTTATTAGCTACAGCATCATGTAATAAAATTGAGAAAAGAACACGACTATTTGCTCAGGCATATTGGTAATGCCCCTCAGATGCCAGTCTATTTTGATATGCTGTCCAGTGTGACACTCAATGGAAAGGGCACTATAAATGTTCCAGCTAAACCCACTGGCTTCAAAATATGGAGTCGTCTTAGCTTCAGAGTTGACTTATATTCGGGTAAATACGGTAACCAAATAAATATAATGGAATGTTTATTGAAGATAATGATAGAAGGATATAAGATGTGGGTGCAGAGGATAAGGCTGCCAGAAACCAGTGGGTGGTACAATGAAGAATGCGCAAAGAGAAAGAAAGTAATAAAAGCGTTGAAACATGTAGGAAGTTACGGGATCTTGAAGCAAGAATTGCATTTTGTAGAAAAAAGGAAGAGAGTATAGACAGCTATTGGTAAACACAAAGTACTTGTGGCAGAGGAAACAAGTTTATGACTACCGAGCAAGTGTCTGTGTGATTTAGGGGCGCGCAGCTATTAGTTTGCATTCGGGAGATAGTGGGTTTGAACCTGACTGTCGGCAGCTCTGAAGATGGTTTTCCGTGGTCTCTCATTTTCACACCAGGCAATTGCTGGGGCTGTACCTTAATTAAGACCACAGTCACTTCCTTCCCACTCCTAGCTCTTTTCTATCCCATCGTCGCCATAAGAACTATCTGTGCCGGTGCGATGCTAAGCAAACTGTAAGAAAAAAAGTTAATAATAGTTAAAAATGGCTGGTTCAGCGCACACTAACACTCTTAGGCCACAAGTCATATTAACCAGCAGAGTTTATCAGAGCTTGAAACAATTGACCCTTCTTTGTTCATTATTAAGATGTGATATGAAATGAGTAATATTAGTGTATGCTTTTTCAGTGGTTAAATCCCATGTTGTCTGGAAAACCTCCTAAACCAGATAGAGTCAAGGCATTTGAAGAAAGAATGGTAAAATCACTAGATGATATGGAGAACAAGTGGTTGAAGAATAAACCATACCTTGCTGCTGATCATTTGACTATAGCTGACCTCTTTGGTGCCTGTGAGGTTGAGCAGACAAGTAAGTAGCCTGCTGTTTCTTTTATCTATCCATCTATTTTAAATCTAATAATAATAATAATGTTATTGGCTTTACGTCCCACTAACTACTTTTACGGTTTTTGGAGACGCCGAGGTGCCGGAATTTAGTCCCGCAGGAGTTCTTTTATGTGGCAGTAAATCTACAGACACGAGGACGACGTATTTGAGCACCTTCAAATACCACCGGGCTGAGCCAGGATCAACCTGCCAAGTTGGGGCCAGAAGGCCAGCACCTTAACCATCTGAGCCACTCAGCCCAGCTTTTTTTTTTTAACTTTAGAAATATGTCTATGTGGTCAAGTTTTGTGTTATATGATTTCAGAAGTTTACTGATAAACACATTGATCAAAAATGCAAACACAATTTAACATGAAATCTAACTGGGAACTTCAGACTGTGGTTAATATCATTAACAGAGATTGCTCTTCTGGAGTGCCCAACTATATGGCAGACACTAGCTCTTGATCACTTCTTACTACCTTTCCTTCCGTTTGCCCCATTGCAGTATTTGGTATGACTTTTAGTATTTAAAACAATCACCATCATAATCATCATCATCCCTTCACCATCCAAGGTTGTGATAGCCAAGTAACATCATCACTGTTTTCTCACTAAGGCAACCATGATCCAAATCCTCTCCACCGGGCGAATTAGCCATGCGGTTATGGCCACGCAGCTGTGAGCTTGCGTCCGGGAGGTAACGTGTTCAAACCCCACTGTCGGCAGACCTGAAAATTGTTTTCCGTAGTTTCAAATTTTCACACCAGGCAAATGCTGGGGCTGTATCTTACTTAAGGCCATGGCCACTTCCTTCGCACTCTAGGCCTTTCCTATCCCATCATCGCCATAAGACCTATACGTGTCCTTGCATTTCGGATTTTGTGTTAAACTGGAGATCCTGTAGCTATGATCAGAATATCAACAATCGCATAAAACTACGAACTATCAAATCCCTCCAGCAATGTTACTTTGTCGGCCTGAGTGACTCAGATGGTTGATCAAACTTTATAACTTTCATTTCCATGTTGATGTTTAACTTATATAGTAGGAATCAATCGAGGGATGTTCCACCATTCAACACACTATATAATGTATAATATTTATTAAATGAATACAAGTTTCGATTCCCTTGGAACCATCATCAGTTCAACACAAATAAATAAATCAAAAGTGTATTAACACACATTCAACGTGAAATCTGCCTTTAAATACACTTAAAATGATTGGCAAGAGTTATATGACATAAAAACACATTAAAATTTAAAGAACGTCCTAGGATCCAGGTCACAAATACTTGGAGTGCATTTGTACAGTGTTGAGCAGATTTTAAAAATAATATATAAATACTTGAAGTTGAAGAATACTACAAAGTTCTTATGTTGTTGCTGTGGATATAAAAAAAACATGTTTTAAAAAATTTTCATATATTCGTAGTCAAATCGTCTTTGGAGGTGCACTCCAGCTTTCCTAGCGGCAGGGTAACAAGAGCAAGGAGTAAGGGAACATCCACCTTTTGCGATTACTGTGCCATACAACCAAGGCCGTACGGTCACTTAACTTTTTACCTTCAACAACATCAACAGTGACATTTTCAACATACAGCATCTGTTACAAAACAACGAAGGATGTTCCTCCAACTCCTCAGCAAACTGCCTTAACAGAAATTGTCTTAACATCGGCACTTTCACACGATCATCAATTTTTATACATATTTTTCATTGACAATTCAACTACGAATATATGAACATTTTTTAACATATGATTTTTTATATCCACAGCAACAATATAACTTCATAGCATTCCTCAACTTAAATGTTTTTATATACACAGTTCAAAAAAATTAGGGGAACATGTTTTGTAACATCTGTTATGTGAACGTTAATTTGGTAGATGGGGTTCCAATGGTTGTACAACATACCTTGAGACCTTAGCTACTCAGGGTATGTCAAATCTAAGTAATACTCCATCTGTAGGCGTAGCCATGCATTAAACTGTCTCGTGACCCCTCAAAACAAAGTGAATAGCGGTGCATCCGTGCGTCGTCGTGAGGTACACAGACTACTGCGGTCGTTTGAGCATGTTGTACGTAAACCAGCACATCCCATGAGATATCCGAACAAGGTTCAAGTCGCAAGGGCCGTCATTTTGATCTAGCAAGGATGGACTTTTCATCGTGTTGCTGTATATCTCAATGTGTCTGTCAGTTATTTAACGCTTGTGGAATCGCTACAATGAGGTAGGCCAGTTCCACAAAGAGGGTTGGACAAGGTCGTGGATGCATGACAACCCCACAGGATGACCAATATTTGACCATCTGTGCATTACGGCGTCGTTCAGCAATTGACAGAGGACTGCAACAAGACCTCAGGAGGATCACTGGAGTCACGGTGTCTGTCCAGACAGTAAGGAACAGGTTAAGAGAAGTGTCCTTACAATCCAGACGTCCTGTTCGAGTGTCCCACTTAACGCAGCAACATCATGCAGCTCACCTTCTGTTTGCCCGTACCCACGTCAACTGACAATTCCGCCAGTTGTTCACAGACGAGTCCAGATTTCCCCTGACGCAGAGTGATGGGCGTCAACGTGTATGGAGATGCCATGGATAGCAGTACATGCAAGATGTTGTCCAGTAAGATGACCGATTCGGACAAGGTTCTGTGATGGTCTGGAGGTGGCATCAGTATTGATGGCCATACGGATCTTGCCGTCGTCTGTGGTAATCTTACTGCTGCGGGGTACATCGAGCAGATACTGCTACAGCATCAACAGAGCTGCGAGAACTGGATATTCAAGAGATGGAATGGCCAGCAGTGAGTCGCGTCCTTAATCCCATTGAGCATGTGTGGGATAGGCTTTACAGAAGTGTTCGTGAGCGTCCTGTTCCACCACAGACTCTCCAAGACCTCGAACAGGCTCTCATTAGAGAATGGGAACTGATACCACAACGTGACCTCCGTCGACTTATACAGAGCATGCCACGTAGGTGCCAAGCTGTGATAAATGCTCGTAGAGGACATACACCATACTGAAGCTCTCCAACTGTGATAAAAATCTACCCTGGAGGACTGTTATCACTTGGCCCCTATTTGAACATTTCAGTTTGTATTCTGAAAATGAATGTGAATCCATTGAAGTTCTTTTGTATACTTCAACGGTAAAGAATAAAGGTTTAGTTGGTAATATACCTGGGTGTAAGATATCGTTTTGTGGAGCATGACATACGTTCAAAAACATGTTCCTCTAATTTTTTTGAGCTGTGTATTATTTTAAAACTCTGCTCAACATTGTACAAACGCATTCCAATTATTTATGATCTGGATCCTAGGACGTTCTTTAAATTTTAACGTGTTTTTATGACATATAACCCATATCAAGTGTGTTGAAAGGCAGATTTCATGTTGAATGTGTGTTGAAACTCTTGATTTATTTATTTGCTTTGAACTGATGATGATTCCAAGGGAATCGAAACTGGTATTTATTTAATAAATATTATATATTACTGTATATAAAGTGTTGAATGGTGGAACATCCTTCAAGTGATTCCTATTATATCAGATGGTCGAGGCACTGGCCATCAGACCCCAACTTGGCAGGTTCAATCCTGGCTCAGTCCTGTGGTATTTGAAAGTGCTCAAATACATCAGCCTCATGTCGGTAGATTTACTGTCGCATAAAAGAACTCCTGTGGGATAAATTTCCGGCTCCTTGGCATCTCCGAAAACCATCAAAAAGTAGTTAGTGGGATGTAAAAACAATAACAGTATTAATATAATATCAATGTTACTTTACACAAGGCTCATTCCTCCTTTCAGACTGATGGCATTGCTTTGTCAAAATATGTAATTGGTTTTGATCTAATTTATCATATTGAATCTTTCATATTGTTTACAAATGTGGAAGCAAGAAATTAAAAGTTTCCACCTATTCAGTACTCATTTATTATAACAATAATTACATAGATTCGGGACTAGTTTCAGTCTCTTTAGAGACCATCTTCATCCAAAATTATAATGTTAAAAACAAGTCCTAAGATACAATAATAAAATGAGTATTTTATAAGCTAAAAGTCACAATGTAAGACTGTATCGTTGACAGTTAAAAAAATGTTGAAGGGAAGGCATTCTTGATAGTGCTCGGCCAGATTATTAAAAATGATCATCACAGTTTTAGTCAGATATAAAAGGTTGCACTTCTTGAAAGCTTCAATTTAAAAACTTAAAATATCAACACCTAAGAAGTTCTTAATACCAAATTACAATTGGTCGAATGTAGACGGAATTATGTAGTATTCAAATAGGACACTCTTGCGTCAAGGTCCAGTGTTGAATGTTGTGTTTGTTTTCCAAAATGGATCGCTGCAATTCTTGTCCCAAACATAAAGTTGAAGCATGCAAACAGTGTCGAGTTTGATCACACAGTTTTTAGCTCTTGCTTTCACATTATTGTTCTTGCTTTTTGAACTAAATGAAGGAACATTTTTAACCTCATCACCATCATACGTTTTTTAAAAATCTATATGTGCCAGTTTTTGTATCTTACTATATATTTTTAGCTGAAGATGTTCCAAACCAGAGGAACAAAATATGTACTAATCATTTAGCCGATCAACTTGACTTTTATGTTTGTAATCACATAAACTAGCTATTAAAAAACAAAAAGTATTAGAAGGTGGGATTCTTCCTTTAACCTTAGTTGGGACAATACCAATACAGGACAAAAATTATGTTCATAAGTTGAAGATTATGGTAAGCAACAAGTTTTAACTTTGCAGGGAATGTGAGATGCTTCAGTTTCATTGTTCATGACATTGTCAGTAATTGCTGTAGTACATGTTTTATAACTGCCTCAAATCAATTTGGCACTTGAAACATATGGCAAAGCCTGGTGCTGGACCTGTCACATGGTGATTGACAGCTACTATACTAGTGGGATGCAGAAGAGGGATAGGAAGGGAAGAGAAGTAGCTGCTTCTTGTGACAGACATGACTGAGCAAGTACGGTTAGTAGCTAACCAAATCGGTTCATTGTCAGTACATATCCGTAACATTCATGCACAAAGTGAATTATGCTGCTGAAAATTCTAAACTGAAGTTTGCGACAACAAGAGGACAAACACGAGGAATTGTTCAGTGTTCATAGTTTTATGAATAAGGATGCTGAGGACAGAAAGAATAAAACACAAGAAGACCGACTCAAAACTTGGTTACTATAAGGATGATGACATGGTTCAACACCAACCGCAGCAGTTTTGATGTGTAATTTTGGTTTCAATTTTAAATGCGTAGTCAGACTTAATTTAAAATCTAAGTCGTAAAAAAAAATGAAGACATACCAAATTGTATTCTTTTTTATTGGTTGTATGTAAACATATGTTCCCAATTAGATCATGGATGAAGATGTTGGGTCGAAACTCGTACCAAGTATAGAGGACTCTATATTAAGCTAATGGTATTGAATAGGTGGACCTTATTCTACCCTTTGATAGTACAGAAGGGAGGTGTTGAAAGTACAACAAAAAAATAGCAAATGCAACAAAAGTGTTGTAGAGGACGGTCAAGAGAATATTAACCGAGCTTGTTGGTCATGCGGTTATAGTCACGCGGCTGTGAGCTCGCATTCAGGTGGTAGTGGGTTCAAATCCCACCGTCGGCAACCCTGGAGATGGTTTTCCGTGGTTTCCCATTTTCTTACTGGGCAAATGCTGGGGATGTACCTTAATTATGGCCACAGTCGCTACCTTCCAAATCTTAGCCCTTTCCTATCCCTCCATTACCAAAATCCTTCATTGTGTTAATGTGTTAAACAAGTAACTAAAAATAGTAATTGTAGAACAAAGACAACATGAGACTGGAGAAACTTCATTTGGCACACCAGGAAATATACGGAAAGGGAAAAAGTGTGTAATGGATTTTTAAGATTTTGACGCACAACCCATGAATTTTACATTCTTCAGAAAACAACTCCATCAATATCTAAATTTACGACCTGTGTCAGGAGAGAGGATTGTTTTCCAAGAAGGTTGTATTAGTTTGAGAAGTGTTTTAAAAGAGTTAGGCTTCAGTTGGAAGAAGATTAGAAATAATAGAAGGGTTTTAATGGAGGTTGCCTATACAGCGTCATCTCGAAAGACCTGCACCAGGCGCCTCTGGAGGGCACACACCACGGCATGACAGTAGTTATCTTGTGAATAAATTTGTGAGTGAATTGGTGCACAAAATGAGTGTACTTCTGACGACTGATGGGTGTATCCAACAAGGAGCTTAGCAGGTGACACAAGACAGGGTGTTCCTCAGCTTCTTGAGATTTGTTCAAGGGCCAATTGGTTTTGAGGCAATAATACCAAGCAACACATCGTGTCATTTGTGTATTGCAGTTATGATTGATAAGCATTCTAGAGCCTATAAACTGCTAAAACTTTGTAATGGTCAAACAGATAGTACCGGGCGAGTTGGCCCTGCGGTTAGGGGCACGCGGCTGTGATCTTGCATCCGGGAGATAGTCGGTTTGAATCCCACTGTCGCCAGCCCTGAAGATGATTTTCCGTGGATTCCCTTTTCACACCAGGCTGTACCTTTAGTAAGGCCATGGCCTCTTCCTTCCAACTCCTAGGCCTTTCCTATCCCATCGTCACCATAAGACCTATCTGTGTCGGTGCGACGTAAAGCCACTAGCAAACAGATAGTGAAGAGAACATCAGATTAATTCCTAATGGAACCTTTATCTACATTTCTTAATACAATTAATTAAGAAAATATCTTATTATTCTATTACCTTACTTTGTTAAACAATGCATTCGACAACGATTGGCAAGAAAGCAACATTAATAATTTTAAAATTTATTTTCGTTACGATTGAAGAAATACGTAACCTAATATGACAATAAGGTCAAAAATTAATTTCTGAAGTAGAATAAAAACCAGAACTGCCTAAATTGTAAGTATTCGACTTGCTAATCGTTTTTATCATCTCCTGTAAAATTCCTATTTTGTCGCTTACAATACTTTGTCTTTCCAGGGAATATATTACTTTTCCTTGTTTTCTTCTTCTCTCAACTCTACATTGACTTCCTCAGCTGAGATCAAAGTTTGAATCATAATTGGGCACTCTAACGCTGACCTACTGAGGCAGCTGCTAGTATCAATGATTATTATATTCCATATGGATTTCTGTTGCACAATTGTATAACTGTCAACAATATATTCCAAACTATAGTTGGTTCCAGTCACTGATGTTAAGTAGCTTAGTAATTTCTCAGTCTCCACAAACATAGTGATTAAATTATAATGCCAGATTGTGAGTGAAATCTTACAACCTTTCTTAGTAACATTTAATATCTACTCCAAAACGGTCCATTAACACGTTGAGTGCCGAGCCGCGTTGTAGTTTGTTTATATAATCTTGGGATGTATTTATATGATGTACTAAGTAAATTTTATCTCACCATACCATGGTCATGTGTGACGCCATATGGTGTCACATCAATTTTTAGGAAAGGTAAAATATAGCGTGACGCCATATGGTGTCACAGAATTTTTTGTCATGGAATGTGCAATACGAATTTCAAATACGGGATATTTATTTGCTAATTCAAATTAACGCAATATTTATGAAAACCTAGTAAAATGCAAAACAAGTACTTATATTACATTACATATTGTTGTCAACAGTTTTCTGATAACTCTAAACAATTAAAATATGTGTTTCGGCACGCCCGAGTTCTTGTTACTCGTAATTTTTCAAACCTTATTGGCATCGTTGTTCAAACATCGTCCTTTGTACACTTGTTTCATGTGCAAGTTTCATATTTAGGTTTTGCACATCTCATCGGGAAGTTAAGGGGAACGCGCTAACTATACGCTACCTGGCTGCTAGCACAGCTCGGCACAGCCCGGTTGGCTCACGTCCGCTGCTTCGCTCCTCCCTACCTCTCCGCCACACCCCGATACTCCCACGGCACTTCTAATTTTATGACTATTTATTTGTTCAATTTTGGCGTTTAAACTTGCGCTGGGTACATGCAGTTTTCACCTTAGCATTCTACTGCCTCCCACGAATATTCCTACCAAATTTCAACCGAATCCGAGTGTAACACATGTATGTGTTCCCTCGTAAGGTTATTGCCAATATCTTCCATTTTTTATATTTTTGCACAACTATATAAACTGAGTGATAATACGTACGTAAACGAGGAATAAACAATGCCTGGCGCGCTTTCACCTGTGACAATGACCACTGGCCAGTCAGTGGCTTCGGAAGAATACTGTGGCGCCACATGGTGGCATAGAGTAAAAATACGTAGCTGGAATAGACCCTGAAGTTCGCCCTTCACGTAGTACCAATTTTACGCGCATAGATGTCACAGCTGATTATCTATGGTGCATCGCCTGAAACTCAACTGTGCCGCCATATGGCGTCACGCCATCTCAAATTTGAAGACCACCGTGACGCCATATGGCGGCACGTGGCACCCAACGTGTTAATGATATCTCCTTTATTACTCGCTTTATCACCAGAAAAATCTAGAATGAAAGTTTATAATTAGATTCCAATTAAAATTTGTCATGTTCAGTTCCCTTCTAAAACCAAATTGTCTAAAAGCAGAATAATTGCTAATATTGTCCTGTTACAAACCTCCTATCCAATTTGTATACGAGGACGGTTTGTAAAGTTCTTGGAATCACCGCTAGATGTCAGTGCTAGAGCAACGAGGTTCCCGCACAATAATCACACATCCTTTGTGAGTGAACACATGGCGCGTCAGTGCTCTAGCTGCAGGAGTATGGTAGTGACGACTCTTTGTTGTTGTTCCCGCGTAGTGATTTGTGACAACGGAAAAAACTGAGATTCGAGCAGTGATTAAATACTTTGTAAAGAAAGGTATGAAAGCAAAGGAAATTCATGCCGACTTTCAGAACACACTGGGGGACTCTACTCCTTCATTTTCAACTGTTGTCAAGTGGACAGCGAGTTTAAATTTGGTCAGGAGAGCTTGGATGATGATCCGCGTAGTGGATGGCCAAAAAGTGTTACGACCCCAGAATTTATCGCAAAAGTACATAAAATGGTCATGGAGGATCGTCGACTGAAAGTGCAGAAGATTGCTGAAGCTGTAGGGATGTCTTCTGAACGGGTATTATATTTTAACCGAAGAATTGGGTATGAAAAAAATTATCTGCAAGATGGGTGCCGCGGCTCTTGACATTGGACAATAAACGCACCAGATTGGAAATGTCCGAACAAAGTCTGGCCCGTTTTCAGTGCAACCAACAAGATTTTTTGCGCCGGTTTGTGACTATAGATGAAACTTGGGTCCACTACTATACCCCAGAGACAAAACAGCAGTCAAAGCAGTGGAAACATGCTGATTCACCACCACCAAAGAAAACAAAGGCAGTGCGTTCGGCCGGAAAGGTCATGGCCTCAGTTTTCTGGGATGCAAAAGGCATTCTGCTGATAGATTATCTTCCTACTGGCCAAACAATTACAGGGCAATACTATGCAAACCTCCTAGACCAACTACAGGAAAAGATACGCGAAACAAGGCCTGGTTTGGCAAGGAAAAAGGTCATCTTTCGTCAGGACAACGCTCCGCCGCACACAAGTGTTATTGCCATGGCAAAACTTCGTGAACTGGGGTACGAATGGTTGCCATATCCACCTTATTCACCTGATTTGGCACCATTAGACTTTCATCTATTCCTCAAGCTGAAAATTTTTCTTGGTGGACGGAGATTTTCTACAAGGGAAGAACTGACATCCGAATTGGAGAGGTATTTTGCAGGCCTGCAGGAATCTCATTTTCGAGATGGGATCAAGGCATTGGAACATCACTGGACCAAATGCATTAGTCTACAGGGAGACTATGTTGAAAAATAAAAGGAGTTCCACCGAGGTAAGATATTTAATTCTAATACATTCCGAGAACTTTTCAAAGCACCTACATAAAATCCACATCTGAAGAACTGTCTCTTGCTATTTCTTTATGCAGTATTTTTGCATCCGTCTCTTGGTACAGAAAGGAGTAAAAATGTAGTTTCCACCATAGGTCTCAGTTCCTTTTATGGTTATGACAGTATAGAAGCTGCTGTTTAATAATGGCATACAGAGCACAACTAACGCATTTTGATACTGTCAAAGATGCTACTAATAGGTTCAGTCATGCTACAATAGTACTTTTTGGCCTAGTGAGGAAACTATGGCAAACTGCATCATTCCTCATCACATACAGAATGCCTTGTAGTACTGCCATTGGTTTTCAGGGTTTTCTCATGGCTGCATAAACTTTGTTGGTGTTGTGCAAGAAACCAGCCGGCCTCTGGGCTGAAGACTTAACACGCACATATACACACACAGACACGCACACAAACAGACAGACAGACAGACAGACAAACAAACAACCCTAGTGAATGCTGAGCGGGTGCCTTATTTCAAAGCTCGGAGCGCTTACCACATTCCTACATCCAAATAATTATTACTTCACTAAAGATACAATAGTAACATACGTAGTTTATCAGACAGTTTCACTTTATGATTTGCAAGATATTGACAGTCAAGTTGTCCTCAGCCTCAAAAAGAACCAAGCCATGAGTAAAATTGTGGTGGGAGAACTATAAAGGCAGTTACTTTTGCAGTGGACAACTATAAAGTAAAATGTGAACTAGACATGTCTGTTAATATGGGCTCTAAAAGCATCATTCTAAAAATATGAATTGCTACTTTTTCTTCCTGGTCTTTTCCCAACTTTCTGGGGTTGGTGCTTTGTATGTATTTAGCCCAGTTTTTTTCCTTTTTCCTTTTTTTTTTTTTTTTTTTTTTTTTTTTTTTTTTTTTTTTTTTTCTAGTGGCTTTACGTTGCACCGACACAGATAGGTCTTATGGCGACGATGGGATAGGAAATGCCTAGGAGTTGGAAGGAAGCGGCCGTGACCTTAATTAAGGTACAGCCCTGGCATTTGCCTGGTGTGAAAATGGGAAACCACGGAAAACCATCTTCAGGGCTGCCGACAGTGGGATTTGAACCCACTATCTCCCGGATGCAAGCGCACAGCTGCGCACCCCTAACCACACGGCTAACTCGCCCCGTAGTTTTTTTTTTTTTTTTTGTTTTTTTTCTAACACCAACTCTATGTTGAGGGATGTATTTGCTAATGCATGTTTCTGTGGTGGTTTATAGTGTGATATGTTGTATGTAAGTGAAGATGTGTATTAAGATACATCTAAAGGATTTTACCAAAGTTAAAATCCCCAATCTGGCTGGGAATCGAACTCAGGGCCCTCTGAACTGGAGGGCAGTATGCTGACCATCAGCCAAGAAGCTGGACAGTCTAAAAATAGGAACTGTTTAGCCTTTTTTTCTTTTGAGCTAATATTGTGGTCTAATCGATACAGTATATATAAAATAAAAGAGTTTTGCCTGTAGATTACTCAGAATTGAAAAAGAATGGTATTTCTGAATCGACCATGTCTACCAGTAACAAGGAAATGCACTTTTTAGTTTTCCGTAATTTCTGTCCATCTGTATGTACGTTATGTACGTACGTACATACGCGCATCATGAGAAAACGGCTGAAGATAATTTAATGAAAATTGTTGTGTAAAGTCAGGGAATGAGCCACTACAATCTAGGCTATAAATAGTTTTATTCATGCTGAGTGAAATGGTATTTTAGGGGAAGGCCTAAAATTTAATTCTCAAATATTTATGTTATTAGTGGTCCTATTGATAAATACTACATAACTAAAGTTATATAGAATTCAGTTTCCGATCATTTATGTCTTATACATCGTACCATACTGGCTATGATAACAGAGATATTCAAGAATTTGAATTTTTGTTGCCAAGTCCATATGAACACAACCATGAGAAAATGGGTAAACAGAGTTTTATGAAAATCGGTATATAGACTCGGGGAATAAGAAACTACACTACAGTTTAAGCTATAAACAGTTTTATTCACCCTGGGTGTAATGGTAGTTTAGGGGAAGGCGCCTAAAATGTAATTTTTAAATACACATGTTATTGGTCCTATTGTAAAGTACTAAATAACAAAAGTTATAGTGAATACAATTTCCAGTCATTTATGTTTTATTCAATTTTACTGTACTGACTATGTTAAGAGTGGTATATCAGAGTCGGAAGATAACTTAATGTGAAGGCTTACAGTATCGAACGCTCATGAAATTGATCAACAAAAACATTACATTGACTATTGTTTGTTGTGATATTCTTTGTCTGTTATGCTGCCACTCACATCCAATAGATGGGATTACTGCTGCTTACAGAGTATAACAACCTGACTGAATATTGGCGGGAAATAGCTGGGGAGTTAGATAACTTTCTTCTTTAACATGCCATTCCTCTGGTTCATGTATTTTCTGATACTGCTGGTACATAACTCACTGGTTCATCATAGTATTCCAGCTATTCAATCCCTACTCTGACGCGCTGATTGGAATGATCATTGTGCATACTTAACGGAATAATGGCAGAGGCTCACTTATGACCTGGTCTAGAATTACAATTACAGAGAGCAATAAAGATACTATAAGGGTCAATCCTCAACTCAATTTTGATATAGGTGGCGCATGTCCATGTTTGATATAAGGCACCTCAAGTTAGTGATGGGCAGTCTGAGACAAGGTCTCGAGATTTCTCGGGATTTCTCGAGACTAGCGCAGGCATTATTTCTCATAGGCCTACAGTTAGTCGGAGCTGAATGTTGTTTGTTCCGAATATTCGAATAGCCAACCACGGGCCTTCACATTTTCGTAAATACGTGTCAACAAGCGACTGGGGCGTTCATTTCTACCGAGGTCTATTTTGACGCAGTATAACATAACTATAAAGGATACGCATTCGGGCATTGTACGCACTGGTAGGTACACGAATGAGTGGTTTAAGTATAGAACCTGACGGCTACTGTACGTACATGAACTGAATACTAGAGGCGTGTATTATTCGAACTCGAGACGAGGCAAGATGCGCCTTGCTGCATATGCAACCACCATTATGCACGAGTGAAATGTGCAATCTAAATTGCTTCAGTTTGCTCCAATTCTTCCGACAGGCAGGTGTACAACGTTATCAGACCCCGCATTCAATAACATATGACCACTGCTTGTGTTTACTGATATTTTGGCGACGAAGGAAGCAATTACTTACAATGCTATAGAGTATTCGCGTCATAATTAGGTAGGTACTTCGAAATATGACTGTGCAATGTAAACTGTGTCTAATTGTATGCGACAACTTGAAGACAATGTCCGAAACGCAACGTAAGTCGTGGATGTCGGTTATTTTTAAGAGACGTCACATAGCACAGGCCACTGTGTTGCTTATTCAAAAGAAGTAAAATACATCGGCAGAAATACTTCTGGGATGATCCGGCACTTACAAACGCATAATATCAATGAAGAGGAATTGTCACAGAACACCTCCGGCCTGGTCTAAATCACAAGAAACTACCCTGCCAACAACGATTGTGAGGCATCCAGGTAGGTTTACATCCTAATAAAAATTGTTAACAAATTATACGGGTTATTCAGCTAAGAAGTCCACCTGACATAACTCGTGAACAGTTTAAGATACTGGCATTCTGTATTCACTTTCGTTAATGGTAAGGAGCTCATAGTTCAATATGAAGTGCTATCCTGGGATTTTGCCAAAATTTATCGTCACACACGTTTCCATATGAGAACTGCTGATGATAACTATCAAGCTTACACTCGTAGTTACTGGGACGTCGCACAGCTCACAGCACACGAGAATCGGTCTCGAGAGTGTTGCCCATCACCCCTGCTGAAAGAACTGGAGCAAAGTCGGGCATTTTAGATTACACATTCCACTCATGTGTAATGGGGGTTGCGTATGTAGCAAAGCACATCTTCCCCGTCTCGGGTTTGAATAATGCACACCTCTAGTATCCTAGTAGGTGTACATCCTATCTACAGTTATTCACCTAAGATGTGCACCCCAAAGTCATGAACAGTTTAAGATACTGACATTCTGTTTCCACTTTAGTTAATGGTATTAAGAGGTTCATAGTTGAACATACAGTACTTTTCCAGGCTTTTCATAAGGGAGCATTATTTTACACAATAACTGCCAATGATATATTATCAAGTTTACAGTCATAGTTACTGGTATGTCGCACAGCTTGCGCTACAGGAGGATCAGTCTCGAGATTCTCGCGAGAGTCTCGAGATCTGCGACGTCAGTCTCGAGCAAGAGCATTGCCCATCACTACCTCAAGTATTTTATATGATAGCAAGCTTTTAATCACATCATTCCTACTGGCATCATTGTAATGACCTATGTTGATTTCAGTTGGGAAAACCACTAAAACAGTCTTTCTGAGGATGTAAAAAGGCAGGTGGAGAGTGAGCGAGTTATAATGAAAACTCCCGAACTTGATTGTGACTGATGGTAGGCAAGAGGGCCTACCATTACAGTGAAAATTCCCTAACACAGTCTTCACATAACAAAAGATGTTTGGTGACTTCCCCATCACATTTCTAGGGTAATGTTAAGAGCTATGCAATTTAATACAATCTTACATGTACACCACCTAACCTAGAATTCTGTAGCGAAGCACGGGTACATCAGCTAGTGTTTCTATATATGTGTATCATCAGTTATTGATTAATTGATAACTGACTGTTCAATTTTCCTTCCAGGAATTGCTGGCTATGACCCTCGCTTTGGACGACCAAAACTTTCTGCCTGGCTTGACAGAGTACGACAAGATTTGCTTCCACATTATGATGTAGTCCATGGACCTCTTAATAAATTGGCTGCGTACAAAGGAGAACTTCCATCATCAGTGTCGAAACTGTGAGGTTGTTAGATAATGGACTTGTGAGATGGATTTTAATTATAGATTTTATAGGCATATTGTTATTTTCATTTACAAGTTATACTTTATCCTAGACTAGTAGTAGAACAGCAAGAGTAAAATGGAGAGGAACCATATTTACCTGGTGCTTCTAGAGAAGGGGAAATGATGATGCTCTTGAGTAGGGTGATTTTATAGTCTTTTGGAGCATATAGAATACTTTCTATACTCCATTTTCATGTTAAATTTCTTGACATAAAGCTTCAGATAGGGATGCACTGCACCACCTGTCACACCAAGTTCTAAAATTGGAGGACGATCTCTTCATCTCTCCCTTTTTACTGTATTTATCTGGCTTTCTTCTTATCCTACACTTCTCACATGGAGACTGAAGACTGTTGAGATGGTCTCTCACTAAGTGATGATACCTGCTAGAGCCCTGCAATCGAGTAGCGCAGCTGCGTGCGCTCCATTTGCTGTCGCACTTGTTGCTGCTGGGCAAGCTTCACACCCTTCTTCACCTGAGAAACCATCGCTCAGCTTCTTGAAGAAGAATAACGTACAAGTGCACTAGTGGCCTCATTTGGAAGAAATTGAAACTTTGAACTCTATTTTTTTGGGAATGTGTGCTTGTTGAAGGGGGTAGCATAGGATTTGCAGGGAACAAAGAGAGCAGGTTAGTTTACAAGCACTTCAGCACAGAATTTTAAATCTGTTACTATTAGAGCTTTTGTCCTGATCCATTATTCCAGAAGACATATGATAGTGTGCCAAGGCAGAGTTTGGAAAATGTTAAGTCAAGTATTTGGAAAGTATGTTTTATCTCTTCATTCGTGATTCCGTCTACCCGTCTAACCTTCAACATTCTTCTATAACACCACATTTCAAAAGCTTCTATTTTTTCTTTTTCTGTGCTAGTCATTGTCCATCTTTCACTTCCATACAATGCCATGTTCCAGAGGAAAGTCTTCAAAAACAATCTTTCTAATTCTTGTATAAGTGTTTGAAGTGAGGAAATTTCTTTTCTTTTCCTTGCATATGCTAATCTGCAGTTTATGTCCTCCATACTTCTGCCATCGTTAATTAGTCTCCTTCCCAAGTAACAATATTCATTTACTTCCTTTAAGACTTCATTTCCTAATCTAACATTTCCTGCAACATCTGACTTCATTCGACTGCACTTTTGTTTTTTATTTATTTATTTTCATCTTCCATCTTGGAGAAGATATGCCATGGATGATCGAGGCTTTTTACAGACAGAGTTAGAGCAGAGTAAAGACACAACTTGGAAAGACAGACTGATTTGAAGTAAGAAGAGGTCTCTGAGAAGGAAGTTTACTAGTGCCTCTTTTGTTCATTATTGTGATGGATGAAATTGTAGAAGCGAAATGGAAGCTAGAACTAGAAAGGATAAAAGCAAGACTGTTTGCAGATGATACAGTTGTATGAAGGGAAAGTGAGCAGTAAGTGGAAAGGGAGACTGATGTTTGGAATTGAGTAATTGTAGAATGGGGAATGGAAATATATAGCAAGAAGAGTTAAAACAGTGAGAATGATTTTTGGGTACAAATCGTTGGGAGCAATGGCAACAAGGTTCTCGGAATGCAGACATAAGGCTAAGTTAAGAATAAACTCAATTGATGAAGCTGTACACATAAACCGGTGGTGGGGTCATGTGAGGAGAATAATGGACTCAGTCATGGAGGGTAAGAGAATTAGAGAGAGATCAAGACTATGGTGGTTAGATTCAGTTTCTAATGATTTAAAGATAAAAGGTATAGAACTAAACAAGGCAACGGAGCTAGTTACAAGTAGAGGATTATAGCAGCATTTAGTAAAATCTCAGAGGCTTGTAGACTGAATGCTGAAAGAAGATGGACGTAGAGATTGATGTCCAAGGAGAGTAATTGGAGGTAGCTGAGCATTTTAAATACCTAGGAAGCATGGTGTCACAAGATGGAACTACAGTAGAACCTCGACTTTACGTTCCCGGCAACTACATTTTCCGGTACTGTTAGTTCAAATTACGTGGTCCCGCGAGCACCTTATTTAATTAAATTGCGTTGTAAAAATCCCGCATTATCCGTTCCTCGAAGAAACGATTTCCCGGATCAACCGTCCAGAAATTTCAATCCCATCAACGCTAAATCCTCGAGTTTTCAAGAAACTGTATCTCACGAGAGGACAGCTACGGCATACTTATGGATCTTGGTGTTAATGTCCCGTCACTGCGCTAATTTGAGAAAGTACTGTACTGGAAAAGCGATCGGCGGTGAACTTGCATAAGGGACCATCTTATTATCTTATTCGGGTGGTATTGTTTAGACAATCCTCAGAAATTCTAAAGCCGAGTGTGTCCACAAAAAAACGGAACAAGACAGAACGCATTTCCACAGTTCTACATGAAGACGGAACGAGTTTCATCAAATGTTTGTATTTGCAAAACGTCTACATTATGTCCAGGGTTAGGTATTTATTTTTTAAATTTTTTTCGAGTGTATCACAGAACAGGTTTTCGGCATTTGCCTCAAGGCACTGAATAGTCACTGGGCTTTCAGACAGGAATCGAAACTGCTCCTTCTTAAGTAAGACAGATTTAGTATTTTAATATTATCGTATATGATTATGTTATTGAGACCAGAACAGATGTTGCACCTTACATACATAAAGCCCAGTGGCGTATATGGAGGACCGAGCTCGATAGCTGCAGTCGCTTAAGTGCAGCCAGTATCCAATAATCGGGAGATAGTGGGTTCGAGCCCCACTGTCGGCAACCCTGAAGATTGTTTTCCGTGGTTTCCCATTTTCACACCAGGCAAATGACGGGGCTGTACCTTAACTAAGGTCACGGCCGCTTCCACTTCCTATCCCATCGTCACCATAAGACATATGTATCGGTGCGACGTAAAGCAAATAGCAAAATAGCTTATACTGAGGGCTACCAAGGCTATCTGAGAAGCCCAAACTTCAGTTGAGAATGATGGAAGTCTAAAGCACATTATAATGTAAGCATCTGACACATTGTTCCATTTACAAAACTTGAAAGCAGTGAGAAAAAACGTTGCACTTATTTCTGAGAACTAGGCATCGGAGACTGATATTGCAGCCCAGACTCTCGTCCCTCTCCCCTCTACTCGCGGCTTGCTGCTGTGTATCGGATACTGGGGAGATACATGCGATAGGCTTCAGTCCGTCAGATCGCCACTGTTATCAGCCATGCGTTACTCATTGTATATACTTCCTCACCTCATACTTCTGACTTAATCATTTAGATAACAGAGTGCTGGTATTTCACTTCCGTCTACTTCTATATCCTTGTAGGAAGACACAGCAGGGGTACTGTTCTAGGAGTGATATAGGTTTTTTTTTAATAGGTAGATCTGCTAAAATGGAATGCAATCTTTTAGGTTCTCTTTGTTGAAGACGTCAAACATCCAGGGGAATTAACAGTATGAAGGAGTTGATTCTGAGAATTGAACCAGGGCCATCGGCCCCTGGCTTGGGCTGGATGTTTATGACGTCTTCGCCATTAATTTTATCCTCATTAGGACACCACCAAGCCTATACAGATGCCATGCCCCATTATTATTATTATTATTATTATTATTAAATATAAATGCTGTGGCAGAGGCCAGGGCTGTAGCTTGTTAAGCAGCCTTGACAACACAGCAGCCTACTGCGTTGGCTATTGGCTGCAGCTTAAAACGTTAACCCAAGTCCAGTGGTAGCCCACATCTTGATCCCAGCATACGCCACTGATAAAGCCATGGGAGGTTTTGGGATTGCCTATTACTGTTTTGGCCATAATACAAGACTGGGAATTTCACGTGTTTGTGTTAAAATGTTATAAAAGCCTGCAGCTGTTTTATTTTCGCACGTTACATTTAAAAACTTTGTATAATTTCACGACCTTATCAACTTGTACAGTGAGCACGCTTTCCAGCTGAGCTCAAGATCACAAATAATCATAATTTTAGAAAGGTTAATGATATTTTCTCTTTCCAATTTGATTGTGATTGGTGACTGGCAGAATTGAATATAATGCATTCGAAACCATATTCTCGAGTTCAACATAACCTTTAAAAGTCGACGTAGGCCTAATTTACGTGGTATTAGATTTCCATAAAGCATAAACTGACTGAACGGTATAAGGATGACCAAATTACAGTGGAAGATAAAGAAAAAATGTTTTCACCATCATGTTGGGTGCTTTTGTATCTAATGTGCTTTTTTTTTATTAGATTAGAAAATTAAAAATTACTTGTGGTCGATTGTTGTTTGGCTTGGCGTTACAGGTATTAGAAGAAGTATATTGGAATAGCCTCAAAAACAATATGCAACTCATTCATGAAAAACTAAGGAAAGGGCAATAGCCACAATCAGCGAAATCTATGATTTGAAGAACATTATGTCTTGTTCGCTACAAACAGCCATAACCATATTCCATGTGAAAATTGTTTGCATGAAGAAGCTATACCAAATGCATGGATAGTTGCTATAGTAGCCCCTGTGTATAAAGGAAAGGGTGACAAAGCTGAAATTTACAGGCCAGTAAGTTTAACATGTGTTGCATGTAAGCTTTGGGAGGCATTCTTTCTGATATTAGGCATGTTTGCAAAATTAATAACTGGTTCATAGAGGGCAGTTCGGGTTTAGGAAAGGTTATTAAAGTGAAAGTCAACTTTTAGGATTCCAGCAAGATATAGCAGATATCTTTGATTCAGGAGGTCAAATTGACTGTATTGCAATTGATCTGTCTAAAGCATTTGATAGGGTGGATCATGGGAGACTACTGGCAAAAATGAGTGCAATTGGACTAGACAAAAGGGTGAATGGGCTGCTATATTTCTAGAGAACAGATCTCAGAATTAGAATAGGCAAAGATTTATAGGACCCTGTAATAATTATAAGAGGGGAATTCCTCAAGGCAGTATTATTGGACCTTTATGTTTTCTTATATAGCCTAATAAATTGTATGATTAAAGAAGTGGAATCAATTGTGAGCAACTGCAAAATGACCTCAATAACGTGAGATGGACAGCAGGCAATGGTATGATGATAAACCAAGTTAAATGTCAGGTTGTGAGTTTCATAAATAGGAAAAGTCCTGTTTTAATTACTGCATTGATGGGGTGAAAGTTCCTTTTGGGGATCATTGTAAGTACCTAGGTGTTAATGTAAGGACAGTTCTTCACTGGGGTAATCACATAAATTTGATTGTAAATAAATTGTACAGATTTCTAAAAAAAACATTTTTATTCACAACCAATATCTTACATAAACATACAGAGGTAGTAAAAGATAGTGTGTGAATCCCACATAAGGTGAACTTTTGTGTGGACTTCAAAAATACAATAGATTATGTACATCATTGCATCTAGTGAATATCATTTACTCCATTATTTTGGTGATATACTACAGTAATTTTATGAACTGTTTTTCTGCATTTGGTGTAATAAACAGGAAGCTGGAAAGGAGGGACATGGGATACGAGAAGGTTTGTTTCTTAGTAGAGAGGAATAGTGTGCTAGTTGATTTAAATATTATAATGGAAATTTATAAGTTGATCTACTTTGTAATAATTGTTTATGAGCCATGTGAATAGCCTTTTCTTCAGGGTATTCTGGTTGCCACTGATCATGTTCACAGGTATTCATTGTATATCCGTGGCCCTAGACAAGTTAGATTTCTTTGTCCAAGTGAAGTGTTCTGGCGTGGTATACTTATTCTCGTTCTGTCTTGCAGCTTAGTGCAAATTTTTGACTTTCGTTCTTTGCAGAAGAGCTTTAAATTTTTATGCATGTACAGGGTCACTGACTGCACAAATAGCTGCCGTATACTAAGTACCATGCTTTGCTGGAACAGTTCATGTGTTGGAAACATCAGTGGCTTTTTGTACATGACTTTCAGTATGTAGTTCTGGCATGCATTTACCTGAGCCAAGTGTGAATCCAGTATTCCACCCCAACTTAATTCCATATTGCAGTTGCAATTGAACTAAGGCAAAGTATACAGACTTCAAGGCTTTTGTTGAAATAACATTTATAATTCTGTACTATATATACAAATAAATTTCTGAAGTTTAATGATCAAATTTGATGCATGAAAATTCTATTTCAGATTACTACAATTATCCCTAGGTATGAAACAATTTCTGTAAAGTATAACAGTTGCAGCTTTCAGTATTTTTGCAAGTTGGTGTGTGGAGTCTTAACCCATTAGTGCATGAAGTTTCCTGGTCGCATTTTAGTTAATTTTTTTGTGTTTTCCTAACCATATGTAAGTACATTATATATATATTATGCATAGAACACGGGATATTGCGTACTTTGGTAGGGAGGTGCGATCCGAAAAATCGGATCACATGCAAGGATAAAATACACTGAGAAAGAGGGAGAGGTAGAGAAGACTCGATAATAGAAGACCAGTACAACACAACGATTGTTTCTTTATTGTTGATTTTGTCAGAATATCAGTTACATATACACTCACATTCAAGAAACATGCTCAAATGTTGATACAAACAACGTTTTTGCTCAAAATTCTGTACTTCTATCACACTTCTGTAGAGTTCTTCAAAGAAACTGCCTAAGGCATAATACCACCACTGTTTTCCTAGTAAGAATGGTAGGCCTTGAAACATTTCGGGTGCAGGCCTACATCACATTTGTCGCACATGAATTTTGCTTTACCTGAACACTGGCGACATTTGTTTTCCATGCTCACGGAAATAATCCAGTGGTTCCTTCCATCGAAGCGACTATCTATGTTGGGATCACACGGTTGTTTTCCCCTTCTAGAAACAGTTCCATGCGTCTTCAGCAAACTAACGCATACATTCCTTCGATACTTCAGGAGACTTTGCGATTTGTCATCATCCGGCAAGACTTTACGCATTATCAGCCATGCATTGACAATACAAACATCCAGTAAGTAAACAAAGATTGGCCAGTACCACTATTTTGACGTATTCTGGTTCTGTTTGTCGCCACTAACTGATCCATTAGATCTACACACCCCCTCCCCCCATTCCTTTATTATAGGAGCCAAAAAGTGTAGGCTGCTTGATTGTCACCTTTCCTTTCTTTTCCTTGGACCATCTAGAGCAGGTTCCTTCTCTATTTTCACCGTGGTTTGTTACTATGATAACAACATTGTTATCCTTCCACCTGACAGCAAGTATTTCACCCGAAGAGCGGAAATAGCTAGATCCACGCGGCAGTTTCTTCATTTCTCCTGTGCTGATGAGAGGGCATTTCTCAGTACGGCCTTCTCAAATAGTTACCGTTGCACAGTAACCTTCATCGGACAGGTGTTTGAGCAATTTTATTGACGTGAAATAGTTATCAAAGTATAGCTTGAAACCTTTGTGTGGGGGTACATCTGAAGATTTTATTAGTGAGATAACTGTATCACCACCTCTAAGCCAAACTGCTTCTCATCATTCTCTTCCTTCCCTGTATAAATGTTGAAGGACACCATATAACCAGATGAAGAACAAAGTGCCCAGTTCTTGAATCCAAATCGTATTGGTTTACCTCTTATATATTGCTTAGCATAATGTTTCCCATAGTATGGAATCATACTTTCGTCTATAGACAAGTGCTCTTCAAGTCCACCATGGCTCCTGAAATTTTCATTCAGTATATCGATGATAGGTCTCAGCTTGTACAGACGATCGTTTGGGTCAATGTTGTCATTATCATTGAAATGCAGGTAGTGCAAAATACTTTCAAATCTATTACAGCGGATGCTGTTTGCTAAAAGCTTGGGAACATCATCTGCTGACCAGTACATCCTTCTGTTGGGATATTTAGCATACCCTGATAAAGCAGGCCTCCTACCAGCACCCAAAATTCCGACTGTTAGGCTGAGAATAAAAATTTTCTGAGCTGCCTATTTATTGCTTTTTTTCTACAATTTTCTGTACCAAGTTCTTTGAAAAAAACAACTGAAAAAACTTCAATGGTGTTTGGCATGTTTCTGCAGTCTCAGACACAGGTATTGGTTCGCACTGAGTTTTCAAGACAGGATGAGGATCTCATTTCCTCCACGTAAAATTTTGTTTTTCCCCCCCTCACAGGAACACGTTTCTTCTTTCGCGGGAGTCTACCATTTTCATCTGTTTCAGATACCTGAACAACTTTTGAACCAGATGCGATAGGTTCTGGTGTAAATCCGAGAGAATTTTCGGTTTCTTCAAAGTCGGTGTCATTAGTCTGTATTTCACACGAGCTAATCATCATCCTCCAACCAAGGTGGTTAAGGTTACCCTCATGTTTGTCATCAGTTTGATCATTGTCAGTGTCTGTCTCCCTACCCGCTGCTGGAACTGCAGTGTATATTACATTCTCAGTGTCATCACTATCTTCCTCGTCCTCTTCCTCAAGCATTTCAATTATCTTGGCCACAGGGAGGCTGAAACAAAATGAGAAACAAATATTGTACTCATTATGTTGAGATCAGAAACATCCTACAACGATTACAACATTTAGTTGGTATTGTATAAGGAGAACAATGTAAGACTGCTTTGCATGTGATCCGATTTTTTGGATCCACGAAAATAAATCACGTTATTTCCAAAACATATGAACGTACTTGTCTAAAATACATATCAAACAAAAGCATGGATTCTCAACAATACTTCTACAACAAATAAAAGATCAGATATATTATAAATAAGTGATATTTTTGCAAAATACTTACCACATGCTGTGAACAGTGCTCCTCTGAGACGCCATCTTGTCTTCTAATGAATACTGTATCCGTCTGGCCAACTGCACGCACTAACTAATGGTACTGACTTGTTCAGAAGGAATTACCGAGCAGATATGAAAGTGGAAAGAAAAGAAAATCACACAATTACAAAATTTAAAGCCTGAAATACCAAGATCCGATTTTTCGGATCATATTCACTAATGGGTTAATGTTAGTTTGTCTGAGGGTTGCATTGTTTCATTATGCGAGAAGCAGAGGAATTTTGTTTTATTTTCATTTAAAGTAAGTAGGTGGTTGTTTAGGCATTTCTGAACTATGACAAGGGTTTCTTGAGCTGCGCAGACAGTTTAAGACCTTTGTGTCTATACATTATCTTTTTCGATGTATTTGTGTTGATTTGCTTTAAGGCTGATGACCTACAGTTAGGTTGAAACTAGTCCCTGAACGTAAATGTAATGTAATGTAAAACATTGTACAGTTTGTATTGAAAAGTTGGACCTTAATAATAAAATATTTATATATTATTGTACCCTAGTAATCAGTCCATAGACTGGTTTGATACAGTGCTCCATGCCACCCTATCTTGTGCTAACCTTTTCATTTGTATGTTACTACATTCTGCAGCTGCTCTAATTTGCCTTCTCATATTCATACCTTAGTTTACCCCTACTGCTCTTACTGCCTACAGTACTGCTATATAAATTCATACAGTTATATGGAATATTTCACAAAATAAGACGCAGTGCAGTGTCAATGACATAAAAATGAAATATACATACCATGTAAGAAACGAAGGTAAGGTTCAAGAGATGTGCTGCACTGAGTTAAAAAGTTTCTCTTTGATAGAAATTCATGAAAATCCGGTGCACCGCACTACATTAAAAAGTTGTTTACGATAGAGATCCTTAAAATTGCTGGTCAAAGATGATGTGTAGAAGTTCAATAAAAGCTGGCTCCTTAAATATGCTGCTTTGTATTAGAGTTTAAATCTGCTTTGTATTAGAGTTTAAATGAGGCAAAGTCACTCTGTCCTCAAGATTTTCATATAATCAGTATACATGAATGCGATGCATGATGTTAGTTTTTAAGAATCTTGAAAGATTACTTGTTGCGCATGGAGGTCTAAATACATAGTAATTAGGTCGAAACTAGTCCCATAACGTAAATGTAATTTAAAACATTGTACAGTTTGTATTGAAAAGTTGGACCTTAATAATAATATATTTATATACTATTGTAATCACAGTTCAATACGAATCTATCATAATAACATTTATATCTTAATTGATTACTAGGACCCGGATATTTTAAAAATGCATATGCAAATGCATATTTTGAACTTTAGTGCATATTTAGAACGTTAGTGCATATACGTACAGGTACATTTTTCTCTTATGTGTGATCGATTATCTTAAGATTTCTGAATGAAATTAAAAATCTAATGAACTCTGTATGTTTTACATCCCTTGGCAACACTAGAAGCCTTTCCCTGATCAAGGAAAGGGTTCTCAGTGTTGCAGTACAGCAGGTAGACAGATTATGACCCATTTCACAACAGCTATTTCCTTCTTTCTGACCTTTTCTCCTTACAGTAGCCTCCCAAGGTTTGCTTAAACAAGTGCGCTCATCTGTTAACTTGCTGGTTGTCTGTCTGTGTTTTACCAGATTAAACTGCAAAAATGCCTAAAGATAAGAGCTCTAGGTCTTTTTTAATTAAACAGTGGATATCAGGCAATAGTGACTATACAAGTACCAACTGTGATGTAGAGTGGTGAAAGAATTTCAAATTCAACAGCATTCGAAAACAGCTTCACATCTCAGATCAAAGGAGCAGAGTAAGAAGACGCAAAAGCTACTTTTAACCGACTTGAAAACGCTGAAATTAGTACATTTTCTGCTGATATTTTTAAGGCTTTTATATGCAGCAACACTGCACAAACTGAAAAATCCAGATCTACGCTCATTTCTCAAAAAGCATTGTGCTAATCAAAGAATACCAGATGAATCTACCCTTAGGAAGAACTATTTACTTTCACTGCATGCTTCCGTTGTTGATTCAATACGATCTGACATGGGAGGGAACTGTGTCTGGATATCGGTAGATGGAAACAACTGATTTGTGTGGTCTATACACTGCGAACTTCATAGTGGGTAAATTATGTATGGAAGAACCTGGCAAACCTCATTTACTTTCGTGCAAAGTGCTACAAAAATCCAACCAAGCTACAGTTGCAAGATTTGTCAACGATTCCCTGAGACTTCTGTAGCCTAGTGAATCGGAGAGTGATTGTTACAAAGTCCGTTTTTAATCACAGGTGCAGCTTCGTATATGTTGAAGGCTGGTCAATCTCCGAGTATTTTTTAAAAATCTCATCCATGTCACGTTTTGCCCATGGATTGCATCGTATTGCAGAAGAGATACTTACCCTCTTTCCATTTCTCAAGAAAGTAATTTCAAGTGGGAAAAAACTGTTCCTAAAAGCACCGGCTCATGCATAGTAAGCATTGACGATAGTTATACTGCCTGTGTTCGTGAAGCAAAGTGCGCATTTGAATCTGAAACTGTATATAATATCAGTTTCATCCATGTGCATTGTTCTTCACTTTCGAAGGCGATTAAGTGCCTAGAAATTTGTGGTGCAACCCTACACGAATCTCTTCAGTTAATTCAAAACAAGTTCTTTAAATGGTGTCCCTGGTGGATCTGGAGAAAATATTGGAAGGAAAAACTATGCTGTGTTGAACTCAAACCCAGGACTGAAGAAGATTCAATCCATAAGCCAACTATGCAAGTGTAATCAGGCAGTCTTTGCCAGAATAATGTTCTGAGCAGTCAGTTCCGGTGTACAAGTATTGCCCAGTTACGTCCGTCGACGTACTGTAGAATGATAATTTTCAGCGTATAAATGAATTCTGTCCGACAACAGAAACTCATTGACCCATGAAAATATTGAAAAACTCATGATAACCTACTGCCATGCATCATTTTGCAAGGAATGAAACATGTTAGTTTAACACTGAGTTAAAATTATATAATACGTTTGGTAAGTGCATATTTTATTTTTAGTGCATGTTTTTATGCATATTTTTGGAGTTTTTAGTGCATGCGAATCCAGGCCCTGCTGACGAGACACACACACACACACACACACACACACACTGGTACAGTAAACTTGTTACACAAATGTGGTTGACCATGTATCATTTCATACGATGGGATAGGAAAGTGCTAGAAATGAGAAGGAAGTGAACATTGCTTCAAGTTACAGCCACAGCATTTACCTGGTGTGAAAACCAGAAACCACAGAAAACCACCTTCGGGGCTGCCTACAGTGGCGTTCAAATCCACCATCTCCAACAATAATTGATGAATATCAGTTTCCATATCTGTTGACACTACCCAATTCTCAAATGAAAGGGTCTACCTGTTTAACACTACATCATATTGAGTTCTATATTAGTGCGAATATACGTTTTGCCTTTTATAGAGACTTCTTCAGTTCCTTGAAAGATAGGCATAAGATTACAAGAACAACACTTATTACTATTACATATTTGGATTTTTAAAAAGATAATGTCTAAATATTATCTTTAATTTGTATTCTATGCATACACACTAGAATTCAATATTGTAAGAAAACGTTTAAATTATGTTGATTATAAAGTCTTTAAATTGTATCTTGAACACCAAGCTTACAGTCTACATGAACTCACACTTACAATTTAAATCATAAGATATAATTCAGCCTGATACCATTAAAGTGAATTTTTTAGCAATTTGAGTTCAGGAATTGACTATGGGGGGTATTTAAAATGTTCCTTAAAATGAGTAAAATGTCAAAGGGGAAATGACTGATGACAATTGTTTTTGTGGAATAACAATAAAAATTATGTTAAGTTTATTTGGATTACTTTTTTTGTATTTAAACCTTTTTGATTATGAATTGTATTTTAGTATGATTTTTTTAACATTTTCTGTATGCCACCGAGAGTTCTAGAGTGTAGGCGTTTCTCCACCTTAACCTCCTGAAAGGTCATGTGTGCCCTGTGTGCAGCAATCTTGATAATTGCTATCTCTGGAATGCAAGCTGACAGGTACGTGACCCAAACTGCACAGCTACTCTCTCTGCAACAAATCCCTTCAGGACATTATGGCTGGTGAGGTGGTTCTCTCTGAAGAAACAGACCAGTTTGAATGAAGACAGCACATACTGTCTTCTGAAACAAATTGCCATTTTGTCAAGTTTGTTGAAACAGATCTAACTAGATGGCAGCTCTTAGCCTGTGCAACACTCAACAGGCTCTGTTTGAAAGTATGGCCGGAGAAAGAGACACAAAATGGACATTAGGAGCCTAGGTAACAAAATGGTGTAAGATTCACAGAATACTTCAATTTGGTATACAACTTACTGTATGTAATAAGTTTTCCTTCCCTTTATTTTTTGTTTTACCTTTCAACAGATGGCTTTTTAATACCTACAGTACAGACAATATCAAAGGCTGTGAAATAGTAATTACAGTAAAACCCCATTCTGACATTTTTTCAGGGGACTAGGAGAAAGAACGTGTTAAGTGAGAAAACTTAGTATGAATAAATTATCCAACAGGGATGTGGAAACAATAGACATGAGGGTATTTTATCCCTTGTTATCCATGGGTACAGTGAAAACTATATTATTTCTAAAGATAAGAGTCTTAAAAGGTGTGAAAAACATGAGACAACATGAAAACATTTTGCACGGGACCCCATAAAAAGTATTACTGTAGATCACTTTCTAAAACAAATTATAGTACAGGCCTTTTATTTCAGACCAGTGGGTTATTAAAGATTATTTCCTGGTCACTCAAACAATGAATTTGAGATTATACTGTGAATCCGACTAAACTTCGTCCAAGTCTAGTGATCGTGTCAAACCTCGGAAGGTGCAAGTTTCAGTATTCACAGTACCCCTGCCGATCCACTGACAGATGTTCATTTTGTCTTCTATATCCACAACTAGATTATCACAAGACAAATATGCACCACGATGATCAAATTCACACGATCATGTTCCTAATCCAGATGTGAGCTATCACGTGACATACTTGCTGTCCTTCACTGTACCACTCAAAAAATAAATTTAACTTCTGAATGGAATGCAAACTACAAGCACAGACAGGCTCACTGTGTTATTCAGCAATCTCACCGCTAACTGGTAAACAAAACTGAACATTCATAAGACTAACGGCTTGCTCCACAAAGGCGCTACTTTAACCTGTAAAGTACAGGAATTCAAGCCCTTTTCCAGTTATCACAAAACAGTGGCAAGCACTCTTACGAGTTGGAAATCTTGTTCCTTTCACAAGGGAAGCCATAACATTTTCAAGGCTAGAAAAAATGTGGTCATACTACGTGGTAATAGCAAAAATTCATGATGTAATATAGTAAGAGAGGTATTTTTTTAAATAGATCAGGACTTTGAATTTGCTATGTGCTAAGTGGGAAAATGTGTTAATGAGGAACGCACTAATGAGGTTTCACTGTATCTTCTTGCAACACTAACTCACTCCCGTCACCCCGAGCTGATGCTTCCCACTGAAATGTATTCCTGTGCTAGCACCTTACAAATGTATGTACTTCTCCACAAGTTGCAAATTTTCTGCAAGAAGTAGGCTGACAGGAAATCTTATGATTTTGTTTTGCATCTTTAGAAGAGAACTCCTGCAAGACAGCTGTTCCATTGTGAATAGGGAAGTTACAGGTAGTAGAATATCTTTCGGTTGACATGCTAGTAAAATTGCTTCTAGTCTTATAAGTGTTCAATTCTTTCCATCCAAAGCCATTCCTTAGTTTCTCACAGCCTATGCTAGTGGTATTCAAATTTCCTGGTTTTACCACGGGTTTTACCTTCATAACCCCAAAATACGAGTATATTAAGATTATACCAAAAGTAACAAATGATTGTAATTAATATTATTTGACATCCAGCCATAATCATCATATCCAGCTTTCTCTTTTAATACCATTGGCCTAGACAGTCTAATCTTTCATTCTGAATTTTTTTTTTAATATGCAAGAAAGGGAGAGAAAAAATTTGTGTCTCAAGCTCCGTAATGTAATGAGTTGAGTGGTGTACAGTTACCAGGACTTACCACGTGGAGGTGTCTGCCTCAAGTCCCAGGGTAGAGGCCTCTACCCCCCACCCCCAGAATAAAAATACTCTGGTACTTATTCAAAGCTGAGATTGACCTTGAGCCAGTATTTAGCACTGAACTCTCAAATTGACGATATTTTTGAAGACAAAAACAATTACTGTATACATTCCATAACTGGAAGGAGTGTACACAAATATCAACATTAATCCAAATTGTTGCCTGAAAAACAGAAAATGTCTGCATCAAGCCCCAGTATACAGGCCCCTACCCCCCACCCCCCAGAATAAATCAGTACCAGAGTATTTTTAAGGCTGAGATAGACCTTGAGCAAGTGTGTTAAGCAGTAAACTAACTACAAAACATGTAAAGAAAGACCATAACTGCATATGCTCCATAACCGGAAGGAATGTACACAAATATCAATGTTAATCGAAATTTATCACCAGCTGAAAAACCAAGATGATTATTACAATGAAACAGGACATTTTTGGAAAATATGATCTGGAAACAATTATTTTCCTCTTCAAGGAGGAGACAGGTGGGAGCATATTGCGAGCTGAAAAGGACTTAAGCACACTTAACAAACAATGACAGTAGCAGAAAATATTACGCTCTGAAATAAATAGAAATATTATTGCCTCTGGAGTGAAATTAACTGCAGAAAGTAAGCTAACAAATATATTGTGAAGAGAAAGGACTTTTGGTCAACAAAAGGTACCAATACAGTTACAAATACATTATGAGTTAGAGTTAACAAGTATAGGTCTTCTGTACAAAAATAGAAAATGAACCTGTGAATATAAGAACATATTATACATAAGTTAAAGAATGCTCATTTACACTTTTTAAACAAGTACAATTGCACTAAAAGGTGGTAAGGCTCAATAGTCTACAGAAAAAACATAATAGGCATATTATGAGCTAGTAACAAACTTTAGTCTAGGGAGTTAACAAAATATACATGAAGAGGTTAAATGAACAATTAGGTGTTGCATAAAACATACGTTAAGTGCTCACATGGATCACTATTCCAGGAAGTTAACAGAATACCCCATGGCGTTACAGCTGTACGATCCTCGGGCCTGCCAGGGGACAAAAATTAATGACCTAGAAAGGAAATCTTCGTTAAGGGAGTTAAAATATATATACGAAGAGCTGAAAAGGATCATTATAGCAAATTAATAGAAGAATAGGTAGATTACATGCTGGAATTTAATATTAGTCTAGGGTGTTAAAGTATACATGAAGAGCAGAAATGTGTTATTCTAGGTAGTTAACAGAAGAATAAATGAAAGAATTAACATTCATTAAGAGCTGAAATTGATTATTCTAGGCAGTTAATAATAGACACATTACAAGCTAGAATATAATAATTTAGAGTAAACTTAAAACTTACATGAAAAGCTTATGACTAGGTATCATTCTGGATTGTTATAACAAGAATAGATATATTACAAGCTAGAAGTATAATAGGCCTATTAGTATACAGTGCTAACTTAAAATATGCATTAAGAGCTGAAATGTATCATTATTACCATTATTCTGGAGAATTAACAAATAAATTATCTAGGGTATTAATGTAATATTTAAATTAACACAAATAATTTTAGGCAATTGGTACATAAATAGGTACCAGTATGAGCTAGAATATTTTTGTTCTAGACCTAAAAATATGCATGAAGAGCTGAAATGTATTAACACAAGAATATGAAAAAAAAAAAAAAATCGATCAAGAAAGTTTAGAATACACATGAATAGCATAAATGGATTATTATAGGGAATTAACACCAGAATAAACAGGTACTTTACAAGCTAGAAAGGAACCTAATTGAGAGTTGACAAAATATACATTACGAGCTGAAAACTAAGGGAGAAAGCACAAGAAAAGGTTCATTATGAGCTAGAATAAGTTTTCCAGGGAGTTAAACATAGAATAGGCCCTATGCACAAAGAGCTGAAATGGATTTTTATTCTACAGAATTAACATAACGTAGATATGAACAGACATTGATCATTACTCTAGAGAATTAGCACATGAATAGGTATCTTATGAGCTAGAATATAATATTGGTCGAGACTTAATCTAAATTATACAAGAGCTGAAATCTATCATTTTAGGATATTAACACAAGAGTAAATATTATGAGCTAGAAATGCACCTTAATCTACCAAGTTGACAAAAAATTTATATATGAAAAACTGAAAAGAAAGGAACTGCACAAAAATACATTAGTCTAGAGTGTCAACATAGAATATAAATTAAGAGCTAAAATGGATTGTTATTCTAGAGAATTAATACTAGAATATATACATTATGAGCTAGAAAGGAACCTTAATAAAGGGAGTTAACAGGAAGTATATACGAAGAGCTGAAAAGGATAATTATTCCTTGGATATAGCACAAGAACAGGTACATTATGAGCTAGAATCAAGTTAATCTAGAGAATAAATATAAAACATACAAAAAAAGCTGAATCAGATATTTCCAGGGAATTAATACAAGAACAGGTTTACAATAAAAGAGCACTAGTCATAGGTTAGTACAGATACATTGAATGACAAGACAGGAATGTAAATATAGAAATTAACACTATAAATGGGTAGATAAAATGGGAAAGGGTAAGTTCAAGAGAAACACAAAAGTAGATACATTAAATGATAAAAAATATTTACTGCAGCTTTTCAGTTTGTCAGCAAGAAACATGCCTCGTACTAAATCTGTAAGGAAAGCTTGGACTGGAAGATCTGAAATCAGAAGTTGGAGACAATTTAACCTAGGAATATGGCTGTAACTGCCGTGAAAATGAGAAACCATAGAAAACTATCTTCGGGCCTGCCGACATTGGGGTTTGAACCCACTATCTCCCAAATGCCAGCTAGCAGCTACGCGACACAAACCAGGTCAGCCATCTGCAAAATATGAAACGGTTATTTAAAACATTTAAATTTAAAAAAGAATACTAACTTTTAGGAACATAAGTATTCATATTGAAAGCAGGTGCTGACAAGATAACTATGGTAGATGTAAGGACAAAGTGTACACTAGCACAAGCAAGGAAGGTCTTCATGAGAAATTGCTCATTTGGAATACTGATATAGGAATTTTAAAAAATTTCGAAGTCTTTCGTCTGGAGAATGGCATTGTACAGAGGTGAAACATATAGAATTTTGAAATACGGTGTTACAGAAGAATGCTGATGCGGATTGAACCTTGAAGAGATGAAATTATGGGACACATGTTAAGACACCCAGGACTTGTTCAGTTTTTGATGGTAGTGTAAGCAGCAAAAATGGTAGTAGTATACCAAAGTATATGTCAAACAGATTAGCACAGATGTAGGGTGTAGGAGTTATGTAGAAAAGGAACAGTTAGCACAGGATAGGGCAGCATGGAAACTGCATCAAACCAGTCTATAGACTGATGCAAACAAATTATTGATCAACAATTAAAGAATATTATTTTGTTAAAAATGAAGTCAATTTCTCCAGTGTGTCGAACACCGAACATAACAATTACTACCCTGTAACATACCTGTAAAAACACTTTATGAAACAAAGAATGATATTTCATTCTTGAAAGAACATCACATTCTGTCAAATCACCCGTTCTTCTAATTATTATAAACTGATAAACATAGTTTTAAAAATGTAGAAACATCTTTATACCCTGTTTATAAACAGAATTTTAAAAATATTTTTGCATTTCTAAACTATTTTTGTCAATTTGTAATTAATTAGAAAAGTTATTTGATAGAATTTGATTATGATATTTTAAGAATGAAACTTGGTCATTCTTTGTTTAATGATGTGGGTTTCCCTACCTCCCCACAGATATGTTATGGGGTTGTAGTTTATTTAACAGACTGGAGGAAAATGTTAGAGATAAATGTCATAAAACCTTACTCACGCCCATGGGTAAAGAATGGAGAACTTAACAGATTGGACCCAGGTAACAGCTGATTCTTGGAAGACTGCTGGATACTTGCACCAGAGAACTCCTTCACCAGTATTTTACAGACCATGAAACAGTACAGAAAAAGTATGATTTATTTATGAACAGTACAAGAAATTGTATGATCACAACTCATAACATTAAAATAATAGATCTTATACCACCCAATAGATCCATCCTAATTTCAACAGTAGGTACTGGAACTTAGAAAGCTCATCAATACTCTCAAAATACTACCATTCTTAATTGCCTGCTGCCCATGAAAATAGAAGTACAAGGATCTCCCTGCAAAAGAAAGCACTATTAGCCTTTTCAAGATAACATGGACCCAAGAAGGTTCATTGAGTTTAGAGCAACTGAGCAGTCACTCCAAGACAGGCGGAGAAACAGTCTGAACATTACTCGGGACCTAACTTAACCTATCGTGAGCATGAGCAGACTAAATCACTGCCCATACACTGGAGGTCAACACAGTGCCAACAAAATCAAGAACCAACCTTGGGTACTGAAATAATAGACATGTGGTAAAATGAATTATATCAGTAAGAGAGGTGCTGTAGGACACATCCCACAGTGACAAATGACACAAAGGAAGAGACACCAGCAACACCTCAAACATAGTCTTATCTATTTCTTCAGGACTGGACAAGTGTATAAAGGGTTGCCCACATGACCAAGCCGACTGATTGAGAAGAAACAAAGTGGAAAGGTTTGACGGAAGTCTTCCTGCAAAAAGAAAACGCTATTAGATTATTGAATATCACAGAGACCAAGGAAGGTTCACCAAGTTGAGAGTAACTGAACAGTCCCTCCATGGTAGGCAGAGAAATAGTCTGAACATTACTCAGGACCTAACTTAACCTAATGTGAGCATGAACAGACTAAATCACTGCCCACTGGAGGTCAGCACAGTGCCAACAAAACCAAGAACCAGCCTTGGGTATTTAAAGAAATAGACCTGTGGAAAGAAAGAATTGTATTAATAAGAGGTGTTTTGGGGCACACGCCACAATAGCAAACGGCATACAAATGAGTGATTTCACTACCACTCTGGCCATATAATGGTATCCAATTTTTGAGGGCTGGATGTACCATGGACAGGCCTATGGATTGCATAGGCAATGCAGCTTCGATCGCCCTAACGACAAAGCTACCTGTCCCAGAAGGAACAAAGCGGAAAGGTCAACCCCCCACCCCCAACAACGATGGGTGCCACCCATGCGGAGTGAGCACATGCGCGGAGCTATGGGTACGCGGTCTCTAATGTGGTTTTTCTCTAGACTTACAACTATGACTCACAATCATCCAGGACTGGTACCCGCGCGTCCCTCGTTGGCACAAGACTAACAACGGCGTCACTGCTACTGCTACCCCTCCACCACCAGTGACGTCGCCTTCGCCTGCACTGCTGCAATAAAACAATCGAGCACAGCACAATCCAAACAAAGTAGGATGTTTTATTTTGAAAAATTGGTAAATTTAATTTTGAAAAATTTGTATTTAGTTAAGTATGTGCTGTGCTTTCAAATAGCACTCAACAAAGCCCACTACAAGATTCTTAACACAGTCTGTGGAGACTGATGGTAACCATCTCCACCAGCATCCACACACTATGTTAAGTAGCACAAGTCCTCCTGCAATCTAGCTTAAGATACAGTTCTTCAGGAGAACTGTTTATCAACCCTAACTGACAGTTCTTGAGGAGAACAATCCTGGAGGACAAGTGCTATACTATAATTCTGACTCAACAAATTGAGGTCCCACGAAGCGATGCGATGAGATGAATCTTCTCTCTTGATGCTAGTGTTGGATGTAAACAAAGTAATTCTTTAGACAGCCTCGCTTCGTTGGCACCGTTAGGATCCACTCGGTTGTCAGAACTACAAAGTTTACTTGTGTGTGAGTATGTGTGTAACTGTCCTAACATTAACATGTTTACAACCCTAACTAACAGTTCTTGAAGGGTTTCTACAAAATTAAAAAGAGAGGGCATACATCTTGAAGTGGACAACTATTAACTAACTGTTCCTAACATCTAGGGGAGGAAAGTGAAGGCTTGATGTGGGTTCTTCGTGTGTTCTTCCCAGTTACACACAAGCTGTAAAGAGAAGTTTAAACATTAGATAACCTTCAATGAATAGAAGACAATATAATTTATATATAGGTAAAGTTGCTAAAAACGAATAAGTCATTAGATGTTCCTCACATTTAATATTTTATCGAACTCCATTATTGTTGTTATTATTCACCTCTCAACTAGATAAAAACCCTCAGGTCACTCACAACAAAGTGAGTTCTTGAACAAGGTTTAAGTGCTAGCGAGAGAATTACACAATGCCACATGCTCATTCAGTTTTTGAGTGGCTGTACATTCTATAGGTCTGTAACCAGTAATCACCCAGGTAATAACACAGTGTAGTAATATAAATGAAGGAAACTGACTGCAGTCAATAAGGAGTGACTAATAACTATATTGGTCTCATGTCCCACGACCTATCCCCCTCTGGGTAAGGGCAGTAGAATAACACCCATGCTTTCATTTGCCTGTCGTAAAAGGCGACTAAAAGGAGCCTCTGGAGCTCTGAACTTGGGAGCCTGGGTTGGCAATCATAGGGCCCTTAGTCGAGTCCTTGCATTCTTTCCACTTGTGCCAGGCTCCTCACTTTCATCTATCCTATCCAAACTCCGTAGTTTTTCTGATTCCAAGGTATTAGAGCATTCAAGGCCTCAGCAGAGCTTGATTTTCTCATCCTTCATGGCCCTTTCCTTTCTTTGGCCAATATCTTCATTTTTTGAAGTATTCAATCAATCAATGCTGATCTGCATTTAGGGCAGTCGCCCAGGTGGCAGATTCCCTATCTCTTGTTTTCCTAGCCTTTTCTTAAATGATCACTAAGAAATTGGAAAATTATTGAACATTTCCCTTGGTAAGTTATTCCAATCCCTAACTCCCCTTCCTATAAACTAATATCTGCCCCAATTTGTCCTCTTGAATTCCAACTTTATCTTCATATTGTGATCTTTCCTACTTTTAAAGACACCACTCAAACTTATTCGTTACTGATGTCCTCCCACGCCATCTCTCCACTGACAGCCCGGAACATCTGACATGTTTTTGACATTTTTGACAAGTTCTATTGGTGAAAAATATCTAATTCCATCCATGGGAATTTAGAATTTTCCATTCGGAATTGCTAGGCGGGCAATAATTCCATTGTGGAGATTTATCTCCCGTATGCAGTTATCAGACAGTGCATCTTATATAGGCTTCTGATAAGTTCACCTGCATACACCCCAGCGTCAGCGGGTAGGGTCTGACACAACCCACTCTGATGAGTCTAGTGTCAGACCTAAGACGAACCGCTGGTTAATAGAGCAAACGCCTGAAAAGCCTTACATCTGAAATGTTTTTGATATGCCACTTAATCGAGCAGCTCGTCTCCTTTCTCCCTAGTCTTCCCAGCCCAAACTTTGCAACATTTTTGTAATGCTACTCTTTTGTCGGAAATCACCCAGAACAAATCAAGCTGCTTTTTTTATTCCAGTTCTTGAATCAAGTAATCTTGGTGAGGGTCCCATACACTGGAACCATACTCTAGTTGGGGTCTTACCAGAGACTTATATGCCCTCTCCTTAACAACCTTACTACAACCCCTAAACCGTGCGTGTAGAGGCGCGCGGCTGTGAGCTTGCATCCGGGAGATAGTAGGTTCGAATCCCACTATCGGCAGCCCTGAAAATGGTTTTCCGTGGTTTCCCATTTTCACACCAGGCAAATGCTGGGGCTGTACCTTAATTAAGGCCACGGCCGCTTCCTTCCAACTCCTAGGCCTTTCCTATCCCATCGTCGCCATAAGACCTATCTGTGTCGGTGCGACGTAAAGCCCCTAGCAAAAAAAACCCTAAATACCCTCATAACCATGTGCAGAGATCTGTACAACAATCATATTTATGTTTTTACCCCAATGAAAGTCTTTTCTTATATTAACACCTAGGTACTTACAATGATCCCCAAAAGGAACTTTCACCCCATCAACACAGTAATTAAAACTGAGAGGACTTTTCCTATTTGTGAAACTCACAACCTGACTTAACCCCGTTTATCATCATACCATTGCCCACCGTCCATCTCACAACACTATCGAGGTCGCCATGCAGCCGCTCACGATCTTGTAACTTATTTATTACTCTGTACAAAATAACATCTGCAAACAGCCTTATCCCTGATTCCACTTCTTTACACATATCATTGATATATGGACTCCTCCCATTTTTTCTGATTTAGTGCTATATAGAGGATAATTGCCTAGTTGTACTTTCTCTTCAAACAAAAATCACCTCCCCACAAACCACATTTGTAGTTCACACACGATGTTGCGAGAATGATATACCAATGCAAAGCTGACTACAGAAGGGATGTAAAAGAACTCTTGCAAGGCTAAATGCTGGCACCTCGGCGTCTTCGAAAACCGTGAAAGTAGTTAGTAGGACGTTATGTGTAGGACGTGACGTTTTTTGATTCGATCATTTACTCGCAGGTTGTGGTTACTGACTGAGATTTAGATAATCAAGTACTACGTCGTCGAGACAATGGTGATGAATGTTTTAAGAGGAAGTATAACTGGTCAACCATCTATTATCACTATCCAGACGGAAAATTGAAGAGGACCGGCACTTCGAAAAATGAAGGTATCCTTAAAAGAAAGAGAAGGGGAATAAAATCAGATTCACTATGCCCCAAGAAAAGTCAGGGTCGGAAGAAAAGAAAAAGGTATGTAGGATAGGATAGATGAAACCTGCTTGTTGTTTAAAGGGGCTTAACATCTAAGGTCATCGGCACATAGATGAAACCGAGGAGCCTGATAAGCAATGTCAGACTGAGCTAGCGAAACAAGAGTGGTTGTCAGCCCACGCTCCCAAGTGGGAAGTCCCTTGTTACCTTTTTAGACGCCTATTACGACAGGCAGGGGATACCATGGATGTTATTTTACCAACCCCACCGACAGAGGTTGCGTGGTCGAGAAAAGGGCCGGAATAAATTTCCATTCCCCTATTTGAATAATATTGTATTTTGAATTAGTTATGCTGAAATTAATTAAAACTTTGCTTGAGAGCAAATATGTTGAAAGTTTGTTTATTCTTACTTAGTGTTAGCGACTTCACGTCTGTGTGCTAAAAATTCTCACAAAATGAAGTATTTTCCCTTTAGTATCATTACATTCCCCTGTGAAAAAAAAAAGCCAAATATTCCCTAATGACTCGCGTTCTTTGAGCAACTAATTTTACCGATTACCTTTATTTTGTACTTTTCCCAGCACTCTCGGTTACCTACGGTGATATTAAAGATACTAGATAACATAATTTAGTGTATTTCTTGGCACAGTAGAGCGAATGCCTAGCAGTTAGGTGAAGGAGTGTATGCCAACAGCTAACTCATGTTTCATGTACGGTATAGCGCGAATCGAATGGGGCAACGCCTGGCCGGAGCAAGTTTGATTGCATTACATTTTCTAGAGAAGTACTCGTCCGATTTTCAACATAATCACGGTGCTGAATTCATAATATCCGTAAGTGTAAGTCTAGGAGTAGAGAACCGTATATTTCCATTTAAAATAAGCACAATTAGTAAGTACCGTACCATTATCTCAAAAGTTATCGATAGTCCGATAATGAACCTCTTTGTAATATTACTGAAATTGAAAACAGAATGTAGGTATCTTCAAAGGTCCACCGACAGCTGAAATACTTCCAGTGAATTCCATACAACTAGGCTGCATCCGGTATATTAAAAAAAATGGTTTCGCCAACAAAAACAGATTGTCACGCAGAAATAAATTATATTGTACAACAGGCACAAGTCATACCACCTTTATCTAAACAATCCAACGCCGCTCTGAACAAAATAGGCCTAAGCTGGTATGATGAAAGGCACACATTGTATGCAACTTTAAAATAATGGTGTAAAATGACTGCCGGTAGCTGAAGTCATACTATTATTATTATTATTATTATTATTATTATTATTATTATTATTATTATTATTATTATTAATTCCCCTTGATGAAACAATGTAGAAACGAAATTTATATGTCCATTTTTTTCGAAAAAATTAACGAATGCTTTGCAATATCCCTAGCCAGAAATGAAAATCACAAGAGAATGAGACCAAAATCACAATGAATTTTAGAATATTGCGTATTCAATGCAAATAACTATCAACACGATTATTATGATAGCTTAACAGTAATGTTAATATCACTCATCTCTTCATACCCGAAATACGAGACAGTATTGTTAACACCACGCCGCCTGTTCGGAAGCTGAAGATGGTAGCTTGCTGGCGGGATATTCGACCGCCTTAACGAAGCGTTGTTTCGTGTCATAGAACCGAAAAAGTTTCAATAAACAATTATTCATGGTTTCGAAGTACTGAGCACACATTGCTAGAAGTAATAGATAATTTCATTATACAGGGTCATTCACCTAACATGTTACACGAAAATAACTTCTAAACCATTAAAGATATCGGCAGTTTGTTTTCATATTCTTAAATGGTATCCATGATCTCATAAAATAACGTGCTACTCAGTCTCATGGGGGTGATTAATACCGGAGTTATTGATACTAACTCCATATTTTGTAAAGGAATGGCACAAATTGATACACCTGGCCTAAAAGATCAACTACGTACAAGTTCAAATATGTACGTATTTTGAAAATCGGACAATTACTTTTTCAGATATAAATAAGAACAGCATACGGGGTTTTGCATGCCGCATTTTACGGCGTGTAGTCGTGCAAGGATATATTGACGCGCAAGTATTTTTCTGGGAGAGAGTTCAGCCACAGAATGGATACCAGGCATGTACTGTAAACATAATGTGATGTACCGTAACATACCCTTGGTGTGCAACGTTATTGTATGACTGGCAAACACACAATGGGGAAGGGAGATTAAAATTGTTCTGCTTTGTTTTGTTTTGTTTTGTTTTGACGTCCATGTGTAATAGATTGCGCTCAGTTTAGCGTCTTTTCCCACGGATGGGAATGGGAAGGATTTGGAAAGGACGTCAGCCGTGGCCCATCCCAAAGGTACCTACCTATCAGGCAAATGCCTGATGTTGAACATGGGACATCATGAAAATCTCATGTTGGGCAAAGCAGGACTCGAACCTGCGCTCTTCGAAATGCACGCTACTACAGTCGCGCTTGAGCTCCGCGTAGATTAATGTGTGCAAAATAAATAAATAAATAAATAAATAAATAAATAAATAAATAAATAAATAAATAAATAAATAAATAAATAAATAAATAAATAGCGTTGCTGTCATCTCACCACGATCAGCTCTGAACATCCCACATAATAAGTTGAGCCGTTTGTCTCCTAATGTCTAACCTATGCCAACCCAAATAATCCAGCATTGGTAACACTGCCCCTTCGCCTGAAATAACCCAGACCCAGCACAAAACGAGGTGCGCTTTGTACTACACACACACACACACACACACACACACACACACACAAGCAAATTGGGCTACATGACTACGCTGTCAAAGCCCGGAAATGAAATAATCAGCCACTTTTCTCCGCAGCCTGTCGAGTTTCTTAATCACGTGTAGCGGCTAGCATTCGTAGCTGTCGCCGCGGTGGTCCGGGTTCAATTCCCGGCTTTGATAAACAATTTAATTCTGGTTGGAGGGCTGGAACGGGGTACACTCAGCCTCGTGTGGCAAAACGGGGAAGAGGTGGGTTCGGTACCCATCTCAGCTATCCTGGAAGTGTTTCCGTGGTTTCGCACCGCTACTCGAGGCAAATGTCGGGATGGTTGCTTACTTACAACAACGGCCGCCTCCGTCCCAATTCCTCACCGGAATTACAAATACAGTAAAGTACTACAGACACCACAATAACACAGGTTATCGGACACATTCTAACAGACATACAGTACACACACACACCCAAGCACATGGGGCTACACGACCACGATGTCCAAGCCCCGGAAGTGAAATAACTATTCTCTCTACCCCTTCGAGTGTCTTTATCACGTACGGCTGCAGAGAAACCCGAATAATAAGATGCATTACTGGAAGTGCGACCGTATAAGCATTACTGTTCTGGAGTAAACTTAGTGTTTGAAAATGTGGATGTTGTCATGCAATCGCTACTATATATATATTTGCTAGTTTTACGTCGCGCCGACACAGATAGGTCTTATGGTGACGATGGGATAGGAGAGGCCTAGGGGTTGGAAGGAAGCGGCCGTGGCCTTAAGGTGCAGCCCCAGCATTTGCCTGGTGTGAAAATGGGAAACCACGGAAAACCATCTTCAGGGCTGCCGACAGTGGGATAGCTTTCGTTAATGTTCCTTTCAAGGCAAAGTACTTATTCCTTTTAAACACATTAACCCTACCTGTCCTGTCATGAGTTCGCCTGTCATACACACTTTGCTAATCCATCACATGTGTGCGAGGCTGAACTCACCCCCAGGAAACTGCTTGCGCGTCAACATGTACTTGCCCGACTTCCGCCGTAAGATACGGCATGCAAAACCGCGCATGCTGTTTTTATTTATATCTCAAAAAGTAATTGCCCGATTTTGAAAATACTTGCATATTTGACCTTGTACGTAGTTTAACTTTTAGGCCAGGTGTATGAATTTTTGCCGTTCCATTTAAAAATACCGGTATGGAGTTAATATCAATATCTCGGTTATTAATCACCCCATGAGACTAAGTAGCACGTTATTTTACAAGACCCTGAGTACTATTTACGAATATGAAAACAGAATGCCGATATCTTTAATGGTTTAGAAATTATTTCCGTGTAACATGTTAGGTGAATAACCCTGTATATTTTATGGTTATTTCAATATAGAACTGATGGGGGAAGATAAATTGTCCTCTCGTAAAAAGTACGCCATTTCAACTTCCATGACCGCCTATAAGCCGATAATGCGCCCTGAAAAATCTGCGTAGTTTCTAATCCTTTAAAGTAACAGTAAATTTTCAAAGGATTTTTACAGAAAGGAGCTTTAGATACTAAGGATAAAACACTTTGAGGGAAAGTAACTGTTAACCATATGTATGACTTACCTGAAAAAGGAAATGTCCCGACCACAGCTAACACAGACACTGGTCAAAGAGACACTGGTTACACTACACTGAGACTAACAGTGTTCTCTATGGTAGGTATTAGTAGGCACTAGTAGGTTGGCCATTCCGGAGAGATCTGCGCTGCTATTGGCTGATACACGGACGTCACCGAAATGCATGAGTGATTGGATGGCTTCATTGATAAAAGGGGCAGTTAGCCGAGGTTTTATATTTATGATCTTGTAAGTTATTCAAATTGCATTTCGCTCAGCCATGAAAATACAGAACTAATAGATCTTCACATACTATAGCAATTATCATTTAAAACATATACCGGTAAGCTTAAAACCGTCTCTGTAATGACACACACACTCACGACGACGATCACTAAATTGAGAAGAAGAACGTTTTAAGAACGAAATATAAAAGCACTTATTAACTTTACAACAGATGACAACAGTACGTACTTGTAGTAAATTATCACCGTAAAAAAAAAAAAAGAAACACTTTTCACTTTGGAAAATAAAATTATCATAAACTAACTGTTACCTACGGCTTCGCTCGCGAGGATTTAGTTGATAAAAATTAGTTGTTCCTCGGTACTGCACTAAGACATTATCTAAAAATCCCTACCGAGCCCGATAGCTGCAGTCGCTTAAGTGCGGCCAGTATCCAGTATTCGGGAGATAGTAGGTTCGAACCCCACTGTCGGCAGCCCTGAAAATGGTTTTCCGTGGTTTCCCATTTTCACACCAGGCAAATGCTGGGGCTGTACCTTAATTAAGGCCACGGCCGCTTCCTTCCCACTCCTAACCCTTTCCTCTCTCATCGTCGCCGTAAGACCTATCTGTGTCGGTGCGACGTAAAACAACTAGCAAAAAAAAATCCCTAAAGTTTAAAAATTCGCCGAAAAATTACATTTCATCAGAACCTCTTCGTAAACCACGTTTGTGGCATTGCCTTTTGGGGCTAAGATGACCAAGCTGCTGGCAGAGCTAAATCTGGAACATGCGACATGGAATTCTACATGTGAGGAACAGTCAAAAAAGAGGTTTCAATATTTCTAAAGGAGATTACAAATACTAATTTTTCACGCCTGTAACATGTTAATTTTTATGAGATATACTGTATATATACTCGTTTTTAAAAACTGCCCCACTCCTTGGCTGAGAGTTCATCGTTGAGGCCTTCGGTTCACAAAGTTCCGGTTTCGATTCCGAGCTGGATAGGATATTTTAATCGCGTGTGATTAATTCTTCTGGCTCGAGGACAAGTGGTTTGTGTTTGTCCCAACACTCTTCTCTTCATATTCACTCAGCACACCACATTACCAACCACAACCTAGAATACGCAATAGTAATTACATCCCTACACATAGGGTTGACGTCAGGAAGAGCATCCAGTCGTAAAACAGCGTCAAATCCACATGTTCGACACAGTTCGCACCCGTGACCCCACAGGTGTGGGAAAATCGGTAGATGAGAAGAAGATACTCGTTTTAAAAATATCACCCGCTTTAAAAAAATCACCTCTTAAGTGGATTTTCCAGAAAAATGTGCGTTCATTTATTTTTAAAAGATTCCAAGTACGGCTTGCCAATTTTAACGTCTGTAATATCTTCCGTTTCTGACATATATGTATCCTCACATAAAGAATTCAACTCCTTCCTCACTTCTTTTCAACCCTCACCCCTTAAGTGGATTTTCTGAAAACAAAAATTTATGTTTTTTTTTATTTTAAAGGAGATTCCAGATGCCAAATTTTAAGTCTGTAACATGTTAGGTTTTTGTGATATATTGTAGGTAATCTCGCTGCTGTAAGCATACTGGAGCTGATGTTGCCATGGTTACGGCAGTTCATTTCTTTACGCGATTCCTGGAACAGGGGAAGTGTGGTGATAATAACTCAATAACGGTTGGTTTTAGGGCTTTAAAACATGGTTTTCGGGCCCGTATGATTTACCGAGTTTTGTTCTTTGCGTCAAGGGGCTTAAAATGAGCTTTGTCTCGTCATTGTACGACAAATTCGATATTTCTTCTATATTAGCCTAGTGTTTTTATATCTCCCCACGTCGCCCCCCCCCCCCTCCCTTGAATTGTTTTGAAAATAAAATATAGCCTATAGCACTCAGGGATAATGTATCTTTCTATTAGTGAAATAATTTTTAGAATCGGTCCAGTAGTTCCTGAGATTAGCCATTACATACAAACTTTACCTCCTTATATATTAGTATAGGTATGTCTCCCGGTCATAGCTATCCATCAACGGCTGCTAATTTCAGATGGCAACCTGCATGGTTGCCGTCTGATCATCTATCCATACCTTACATCACCGCCTGCACAGTCGCTATGGCTACACTTCCGTCACACACTTTGTTGCGTTACGTTATACAAATTTTCGGATGACTCCAAGTCATAAGACATTTATGTTAAAAAGAAGAAACAAAAACGAGCCTTATTAGACTTGTAGTTCATAGAAATCACAGGAAAATGTTTCATTATGCATAGCCTTCTCCACTGAAGAGTAGATAATATCTGGGCTTTTTTTTAGGACGATGTCGTGAAGTCTCCGATTTCGATTCCCGGTTCTGCTACGAAAAATTTGAAAAGTGGTACGAGGGCTGGAACGGGGTTCGCTCAGTCTCGGGAGGTCAAATGGGTAGAGAGGGTTCGAGTTCCACCTCAGCCACCCTGAAAGTGGTTTCCCGTGGTTTCCTACTCCTTTTCCAGGCAAATACCGGGATGTTACCTAATTTAAGGCCATTGCCCTGCCTTCCCTCTTCCTTGTCTCTCTCTTCCGATCTTCTGATCCCTCACAAGGCCCCTGTTTAGTATAACAGGTGAATCTTATATTCATTTCTGTTTACAAGTAGAAAATCATACTCATATATGCAGTTTAAGAAACATGCGAATATACAGGGTTATTTAGGTAGTGTCCTCCGCAAATAACTCATGAACCGTTCAAGATAAAAGACAATCCTGTTTTCACTTCCAGCAGCATTTTATCATACCCAGCTGTCAGAGGAGGTGAAGGAATTCTGCATAATATGAACAGCTAGCTCATGTTTCAAACGTACAGTACGTAGCGTGAATCGAATAGGGCAGTACTCTGGCTGGCAAATGAAGCACGTTTGAATACATTACATTTTCCCGAGAAGTAGGCTACTTGTCCGATTTTCAAAATAATCACAGTACTGAATTTGTAATGTTTGTAGTATTAAGGCTAAGTGTAGAAAACAGTGTCATTCCATTTAAAACACAAAGTTAGTACAATTATCTCAGGAGATAGTGATGCCATGAAAAAAAAAAAAAAAAAAAAAAAAAAAACTGTAAGGCTGATTATGAGCCCTTTGGTAATATTCCTGGAAGTGAAAACAGAATGTCATTATCTATGTTCACGAGTTATTTGAGGTGGACAACTTAACTTTTTTTAAAATTTGCTTTACGTCGTACCGACACAGGTCTTATGGCGACGATGAGATAGCAAAGGTCTAGGAGTGGGAAGAAGAGGCCGCGGCCTTAATTAAGGTGATGTGAAAATGGGAAACCACGGAAAACAATCTTCAGGGCTGCCGACAGTGAGGTTCGACACCACTATCTCCCGGATGCAAGCTCACAGCTGCGTGACCTTAACCGCACTGCCAACTCGCTCGGTGACAACTTAACTGAATAACCCTTTATAACAAAGAATTACCTATTGAAAAAAATTGCAGAAAAAATACGTTCAGAATAGCAATATGTTATTATTTATTATTATTATTATTATTATTATTATTATTATTATTATTATTATTATTATTATTATTATTATTAATTTGATTAATTCATGATAATAATACCAATGCCCGCCTCTGTGGTGTAGTGGTTAGATGCCACCCTCGGAGGCCCGCGTTCGATTCCCGGTTCTGCCACGAAAAATTTGAAAAGTGGTACGAGGGTTGGAGTCCGCCTCTGTGGTGTAGTGGTTAGCGTGATTAGCTGCCACCCCCGGAGGCCCTGGTTCGATTCCCGGCTCTGCCACGAAATTTGAAAAGTGGTACGAGGGCTGGAACGGGGTCCACTCAGCCTCGGGAGGTCAACTGAGTAGAGGTGGGTTCGATTCCCACCTCAGCCATCCTGGAAGTGGTTTTCCGTGGTTTCCCACTTCTCCTCCAGGCGAATGCCGGGATGGTACCTAACTTAAGGCCACGGCCGCTTCCTTCCCTCTTCCTTGCCTATCCCTTCCAAACCTCCCATCCCTCCACAAGGCCCCTGTTCAACATAGCAGGTGAGGCCGCCTGGGCGAGGTACTGGTCATACTCCCCAGTTGTATCCCCCGACCAAGAGTCTGAAGCTCCAGGACACTGCCCTTGAGGCGGTAGAGGTGGGATCCCTCGCTAAGTCCGAGGGAAAAACCGAACCTGGAGGGTAAACAGATGATGATGATGATGATGGTACGAGGGTTGGAACGGGGTTCACTCAGCCTCGGGAGGTCAAATGGGTAGAGAGGGTTTGATTTCCACCTCAGCCACCCTGAAAGTTGTTTCCCGTGGTTTCCCACTTCTCCTCCAGGCAAATACGGGGATGGTACCTAATTTAAGGCCACGGCCCTTCCTTTCCTCTTCCTTGTCTATCCCTTCCGATCTTCTGATTCCTCACAAGGCCCCTGTTTAGTATAACAGATGAGGCCGCCTGAGCGAGGTACTGGTCTTACCCCCCAGTTCCAGGGCACTGCCCTTGAGGCGGTAGAAGTGGGATCCCTGGTTGAGTCCGAGGGAAAAAGCAACCCTGTAAGCTGTAAGCTTTTGTATTATTCCAGCCCCAGGCGAAAAAGAAATCAGTGATATTGCCAAAGGGCTCATAATCAGACATGCAGTTCTTTTTCATGGCGTCACTATCTCCTGATTTTACTAAATACTTTTTGAAAAAAGTAATTTGTAATCGAGTAAAATATTTCTCGGGTACCTGCAATCGAGCCTAATTACTATTTCTTGTACTCTTCCTATCACTGATTGTAAACAAATAATACCGAGCGAGTTGGCCGTGCGGTTTAGGGGTGCGCAGCTGTGAGCTTGCATCTGGGAAATAATGGGTTCGAGCCCCACTTTCGGCGGGCCTGAAGATGGTTTTCACTGGTTTCCAATTTTTACACCAGGCAAATACTGGGGCTGTACCTTAATTTAGGCCATGGCTACTTACTTCCCACTCCTAGGCCTTTCCTATCCCATCGTCGCCATAAGACCTATCTGTGTCGGTGCGACGTAAAGCCACTAGTAAAAAACTAAAATTGAATATTGAATTTCTCCCTTTGAGGACATTTCCCCGTCCTCACTTGCTGTTTAAAATGTATCAGCGTTTAAAATTTGTGTCTAAATTTTCACTTTAAGAGGATAATTAGGAATTATATAGATGCAGGATGAAAAGTTCTATACTATTTAAACTAATAAATTAGAGAGCGCCTAAGATAAATCATTGCTCTAAAATTTACCGGTAGTAGAGACGGAAGAAAGAACGGCAGTCGCGTGAAATAAAATGGGGCAGGTGAAATACAAAAACAAAAACAAAAAATGGATAAGAACAATTTCTGCTTGGTTATAACAAAAAACATTGAACGTGAACATAGTGCACTATTTTCACCATCCTGAGATAAAAATGATAATTCCTATCATTCAGTCATAAAATACTACCTTGCTAATCTTTATCACTGGTTTGCGGTGCACCGTACCGAAAATGGCAGATCATTGATTGATTGATTGATTGATTCAGTTCGTGAAATGCATTTTACAATTACGTTCATTATAATTCAATTTTACAAGGATTATAATAATATGAAGAGCATCCGTGGCTCAGGCGGCAGCGCGTCGGCCTCTTACCGCTAGGTTCCGTGGTTCAAATCCCGGTCACTCCATGTGAGATTTGTGCTGGAAAAAGCGAAGGCGGGACAACTTTTTCACCGGGTACTCCGGTTTTCCCTGTCATCTTTCGCCCCAGCAACACTCTCCAGTATTATTTCATTTCATCTGTCAGTAATTAATCAATGCCCCAGAGGCGTGGAACATGCATCATTTTCAAAAATATTTTTTTTGAAAAGTACACCAATGAAATAGTACGTAAACGTATTACATTGTGGTATGTTGTCTTGTTTTCTACCATTAAAAAAATATTTAATAGTGCCTTTCCGCAAGGCGAGTGAAACGGTCTCTGACGTAAGCGGCGCGCTGTGACGTCACGTTCCAGTACCGCATGGAGCTCTACCAGCCGTTGTGCATCAGCCGTTGCTAAAAGCCGATTGTTTATTATTCATGATCGCGAATAACTTCAAAATGACAGAAGAAAGGTTAAAAACAGCATAATCAGAAAATCTATCTTGAAAAATAGTGACTTTTGTGGCCGCAGAAATTCGCGGATAACAAGCAAGTTTGTAAGTGGCGTCTTTTATATACGTGCAATGTACTGTAACCCATAGTATTAGGATAACAACGAACCTGGATAGGTATCACATCACTTTCAACATTTCCTTCTAGACTGATTCCCCTATTAAAGAATAACATTACGTTTTCGGGCTTTCAGCATTAGTAAAGTAAGACATCGGATTTCAGCACTAACATAAACATATAGGTTGTATTATAGTACTAGTCTGCTTCTGTGGTGTAGTGGTTAATGTGTGCCACTCCCGGAGGCCCGGTTTCGATTCCCGGCTCTGCCATGAAAGTTGAAGACAAATAGTACGAGGGCTGGAACGGGGTCTATTCAGCCTCGGGAGGTCAACTGAGTAGAAGGGTTTCGAATCCCACCTCAGCCATCCTCGAAGTGGTTTTTCGTATTTTCCTACTTCTCCTCCAGGCACCTAAGGCCACGGCCGTTTCCTTCCCTCTTCCTTGTCTATCCCTTCCGATCCTCCCATCCTCCAACAAGGCCCCTGTTGAGCATAACAGGTGAGGCCGCCTGGGCGAGGTAATGGCCCTCCTCACCAGTTGCGGCGCGTAGATTAAACGTCTGGGGGTTCACTGCTGTCGAAAATGACGTGTTGAGATTTATTGTTACTAGATGTTTACATAGATGCAAAATAGTGACATTGCTTGATTAGAAACGCGACTTTCCTTTGAAGGGACACGGCTACAGCTCGAAGAAGTTACCAAAACAAAGAAGATGAAAGGCAGAGAATATGAGGTGCAATTACTTTTTTTTTTTTTTTTTTTGCTAGTTGCTTTACGTCGCACCGACTCAGATAGGTCTTATGGCGACGATGGGACAGGAAATGGCTAGGAGTGGGAAGGAATTGGCCGTGGCCTTAATTAAGGTACAGCCCCAGCATTTGCCTGGTGTGAAAATGGGAAACCACGGAAAACCATTTTCAGGGCTGCCGATAGTGGGGTTCGAACCTACTATCTCCCGAATACTGGATACTGGCCGCAATTAAGCGACTGCAGCTATCGAGCTCGGTGTGCAATTACTTAAAGCTGATCCAATTTCTTCTGATTTTGGAGACGTTGCTTGCGTACAAATAACTTCTTCAAGAACGTGTTAGGCAGACTACTGTTGTTTATGTATTGACGTATTTTGCTGCTTACTTTTCATAAAACACGTATTACTAATGAAAAGCTCCAGCGGCTCTCAACTTGTGAGCGTGAGTTGGCGACCAAGGGGCCCTTAGCTGAGTCCTGGCATTGTTTCCACTTACTTGCACCAGGCTCCTCATTTTCATCTATCCTATCCGACCTTCCTTGATTAAGTCTTGTTCTTTTCCGACCCCGACGGTATAAGAGCACTCGAGGCCCAGGGAGTGTTTCATTACCACGCCCTTCGTGGCCTTTGTGTTTCTTTGGCCGACAACATTTTTTCTATGATTAGTGTTATATAGAGGATGGTTGCCTAGTTCTACTTCCTCTTAAAACAATCACCATCACCATTTACTAATGAAACGTTTCACTAATGACATAAACTTAGGCTACGTACGCCTATTGATGCTATACAAACCGTAGTTACCAAAGTATTCTGGCTCATTGCGGTTAATTACATCAGAATTGCAAAATCGTCCAATTAAAATCCCTCCAAAACCTACCACATATGGCAAACTTTAACCGCGCGCCGACAGTGCTTCGGCTAATTTCGGAACTGCTCGATGTAACTCGTGTCTATCGCTGGTCCAGTCGCCAGCGATTCCTGGGCTATGTTTTCCCCGCTCCTCACAGCCTCTCGCCTTGTGCACCCTCCTTACGTCTCACGGTCCCGCTCCAGCGGTCCTGAAATTGAACCTCTTCGCTGGTTCCGAAGAGCAACAGAGTTGATGTCAAAAATACCGCTACGCGCGTGGATATACAGAGCTTATTAAAGGAATAGGCTGTAATAAATCATTTTCCATAGACTTATCTATTTCTAGGGGGTTCACTGAACCACTGAACACATAGAACGCACCGCCACTGCTCCTCACCACATCGGAACTCTACACCATTTATAAGTTTTCTGCCTCACTGTCTGCGCAGGATTCATTTTAAGTCTAAAATATACCACTCAGATTATTATCCAATGTATAGACCTCGAATTTAACCATACTAGACACTAACGTAAAGTAGAAATACGCGAAGTGTATCCTGCTTCTCACAGCACACTATGTGTTATTTCGTCTGCTAATTCAGCCAACCTGTACGATGACGTCAGGCCAATGAGATCGCGTACTTGCCTGACGTGACATTTTCGTAGATTTTTACCATGTTTGGAGTTATTATTTGTACATTCTGATCACATTTTTGAATTCTGCATGCAATTTTGAATCAGATTAGCATATTTTTAATTAAAACTCCGAATCATGCATGTTCCCTATTCTTATCCTCGCGGTTTCATTCATTCCATCCCTGACCTGGTCAATGACTGGAAAACAGGCTGTAGATTTTCATTTTCCCACGGACTCAGCGAGGGATCCCACCTCTAGCGCCTCAAGGGCAGAGTCCTGGAGACAATGGGTCAGGGGATACAACTGGGGAGGAGGACCAGGCGTGTGCTGTGCTGAGCAGGTGCCTTGTGGAGGGATGGAAAGATTGGAAGAGACAGGCAACGAAGAGGGAAGGAGGCGGCCGTAGCCTTAATTTAGGTACCATCCCGCCATTTGCCTGGAGGAGAAGTGTGAAACCACTCTCAGTTGACCTCCCAAGGTTGAGTGGACCTCGTTCCAGCCCTCAACCACTTTTCAAATTTCGTTGCAGAGCCGGGAATCGAACCCGGGCCTCCGGGGGTGTCAGCTAATCACGCTAACCATTATACCACAGAGGCGGACCAATATTTAACTTATTCTTGACTGAGTTGCTGGTGAGGGGAAGTTGCGAGTGGGTTTTTACCGATAAAAAGTAAGGAAGAAAGAAATTTTTGAAGGCAGTTTTTTTCAGGTTGCTGTACGTCGCACCGACACAGATAGGTCGTATGGCGACGATGGGATAGGAAAGGGCTTGAGTGGGAATGAAGCGGCCGTGGCCTTAATTAAGGTTAAAATGGGAAACCACGGACAATCATTTTCAGGGCTGCCGATAGTGGATACTGGCCGCACTTAAGCGACTGCAGCTATCGAGCTCGGTTTTGAAGGCAGTTACTACACTGACCGGCACTTGAATTTTCAAAAGAAAAAATCATATCAGCCTAAATTGTGAAACATTGTTTTTTTTATTTACCTCAATTATTTTCATGAAAAAATATCTGAGTAATGTTTAATCTGTCGGTTTTAACAAGCTCTTTTCCTTCGAAAATGTAAGTGATCCAATAATTTTGCCGGCCACTGTATATTCAGCAGAAATTATATTAAAGACGAAGACGAGCTATACGAACAGGTAGAGTAGGTTTTCCTTTTTTTAATCAGGGCGCTCACATCTCGTATACTGTTTACGTTCTAATAATAGAAATGTCACCCTCGAAGGTGACCTTGAACACGCCTGCAAAGAAATCCCTTATGGCCGCGCCAGCGCGTGGACTAGAGGTTTTGGCTTTTCCCGTCCCGCTCTCTCTCACCGACACGTGTTTTCTCCTTCCAAAGTTACTCTCTTTGTTAAATATTGTTGTACTGCCTTTTTTGTTTCGACTTCGAGTCAGGGTTGCCAATTTAGCCACAGATGTGGCCATTTCGAGTATTAAGTTAGCTATGCATTTTCGAAAAAAGCCATTAGTGGCATTTTGGCCACTTTCTTTTTCAGACTCGGGATTTTCGAGCCATATTTACTCTGGATATCTTTATCGCGGTTTACGGTGTAGTAACAGGTTATAATACCGAGGGAGTAGCTGCGTGGCTTTGGGATCTCGGAACTGTAAGCATGCATTCGGGAGATAGTAGGTTCGAACCCCACTGTCGGCAGACCTGATGAAGGTTTTCCGTTCCCATTTTAACACCAGGCAAATGCTGGGGATGTACCTTAATTAACGCCAAGGCCGCTTCCTTCCCACTCCCAGCCCTTTTCTATCACATAGTCGCCATAAGATCTGTGTCGGTGCGACGTGACCAAATTGTTTAACAAAAAAAACAAAAAAAGTTTTAATATTTCTAGTTTGGGCCTTTTGTGAAATATATTCCTGTTTCATACACCACCACCCACAATTCCGGTTAAACTTGTCTCGTATGCTCGTCTCCCTTGTCTGCATAGCATATTTTGGTTATTCAGTTGAAATGGAACTAAAAATTCCAGTTTGTTACACGACGCCACGGAGAATTGAAAGTGTGCAAATTTTACAAAAAAAACTAGTTAAAAGAAATTCAAAATCGGCTGCCTAGCAACTTCGAAATTTCGACGATACTAGTAAGCGTGAATACTTAAAAACAGCCTGGATATAAAAGAAGTGTTGACAGAATTCAAAATTAATGGAGGAATCTTTTTTCAGAAATGGATAAATAGGTCCTCCACGACTGAATTCTGGCTAGAATTAAATCATTGTGAAGATTCTGCAGTAGGAAACCCCTATTTAGAAATGGTCTAATTTGCTTTTTCGGCCCTAACTTCGCTCATTGAAATACAGAATTCGAGTATGTGTTCAGTGCGGTTAACATCGTTAAAACCAAACTAAGAAGGTAAAGTTTGTACTAAGAAGGAAAGTGTCAGGTAAGACGAGGGCTGCCACTTTTTGATATAATAAAAATACGGGATTTTTCACAAAAATAAGGGACAGTTCATAAATATTTGAAAATCTAACTTTTTTTTTTTTTACAATTTTCTTTACGTCGCACCGACACAGATAGGTCTTCTGGCGACGATACGACGATACGATAGGAAAGGCTAGGAGTCGGAAGGAAGCGGCCATGGCGTTCATTAAGGGGAAATGGGAAACTATCTTCAAGGGCTGCCGGCAGTGCGGTTCGAACCCACTATCTCCCGAATACAAGCTCACAGCCGTGATGTTATATACTGTTTACATTTCGTATTTCACAATCTATTCTAATATATAAAGAGAGACTGTGAGTTTGTGCCTATTTAACGGGTAATCTCAGAAACTACTGGATCGATTTTGAAATGTATTTTGCCAATTGAAAGATATCATCATTCCGGGTAACATAGGCTATTATCATCCCAGAATACCAAAGGGCTCCCCTGAGAACCGTGATTTGGGCCCTTTTGCACAACCACGTTTTAAGGCCCTAAACCAACTGTTTTAGAGATATTCACACCACACTCCCGCTCTGTATGCATTAACAGAATAAGATAATTACTGAAATTCGCAAAAGAAACTGACTTACACCCTATTAACAGTACATACAGTACAATGCAGTAGGTATGACAAAACATTATTAGAAATACGAGATTTCCTTCTTCTGAGGCTCTTTGGACTTTGAACTTTAATAGTGCTCAAATCAAATACGGATTTTAAAATATTTAGAGACAAATAAAGACAAACGCTAGTTTTTACGGGACAACAGTTCATAATCCGGGACGCAAACGTTTCACCTCAAATAGGGGATATCCCGTACAATACGGGACAGGTGGCATATTCTGATTTTTTATTATTATTATTATTTTGCACAATCGTTGTACTGTAAGAGAATAGCAGAATTGACTTCCAGATTTAACTGTAAGGCTCCGAAATCGTACTTCGAATCCTGGTACGCAAGGATGACGCGTGGCGCAGCTGGGCAGCCCTGAGCCACAGCTCGGATATGTGGTGTGGCAGGCCTGTATGGAGGCCACTCTCTTGTGTAATTCGTTGCAAATAATGAATATTTTATGATATCCCGAAATCGTGGAGATGATAACTGAAAATGTATGAAAGACTGCAGTTTAAGGATTGTGTCTCTGCGAAGAACATCAACTTTAACATAACTATGCAGTCAAAATTTCTGTTAATCGGCGGTAAAAAGCTTTCCACTGCCGGAAGAAGAATTTGTCTAACGGTTGAATTATGCCCGTGGTACCTGGAGGCAAATAAAGCGCTTCGATTGTTTTGCGTGGATGGACGTCTTGATGACAAGTTGTACCACTGAACGTGGTCCACAAATCGAAAAGCACGGCAAAGTTGTCTTCAGAGAACGGAAAAGAAGGCTTCTCTAAAACATATGTTCAGTTCTGTTTTCCCCACTTTTCCTTATTTTGTGGCAGTGATAACGATGTTATCCGCTTTAAACATATTTTTGAAACCAATAAACCGAAGGTTCCGGTCAGCTCCTGCAGTACAATAAATAATTTAGGGAACAAAGAACCATCCACACTGATTGTTGGTATTGTATGAATATATGAGTGAACTAACGGATTGGGCTGTCGTGCTCGTGATTTTCTCACCTACAAAATATAATAATAATAATAATTTCGTGTGGCTATTTCTAGCCGAGTGCAGCCCTTGTAAGGCAGACCCTCCGATGAGGGTGGGCGGCATCTGCCATTTGTAGGTAACTGCGTGTTATTGTGGTGGAGGATAGTGTTGTGTGTGAGTTGCAGGGATGTTGGGGACAGCACAAACGCCCAGCCCCCGGGCCATTGGAATTAACCAATGAAGGTTCAAATCCCCGACCCGGCCGGGAATCGAACCCGGGACCCTCTGAACCGAAGGCCAGTACGCTGACCAAATCCTTTTCGATTGCATTTCGCGCTCGAACCCGCTTTGATCAGTGTTATAAGTAGAGGACGGAGTGTGATGGAGAATAGTTCTCGAGCCGTCTCTAGAAATTCTTCTGCAGCCTTATTATTTTGTTTTCCGTCCTGAACATGCGAACGGGATACACATTTCGTAATTTTCCTACTCCCAATTCTATGGTGTTTCTTGAAACGGCTGATCAAGGCATGAGAGGCGGAGAAATTACTTTTTTCGATTGATACTTCACGTGCAATTTCCAAAGCCCACAGTCATAATTCTTCATCGCTTAAATTTTGCCTACCCCTTCTTGCCTCCTGGAAACAGGAATCGAGTTTTTCATGCGTATTTTTTTATGTTCAGTCGGACTTGCTGACATAGGCGTATTTTCCAACTGTTTCTTCCACATGTAAAGATATCGCTCCGAATTCACTAAACCAAAATGTTTGTGGACGTGAGAAAGTGATAATAGCTTTTTACCATCTTCGTTAAGGCAGAATTTTACAGCCCTCTTGTTTTACTCCGTACTGATGTTTTCTGACACACTTTTTACATGACTAGAACTAGACGATTTGCACGGCAGTGGACTCGGAGCATCACAAGATTCCGGAGAGTTATATTCTAGTTTCGAACTGGGACTCGGAGCTTCGCTTGCAATCGGTAGAAGGTTTTGACAAACATATTCACTCGAGTCGCTTTCACTGTCTCCACTGTGGAAAAACCTCCTCAATACGTTGCACTCCTCTACGATTATTTTCCGTCAAATCAATCTGATATTATCCCATTTCCTTTTCTTTGGAGCTAATTTTTCCTGAAAATAAAAATGGCTTTTCGTGGAAATAACTCATTACAAACACCGGCACGTTAATAGGATTTAAAACGTCATCCTCCGAGAAACTCATTTTCACTGTCGTGCTTTCTTTCAAACAATAACCAAAGCCGTTACTTTATTGCTGAATTTATTAAATACACCCCACAGCTGACTAACGCGCGCGGCTCTGCTTATCACTGGCTTTGGGTACGTCGGCCAGCAGGGCTGTCCACTCCAGCCAACATGTACAGTCCTCGCATGGCATCCCATTGATCTACAGGGTTATTCACCTAAGATGTTACACGGAAATAACGTCTAAACCACTAAAGTTATCGGTATTCTGTTTTCATATTCATAAATGATACACAGGGGCTTGTAAAATATTGTGCTACTTATTTTCATGGGGTGATTAATAACCGAGATATTGATACTAATTCCATATTTTCAAATGGAACGGCACAAATTCATACAGCTGGCCTAAAAGTTCAACTGCGTACAAGTTCAAATATGTAAGTATTTTTAAAATAGGATAGTTACTTTATGAGATATCAATAAGAACAGCATGCGCGGTTTTGCATGCCGCATCAAACGGCGTGCAGTCTGGCAAGGACATATTGACGCGCAAGCAGTTTCCTGGGTGTGATTTCAGCCACAGAATGGATACCAGGCATGTAAGCATATCGTACACAAGTGATGGGTTTGCAAAGTGTGTAGGCCTATGACAGGCGAACTCGTGACAGGACGGAGGGTTGATGTTTTTATCATCATCATCATCATCTGTTTACCCTCCAGGTTCGGTTTTTCCCTCGGACTGAGCGAGGGATCCCACCTCTACCGCCTCAAGGGCAGTGTCCTGGAGCTTCAGACTCTTGGTCGGGGGATACAACTGGGGAGTATGACCAGTACCTCGCCCAGGCGGCCTCACCTGCTATGCTGAACAGGGGCCTTGTGGAGGGATGAGAAGATTGGAAGGGATAGGCAAGGAAGAGGGAAGGAAGCGGCCGTGGCCTTAAGTTAGGTACCATCCCGGCATTCGCCTGGAGGAGAAGTGGGAAACCACGGAAAACCACTTCCAGGATGGCTGAGGTGGGAATCGAACCCACCTCTACTCAGTTGACCTCCCGAGGCTGAGTGGACCCCGTTCCAGCCCTCGTACCACTTTTCAAATTTCGTGGCAGAGCCGGGAATCGAACCCGGGCCTCCGGGGGTGGCAGCTAATCACGCTATGATGTTTTTATAAGGAATAAAATAAATACTTTCGTACCTCTGAGATAGGCCACGGCCGACGTCCTTTCCAAATCCTTCCCATTCCCATGCGTGGGGAAAAACGCCGAACTGAGTGCAACCTGTTACACATGAATTTCAAAACAAAACAAAAAACTTTAATCTCCCTTCCCCACTGTGTGTTCGCCACTCGTACAATAACGTTACACACCCAGGGTATGTGATGGTACATCACACTATGTGTACGATAGTTTACAATACATGCTGGTATCCGTTCTGTGGCTGGAATCAATGCCAGGAAACAACTTGCGTGCCAATACGTCCTCGGCCGATCGCAGGCTGTCTGATGCGGCACGCTAAAGCCCACCTGCGGTTTTTATTGATATCTCAAAAAGTAACTGTCCGCTTTTGAAAATGCTTACATATTTGAACTTGTACGCAGTTGAACTGTTAGGCCAGTTGTATGTATTCGTGGCGTTCCATTTTAGAATATGGAGTTAGTATCAATATCTTGGTTATTAATCACCCAATGAGAATAAATAGCACATTATTTTACAAGCCTCTGGGTGTATTTTACGAATATGAAAACAGGATACCGATATATTTAACTGTTTAGACGTTATTTCCGTGTAACATCTTAGGTGAATAACCTTGTATTTGAGAGATTCAACACATGATTTCGGAGACTTGCAGTTAAATGTGGAGGCTGATTTTGCACACGTTGTTCTCTTATAGTAGAACGACTGTGTCCGGTCTAGAAAGCCAAGAATGACGGCCGAAAGGATTCGTCGTGCTGACCACACGACACTCGTAATCTGCAGGTCTTCGGGCTGAGCAGCAATCGCTTGGTCGGTCAAGGCCCTTCAAGGGCTCTAGTGCCATGGGGTTTGGTTTGGTTTTAGAACGACTGTGTCAAAAAAATTTCAAGGCAGGTTTCGACCTGTCTTAACCGAACCTGATACTTCCCTTGTCAGAACTGCGCAACCCTGCCAATTCGCTCGGTACCATTAAATATACAGCAGAAAAAGGAATAGGATCAGCTGGACCTACAGTGCATCATCTGCTTGTTAGGCCCTATGTAGAGAACAGTTTATGTGGTAGATACCGTGTGATGCGGTGCAAACAAAGACAGGACACATCACTCGGTTTTGCAGTGAATATCTATACAGTGGGTAAAATAAGTATTCATTCACTGCATGTGCGGCTTGTCACACGTCTTTAATAAAAACACAAATACTTCATGCCCTAGTACATAAATTATATTTATTAATGAAGTTGGTGTGAAGAACTCTATGGTTAGAAATGATGCAGCCTTTACAACAAAACAACACGAATATAATTTTCTGTCCTCAAAATTAATATTCATACAGTCCGGCTCTATGGATAAATGGTTAGCGTGCTGGCCTTTGGTCCCAGAGGTCCCAGGTTCAATTCCCGGCAGGGTCGAGAATTTTGACCATCATTGGTTAATTTCGCTGGCACGGAGGCTGGGTGTATGTGTCGTCTTCATCATCATTTCATCCTCATCACGACGCGCAGGTCGCCCACGGGAATGAAATCAAAAGACCTGCACCTGGCGAGCCGAACATGTCCTCGGACACTCCCGGCACTAAAAGCCATACGCCATTTAATTTACCACTACGAGCGTTAATGTGAGTCGATGCAGAGTTTCACACTTATAGGGCGCCCAGACATTCGCATATTCGCCGTAGATTTTATTCGTTTGTATTTTGTTCACAACGCACTGGACAGCAGCATGAGAGTTTTTCAGTTTTTAGCTGTGTTTTGGTAACGGAAATCCCTCTTACTATATGGACGCTATTTTTTCCTTCACAACTCACCCGATCGACATCCCATTCCTGTCCACTATTAGTTCCAGGAACTAATACTCACTTTTTTTTACTGGATACACGATGGATGATTTGTTTTCAGCCCGTCAGTCGGCGGCGTTTACATACCATACACGACTACGATCCAATTATATGGAAACATTTTTGTGTGACGTTAAACAATACTTTGTTATAAATCTATATATAGAGTTATTTCTGTACATTACTCAGAATTTTAAAATGATGGTATTTCTGTATCGGTCGTGTCCATAGTAACTAGGAAATGCACTTTTTAATTTTCCGTAATTTCTGTCTGTCTGTCCGTCCGTATGTATGTATGTATGTATGTATGTATGTATGTATGTATGTATATACACGCATCACGAGAAAACGGCTGAAGAGAATTTAATGAAAATCGGTATGTAAAGTCCAGGAATAAGCCGCTACAATCTAGCCCATAAATAATCTTATTCACGCTGAAAGAAATGGTAGTTTAGGGGAAGGCCTAAAATTTAATTCTCCAATATTTATGTTATTAGTGGTCCTATCTTAATGAAAGTCGGTATGTAAAGTCCGAGAATAAGTCGAGTCGCGACACTCTAGGCCGAAAATAATCTTATTCACACTGACAGAAATGGTAGTTTAGAGAAGGCCTAAAATTTAATTCTCAAATATTTATGTTATTAGTGGTCTATCTTAATGAAAATCGGTATGCAAAGTCGGAAAATAAGTCCCTACAATGTAGACCATAAATAATCTTATTCACGCTGAGAGAAATCGTAGTTTAGAGGAAGGCCTAAAATTTAATTCTCAAATATTTATGTTATTAGTGGTCCTATCTTAATGAAAATCGGTATCCGAAGTTGGAGAATAGGCCCCTACAATCTAGGCCATAAATAATCTTATTCACGCAGAGAGAAATGGTAGTTTAGGGGAAAGCCTAAAATTTAATTCTCAAATATTTGTGTTATTAGAGGTCATTTCGACAAATACTACATAACTAAAGTTATATAGTATCAAATTATATATATTACCGATCATTTAGGTCTTAAACATTTTTTACCGTACCGGCTATGATAACAGAGATATTCATGAATTTGGATTTTTGTTACTAAGTCCATATCAGCGCCGAGTCACAAGAAAATGGGTAAACAGAATTTAATGAAAATCGGTATGTAAAGTCGGGGAATAAGGAACTACAGTCTTCACTATAAATAATTTTGTAAGACGCCCTAATATCAGAGAGTCGAAAGAAAACTAAATGTGAAGACCTACAATACAGAAAGCTCATAACATTGATCAACAACAACATCACATTGACCATTGTTTGCTGTGATGTTCTTTGTGTCTCTCTTGCCACTCATCTCCGATAGATGGGATTACTGCTGTACCAAGTATGTTTTAAAATTTGCTTTACGTCTCACCGACACAGATAGGTCTTATGAAGACGATGTGATAGGAAAGGGCTAGGAGTGGGAAGGAAGCGGCCGTGTCCTTAATTACGGTACATCCCCAGCATTTGCCTGGTGTGAAAATGGGAGACCACTGGAAACCATCTTTAGGGCTGTCGACAGTGGGGTTCGAACTCACCATCTCCTGAATGCAAGCTCACAGCTGCGCGCCCCTAACCGCACGGCCAACTCGCCTGGTCGTACCAAGTATAACAGCCTGCCTGAATATTGACGGGAAGTAGCTGAGGAGTTAGATAACTTTCTTCTTTAGCATGCCATTCATCTGGTTCATTAATTTTCTGATCCTACTGGTTCGTAACACACTGGTTGATCATAGCATTCGAGCTATTCAATCCCTACTCTGAGGTACTGATTGGAATGAGCAGTGTGCATATTTAACGGAATAATGGCAGAGAAGTGTTCACGTCTGTCTGCGGCCTGGTTATTCCAGGACTGGAACTTTGGACTGTTAGTTCAGCACCGTAGTACTGTTACAAGTAACTATTCTCATTTTGGTTCCGTATTGAAGTTGATGTATGTCTCAAATATTATTACAATATTTATTATTTTTTTTTTTTTGCTAGGGGCTTTACGTCGCACCGACACATATAGGTCTTATTGCGACGATGGGATAGGAAAGGCCTAGGAGTTGGAAGGAAGCGGCCGTGGCCTTAATTAAGGTACAGCCCCAGCATTTGCCTGGTGTGAAAATGGGAAACCACGGAAAACCATCTTCAGGGCTGCCGATAGTGGGATTCGAACCTACTATCTCCCGGATGCAAGCTCACAGCCGCGCGCCTCACAATATTTATAAGTTCAATTGTATTGAACAGGTGGACTTATAAATATTGTAATAATATTTGAGACAACTGTAGTACTGTTTGTTAAAAGTGAGAAAATGTGCTGTTTTTCATTTGATCGAGTGTTTTATATGATAACATTGCTTTTAATTGCTATATTCCTACTGACGTTTTTGTAATGGCCTAAGTTGACTTCAGTTAGGAAAACCACAAAGACAGTCCTTCTGAGAATCCCGTAGCGAAGCACGGGTACATCAGCTAGTAATGGTACACCCACTGTATGTCACAATTAACTCTCTCCAGCCCAAATTTATTTGACACTGAAAAATAACTTTTTTGAAAATCCCCTTTAAATTGTTATGAATAAAGATTCTGTGCAAATATCCATACAACTTAAGGGAAAACTAAAAGGAAACAGAACAGTGAGTCCAAAGGGAATATGAAAGAGTTAATAAGAAAATTCACAGAAAACATGAAAGTTAATGATTCCAATTCAAATCAATTACATCAAACTGTAGTGCATCTGTAGTGTTAGTATAAATCGCTTGTAGGGGAGCAAGGGGGATATTGTAGTCATCATTTTTTCTGTTGAGTCACCACTCGAGGTCATTGACTTCTAGTATAGTAGTAATGCAGTGGGGATTTGCATAAGAGAGCAAGTCTAACCTCACAGCCAACATCTTGGAGGGGCCTAACCTCAGTTTAACGGCTTGTTGCCCTTCCCGACGTGGATTTTGCATAAGAGAGCAAGTATAACCTCACAGCCGCCATCTTGGAGGGGTCTAACCTCAGTTTTACGGCCAGATGCCCTTCCCGACGTCAATTGCATAAGATGGCGTCTATACATGGGCTCTTATGAGCCTAACTCCTGGAACCTGGGTCAGGGGTCACTGTGCAAGATGGCGGCTATACATAGGCTCTTATGAGACGGCCTAGGGGCGCTTGCACAATATGGCGGCTATACACATGCTCTTATAGAGAAAGCTGGCCCAGGGGCTGCTGCGCAAGATAGCGACGACTATACATAGGCTCTTATGAGGCGAGCTAGGGGCGCTTCCGTAAGATGGCGGCTATACATAAGCTCTTATGAGATGGCCTAAGGGTGCTTGCGCAAGATGGCACCTATACACAGGCTCTTATGAGACGGCCCAGGGGCTACTGCGCAAGATGTGGGCTATACATAGTCTCTTATCAGAGGGCCTAGGGGCGCTTGTGTAAGATGGCGGCTATACGTAGGCTCTTACGAGACGGCCTAGGGACGCTTGTGCAAGATGGCAGCTATACACACGCTCTTATGGAGGAAGCTGTCCCAGGGGCTACTGCGCATGATGGCGGCTATGCACAGGCTCTTATGAGACGGTCTAGGGGCGCTTGTGTAAGATGGCGGCTATAGATAGGCTCTTATGAGACGGCCTAAGGGCGCTTGCCCAAGATGGCGGCTATACACAGGCTCTTATGAGACGGCCCAGGGGCCTACTGCGCAAGATGATGGCTATACATAGGCTCTTATAAGACGGCCTAAGGGCGCTTGCGCATAATGGCGACTATGCACAGGCTCTTATGGAGAAAGCTGGCCTAGGGGCTACTGCGCAAGATAGCGGCTATACATAGGTTCTTATGAGACGGCCTAAGGGCGCTTGCTCAAGATGGCGGCTATACACAGGCTCTTATGAAGAAAGTTAGCCCAGGGGCTACTGCGCAAGATGGCGGGTATACATAGGCTGTTATGGCCTCCTCTTCCTCCGACGGGACATAAGAGGTCAGCTCATGGTTTTATGTCTCTATCCGACAACATCTACATCTATCCGACAAGTCGAAACTTGCATAACTACGACAACGCGATCTACATCTATCCGACAAGTCGAAACATGCATAACTACGACAACGCGATTTTATGCTTAAGGCTTTCCGCATTATGGGAATGAGGATGTGCTATTCTGGTTTTAACCTGCAGCGATGATGTCATCACGGTTATGCAGAAAACAAAGGTAGGTCTAAATAGGATAGTTATATGGTAGTAAATTCATATACTTATATATATCTTGCTTATACATTTAATTTAACAATAGCATATAGTAGATCACTTTAAAATAATAAACTGTAATATAACTTCCAGAACCTGATGACAGTCTGAAAAGACCTTCCAGTACTTCCAACCCTCTGGACACACTACGAGATATTGCTAATGTGAGTATGTTAATATATTCACCATATATCACAATGCACAAAACCATACACAAGTAACTGCAGACCACAGAACTACAGACTGCATTTATGTAAATATATAGGGTGACTTTGGTGTTGACAATGGTGATGATGATGATGATGGTGACAACTTAGGCCAGTGTCCTCAAGATTATGGGCAAAATCCACTACTTACATCAACAAGACCTTCAAGTGGTGTAGGCCTAAAGGTGAAATATTTTCTGTTTTAATTTAGTTATAGAAAAACTTCACTGCACTGAACTGGAGGTGGAATTTAGATACCATAGAGAAAATAAATTTTAAAATCATCAATATTTCTACCACCGAGGCTAAACTATTAAATATTCTTTTTCAATTTACATGGCACTGCATTTCTTCTCTCTTCACTAAAAAATGGGTGTATAAATTTTTCTTTGCAGCACCAATCAAGGAAGACACCTGGAGGTACGAAAAAAGAGGAAGCTAACAACAACGGAGTCAGTATCAAATGCTACAAAAGTGCAGTGAGAGGTGCTTTTGTTGGACATGGTGCTGAAGAGAGAAAAGCATAACGAGGAATTATAAATGTTTAAATCAAAAAAGGAATTATAAAAAGAAAAAATAGCATTCTGGAAAGCAAAAAATGCTGAACTGTTGTAAAAGAAGTCAGTTTTTAAATAAAATCTCACATATTTAATTTAATTTCCGGGTTGAACCGTGTTGTAATTGTACGCACATCACGTACAGTTTGCCGACGTTTCGAATACATTGCAGTATTCTTTGTCAAGGGGACTGAAATACCCCTACTCGATCCGAGGTAATCAGTCTCCCACGGTTCAACCCGGAAATTAAATTAAATAATTCTTCACCACCGTGGAAGCTTCACTTCTAAAATCTCACCTGATCTTTGTTTGAATTTAAGTAAAATGTCTGTTAATTACAGCATGTCTGGTTACTTGTCCTGTATTATCATCATTCCTGAGATGCAGATGCACAGGAGGTATTGGTAATTGTCTTCTTCTTCTTCTTATTCTAATAATTGAAGATTCATTTCAGGGTCATGGGGAGGATCTATTTCTCGAGCTGCAATGGCAATGTTGTGCAGCACAGCCGTGGCAACAATAATGTTCGACATGTTTTGAATGTTGCATCGAAGTCCTAAAGACATGGAAGGGAACCTCTTTTTCCACACACCATATTGTCTCTCGACAACATTCCTTGTGGCAATATGGGCTCTGTTATATCGTTGTTCTGCTGGGAAGGTGGGATTCTGAACAGGTGTAGGGAGGAAGGATTTACATGGGTCGTTCCATCAAGTAAGATTCTATTAGAATAAAATTTTATTGTAGCAACCTATTCAATACAATTCAATGCAATTGGTGGCTACAATAAAATTTTATTCTAATAGAATCTTACTTATTGTACCTTCAATACGGAACAAACATGAGAATAGTTACTTGTAACCTCCATCACCCAAAAGATAGCCATTAGCTATTTCTCTCGTGTTGAGACGCGGTCACAGACAAGAATTGTGAAATATTTTGCTATCATGAGTTGACCTTGGCCATCTTGCTACAATATCTCGTATCATTAGGTTTGAATTGCACACAGTTTGCATGTTTAGCGAGAAATAGCCTTTCCTATTTCTAAATACCTCCCCATATTCAATTCTGGGAGACTGTATTCGCACATGAGTGCAGTCCAGCGCGATCCAGCGCACCCAATACACCAGAGAACCCAGCTATTGTATGAAACCCTTCCATAACCTCTCTTTGTTCCCGCTGCGTAAGTGGAAGTTGAATGAACGGTGGTGATAATGACGCAAGTAGATCAGAAACTTTGTGTATTATGCAGCATACTACTGTTGTTCTGTCAACATCACAGACGTCACCGATCACTCCTTGAAATGTTCCGGTTGCATAGAACCACAGCGCTATTAAAAGACGATTTCTAGGCGATATAGGACAGTTTCTCCCAGTAAGGAATTCCAATTGTTCACCAATTAAATTAAAAATTCACTGTTTCCTTACGCAGTCTAAATCTTCTCTGAAACGAAACATCACTTAATCCTTCAAATAAATCCCGTCTCTCTTCTATAATTCTCCCTTCATTTCTTTCAAACTAATTTAGGGACTGGAATAACTTACCAAGGGAGATGTTCAATAAATTTCCAATTTCTTTGCAATCATTTATGAAAAGGCTAGGAAAACAACAGATAGGGAATCTGCCACCTGGGCGACTGCCCTAAATGCAGATCAGTAGTGACATTGATTGATTAAGATTAGATTTTACGAAGAGTTTGGCTGATCATTTTGCTGAACTGAAATTCGTTTTCAGAGGAAAATGAAGTTTCCCCGGTAAAACTGAATGAAAAGTTTCAAGATTTTTAAGTCACGTACCGGTAATTAATGTCTGAAGCTGGGCCCGCGGTCTAACTTGCGTGACTCTCACCTGGAGGGGCCGGGTTCGATTACTGGCTAGGTCAGGCTTTTTACCTGGATATGAGGGTTGGTTCCAGATTCACTCATTCTACCTTTAATTGAGGAGCTATTTAATGGTGAGGTGGCGATCCCGGTCTAGAGAGACAGGAATAACGGCCGAGAGGATTCGTCACACTGACCACGTGACCTCGTAATCTGCAGGCCTTCGGACCGAGGGCGGTCGCTTGGTAGGCAGAAGGCCCCTTGGGGCTATAGTTTGGTTTGGTTTAGGGGTGTTTGTAAGATTATAAGTTTACATATTTCATTTTTGTGATGTTTAGTCAAATTGTTGATGGTTCATTCGTTCCCAGATTTTCCGTTTTCCCATGTTTTATGTTTTTTTTTTCGTGGTCCTGCCAAAAACGGAGAATCGAGGTTCCACTGTATAACTCATGAAATTTCAAACAGAATACTATTAGCAGGAAAGTTTTATCAGAGCACAAGAGATTTGCTATGGCATGACTAGATGCCAAGATGATGTAAAGGATTAAGACCTAATTTTGCCCATCCTCACGTATGGAGCTGGCTCCGTGGTGTAGGGGTAGCATGCCTGCCTCTCACCCGGAGGCCCCGGGTTCGATTCCCGGCCAGGTCAGAAAGTTTTCTCTCGACCGGAGGGCTGGTTCCAGGTTCACTCAGCCTACGTGATTAGAATTGAGGAGCTATTTGACGGTGAGATGGCAACCCTCGAAAGGCCAGAATAACGGTCAAGAGGATGCGTCATGCTGACCACATGACCCCTTGTAATCTGCAGGCTGAGCAGCGGTCACTGGGCAGGCCAAGGCCCTTTCAAGGGCATTAAATGCTGTGGGGTTTGGTTTGGTTTGGTCATATATGGAGCAGAAGCATGGGTTACAATCTTTAGGGAGGAAATCAGACTTGAAGGAATGGAAATTAAGTTCTAAGAAGAGTATTAGGAAAGACATAGAAATATTGTATAAGAAATGAGGAGATAAGGGCTAGATTTGGAGCAGAAAAGTTACTGGATGATGTAGAAAGATCCAAAATGAAGTTACTTGGTCCTTTGAAGAGGATGGAAGAAACAAGAACTCCAAAAGCAGTGTTAGAGTGGAAGGCCAAGGAAGAGGTGGATCTAGAAAGTGAAGGAAGCAGTGGAGTGTAGAGTCACAGACAGGACCAAAGTGTTTTGGGAAGAGAGGTGGAACAACAGACAGAAATGGAGGTCGCTGATTCATTACACTACCCGACAACTGGTCCGGTAACGGGAAAAGGGAAGAAGTACCATAACATGGGGTAATACCGATATAATGGGGCATTATCAATCATTCAGTCTTCCTTATGAAACCTGAGTCTTTCCGTGAAACTGTGACAGCAATTACTCCACTACACGGCGTATAAACAAAAGGCACATCATAGACTAGCTGAATGAGTGCTAAGAATATGTGCATTTCATGAGATGAGGTTGTAAAGAAGTGAGAAATTTATTAAATTATCATTGTCATCAGAAACTTCAGTTCCAGAACATCACATATCGAACACAGACAGTAAGTTGATTTAAAATCCTATCCCCTGCTATAAGGTCTCAAAAGCTTTTGCGCGAGTTTCTAGATTATACTGTTTTAAAGCTTTTTTAAAGTTAAGGCTTTTTATATATGAAGTTGTCTTGTTATGGGGTAATACAGATTATGGTGAGGACATATATGTGACCTATTGTGCGGAAAAGGACTCAAAATTGGCAACGGAAATTTTACTGCACAGCTGAATAAATGTGTCTGGGGTGTAAAAATTGCATTTCTATGTTTTGACTTCTTGTGCTACTTATAGGTATTCTAACAAATTAAGTTACTCAGCAGTTCAATTCTTTACCACTCAATGTCATGAAAACTTTGTACAATTGGTTAGAAAACATTAATGAAAGCTGTAATTGTGTATATCTCAAAATACAGTTTTCTTAATAGAAATAGGCAATAATTAATATCCTCTGAAGTATTGCACCTAGAAGCATGGACTCTTTTTTTTAAATGCTTAGTAGCTTATGCCAATTTTAGAAGCACAAAAATCTCAAAAATGAAAAATCTGACTTTAGTTTCCTTGCTGCACAACGGGTCACATATGAAGAAACTGGGACCTGGAGGAAGGTGTAGTTTTAACTTTATTCACTTAGAGAATGCAATAAAAGCTGTACATCAAGGTAAAACGAGTATCCGGAAAGCATCCGAACAATTTGCTATAACACAACACTTAAATATTGATTTATTTATTTACACTGTTTACGCCCATATTGGAGCACCAAAATCAACCTTATACAATAAAATTTTCAAAAAATAAGTGCATAAAAAGTTCATTTTTAAACACTTGATAATTTCTCCTCTTCCCAAAACTTCTTCATTCTAGACAATCTTGCAGCCCATTCTTCTGCTGATATAACATACTGCTTACGTTTTTATGTTTTACATGATCGTTTTGTATATTTGTTGTTTAGAATCTTCTTCTCTTCTCTATTTTCAATTTGCTCTGTAGTAATTTTCAATTCATCCAAATCCATTTGTATTTCTTTAAAACAAGTGTTTTTAGTTTTACTATTCCAAAAGAAATTAAAAAGCTGTTTTAGGAGGCTAAATTTTGGCAAACGGTATACTGTATGTGTCCAAAAAATGCAATCCTCTGTTTTATCATCATATCAATAAAATTGATTCACTTGCATTATAAATCACTGAATTGGACAAAAGTCTGCACTGGCCATCAACCTGATGATTTTTATTAATAATTGTCTGGAGAATTCTTCTATCCACTTTTTGCAGTTTGTCTGTTGTTGCTTGGGTATTTAGTTTGAATAATGTTTCACTTGCATACGTTGCTTCTCATGTGATGACAGAGTTATAACGGTGAAATTTAGCATTAATTGAAAGAGACTATTTTTTGTAACTCGGCCATGTAATTTGTTGCACTCATCTCAGTTTTAGAGTTCTGTTATCTATGGATGCTTTTTCATTAGCATTCCAAGTGACAATTTCACCAAGATATTTAAATTTATTTACAACTTTAATTTTCTGAGTATTATTTAATATAATATGTGGAGTGTCAACTTTAAAGGATAACATCATTTTTGTTTTCTCAAAAGATATTTTCAACCCAACCTTCGCTGCTAATCTTCCTAGTTCCTCTACTTGAAATTTTGCTTCTTCTATACTATTTGCTTATAGCACCAGATCATCAGCAAAAGCAAGACAAGTCTAATATTTCTTCCAATCTTAACAGTCAAGAGGACATACCTTACTCCATTCACGCATATTTTTTTTCTAGCACACAATCAAACATCAATGGGAATAATCCATCTCCCTGTCGAAGACCAGTATGAACTTCAAATGGTTCAGAGATTTCATTTCTGAACCTAACTTTAGACTTTGTGTTTATCAGAGTGACCGCTATGAGGTTAACAAATTTCCGATGTAGACCAAATTCAGTAACGATCTATATATTAATTTTTTTTTTATGAAAACTAAAGTAGTCAATCCGGCCATTCTATCCAGTTGATTTCCTTCATTTTTTTAAACTGAAAGGTATTCATGCACAGATTTTTTATCAGGTACTATAAACCACTTAACTTCCGCCTTCATCAAATTATTTGATTTTTCAATTTTTTGTCTCTTTGAAGCAATCATATCTTTGGTTCTAATTGAGGTGCGGAGTTCGTTTTGGCCTAAGAACACTCAGTGGATCAAGTTCTTTCATTTCAGCTCTTAACTATTCAAATTGGTTGATTCTGAGGTAAGTTATGAGTGCATATTCAATTTGATGTCTCATTTCTTCAACTTTTTTTCTCATTGAAGCAATCATATCGTTCGTTCTAATTGAGGTATGCAGTTCGGTTTGGTCTAAAAACACTCAGTGGATAAAGTGCTTTCTTTTGAGGTAATAACTACTTAAATTGGTAGATTCTGAGAAAAGTTATGAGTACATTTGTTTCCATGACAAAGATTTTTGAAGGACATTTTAACAGTTTGGCACGTAGTGTTGTTCCAAGGAACGTTTAATTCAATTTCTTTGTGTGATGTATTTTCAAGTGTTTTGTTGACATAATATTACATTCTATTAGCACAGCAGATCATGTGCTTTATTTCATTAACTCAAAACTTTGCAAATACATCCGTGAGGATAGTAACGAACAACACCATACTTTGCGGGTGGAGCCAGCAGGAAACTGCTAGTATGTAGTGATGACTCACGATGGATAGTATCATAAGCCTTTTGAAAATCAATAAAAGTGATCACTAAATTTTTGTTCCTAATGCGTTGATGTTTTATGATCCATTTGAGACTGATAATTTGATCTGGACAACTTTGTCCTGGACGAAAACCACCCTGATATTCACCCAATTCACTATCAAGCTGTTCATGGATTCTTAAAGAAAATTTTATAGGTGATGTTTAGCAAAGAAATTCCCTGATAATTACTAGGATCTGATATATCTTTTTTAATGGATTGGGTGTATAATTGCAACATTCCATTCTTCAGGCAATTTTTCTGTATTCCAAATATCAGTGAGATGTTTATGTAGATTCTGAATAGTCTGTATATTCGCATTCTTCCAGAGTTCCGCTACTAGTTGATTTTCTCCTGCTGCTTTAAAATTTTTCAGTGAATCAATCAATAGCTGCACTTACTTCATCATGAACTGGTGGTATGACTTTATAATTTATTTATTTTTTCTCCAGCTAACTCATTCCTAGTTGCTAGCGTTTCGCCCCATTGTGCTAAGGTGGGCTCATCAGTTGGTAAATAGCACACCTACCATTAAAAATAACGCATGGCTAGTGCATACCATGGAGGTCACTGTATAGGCTACTTGGAGCCACCGGCAGTGCTGGTATTATAAATTTACTCATTCGGGATAAATATTTCAGGTTCCCAATGGAAATCAGATCAGGAGGGCAAATACCAAAATCGACAAGAATCACCTTAGAAGGGAAAATAATATCTATCACCAAAGATTACAAATATCTAGGGATAACACTCCAGCTGTCTGTAAAATGCTTCACTACACACACAATAGAGAAAGCGACACAAGCAATTAGAGCGATAAACGAAATAAGCTTCATCAGAACACTAAATCTTGACACAGCAATGGCGCTCTTCAAATCGAAAATCGTTCCAATACTTACATATGGGATTGAAATTATATGGACATATATGAATGAAAAGAACTTAGCAACACTGGAAAGAGTTAAAGCAACATACATCAAAAGAGCAATCGGAGTGGCAAAAACATCAAGATCCAGATTAGTCTACCTTCTTGCGCGGGAAACTTTCCTCATCGAGGATTTAAGGACTATGTACCCCCTATCTAACACAACGGCATCGGAGAACCTACTAAGAACACTAATAAGGAAAAGAGAAGAAGTGCCCACGGAATTCTATGGAACTGGGGCCATGATTGATCGTACATGGACAGCAGGAAATTTTGAGACGAGGCACGTGTTTACAAGACTTGCAGTACATGGATTCCACCATGTCATTTGTGAAAACCCAACATACCACGCACCGTCAAACTCATGCAAGTGTACATAATGTGGACAGTTATGTGAACTATATCACTTAGAATTCTGCAACAAGAGGACTAGATCAATCAGAGACTATGCGACCAATGGTGCAAGTGTTAAATTGTTATAACACCTTTCACTAATGTATGGCTATTTTGCTGCAATACATGTTTTATTAATGGAAATCAACATCTATATCATGGTATAACCTTCTCCAAAGGTGTTTTATTTCTGGGAAATAGATCAAATTCAACATATTTTTCAGGTTCATCACTATTAAGTAATGTTTTGAAGTATTCAGCCAAAATTATTGCATTGTCATAATCATTATGGGCCACCTTTCCATTCTTATCTTTCTTCAGAAGAGTAGTGGGAGTATAATTTTTTTGGTATTGTTTAAATGTCCTTTAATAGTCCCTTGTTTTATTTCGATTGAAAGCTTCATCAATAGATTTTAATGTTTCCTTCTGATAATTTCTTTAAAATCTCTTGATTTCTTTAGCCGTTAATCATCTAGGATTGATTAGTTTTTCTTTAGAGTTTTCTGTTGTTTTTTTTGTTGTTGATCATTCAACCTGGCTTTATGCCGCATAGTATTGCTGTATCACACTCTTCATTCCACCAAGCATGCTTTTTTCATTTTTTAATGGGAGCAACTTCCTCTGATATGGCTTTTAGTTTGTTAATAGTGGTTCCCAAGCTATCACTTAAAAGTGTTGTGGATTACTCAAAGTATGTTCGATTATTAATGACTGAACTAGGATCATACAATCTTTTCCTTTTAAAGTTATGCGGTTTATTGTTCCTTTTAGGAGTTAATTTAAATTTAATCTTGGAGATGTAATAGTCTGAATCAACATCGACACCATGCAGAACCTTACCATTATACATTTCTTTATGAAATTTATAGTCCATGGCCACCTCTATTTGGGATTCACCCAATTTAACATTTGGACTTTTCCAAGTCATTAATTTATGCAGTTTTCTTTTAAACCATGTTGTTTATAAAATTAGTCCATGGTTAATATAAAATTAAATTAACCATTCTTGTTCGTTAATTTATGTGCTTTGTCATCATTCCACCGTAACACAAAATTTTCTCTCACGTCCAATCTTTGCATTAAAATCTCCAAGGAGAATTTTAATGTTAGTATCAGGTATGTTCATTACCAATTGGTCAAGTTTATCCCAGAATCGATCCGTTCCCTCTTTGTCAGTTCTGTTCTTTTCATTTGTTGGAGCATGAACATTATTATCAATGTATAAATCTTGTTTTCCACTTTAATCGTTAATAATGCTACTCTTGATGAATGTGAGGAAAAATCAATATTGGAATCCTAATTCTATTGTGTATCAAGAAACCAACTCCAAATTGAGGAACATTCTTTATGACTCTTTCACCTGGAGGTCCTTTATACAGATGATAACCTCCTGATTCTATTGGGTTCTGATCAGTATTATGTAATTCTTGAAGAGCTGTGATCACAATTTTATGTTGATTCAAAATATCTATTAGATGTTTCAACTTACCAATCTTCATCAATGAATTGATATTTAATGTTGCCAAATTCAAAAACTTTCCTGGTTTATTGAACTTAAATACATTCTTAGTTTGATTAATCTGCATGATTGATCATTCTCTGAGCGCTCCGACTCGCCACAATCCTGTATCTGACACCCCACCGTATCTGAATCGTGTCTTCGTTTGGAAGATTATATAGCTGCCCAAACCGGTGGAGTCTTTCAATAGATGACTTCCCATATTAGGTTGATTGTCTGATCAGTGATCAAGAGTCTGACCATGGTCAGGGTTTACAATTCCAGATGTGGTGTGGAAAGGTGATAAATGAATATGATATGATGAAAAATGAGATTGTGAAGTGTGTTTGCCTCAAGATGTTCTCTGGCTGTTATTTTATAGCATTGAGCCAACCCTCCTCCTTTCCCCAGGCTTGGGACTGGCAACAGCAACTACTGAGCTACTCAATCCACCCAGTAGGTACTGTAGGCAGAGTTACAACACTTAAATGATAAAATTCAAGAACAGATATTGACCCAAGGTGGTGCACAGACAGCGTTAACCAGGAAGGAGGAAAAACTCTTGTCGAAGGGCTGCTGCTCTGTGTCAGGTGGGGTTTCCCACTGAAAGTAACGATATGCATAATATTGCCCAGGGTTATCTGAATCATGCTGAGAAGGTTGAGAAAAGGTTTACAGATAACTGCCCTGGGTTAGAATTGATTTGTGGTTATCTGAGGAAGAATCACAAACTCACAGTGAGAATCTGGGAAAACACTAAAAGAGTCATGGCAGCTATTATATGAGAGATATTATCATTACCTGCAAAATACACTGGAAGGAGTTCCTGCCTCAAATATTATCAATTACGACAAAACAAATTTCTGTGATGACCTGGGGCATGTGAAGGTGGTTGTGAAATGCGGGGTCAAGCATCAGGAGAGAATTTTAGACTTAAAAAAGATTATCTATGTTATCGTAGCTGCAGCTGCATATGGGACAGTGTTACCACCATTGACTATCTACTTAAGTAAGCCCCTATTAGACATGTGGACAGGAGGAGGAATCAACATTTATGATAAGTGCCTCTTAAATATAACATTTTTATCTGTTTAATATGCTTATGATAATGTTTTTATTATGTTTTACTTTACTGTTAGCAGTTTTAATATTCCACGACTTCTTTATGACTGGTTGGAACAGTCTTGCTAAATAGCTTGAAAGCAGAATGTGTTCAGAGATTTTAATCTTCATTGTAGTTCTATCAAATTTATTATTTTTAGTGATTTAAGCGATTATTTATTTGTTTTGTGACTATGTGACCTTGCCGCGGTGGGGAGGCTTGCCTGTCCCAATGAAGCAGATAGCCAAGATGCAGGTGCAACCATGTCAGATGGGTATCTGTCAAGAGACCAGACTAACAAATGGTTCATCGAAAGGGGGGGTAGCAGCCTTTCGGAAGTTCCAAGGGCGGCAGTCTGGATGATTGACTGTTATGGGCTTGTAATAATACTCAACATGGCTTAGCTGCGTTGATACTGCTACATGGCTGAAAGCAACAGGGAAACTACAGCCGTAACTAACTCCCGAGGACATGCAGCTCTCTCTTCCTCCTGGGTAAAATATTCCGGAGGTAAAATAGTCCCCCATTCGGATCTCCGGGTGAGGACTACACGAGAGGTGGGGGCAAACATCAGAAAGATGGATACTGACATTCTGCAAGTTGGAGCATGGAATGTTAGAAGTTTGATTGTTGTGATAGGTTAGAGAATCTGAAAAGAGAGATGGATAGACTAAAGTTAGATGTAGTTGGTATAAGTGAAGTACAGTGACAGGAAGAGCAGGATTTTTGGTCAGGTGACTACAGAATTATCAATACAGAATCAGACAGGGGAAATGCAGGAGTTGGTTTAATAATGAATAAGAAAATAGGGCAGCTACTACGACCACCATAGTGAAAGGATTATTGTTGTCAAGATAGACCAAACCAAACCAAACCCCATGGCACTACAGCCCTTGAAGGGCCTTGGCCTACCAAGCGACCACTGCTCAGCCCAAAGGGCTGCAGATTACGAGGTGTCGTGTGGTCAGCACGACGAATCCTCTCGGCCGTTATTCTTGGCTTCCTAGACAAGGCCGCTATCTCACTGGCAGATAGCTCCTCAATTCTAATCACGTAGACTAAGTGGACCTCGAATCAACCCTCATGTCCAGGTAAAATCCCTGACCTGGCTGGGAATCAAACACAATAGTGCAGTCAAAACCGACTTTCAACCTATTAGGTCGTGTTATGTACATTCAGTACGTGTTGAAGAGATGTTAAGTACAGAACAAAAATGGCCAACCAGACACCAGTGGGATCCGAACCCACAACCTCCCGATTTTGCGTCGGTTGCTCTACCAATTGAGCTATGGTGCTTACTAGTCCAACAGATGATGAGGTAATCGAAAGAATATATGAAGAGAGAGAAGATTTAATACAATATGTAAAAGATGATGAGAATCTAATTGTGACTAGAGACTGGAATGCAGTGGTAGGCCAGGGAAAAGAAGGCAATGCAGTAGGAGAATTCAGATTGGGACAAAGGAATGAAAGAGGAAGTCAGCTGGTTGAATTCTGCACCGATCATAATTTAGTCCTTGCTAATACTTGGTTCAGACAACACAATAGATGGCTGTGTATGTGGACGAGACCTGGAGACACTTGAAGGTATCAAATAGATCATTATGATTAGGCAGAGATTCAGAAACCAGTGTTGGATTGCAAAACTTTCCCAAGAGCGTGGATTCTGACCACAACTTGCTGGTTATGAAATGTCATGTGAAGTTGAAGAAATTGATGTAAGGAAGGAATGCAAGGAGATGAGACCTAGACAAGTTGAAAGAAAAGAGTGTGAGGGACTGTTTCAAGGAACATGTTGCACGAAAACTAAATGAAAAGGCTGAAGGAAACACAACAGAGGAAGAATGGATAGTCATGGAGAATGAGGTCTCTAGGGATGCTCAAGAAATGTTAGAAAGAAAGGAAAGATCAACTAAGAAGCAATGGATAACTCAGGAGGTACTAGACCTGATTGATGAACAATGAAAGTACAAGAATGCAAAAAATGAAAAGGGCAGAAAGGAATACAGACGATTAAAGAATGAAGTTGATAGGAAGTGCAGGACAACTAAGGAAGAATGTCTGAGGAAGAAGTGCAAAGATGTTGAGTGTTGTATAGTCCTAGAAAAGGTACTTTAGATGCTGCACACAGGAAAATCAAGGAACCTTTGGAGAAAGGAAAAGTAAGAGTATGAATATTGAGAGCTCAGATGGAAAACCATTTCAAGGGCAAGAAGACAAGGTAGAAAGATGGCAGCAACATATCCAACAGTTGTATCAAGGTAAAGACATAGATGATATGTTTCTGGAACAAGGAGGGGCTGTTGATGCTGATGAAATGGGAGACCCAATTTTGAGGTCAGAGTATGACAGAGCTGTGAGAGACCTAAATAGGAACAAGGCACCTGGAATTGATGACATTCCCTTTGAATTACTGACTGCTTTAGGAGAAACTAGCATGACAAGGTTATTTTAGTGTCTAAGATGTATGAAACAGGAGAAGTGCCATCCGATTTTCGGCAGAATGTTGTTATACCTATTCCCAAGAAAGCCGGTGCTGACAAGTGTGAAAACTACTGCACCATTAGTTTAGTATCTCATGCCTGCAAAATGTTAACACGTATTATTTACAGACGAATGGAAAGACAATTTGAAACTGAGTTGGGAGACGATCAATTTGGCTTTGGAAGAAATGTAGCAACACGCGAAGCAATCCTGACGTTACATCTGATCCTAGATGATCGAATTAAGGACAAGCCCACATACATGGTGTTTGTAGATCTTCAAAAATCATCTGATAATGTTGATTGGACCAAGCTATTTGAGATTATGAAGGTGAACAGGATCAGGTACCGAGAACGAAGAATTATCTACAATCTGTATAAAAATCAGTTTGCAGTGATAAGAATCGAGGACTTTGAAAAAGAAGCAGCAATCTAGAAAGGAATGAGGCAGGGTTGCAGTTTTCCCCTCTCCCTTTCAATATTTATATAGAACAGGCAGTAAAGGAAATCAAAGAAAAATTTGAGAAGGGATTCACAATCCAAAGAGAGAAAATCAAAACCCTAAAATTTGCTGATGATATTGTTATTTTATGTGAGACTGCAGAAGATCTGGAGAAATTGCTGAATGGTATTGACAGAGTCTTGGGAAAGGAGTACAAGATGAAAATAAGTCCAAAACAAAGGTAATGGAGTGCAGTCGAACAAAGTCAGGTGATGCAGAAAATATTAGATTAGGAAAGGAAGTCTTAAGGGATGTAGATGAATATTGTTATTTGGGTAGCAGAAGTAAGGAAGACATAAAACGCAGACTAGCACAAGCTAAGAAGGCCTTTTTTAAGAAAAGAAATTTGTTTACTTCGAACATTGATATAGGTATTAGAAAGATGTTTTTGAAGACTTTCGTCTGGAGCATAGCATCATATGGAAGTGAAACGCGGATGATAACTAGTTCAGTAAGAAAGAGGATAGTAGCTTTAGAAATGTGGTGTTACAGAAGAATGTTGAAGGTGAGATGGATAGATCGAATCACGAATGAAGAGATAGGATGATAGGACACATCTTAAGACACCCGGAACTTGTGCAGTTGTTTCTTGTGGGAAGTGTAGGTGGTAAGAATGGTAGGGGTAGACCAAGGTATGAATATGACAAGCAGATTAGAGCAGATGTAGGATACAGCAGTTATGTAGAAATGAATAGTTTAGCACAGGATAGGATAATACCAATATAAATGGTCCGTTATTGGACATTATAAATTTTCCAGCTAACTCATTCCTGGTTGCCAGCGTTTCGCCCTCGTGTGCTAGGCTGGGCTCATCAGTTGGTATCTAGCACACCTACCAAGACGCTGGCTAGTGCATACCGTGGAGGCCACTGTGTAGGCTAATTGTAGCCACCGGCAGTGCCAATGCACTATGAGAGACTTTGTCTCATTATCAAAAATTGATGCCTGCTTGGCCATCAGATGATAGATGTTGATTCCCATAGGGAATCTGAAATAAAATCAACATAAAATCAATCACACCACCTCCGTTGCCAGTTGGTTCATTACCATCATGATTGAACTATATTTCCATGTCAGTGATGGTAGCTGTTGATAGAATTAGCAATAGAAATTGTTATTTGTGAATATTTCCATTTTTACACCCCATGTGGTAGGACAAAGAATACTTAATTTTCCAATATACATCAGACATCATGTTATCACTGCTTAAAAAAAATTTAATTTGTTTACCCTCCAGGGTTGATTTATCTCCCAGACTCAGCGAGGGATCCCACCTGTACCGCCTTAAGGACAGTGTCCTGGAGCATGTGACATTTGGTTGATGATAAAACTGGGGAGGAGGACCAGTACCTCGGCCAGGCAGCCATGCCTGCTATGCTGAACAGGGGCCTTGTGAGAAGGGAAGGAAGTGGCTGTGGTCTTAAGTTAAGTACCATCCTGGCATTTTCCTGGAGAAGAAGTGGGAAACCATGGAAAACCACTTAGAGGATAGCCGATGTGGGAATCGAACCCCCTCTACTCAGTTCACCTCCCGAGGCTGAGTAGACCCTATTCCAGTCCTCGTACCACATTTCAAATTTTATGGAAGAGCCGTGAATCAAATGCGGGCCTCCAGGAGTGGCAGCTAATCACACTAACCACTACACTACAGAGGCAGACATCATCACTGCTTAAAAGGTTATAAAATTTAATATCTAATAAAATAAGAGATAATTGTATTAGTGTGGGAATATGAATAAAAATCCTTGACATAAAATAGAAAATAGAACTAAGAAACAGGTTAAAAAAATAGTACCTAACTCACAATACTATTGACCGTATAAGCGGGTTTCTCAGAATTAATATTGAACTGCAGATGGCAGCTATCACTATATTTTTCAATAGATGATTTTCTAGTCAAATGAAGTCCAAAACTGGGATAAAAATTTAGGAATTGTTTCCCATGTTCCCATCTTGCCATTAAACCTGTGAAAGATATATTTTGCAGTCCATATTCTTCTTTATAATACAAAACTGTAGGTTTATACGAAGCATGCTTTTTAAGTAAGTACCGAAGCATGATTTTTAAGTAAGTACCGTTTTTAAATATGGGTTCTGCAGAACTTCAGTTGTTGTTCAAAGCATGCGCGCTCGGTATGTACATCTGTATGTTAGCCACAAACACCATTATGAAAGCATTCACCCGTATTTACATTTGTTTGTGCGTATTGAAAATGTCTTTGACAATTAATGGTCTTGCCAGGTGTGAAGTACACACTGTGATTCATTTTCTAAATGCAAAAGACCTGAATGCTCTTGAAATTCATCACCAGATTAGTGAAGTGTATGGAGAATGCACTATGAGCGAAGGAATGGTAAGAAAATGGGTTAGAGCATTTAAAGAAGGCCATACTAATGTCACGACAAGAAGTGTAGTGGGCATCAGCCTGTCATTACTGAAGATTTGCTGACTACCACTTGTCCCTGCACTTGAAAAAGCATTTACGGTAGGAGGTCAGTGGCACAACGGTGATGACGACCTAAAAACGACCGCACTGCAGTGGCTGGCACATCCGGTGACAGATTTCTGTGAGGATGGAATTCAGAAGCTGGTTTCTCAATATGACAAGTGCCTTAATATGTTTGGAACTTATGTTGAGAAGTAGTTTAAGGTATAGGCTTACATGTAAAAAAAAAAAAAATTGTTTAATAAATTGCATTACTTTTTTCCTGTATCAAAACGATACTTGCTTAAAAACCATGCCTCATATATCCTCTTCTACTCCTCTAAGTCCACATCGTCTGGCTGACCAGTATGGGATTCAAATTGCACAGTTGGATCGATGATCATTCTGTTCTTGCTTTGCGGTTTAAAGGCTATGATATCTATAGCCCTCCATTTACCACCAATCCTGACTCTTCCTAGTAGATCATGTGGCCTTGTTCTTACAGGGCTGCGGTCATCGTGTGTTGAGTCTTGTGGTGTCGACTATTTCTTAAAACATCTCCGTACTGACCAGCACCCAGGACATGGGCAAGTGTTTCATGCAACAGAGAATGTTGTATTGGGACCTACCCGGTAACGCGGCAAAAATAGCTGTCATCTTGATTGCTTTCCACCATTTTGAACATTAAAGACCATGGTGATCCGATATCCACTTATTAGCAGGTGTATATGCCTTAAATAATGTGACATCCTTACCCTTATAGGGCAGCTCACTTCAGTGCAAAAATTCACATTTTCACCATTAAGTAGGAACCACTAGGAAATCAAGTGCAACTGTTGATGATTAAGTCAATTGTTTTACTGCCAAGTTGATTCAAGCAGTCATAGCTCTCTGGTTTTAGGTTCTTTGTTAGAAAAGGGCTGTTCTCTCTACTAAAAACCTGACAGATATTTGTAAGTTTGAAGTTGAGCTTCCCAACCGGTGCAGAAGAGACCAAGGCCTCTCCATTTCCTAGCCACATATAACATATGATCTGCTGTGTTGGTTGGTAGTTGAAAGACCTTTTTCAGGGTGCTTTTATTACCTTACCTGCACCGGATAGAAACTTCCGTGGAAATTTGTGTATAGGTGTTGTCTGGAATGGATATATGAGTGTTGGGAGTGATTGAACAGTTTAGAATTTGGAATTTCTGGTCCACTTGCAGCAAACATGAGTTAACATGAGTTTCAGGGTGGTTTGAGAATCAAATATCAGTTCATCGGAGAAGTTTATGCCCAGATAAAGTATTGATTCACTGCAGGCTTGTGTTCTTATTACTTGTTGATTTATACTGAGGTTTTTGTCTGAAAATTTCCCTTCTTGATGCATATAGCTCTCTCGCTCTCTCTCTCTAGTCATCAGCCGTGAGGCTGGTTGGCAGCAGCTCTCCATTCTTTACATTTCTCTGCTTTTGTTTTCAGTTCATAGAAGAAGTCTTTGGTGGAGATCATAGAGTTGTGATAGGAAAATTGAAAGTTGGAAAGATTGAAAAACTCCAAGTAAGAAGAGAGAAAAGAATTAAAGTATGGAAGTTGAAGGAGAAAAGCATACAAGAAGAATTTCGAAGGGAAATAATACCCTTGGTACCCAGGACAGAGATGGGGAATGTTGAAGAGGAATGGAAAAGATTTAAGGAAGCACTGGTTGGATGTGCAGAAAAGGTGTGTGGTACAACATCAGGAAATGTGAAAGACAAAGAAACACACTGGTGGAATGATAGGGTAAAGATTAAAGTGAAGGAAAAGAAAATGGCATGGAAAGCATGGAAAACATCTAAGACTGAAGAAAGTAGAAGAAAATGTGTGGAGGCAAAGAATTTGGCCAAGAAAGTAGTGGAGGAAGAAAAGAGGAAAAGCTGGGCCTTATTCACACAGAAATTGAGAGATGATACGCAGGGCAGCAAGAAATTACTGTATGGTATCTTAAGAAACAAAAAGAGAGATCAAGTAAACACCAGATTTGTGAAGGATGAAGATGGCATAATTTTAACAAAGCCAGTGATTGACAGACGGAGGAATGAAGCAGAAATTATTGATCCTACGGTACGCTTTGAATCTTCAGCCTCTCAGCCGACTGACGTAGACAATGAGAAAAAGGATATCTATAATCCAACCATCCCTTTCTTTCTTGAGTCGTATAACCTTAAAAAAATTACGGTGACTGGACTTTTCTTTGGCGCGAGGGGAACAATTCCCAAATCTTTCGTCACATGGCGACAAAAATATAAACTAGCGAGAAGCCTACAAGATGAGACAGTCATCTCACTCATCAAATATTCCGTTTCGATTCTTTGTCACCATTTATATGGAGTTCATGCCATTTAACATGGTTAATTGTAACCTATCATTTTTTTAAACATTAATCTTTTTTATCTTCCCTCAAAATTGTTATTGTGTATTATTCTGTGTCTTATGGCAAATCTAGGGTGTCCTGGATCAGACTAAATAAATAAATAAATAAATAAATAAATAAATAAATAAATAAATAAATAAATAAATAAATAAATAGATGGAGAGAGTATTTTCAGAAGCTGCTGAACATAAGAACGGATGACAGTCATTCAATGGAGGACCAGGAAAGGCAATTAGTTGATGAAGAAATGGATAAAGAAATTACAATGAATGAAATTGAAATGGCAGTAAGAAAGATGAAGAATGGAAAAACTGCTGGAATAGATAAAATTTCAGTGGAGATGATAAAGGCAGCTGGAGCTGTAGGCCTGCAGTGGACATATCGGGTCCTCAAGAATGTCTGGGAGAATAAGGAGGTCCCTGAGGATTGGCAAAAAGGAATAATCATCCCAATTTTCAAGAAAGGTGATAAGAAAGTTTTGAAGAACTACAGGGGAATTACTCTAATATCCCATGTTGCAAAGATAATGGAAAGGATACTGGAAAGTAGAATAAGGTTGAGGGTTGAGAATCAGATACAGGAAAATCAGTTTGGTTTCAGAAGTGGAAGGTCAACAATAGAGCCCATTTTCATTATGAGACAACTAATGGAAAAGCATTGGGAGTACGGAAATGATATGGTGATGACATTCATTGACATTGAAAAGGCATATGACAGTGTCCCCAGGACGAAAGTTTGGGACAGTCTGGTGCAAAAAGGAATTGGACAGGGATTAATAAAAATGATCATGGCATTGTATAAGGAATGTTGTAGTTGCGTGCAAACACAAGTTGGCAGGACAAGTTGGTTCAAAATAACTAGTGGGCTGAGACAGGGAAGTGTTCTATCACCAATCCTGTTTACAATAGTAATGGATGACATCATGAGAACAGCAAAAGCAGCATATGGAGGAAGAGAAATGAACATGATGTTATTTGCAGATGATATTGTGATTTGGGGAGAAGACAACAGGAAGGTTCAAGAACAGTTGAATGTGGTGAATGGGACGATCGAAGAATGTGGATTGAAAATAAGTGTAGAAAAGAGTAAAACTCTTGTTATGACTAGAGGGGAAAAAGAATGGAAAGGTCAGATTAGACTTGCAGACAAGCCCCTGGAAGTAGTGGAAACGTTTAAATACCTGGGGAGTGAATTAATGGAGAATGCTTGACTGGATGCTGAGACTAGTAAAAGGATTCAAGCTGGAAGTTGTTTCTATCATAGTGTAAGAAACATGTTATGGGACAAAGATGTGCCAACGGAAGCAAAGGATACTATGTACAAGATGTATTACATACCTATAACAACTTATGGAGCAGAAACTTGGACAATGACTAAGAAGGATGAGAGTCGGATACAGGCAGCCGAAATGAAGTTCTTGAGGAGTATGATACAGAAGAGTAGAAGAGACAAAATAAGGAATGAGAAAATCCAGGAAGAAATTGGAGTGGAAAAAATGAATGATTGAATAGAGAAGAGCCGACCAAGATGGTTTGGGCACATAAAGCGAATGAGCGACGAAAGAATGCCAAAAAAGGTGATGGAAATGCAAATCCAAGGAAGGAGAGGCCGTGGACGACCATGATTGAGATGGAAGGATACCATCCAATGCAGCATTATAGAAAGAAACCTGGACTGGGACACAGTGTTGGAGGAGTGGTGGAAAGACCAAAGAAAGTGGAGAGGAACATATTTGCCCCTACCCGGCTACAGCTGGATAAAGGGAAAGGATGATGATGATGATGATGATGATGATGATGAGAAGGGATCGCATCCCATGTCATCTAATAGCATATAGCTGCATATTTAGAAACATTGATGTCGAGGCCTAGTTCTTGAAAACATTATAGGGCAATTTTAGTCAGCTCAGCTGCTGCTTCCATGTTGTTATTGATGATTACTGAGTCATCTGAAAAACTGATGACAATCAGTCTTTGTTATCATTTGATTAGAGGGAAACCATATTGACTAGATTGGATTTGTCAGATAACTCTGCAAAATGTGATCTGTTGGTAAATTATACAGAGCAGGAGATAGTGGAGAACCTTGCAATACACCATGTGTAAATTGGATGGGATCAGTTTTCTGGTTTCATGTTTTGATTTGCACACTATTGTCTTCTTGTAAATTCATAATGAGATTCTTTAATTTATTAGGAACACAGTATCTGTTGAATCAGGAGTCTTGATTAGATGAGGTGTCCTACAAGAAGTCAGTGCTTGTTCCCTATCCACTCCTTTGTTTACATGGCTTGCCTGCTTCCTCCAACAAGTCAGTGCTTGTTCTACATCAGACATTAAAGATTCACTTCTTTGCCTGAGGTCCTAAGTCAACTTAAAGACATCATGTTATGACAAGAAGATCATAACCATAATTTTTGTTATTATATGTATTTTAATGTTATAATTATTTCTGCAACATTGTCTTTGTCTGGTATACATATGTTTTAGTTATCACATAATCTGTTTAATTTTATTTGACTGAAGATGGCCACTAAGTGGCTGAAACTAGTCCCAAGACTGATGTAATATTACTTACTTGATATATTGTACTGAAAAGGTGCACACTCTTGTCAATTTATTTCTCATTACGAATCTGCCCTGGCAGGTTTTTTATGACCTGATGCCCTTCCTGGCATCAACCTCATCAGAGGAGTTAATGAGATTAAATGAATGACGTGATATATGATAAAGGGAGTGGGTGAAGCCCAGTGCCGGCACATAGCCTACTCCTGTTGAATAGCACCAAGGCTTAACGTCCCCATCCGACAGATGAATCACCATCAACAGTGGCATATGTCCTCACTCCATTTGAGCACTGTGGAGAGGTTTGGAATTTAATCCAGGCTTTTGGCAGGCAATCTAGTGATTAGAAATTGTATACCACCACCTCCCTTACCCTGCCGGCCAACATTCTGATGGTGAAATTTTTTTCGACCAACGGGACTTGAACCGGCTAACCACGATGTTAGACCATTTAGACTTCAATGCCTTAACAATAATGGCCACCAGGGGTCGGTAATAAAACTGACTATTATGAAAATATAGTTATATTTATCACCTGCCTTTGTATTGAAAGGTGGACCCATTTCACCTTACCAAGTACATTTTGGCATGTTCTATGATTACCGTATTATTCTTATACTTCTGTTGTACAGAACTGATAGTTACTACAGAGACGTATTCAGCAGTGGCAGCACAGCCACTAACAGGTTTACAAAGCTCACAAGAAATAGTCACATCATCATTTATTGTGGATCCTTCACTGTCATTACCACTATCAGCTCTAGTATCATCTGCTGTCAATCTTCCATCACTGCAAACCACTCCACAGAAAACATCAGTGAAAAAAGTGTTTGAGAAGAAAACCTGAGCGATTATAAACCATGAGTACTCTATTGGAAGAGAGCATAAAACTATGAAAAATGTTGGAAAGTGAGTTAAATTTAGAACTGCACAAGAAGAGGTTAAAAATAATGGATCTTGAAATACAGAAGAAGAGAAATAATTGAAAACTGAAAGAAGATGTCATAATGAAAACAGTTCAGTTGTTGAAAACTTATCAAAATTTAAAGGCATGGAACCCAAGATAAAAATGTTTCAGTATGGAAAAATAAGCTTTAATTTGGGACTCTTTATGTGAAAACCAAGAATTCATTTTTACCATTGAAATGTGTTATAATAAAATTCCTCTCATTGCATAACCCCATGGCAGATTTGGGTCATCAGGATCCTGTGGTAAGTTGATATCCATGAAATCTGCTGACACATTATATCCGCTAATGGTACGGAAGTTGTGCAACCCCTCTGTAGCAACAAATATTGCCAGTGTTGTAGGTATTTTAGTGTGGAGTTTCAACACAGTGCATAGGAATTTCCTCTTCCATAACCCAGGGGCCCTTTTGACTGTATCTCTGGTTTTTGTGGGCCTTGTTGGCATTTTCTAAGCAAGTAAAGAGATTTAAGAGAGTTGTCATCATGTAGCTGTTGTTTGCATAAGCACTGTCTCCCAGCAAGTATCCATTTTCAACTTGTACACATAGGAACAAAGCATTGAGTACTGTGTTGTCATGTGTAGAGCCAGGCCAATGAGTATCAGTAATACAAAATGTCTAATCTGAAGTGCACACCACCTTTACAGGTATAAAACACCAGGTTTTCCTGTTTCTATAAAGCTTGCCTTCACTGACACTAGGGAATTTGATAGGAATGCGAGTCCCATCAACACAACCCAGTATTCCTGGAAACTCATGAATATTAAATAAATACACCGCTGTTTCCCAAACCTCTTCTTTTGTTGCTAGCATATGTATTAAAGCTGGTCTCAACACTGCAATGTGATGCATCACTTTCTTGACTGTTTTCCAAACTGTTATTGAGTATGGAGAACATGTCGCCAATAACTAAGTGAAAGGCACCAGTTGCATAAAATCTAAGCATAATCAAAATCTGCATCAATGCCAATATTTCCATTAGCTGCAGTAGGCTATATCCATTATGATAACATCTCAGAAGTATTTGTACAGTCTCTGAAAATCCTATGGTAGCCAACATAAATTTTAGGTATCTGCTGCTGATGATGATGATGATGTTGATGAAGAAGAAGAAGCTTTGAAGCATTTTTTTTTTTTTTTGCTAGGGGCTTTACGTCGCGCCGACACAGATAGGTCTTATGGCGACAATGGGATAGGAGCTGGAAGGAAGCGGCTGTGGGCTTAATTAAGGTACAGCCCCAGCATTTGCCTGGTGTGAAAATGGGAAACCACGGAAAACCATTTTCAGGGCTGCCAATAGTGGGATTCGAACCTACTATCTCCCGGATGCAAGCTCACAGCCGCGCGCCTCTACGCGCACGGCCAACTCGCCCGGTTGAAGAAGAAGCATTATTATCCGTATTATATTTCAGTCATAGTTAACCTATCTGTGTCTACTCATTATCGTATTCTAACCTCACTAACTGTTGCAGGCGGGCATCTGCCATCTTAAAGTAATTTCTTATGGAACCAGTAAGCATTATACAATGATTTATGGAATCAATAATTTTATTTATCATTCTGGTAAAGCAATTTTTAAGAATTGTACCTAAATAAGCCTATGGATTCCATATCTAGTGTTACAGAAACTGGGCCTTAATGAGATAATTAAATGGTATGACATTACATTTCATGCGCTGCCCTGTATTTTTTTTTTTTAAACAGGGCTGCTTATAAATTAGGAACAAAGCAGGTTATGTGATGAGAGTGAGGAAATTGGATTTTTAAATATGAACTGTGATGGTTAAACGATAGTGCCTATTACATTTCAGTTAGATTTAATTTTCTTTCTTTGTCTACTGATATTTATTGTTACAGTTATTATATTTCAAGCGTGTAAAGGCATCATAATGTGGCATTAAAATTTGCATTGTTCAGACTATATAAAGCTTCATTCTTTAGCCTGTTGTTGTGTATAAGATACTGAAAGTTCTCTGAAAACTACTTAGAGCGTAGTACAGTAGCATTGTTGGCCTGAGAAGCTTGAAAGAGTCTCCAGCAAGACTGTTTGCCATTCCTACCTTTTACCCTTTCTCTTGTTTTATCCAGCTTTCTTCGTATCCTACATTACTCACATCAGGATTGTAAATCTCCCTCATGTATGGCCACCTCAGTAATATTGTGGATGTTTGTTCCCCATACAAAACTTTGGTTAGAAACTGCTGGGAAGGAGAGATGAACTTGCCAGGGGCCAAGAGGAAATTAATCTAGATGCTGTGAGAAACCTGTTAGGTGAAGATAGCAGTGTATGAAGATGTGGAATTTGGCCTTGTCCTTGTTTCTTTTGCTTTTTTTTTTCTCATATTGATGTGTCATTAAATTTATTTTTTGGTGGATAGGCTATTCCTAGTCTAGCTTTTGACATATTTGCACACGTGCCCCTTTCCATTGTTTAGATAATTTGGTAGTTTTTACTCAACAGAGACCTTTTTGAAATTTCATTTATAATTCTAAATTCTAAGTGTAATTGTTTTTATTTTCAACCATAGATAATTTATTTCATTTGCTGTACATTACTTTGGCAGGGCTAATTTCTTGTCACTTTTTGCATAGTGAACTGTATGATATGTAAACCAATTGTCTTAACATTTTCTTCTGTTTTGATGTTCACTTTCACAACCTAGAATTTATTTCTCTTTACAGTATTCTGAGGAAGGTGATTGGAAACCTTTAAAAAGGAGAGCCTTGATGGTCTATACTTGGTGCTATTGTATATGAATGGCTGATTAGTTTGTAATGGTTTCATAGTATTTTTTTACATTGTGTTGCCCTTGTATTTTATATCAACTTGTAAAAAAGGAAAATATATATAATTGTTTTTGAGTACCCTTACTTTTGCAATTTATCCTCTTTCCTAAAACCTTCAGCTAAAATTCACAATATAGAGTCCTACGTATAGTAAACTGTGTGCTTCAATTTTTGTAGGATAGTCACAATTTTATCGAGCTATGCTTTTTATAATGTGGACCATATTAAATATTAACATATTCACATATGTTTTGTGAAGGTACTTATCCATACTGCTGCTACTACTACTACTACTACTATTACAGTCCCACAATGTGACTGAAACTAGGATCTAAATGTGAATCTCAGGCACTAAAACCTACAGGTCACTATATGTTTGATTAAAAATTACACTGTCAGTTTTTGAGCCCAGTTTCTATTTAAATCCTCACTTACTATAGGCGTTCACAAAGTTTTACAACTGTGGCAGCTTTTCTTTACTTAGGCAGCATCAAAATGATTTATGAGAATCCAGCTTTCGAAGTGCTGCTAAACCCAATCTACTGAGACTGATCTGTTCACAAGTACTTTACCTCAGCTACCTTTTCACTTGCTCTGCTGTGTGTGGTTGGGTGGTTTGTCATCAGTCTTATGGTAAGTGCAACACAAATATTAACAACCAAAATAAATACAAGCATGCACTAAACTATGAACAATGATGTTGCATAAGCCAAAATACAGTGCAGTGAAGTACTGTATATACTTAAAACAACATTAGACTGAGCAGAACAATAACTGATGGGTTTTAGATGTCGTTTTTGCCATGAATTACTCCATTTGAGAACTTGACTTTCAGCTTTATTCAAAGTCATCTTCAGCTATAAATGTAACAGAAACAACAGTGAACATTTTTTTTTTTTTTTTTTTACAATTTGCTTTATGTCACACCGACACAGATAGGTCTTATGGCGACGATCGAACAGGGGAGAGCTAGGAACGGGAAGGAGGCGGCCGTGGCCTTAATTGAGGTACAGCCCCAGCATTTGCCTGCTGTGAAAATGGGAAACTACAGAAAACCATCTTCAGGGCTGCTGACAGTGGGGTTCAAACCCACTATCTCCCGGATGCAAGCTCACAGCTGCATGCCTCTAAACACACAGCCAACTTGCCTGGTATTTTGTTTATTCTTCTTTCTTAATCTGCTTACCCTCCAGGGTTTGTTTTTCCTTTGGACTCAGCAAGGGATCCCACCTCTACCGCCTCAAGGGCAGTGTCCTGGAGAGTGAGACTTTGGGTCGGGGATACAACTGGGAAGGAGGGCCAGTACCACACCTGCTATGCTGAGCAGGGGCCTTGTGTGGGGACGGGAAGATCAGAAGGTATAGACAAGGAAGAGGGAAGGAAGCGGCCGTTGCCTTAAGTTAGGTACCATCCTGACATTTGCCTGAAGGAGAAGTGGGAAACCACGGAAAACCACTTCGAGGATGGCTGAGGTGGGAATAGAACCCCCTCTACTCAGTTGACCTCCCAAGGCTGAGTGGACCCCATTCCAACCCTCATACCACTTTTCAAATTTCATGGCAGAGCCAGGAATTGAACCTGGGCCTCCGAGGGTGACAGGTAACTACTACACTATAGAGGTGGACATTTTCTTTATTGGTTTCAGTATATTGATGTTATAATACTCTAAAAATACCAACTGTCAACTTGAAAAAACTACTTCAGTTATTTCTGTTACTCAATTACTGTCACACTTTCATGCAGTTTACTCTTGAAACTGAAAGCAATTTCAAATTAAGTTTTCTTGACTTAATTATTGACCATTTTCAAAATATCCACACCTTTAGCATCAACAGGAAACCCACTTCTATGGATTTAATAATTCCATATAATTCATGCCACCCCTTCCAATACAAGTTAGCTACTTTCCGTAGTACGATTCATAGACCTTTTTCTGTACCCCAAACTCAGTCAGACTTTGATAAAGAACTTCTGATTATCAAAGAAATTGCTGTGAATAATGGCTACAAGCTGAACCTCATTGAAAAATTAGCAACACAAAAACAGAAGAAATTAAATATGATTTCAGTGTACTTATCACTCCATTAAGAAAACATGGACAGTTCTACCATACTATGGTCCGGTTTCTGAAAATTAGGAACTCTGCTACAAAGACAGGTTTATTCTGTAGTGTTTAAATGTAGTTTTTATTTCTCAAAATGATCGAAAACAAAGGATACTATCAGAAAGGAAAATGAAAGTGGTGTATGTAAATTTTAGTGCAGTGAGTGTAACTCTGTTTACGCCGGGTCAGACAGGATGGAACTTTAAAATCAGGATGAAAGAACAGATCATGGAAATTACTTAAGCCTACACAGTTGCAGTTCTCCAAACAACTCATTACAAACAATCATATCTTCAATTCGGATCAGCATCTCCAAATCCCAAGGGGATCCATATTAAATTCTTTAGATATAATAGAAATATAAAAGTTTGTCATATATATCCAAAAGACATGTATAAATGAACAAACGTCCTTCCCTGAACATTCTGTGATTAATAAATTGTACAGTTCCACCCCTTAACTGCTCAGGCCGGTTTGACGTACATACCACGTCCACAGGACTACTAATTCAGCTAGTTCGACGTACTACAAACGGCCGTTGCCAGCGGAAGTTAGAATGCCTATTACTCATGTAACACTGCCGCTTTGTGGGATTTTTTTTCACCTTATGAATTGAGAAGTTACTTACTTTCATGCCATCTCTGTTTCATAATGAGAACTAATACAAGATCAATATCTGTTGCTTTCGAATCATATCGATAAGGGATAGATCATGAGACGCGCTCTATTGAGTTTCATTTTTGCTATTTGTTTTATGTCGCACCGACACAGATAGGTCTTATAGCGACAATGGGATAGGAAAGGCCTAGGAATGGGAAGGAAGCGGGCGTGGCCTTAATTAAGGTACAGCCCCAGCATTTGGCTGGTATGAAATGGGAAACCACGGAAAACCATCTTCAGGGCTGCCAACAGTGGGGTTCGAACCCACTATCTCCCGGATGCAAGCTCACAGCTACGCGCCCCTAACCTCATGGTCAACTCGCCCGGTCTATTAAGTTTCAGAGTAATTTCTTTAGAAGTTGTCACGTCCTTTCCTGTCATCTCGAGAATGTTTTGTGAACTATATCTAACTTGAAAATTCTTGCCACTTATGAATGGGAAGCACCGAAAGCAAAGACTGCATAGATATATATATTTTTTGCTTTGCAGGGTAGATACTGCTCAGTCGTAGAAGAATGGCAAGGCCATTTCATTATCTTTCGGGCGCAGAGATTATTGGTTTGATAGATGACAGTAGTGGAAGTAATGTATCGGGAAGCGATATTTTCGGTAGTAAATTCGTGTCCTCATTCCGAGGTGGTGCAGCTCGTTTCAGGCACACCCCCATTGGAGGTGAGCTGCGTGTACCGTATCAACCACATACCAGCCCTCCTGTCAGTTTTTTTAATTTCTGGCAGTACCGGGAATCGAACCCGGGCCCCCGAGGACGGCAGCTAATAACACTAACCGTTACGCTACAGAGGCGGACATTTTCGGTAGTGATATGGACAGTGACTATGAACAGCAAGAGGTTACTGGAGAAGTGTCAGACAGTGCAGATGAAGACGAAATAGCTTCAGCTGTAATAACTTCGTCCGCTCTTCAGTGGTTGTGGCGAGAGGTAGGTTTCATCATGAGCACACAAACGATCCCCTTCACGGGTGTGTCAGGTACAAGAAAGCATTTCAATCTGTTTTAGATGCTTTTTTGCTATTTTTAGACGACAAAGTGATTGACCTAATTGTTTGAGAAATAAATAGGTATTATTAAGAGATAAGAATTCTTGATCTTTAAGGCCATATAATGGAAGGATTTTTGGTTTGCTTGGTTAGCATAATCATGTTGTTCCGTAATGAAGTGAGTTCACTAATAACTTAAAGGAGAGTATAGAATGGTTCAACCTTTCAATACTATTAAAATAAAAAATGTAAGTTTACATTCCTATTTAATTAAAATTGGTACTGGTATCGACCAGTATTTTTGGTCATCATCAGCCGATCATAAATAGGTGTAAAACAATGCACAGATAAATAAATTGCTAAGTATAAAGAATTCTGTAGGTTGTTGATAGTGAAGCACTAAAATATTTAGGGAGTAATGTGCGTTGAAAGATGCACAGGTAAAAATATGAAGTTTAGATGATACTGTTAGATGCAGTTTATGAAGCAATATAACACACGTATTTATCAGCTGCAGTTTGTAAAACACTGTACAATTTAAGGATACTGCGTGTCAATCATGAACGTTAGTAAGACATAAGCGTTAAGAGAGCACTGTACGGGAAGAAGTCAATCAAATACATATCCAAATATAGTACTGAGCAAATTCTTGAAGAGTTCAATTGTAGTTTATGAGACACTGTATAATGTCAGGGAATAGCACTGCCCATCGATAGATCCAAAAATTATGAAGAAGTCGCCGATCAAATACGCAAATGTACTCTGGAGCAAGTTCCCAAAGAGTAGAGCAGCACTGTGCTTCTAAAAGTCTCTTAAGTTAGATGTGTTAGAGAGCACTGTGTGTGAAGAAATCCAGAATCAAATACATATCTAAATGTAGCACGGAGTAAATTCTTGAAGAGTCCAGCTGCAGTCCATGAGGCAATGAATAATTTTAGGAATTAGCATTGCTTGTCGATAGATCCAAAAATGATGAAGAAAATCGCAGATCAAATATGTAAATGTATTATGGAGCAAGTTCTTGAAGAGTAGATCGGCACTGTGCTTCCAAAAGTTTTGTAATTTAGATCAATGAAGTTATGAAAATGAAATGGCGTATGGCTTTTAGTGCCGGGAGTGTCCAAGGACATGTTCGGCTCACCAGATGCAGGTCTTTTTTAAAATTGACTCCCGTAGGCGACCTACGCATCGTGATAAGGATGAAATGATGATGATACACCCATTCCTTGTGCCAGAAAAATTAACCAATAATGGTTAAAATTCTCGACCCTGCCAGGAATTGAACCCAGGACCCCTGCGACCAAAGGCCAGCACACAAACCATTTAGCCATGGAGCTGGACAATGAAGTTATTAAAACATATGACATAAAAAAAAAAAACAATTATGAAGAGAAAAAAATACTAAAATGTGCAATATTGGAACAGTTGAGGAGCGTAATAGCAATATTACTGTCTCCAACCTTAACATTAAAGATTTAAATAATGATTATAAACATATTTCAGATCTTTAAAAAAATTTATAACAATAACATCATCATTACCAAAGCCGATAAAAGCAACACAACTGTCACAATGGATGAATCCTACTACATATCAAAAACTAAAAAGACTGGGCAAGTTGGCCGTACGGTTGGGAGCGCACAGCTGTGAGCTCACACCTGGGAGATAGTGGGTTCAAACACCACTGTCGGCAGCCCTGAAGATAGTTTTCTGTGGTTTCCTATTTTCACACCGGGCAAATGCTGGGGCTATACCTTAATTAAGGCCACGGCTGCTTCCTTCCCATTCCTAGGCCTTTCCTATCCCATCGTCGCCATAAGACCTATCTGTGTCAGTGCGACGTAAAGCAACTAGAAAAAACTAAAGATTTCTTCAACAATCCTTCCTTTTCTGTAATTAAAAAAAGACCCAACCAATAAAATTCAACGTCTGTTGAAAGAAACCTTAAAAAACACCTCTTTACTCTTCATAGATCAAGAAAAAACCAAATTACTAAAAATGAACCCTAGCCTACCTACTGCCAAAGCCCTTCCCAAAATTCATAAAACCAACATTACGATTCAATCTATCATCAATTACAGACCTAGCCCCTTATACAACATTTCTAAATTCATCCAAAAAAATTTATTAAACAATTCTTGATTTTTATCTAATAAATCTATCAAAAGCACATCTGAATTAATTGAAAAATTAAAAATTTTTGACATCCAACCAAATTTCTCTCTCCATTCTTTCGATACTGTAAACATGTACCCCATTTTTCCAATTTCCAAATTACTACCCATAATTGATAACAACTTAAATAAATACAGTCATCTACGTAAATTAGAAATTAAGGACTTCATGTCCATATTAAAGTAATCAACAATAACGTTTTCACCTTTCAGAACACCATTTACCATCAAGATGGTCTAGCCATGGGCTCACCAGCTTCAGGCATCCTAGCTGAAATATATCTTGATTTCTTGGGAAATACAAAAATCAACAATAATAATAATTTCTCAAACCTCTTATTTTGGGCTAGGTATGTCGATGACACTATAGTTATTTTAAATGAAAAATCATCCAGTGCTGACTCCACTCTTCTTCTTCTTAACAACATTGACCCTAACATCAAATTTACCCTTGAATCTGAACATTAAAAACCCTTAATTTTCTTGGCTTAACTATTACATGACATCCTTATTCTTCAACTAGCAAAATTTTCAGAAAACCAACTCAAAACAGCAACCTCTATCTGGCAAGATTCTATACACCCACAAGCACATAAATGATCTTCCTATAACACCCTAATTTTTTATGCATTTAACACTCCAATGTCTAGAAAAGATTTAAATAATGAATTAACACATTGTGTGCCGAGCCGATTGTAGCACACTATTTCACTGGTGCCAGGCATGTTTTTGAATAGTATTCTGCTGGTGCCAAAGCGATTGCATGCGTTGTAGGGTGTTTATATAATCTTGGGATGTATTTATATGATGTACTAAGTAAATTTTATCTCACCATACCAAGGTCATGTGTGACGCCATATGGTGTCACAGAATTTTTTTGACATGGAATATGCAATATGAATTTCAAATACTGGAGATTTATTTTCTAATTCAAATTAACGCAATATTTATGAAATCCTAGTAAAATGCAAAAAAAACTAATTACATTACACATTGTTGTGAACAGTTTTCTGATAACTCGAAACAATGAAAATATGAGTCTCGGCACGATTGGCAGGCAGTGACACTTGCATTGCAACATAAGCATTAGACATTAAACAACAATTAACCTTCAGTCACTCTTTGTTGTGAAATGATTCAAAGCACTTCAGACAAAGGAAAGGTGTGTCAGGACAGGTTGTGCAGACAGTTGACACCCTTTTTGTGGCAGAAGCAGCAGCCTTTCTGCCCATGACCTTGCATAGTTGCTGATAGCAGCTTCGACACCGACCTTGAGCTTTCCTGAAATATTGAAAGGAAAAAATAAAAAACAATTTTATAATTAGTATTGACATCCTTCGGAAGTGCAATAATGTTGAACTAGACAACACTTATCTGGTACTTTTCTGTCCTTCCGTCTTGTTGGCTTCCCCAAGGTAGTTGTTCTTTCTCTTAGGAGTACGTCTAACAGGGTCGTTAGTTAAACAAAGTAGAGTGCTGACCACATTCCTTCGAAACTCCGCAAGAGACATTTTCCGATGTCCAGTAATCCGCGTCGTATTGTACAGAAGCAGTGCATTTACAACGGCAGTACCAAAAAGAATGTCATCTGCAACTTTGTGGTACCATCGGATGGTTTTCCTCATTGCAGTGTGATACGAAGAAAGTGTGTCCGCAATATCTATTCCTCCTTTCATTTTATTGTACGTTATTACCATTTTCGGTTTAACCACATCTTTGTGTTTCTTGTTCTTTTTGCCCGTAGCAATTACATCATTAGAACATTTGGTTGACATAATCAGCACGTCCCTCTGATCTCTCCACTTCATCACTGTCAATCCATTTCCATTCTCCATTGCAATGAGTTCTCCCTTTTTAAGCTTTGCATTTACAACATCTTTTGGTAAACCTTTTCGATTTTTCCTAAGTGTGCCAATAAAATGTGTCTTACGATCTAGTAGCACCTCAGCTAACTCAATTGATGAGTAATAATTGTCGGTGCAGAGAAAGTGACCACTATCCAAATACGGGTCCATAAGTTGCATTACCACTTGAGTAGCCATGCTCAGTGTATTCTGAGCATTCAAGGTACCTTTAACAGCATATACTATAGTTTTGTAGGTGTAGCCCATGTCGTCGCACAGCTTAAATTGTTTAACGCCGTACCTGTGTGCCTTACCAGGCATAAATTGCCGGAATGATAAACGACCCCTCCACGGAATCATTGATTCATCAACCTGGAGTTTTGACACTCTTGAAGTTCATATGCATTATATCTAACAGTGGCTGAATCTTGTGCAACTTTCCAGCTGAAGCATCGTTGGGACTAAAGTGCCAGAATCGAAGTAGTAACTGAAAACAATTTCTTGGCATTGCCTTACCAGCTACACTATTTCCATATACAGAAAACTGGCTCCAGTAATTTGATAATGAAGGCATTCTTACAAGACCCATCCACAATCTCAAACCTATAAAAACTTTCATTTCCTCCTTTGTAGTATCTACCCACTCCTTCAAACGACTAGACCGCTTAATATGCATAGACGCTAGTGTTTGATTTGCATTGATATTAGTTTGTAGTACCATCAAATCAAGAACTTCGTCTGTTAGGAACAGTCGGTAAAACTCATATGGTGTGGCTGTAGAAGTATCAATTTGAAGATTTAGATGTTCCTGGCTTGTAAACGGAATATCTTTCTGTGCTCCTACACAAGGACCCCAGACATCATTGTTCACATGATTGTCTGCACCAGCACCGTCCCCATCTATAATATCACTATCAGTATCGCCATCGTCTTCCGCATCACTCCATACATCCGTCATGCTGTCACTGTCGCTGCACTCATCATCACTAGCGTTATATTCACTGCCATCAAAACTTACATCTTCCTCTCCATCAGAATCCATCAGTAATTCACAAATATCCACTTCACTAATTCTCTTCTTTGCAAGTCGCTTACCATTTCTACTAAGATTATTACCAATATCTTCCAATTTTTATATTTTTGCACAACTATACAAACTGAGTGATAATACGTACGTAAATGAGGAATAAACAATGCCTGGCACGCTTTCACCTGTGACAATGACCACTGGCCAGTCAGTGACTTTGGAAGAATACTGTGGCGCCACATGGTGGCAAACAAGCAAAATACAGAGCTGGAATAGACCCTGGAGTTCGCTCTTCACGTAGTACCAATTTTACGCGCATAGATATCACAGCTGATTATCTACGGCACATCGCCTGAAACTCTACTGTGCCGCCATATGGCGTCACGCTAACTCTGATTTCAAGAACGGTGTGCCGCCATATGACGTCACACCATCTCAAATTTGAAGACCACCATGACGCCATATGGCGGCACGTGGCACCCAATGTGTTAAACACCATCCGTACCATTGCAAAATTAAATGGCTTTAACAATTCTTTCATAAACCGTAATATTAATAAATTCAAACACCACCCCAAAACCACATTAACAAAAGATAAAACCAAATCCACTGCATTTTCCACCTTTACTTTCTCCCAAAATGCTTATAAAATCACCAACATTCTTAAAAAACATAACATGAAAATATCTTTTAGAACCAATAATAGAAATCTTGATTTATTACACAACTCTAATTCAGTTAATAAATCTAATGATTTTTCTAAATCTGCTGTGTATAGATTCCAATGCAATAACTGTAGCTCTTCGTATATTGGACAGACAGGATGTAACTTTAATATCAGATAACCTGAAGACATCAACGCCATAAAATACAACAGATTCTCTGCAATAGGATAACACATACAAGATTCTAATCATAATTTCACCAGTATTGATGAAGACATAAAAATACTTAAAGTTATTAACAAGGGGCCCCTTCTAAACACTACTGAAAATTGTTTTATTCATCTTGACCAATACTTCAACCCCAATTTGAATTTAAATGACTTTCTGGAAAACCTAATGTTTTATTTGACTCCCTTATCTTCTTTTTCAAAAATGCTAAATTTACAAACCCAAACTCAATATTCCAGTCCTTATATAGTTCCTACCAACATTTTCCACTTCCTATAACTCACCCTCCTGATCTATCTTAAACTACTTTGCCTCCTCATTTATTATTTTATTCATTAGTTTTCTGCTTCAACCTTTTTTTCCTCATTATATTCCTCATATTTCATTCCCCCATTTGAATTATATTTTCTAACATCTCTAATAATTTTGACCACTCTAACTTCCAAATTTATATTTTACGCTATTCTAAGTTCGACCTCAACTCTTACCTTCAAATATATCTCACGCTAAGTCATTACGCTCCTCAACTGTTTTAATATTGCGCTTTTTAATATTTCTTCTCTTCATAATTGTTTTTCCTCTATGTCATATCTTTTAATAACTTCATTGATCTAACTTACGAAACTTTTGGAAGCACAGTGCCGATTTATTCTTCAAGTACTTGCTCCGTAATACATTTATATATTTGATCTGGACTTTCTTCATAATTTTTGAATTTATCGACAAGTAAAATTATACAGTGCCTCAAGGACTGCACCTGAACTCTTCAAGAATTTACTCCATGCTACATTTAGATACATATTTGATTCTGGATTTCTTCACACACAGTGCTCTCTAACACATCTAACTTAAGAGATTTTAGAAGCACAATGCTGATCTATGCTTCGGGAACTTGCTCCTTAGTGCATTTGCGTATTTGATCGGTGACTTCTTCATAATTTTTGGACCTATCGACAGGCAGTGCTATTCCCTGAAATTATACAGTGTCTCATAAACTACAATAGAACTCTTCAAGAATTTGTATATTTGGATACATATTTGATTATTGACTTCTTCCCGTACATTGCTCTCTAATGCTTATGTCTTACTAACGTTCATGATTGACATGCAGTATCCTTAAAATTGCAGTGCCTTATAAACTGCAGCTGATAAATACATGTGTTATAGTGCTTCATAAACTCCATCTAACAGTATCATCTAAACATTTTTTTTGCTAGGGGCTTCACAATACCAATATAAATGGTCCGTTATTGGACATTATAAATTTTCCAGCTAACTCATTCTTGGTTGCCAGCGTTTCGCCCTCGTGTGCTAGGGTGGGCTCATCAGTTGGTACCTAGCACACCTACCAATACGCTGGCTAGTGCATACCATGGAGGCCACTGCGTAGGCTAACTTGAGCCACCGGCAGTGCCAATGCACTAAGAGACTAGGTACCAACTGATGAGCCCACCCTAGCACACGAGGGCGAAACGCTGGCAACCAAGAATGAGTTAGCTGGAAAATTTATAATGTCCAATAACGGACCATTTATATTGGTATTATTAATTTACTCATTCAGGACAAATATTTCAGATTCCCTATGGGAATCAACATCTATATCATCTGATGGCCAAGCAGGCATCAATTTTTGGTAAAGAGACAAAGTCTCTTAGTGCATTGGCACTGCCGGTGGCTCAAGTTAGCCTACGCAGTGGCCTCCACGGTATGCACTAGCCAGCGTATTGGTAGGTGTGCTAGGTACCAACTGATGAGCCCACCCTAGCACACGAGGGCGAAACGCTGGCAACCAAGAATGAGTTAGCTGGAAAATTTATAATGTCCAATAACGGACCATTTATATTGGTATTATAAATTTACTCATTCAGGACAAATATTTCAGATTCCCTATGGGAATCAACATCTATGTCATAGGGGCTTTACGTCGCACCGACACAGATAGGTTTTATGGCAACGATGGGATAGGAAAGGCCTAGGAGTTGGAAGGAAGCGGTCGTGGCCTTAATTAAGGTACACACCAGCATTTGCCTGGTGTGAAAATGGGAAACCACGGCAAACCATTTTCAGGGCTGCCGATAGTGGGATTCGAACCTACTATCTCTAAACTTCATATTTTTACCTGTGCATCTTTCAACGCACATTACTCCCTATAGATTTTAGTGCTTCACTATCAGCAACCTACAGAATTCTTTATACTCCACAATTTATTTATCTGTGCATTGTTTTACACCTATTTATGATTGGCTGATGATGACCAAAAATACTGGTCGAAACCAGTACCAATTTTAATTAACTAGGAATGTAAACTTACATTTCTTATTTTAATAGTATTGAAAGGTTGAACCATTTTATACTTTCTTTTAACTTATTAGTAAACAAATAGGTACGTGGCGGAGTGTATACTTGGTGCGCCCTTGAAACGAAGGTCACGAGCCAGGAAATGGGAGGTAGTGACGGGAGGAAATTTATGTGTTCTTGGGGCTGGTAATGTTGATGAGGATAATGCAGAAACCCACCTTGAAGAACTATTTCACCAGGGATGGATTTTTACAAACCCCTATATTCCCTCAAAAAGGGACAGGTTTGAACTCATCTTGCGATATTTACATGCAACATAACCCCGCGTTACAGCAATGACCTTATGCTCAACAAACGCCATAGGGTTACAAGAATTGGGGGTGGGGGGAAGGGTAGGGTGAACAAACAAAATATTCAAACATGTATCAAACTCAGAAATAAACTTACCCAGAAACAAGCAAACAATTAGGGAAGCAAGCTGAAAACCCACCCTATTAAAAAAGGAACTGGATCCCCAGGATAATGCCATGCCTAAACTACTAAATAATAACACCTGCATACTTTAAATTAAAATTGTAATTAATCTTAGGAAGAGATTATCCAGAAAACAATCAATTCATTTGAGAAAATATAAGAATACTTTTGTAAAATAAGAAGATCTTTGAACAAATAAAATAAACTAATTTAAAAATAAATGAATAAATTAACAAGAAATAAATTGGTGTACCAACTAAATAAAATCAGAAGGATCAGTGAAAATGAAATATAAATCCACAGCTTGTTTCCAGTCATCCGACCGGGTTACAAAAATCAATCAACATCATTTGCTTTAGTTGTTTTGATACTTTCACCAGAAAGCACTCATACAAATAGAAATACGAGGGGTGTTCAGTACATAATGCAACATGTTTTATTGCTTGGCCAATTTTGGTTTTAAAATATTGGAATCTTTCAATATTCCCGCTTCGTCGCTTAGAGATTCATTAATTTACAGTAGGTGGCAGCCTTCAAAATGGCATCTGTAACGGAGGTGCATACAAACAGAGAGCAGTTATTGAGTTTCTTTTGGTGGAAAACCAGGGCAATACAGATATTCATAGGCGCTTGAAGAATGTCTACAGAGACCTGGCAGTGGACAAAAACACGGTGAGTCGTGTTTCATCATCACAACAAGGTTGAGCAAACATGTCTGATCTCCCACATGCTGGCTGGCCACACACAGTTTTGACGCCTGCAAAGTTGGAACTTGCGGTCACCCTCATTTGAGGTGATCGATGGATCACAGTCAAGCACTTCGCTGCTGAACTTGACGTCTCTGTTGGTAGTGCTGACACACTTATCCATCAGTTGGAGTATTAAAAGTTTTGTTCCTGCTGGGTTCCACAACACCTAACAGAAGACCATAAAGAGCAAAGAAGAAACATCTGTGTGGAATTGCTTGTTCGTTATGAGGCTGAAGGTGACAATTTCTTGTCAAACATTGTCACAGGTGATGAAACATGGATTCATCACTTCAAACCGGAAACAAAATGGAAATCCATGGAGTAGCGCCACACCAACTCTCCCACAAAGAATAAGTTCAAAACCGTATCCTCATGACTACGGTCTTCTGGGACACTGAAGGGCTTATTCTGTTCGATGTCCTCCCGCATGGTGAAACGATCAACACTGAAGTGTACTGTGCTACTCTAAGGAAATTGAAGAAACTACTTCAGCGTGTTCGTAGCCACAAAAATGCGAACAAACTTCTCCTTCTCCACGACAGTGCAAAACCTCACACAAGTTTGCGCACCCGACAGGAGCTCACAAAACTTCAGTGGACTGTTCTTCCTCATCCACCCTACATCCCGGATCATGTGCCTTCTGACTTCCATCTGTTTGACCCAATGAAAGATGCACTCCACAGGAAGCACATGGATGATGGGGAAGTTATCGACGTTGGCTCCGACATCATTGTAGCAAAAGGATTGGGTAATAACATGGTGATTTGAATCCTCAATAAAACCAACCTGCTTTTAGAAAAAAACTGTTGCATTATGTATTGAACTCCCTTCGTATATCTAACTGTTTGAGCTTTCATGCAATATAGCAACAGGTGTGCTTCATATCCATTGTTATTTATGAACCCATCTTGAAACGAGGGGAGACATTATGCCCATGGGACAGAAAAGAGATCTAACCCAGATCATCGATAGAGGGTAATCAAAGGGTAGGAAGGGTCCACCTATTCAATAGTATGGTATTGATAGTGATCAATTGTCAATACGGACCATAATGAAATTCATAACTTATGAAAGGGTAATCAGGTTGGTAGCCAAAGTGCCTGTAAAAAAAAAAAATTACTGAGACCGGGCGAGTTGGCCGTGCGGTTAGGAGCGCACAGCTGTGAACTTGCATCTGGGAGATAGTGGGTTCGAACCCCATTGTCGGCAGCCCTGAAAATGGTTTTCCGTGGTTTCCCATTTTCACACCAGGCAAATGTTGACACTGTACCTTAATTAAGACCATGGCTGCTTCCTTCCCATTCCTAGACCTTTCCTGTCCATCATCGCCATAAGACCTATCTGTGTCGGTGCGACATAAAGCAACTAGCAAAAAAAAAAAAAAACAACAACCTGTGATTTTTGTGTATTCCCATCGTCAATCTCATTACACTGAAAAACAGGAGATAATATGATCTGCCTTGTCAATACTATACACAAAAATCTGTTTAAGGAAAAACCTACAACCTGTTTTCCAGTCAGTGACCGGGTCAGGGATGGAATGAATAAAGCCCCCAATCTTGGGGCAAGGATAGAAATTGTGCCAGATGCCGAAGCCTATCACACTCTTCTGGGGCAACGATTAGTGACTGACAGATGAAATGAAATGATAGTGGAGAGTGTTGCTGGAATGAAAGATGACAGGGAAAACCAGTGTACCCAGAGAAAAACCTGTCCCGCCTCCACTTTGTCCAGCACAAATATCACATGGAGTGACCGGGACTTGAACCACAGAACCCAGTGGTGAAAGGCCATCGCGCTGCCGCCTGAGCCACGGAGTTATTTGTTAACATATACTGTATTTACCAAAATAACAATTTGATTATGACAAATTAATGATATGTTCAACTATTACTTAAAACAAGCAATTGAAATACAGCCATTATATCTTCAAAGATCTTAAGCTAATAAAAGTTTTTACTCAGATAACACATTACACTTGTTCTTCAGAATGTTGTTGTTGCTAATTAAAAGAATGGTTGTTGTTGACACAGTGTTCTTCTAGGACTGTGAATATATATATTTGCTGTGGTTAGCAATGTTTTGCAGGTAACAGGAAAGTAGTAGGATTGTGACTTCTTTAACTCTGAGTGGAAGAGTATTCGAAACCTCGACAGGGAGAAAGGTTTTAGATTCATTATTATCTAATTTTCTTTTTTTTAACAGAGAAATTTAGCAATTTTAACAAGTTTTCTTCTGCCAAATTCGAATACCAGGGCTGTGTCTGTGGAATGGAAAAAAGCCAGCATAGTCCCGGTTTTCAAAGATGGAGACAACGAAAACATAGGTGATTACTGTCCAATTTTTATTACATCAGGGGTCTGAAAATGTACGGAACATCTAGTTATTAAATATATATGTTGGATTTTCCCAAGAGAGAAACATGTTGAACTTAAACCAGCACAGTTTTCTTTCTGGAAAATCCTGCACAACACTTTTAATAAAAGTCATTGATGACTGGCAGTTCTCTTGGGGCAGACGGATGTCTCACAAATAGACTGTATGACCCTGGAATGGACAAAGATTTTGACCAGGTGTCACATCAGAGACTTCTGTTAAAAGTTAACAACTACAGCATTCAGGATGAACTGTAGGCATGGATGAGATAATTTTTGGCAGGTGAAACATGATGTGTTGTGTACGGAAGAGCTAAATCAGACCAAACCACATTACTTCTGGAATAATTCAAGATAGTGTGATAGGTCCTCTCTTGTACACGATTTACGTTCTTGACTGGATTGTACAAATTCGACCATGGCACACTCTTCCAGCTAACTCATTCCTGGTTGCCAGCATTTCGCCCTCGTGTGCTAGGCTGGGCTCATCAGTTGGTACCTAGCACACCTACCAAGACGCTGGATAGTGCATACCGTGGAGGCCACTGCGTAGGCTAATTGTAGCTACCGGCAGTGCCAATGCACTATGAGAGACCTTGTCTCATTATCAAAAATTGATGCCTGCTTGGCCATCAGATGATATAGATGTTGATTCCCATAGGGAATCTGAAATATCTGTTCCGAATGAGTAAATTTATAATACCAATATAAATGGTCTGTTATTGGACATTATAAATTTTCCAGCTAACTCATTCCTGGTTGCCAGCGTTTCGCCCTCGTGTGCTAGGCTGGGCTCATCAGTTGGTACCTAGCACACCTACCAAGACGTTGGATAGTGCATACCGTGGAGGCCACTGCGTAGGCTAATTGTAGCTACTGGCAGTGCCAATGCACTATCATCTATATCATCTGATGGCCAAGCAGGCATCAATTTTTGATAATGAGACAAGGTCTCTCATAGTGCATTGGCACTGCCGGTAGCTACAATTAGCCTACGTAGTGGCCTCCACGGTATGCACTATCCAGCGTCTTGGTAGGTGTGCTAGGTACCAACTGATGAGCCCAGCCTAGCACACGAGGGCGAAACGCTGGTAACCAGGAATGAGTTAGCTGGAAAATTTATAATGTCCAATAACGGACCATTTATATTTGTATTATAAATTTGCTCATTCGGAACAGATATTTCAGATTCCCTATGGGAATCAACATCTATATCATCTGATGGCCAAGCAGGCATCAGTTTTTGATAATGAGACAAGGTCTCTCATAGTGCATTGGCACTGCCGGTAGCTACAATTAGCCTACGCAGTGGCCTCCACGGTATGCACTATCCAGCGTCTTGGTAGGTGTGCTAGGTACCAACTGATGAGCCCAGCCTAGAACACGAGGGCGAAACGCTGGCAACCAAGAATGAGTTAGCTGGAAAATCTATAATGTCCAATAACGGACCATTTATATTGGTATTATAAATTTACTCATTCAGAACAGATATTTCAGATTCCCTATGGGAATCAACATCTATATCATGGCACACTCTGCCGATAAAACAGTCATTTACAGAGCCATGAAAAATTATCATGATCTGGTACGATTCCAATTGAATCTGGATAGTATAGCTCTTTGGTGTGATGTAAATAAAATGTGTATAAATGTTAAGAAGTGTAAATATATAAGACTAAGCAGAGCTAGACAACCACTCCAGAATCAGCCTACTCTATGTGGAATCCAACTACTGCCTTTCAACTCCATCAAACTGCTCGGTATTCACATTACAGAGAATCTAAAATGGAATAAGCACATGTTGGAAGTGAGGTGTAAAGCGTACAGAGCATTACGTTTTGTCCATAGGTGTCTCTTCAGAGGAAGAAGTAAAGCCCTATGAATGGCATACCCTTCCCTGGTGCAGCCCATACTACTCTGTGGACCTCCCTCCTGGCACCTAACTACAACAGAAAATATGAGAAAAATAGATGGCATACAGTGCTGAGCAGAACGTATAATAAACAAATACATCCCTTTAAAAACGGCCAGGTCATTGCCACCAGGGAACTCATTATGTAAACAAATAGATGTAGCCTTCCTTAAGAAATCCCTGACAGACAATACAACACCTTTCCCCCCTTCCACCACCTGCAGCTTAATTACCACTCTGTTAAGAAAGGCCAAGGCGTTACTCTTCTCCCCCTCATCACAACAGCCTCGTATTTAAATGGATTTTATGCACAATCTGCTCAGCAATGGAATCTTCTACCATCTGAAATAAAACTGCTTTCTCTTCCTTACTTCCTCCATGCAGTAAAGAAAATGTATATGTAAATAGAAACCCATATGTGATGTATATAACTTGTATAAATTAGTATTTCAAAAATGATGTGTGCAAGTACAGTTGAATGTGGGTCAATGTGTATGCGTGTATATTAGAGAGTGGTTGTGAACGAGTATGAGTTCAGAAGAGTGCTTATATATGGGGTATGAGTGACGGTATAAATGACCAGGTATTTTTACTCTTAATATGTATAGCATAAATAAAGATTATTATTATTTTTTAAGAGTATAGTGTGTGGAGTATAAATATGTAAATTTAAAATTGTCTATACATCTGTAAATATTCAGTAGAGTTCATGTAAACATACTTGTAGGGATGGAGGCACTTCCATACATGTGGGTTTTGCCGCTTCTCCATCTACCACCCCTAGATTGGACATGTACAATTTAAAGAAAATAAATACAGTAATAATAAATTGTGTAAGATAAATTAACTGGGAAGCAAACAGTTTTTCCCTGATCTGAAGCCTGTTTGTTGTTGTATTAGAAATGTCTCTACAACATGAATTAAACGTTTCAGCAACATCTGCTTGAAGATTTTAAGCAGAAGACACAAGGATATTGGCCTGAAGTTTTTGGGTTCAGTTGACAATTTTGCTTTCAGCTCTGCCATGCAAAAATGCTGCATAAGTTGACTAGTCTATAAAATACAACAGGCATGATTTGCCATTACTAGGGTCCAGATGTTTAAGACCTAAAGATGTTAGAAATATGCAAGCATTTATGACCTAAAAAATATGACACTAAATATGACTTAAAATTATTCTGGTCTCAAACCTTCAAATTCATGCTGCTGTTTAAATGAACATTATATTGAATTATACTTTTAAAATCTATCGCATTCAATAATAATAACTAAGTAATAAAATTAATTTTTTATTATTACATATTGAATTTATTTAATTACTCAATTCAGAGGTAACTCTTGACTCGGCACAGAATAAAATAAATGTCACATTTTGATGGGTGATCAGAAGGAATTACAATAGCAAATGAGATATAGTGGAGTCCCATTAATCCAAAAATCTGGTTAATCCAAACTGAAATATTCCATTTTATCAAATTTTTCTCCTTTATACTTTACTAGAATAACATAATGTAAACATAATTACAAATCATAAACCATCAATCACTGGTCGTTTTTCTTTACAGAGTCTGTTAGTTTCTTTTGCAGCAGTGACTGGAACCTACTCGAAGATGCAGTGCTAAACTAGCGTCTCATAAACATCACATCAGTGGGCGTAGCAGCGGAGTGTTACTCGATGTAGCATACAGCAAGTTCTAAGGCAGCTGCGGCATCTGAATGCGACACTAGTTGTTCATTGTTTTCTTCTTTGTCGTCATTCTGTTTCAGCTTGTTTTCTTGACACGGCATAAGCCCAAAAGCCAATATCATGTCTAAAACTGGAAGAGTGTTCATGTTACAGTTTTTGAATGCCCTTGGTTTTGCTGATTTGCCAATAACCATTAGGGGCAATTTCTTTGTTCCTGCAGCATTACTACATGCCAATACAGTAACACGTTCCTTACTCATATTAAACCCAGGTGCACAAGATTCCTCCGAGACACAAGGCTTTCATTGGGAAGGGCCTTGAAATTTAAACCTGTTTCATCGGCATTGTACACTTCTTGTGATGAATAATTTCCTGATGCTACCAAGTCATTAAATTCACTGATGTAATCTTCTGCAGTGGCATGATCACCTGATAACTGTTCTCCCGTCATTGTTAACTGATGTATTCCATGCCTTTCTTCCATCGATTGAACCATCCAGTACCAGCAGTGAATGAAACAGCTCCATTCAATCATTTATTTAATTGAACAAGAGATCCACTTAACAGAGTACCTTTTTCCTCTCCTGTGAAAACCATACATAAAGCACTTCATCAAGTTTATCGAATTTGGACACTTTTGATGTTTGGCCGGTTTTAAGGATGTCTGCCAACAATACTTGTACAAAACTGTTTTATTTTAGAACAGTTTTTCTTCCAGTTGGAAATCGTAACATTTCCAACACCATACTCGACAGATAATCTTGATGCATTGTCACCCTTATCCAACTGTTTCAGCATTTCAAGGTTTTCTTGAAGAGTACAAGACCTGCGCTTTCGTTTGCTTGCTTTTTTTTTCAAGCGTTAACTTAAATTTATCACAGTATAGCACTGCTAATAAGCTGAGACAAAGCCAGCAGTTAACTGAGGAGGGCAGAATCACACAGAGACTTTTACAACTGTGGCGTGCTGCGGTGAGAGTCACTAGTTCAAGTTCTGCAGCACTACTACTGAGAGAGCGGCAGAACTTTGAAATAAACATAAGTGTAACCTGTTACCCTTACTTTAGCAGTTTTAAGAGACAAGTTTTAACCTAGTTTTAGTTGGTTTGTCCTTCATGGGTTCTTAACTACAGTAATTTTATACAGTATTTTATTAATGCAACTGCTAAAGAATGGTCATTTCAAATTCTGTACTGTATTATAGAGACTATTCTCCGGTTAATCCAAAAATGTCATAATATGAACAGATTCTGGTCCCAATTAGTTTGGATTAACGGGACTCCACTGTACATTTTCAAGTTTTCAAATGGGAACGATCTTCTATTTTCACGCAACACTGACCTGTAATGGGAAAAAGACCACTCATATTTGAAATAAGTCAAATCATTAGAGTTCAATTGAGGCTTACCTTCATGGAATGTTGCCGGCTTGCCACTAAGAATGTCGCTAATCTTGGAGAGAATAGAGTACCCTTCATTCCAACCCAGCACATACTGTAGTTCTGCATTTACACATTCAACAACTTCTCCATGAGCAGCCTTTAACTCATTTTCCATATTTTTCACCAGTCGAAGTGCAACAGAGAGTTGAATCCACTTTCTTCTAATTATATGATATTTGTTATTGTTAAGCTGAAATTTGCATTGATATTAGCTATATTTCTTGTCCATGTGGTTCCTAAAAACAGTGCCTTGGCAGTTTTGATAGAAGAAGCTTTACCTTCATTGAATGCATTAACATCTTCGATAGCATTATAATTGGTACAGTAGCAGATTGCAGCATTAAGCCATATTTTTGAATGTGTGAGGATGGCTTGGGGAGGCAATGGCACAGAAAGAACCATTTCCTTGAATTTCTGCACTCGTAATGGTGCTCTGATGAAGTTTTTTTTCCCACTACTGAAATTAACTTCTCCACAGCAAGATCATTTCCACAAATTTCTTCCCCAACTATATATAGTGCATGTGCAATGCATGTTACGTGTATCATTTTAGGGTACAGAAGCTGCAGACCTTTGCCAGATTTCACCATATAGGGAGCTGCATCAGTGACCAGAAGTAGAACATTTTCTCTCTTCACTGCTTCAGATTCATTGTATTATCGCAGGTTACAGCAATTGTAGAATAATTTGTACCGCCCAATGTTTCACAGGAAACAAGAAATTTATCTCCTGCTCGGTCTCCCCTTAAAACACCAACAACAACGTTTGCCATGTATCTCCCTTTAGTGTCGGTGATCTCATCCATAGAAACCCAGCTCTTGTTATCAGCGATGCAGGATCATATTCTATTTAAACCATCTTCATAACAGGTAGTCATGTAGTTCTTGCAAAGTGTTGCTGCATTCGGAATGTGATGATTAGGCCTAGTGTATTTCTTCAAAACATTGCTGAAGTGCTGATTATTAACTTTCTTCAGCGGTATATCAGCAGATATCATCATCGTCATACATAAATCCTTGTTAAAATCTGAAGTTTTGCTTGTCCTAGACAGCGGCAAAATTCTCTGGAACAGGAGCTGTTGACAGCTCTGTGATGTAACATTTCAAGCCAAATTGTTTTTATGTTTTGCTGTACTGCAGTGTTGTTCAACATTAAACTGCTTTTTAGCTTCTACTTTAATTTTGCACAGATTACAGAACATAATGGTACTATCTGTACTGAAATAATTATCTCCAAACTCCCACACAAATACTCTCAATTTTTCACTTATCTAACCGGTAGGTTTAGACATAATGAACTGAGAGTATTCGCGATCAAACATGCATACAGCGAAATATTTCCAGTAACTGAGCCCGCTGAACCTTTCTATCACCCCTTCTCCTTTGGCACCCCCGTGAAGACAATCTGTTGGTTTCTATGTATCTTGTCTCTTTCTGTACTGCTTACCCTTCCAATTCACATAAATATATATATTTCTAAGAAAGATAATTATATCCCTTTCAGACCGTGTACGCACAATTGTGCGGGTTTGTATTTTATTTATGTCTGAGCTTATTTGACGTTTTCTTGCCGCTAGACCAGACTGCAGTGCTTGTGCGGGACATGTAGCTGTTTTTCGTTAGTACTTGACCACCAGGGGGCAGGAAGAAGAGTTTAAAAATACAGTTCATTACCAAGATGGCGGGAAGCAGTAATGCCTAAAGTAAGTAATTTATTGCATTCATATTAATCTAGAAGCTTTACTGAATATCAGAATATAATCAGTGAAGTGTGTAAATTGCGTAGCAAACGTAAATTGTGAACTTACAACATAATACCATGAGGTTTTGAATGTTGATACGCACATATGTGCGGGCTAGGTTTCCTTACAGGCAATGCATGCAGGAGTGCTGGGTGCTGTCACAAAAAGGACTGTGAAAGCAAAACTCGTATTCTACATGAGAAATGTAATGTATAAGATTTTAATTGTTTAAAATTGTTCCATATTGTAAAATAGAACATTTGATCATGTACATGTGCATATTCACATGTACTGAGATGAGTTTAATTAATTTTTTGCAAGTAGTGAATGAAGTCCTGACACGCACAATTGTGTGGGTTCTGTTTATCAGCCGATAGTTCTTATTTTGTAAAATAAACTGTAAAAACATGTACTTGAGAGCATTTTAGTAAGTTTTTGACGTTTTGACACCTCCAGATTTCTTTCAGGTCTGACGACAAGTTGCTGCTGCCAAAAGGGCAGTAAAAGCAAAACTCCTTCTCAATGTAGAAAATGTAACGTTTACTTGTGTTTGAACGAAGATTTAATTGTTTAAAATTATTCCCCACTGTAAAACAGAACATTTAATCATGTACATATGTATATTCACATGCATTGAGATAATTTTTCTTTTTTGTAAGTAGTGAATTAAGTCCTGACATGCACAATTGTGCGGGTGCTTTTTTTTCAGATGTTAATTTTTATTTTGTAGAATAAACTAAAACATATGTATTTAAGAGCATTTTAGTCAGTTTTTGATGTACAAACAAAAATTCACACCGCCAGTTTTCTTTCAGGTCTGAAAGGGATAAGAAATTACAGACAACAATTAGGATATGTGAAAAATACATCTTTGAGACGACTGCAAGCAGCTATTCCAAAATGGAAAAGAGAAAAAATATGACAAAAATATAAAACTTCACAAGGAAATATGGCCATAATAAGAAAAATTACCAGAAAATGACAAAAAAATATGTTTGGCTCACCTAGTGCAGATCTTTCTATTTGATGCCCATGAGTGACCTGTGCATGAGATGATGATGGTAATGAGGAACAGAGGTGGTGAAATCCAGTGTAGGGCAAATTATGACTTTATGACCCGTGAACATTGTATAATTTTATCACCGTAGATAAAATTATGCTTAACTTGAATTTTCCATGGAAATAATGTAAAGAAGAAAAATATGACGTCATTAACATCCGGGCTTTAGCCATTAGAATAGCCATGATGCATGTTAGGGCAGTCAACCATCAGCTAGTAGCTGTTCTACTTTGCAGGGTCTATTTATTTAGCATATGGCTTTTAGTGCTGGGAATACCCTTAGATATGTTTGGCTCACCTAGTGCAGATCTTTTTATTTGATGCCCATGAGTGACCCGTACATGAGATGATGATGGTAATGAGGAACAGAGGGGGTGAAATCCAGTATAGGCACATAGCCTACTTGTGTCAAATAACACCAATGGGTCTGCTCGAGGCTTAATGTCTTCTTCCAATGGACAAATCACCATTAACAGCATCATATGACCTCACTCCATTCGAACCCTGCAGAGAGATTTGGAGGTGAATCCAGGCTTTTGACACACAATCTAGTGATTAGTAATTGTGTTCCACTACCTACCTCTTCTTCCATGCTGGCCAACATTCAGATGGCGAACCAGCTAATCACTGTGTTAGACCCCACAGACTTAATGCGTTAATGATCATGATCATCTGATCATCAGGTAGGCTACTTGGCAGGGTAGAGTTATAGTTTAAAATACGTTGTTTTCTTCATCCCTTTATTGCGAAAAAAGTAGTTATAATTTTACAGTTAAATACAAAGTTTAAAAAAAGAGAGAAAGCATGATTGAAAGTAATAACAATATTCAATTTTTATTTAATTGCAAATAATATTTAATCTATTGTTTTAAGAATTCCTATTTCATTTATTTTGGCAAAAAAAAAAAAAGCAGTTGCATTAATATTAACAAAGAAGATCCAATATACAATACTATGGAGGCAAGAAATTCTAAAAGATGTGCATGTGTTATGAAAGATTAAATGAAAATTTGATCCTTCTCCTTCTTCTTCTCTTCCTCCACTTGAACTTCATGCAGAACTACCTCTAGTCACTACTTTGTTCTTTGAACGTATTTGTATTACTCGTAGCAGAAGTCGACTCTAACTATTTTGAAGAAGGTGGTTTGGTTGATGTTAGTCACTAGCCTTATGACTTACAACCATTTTCATAAAAGCAGCTCGAATCCCATGTTTTTCAAGAGAAATGTTTGCAAGATATAGTTTGCAGAGAGGTGCAGAGAACACGGCACTATTCACTTTGAGAGGCTTTATGAGATTCTCATTGTTTTGGCTCCCGGCCTCCAGAATCTTGAGCGAGAAGAATTCGTATCTCTAATTATTGGTTCCACATCCCACTAGCTACTTTTACGGTTTTCAGACATGCTGAGGTGTCACAAAAGTTCTTTAATGTGCTGGTAAATCTACTGACATGAGGCTGCATGTATGAGCACTTCAAATACTACCAGACTGAGCTGGGATTGAACCCACCAACTTGAGCTCAGAAGGCCAGTGCTTCTACAATCTGAGTCACAACTCAGTTATGTATGTGAACTGTCTGATGACCTGTGCTATTATAGGATATGTGGTAGCGTGTGCAACTCATTATTTACACATAAGTTTAGGTGCCACAGTATTACTTGGGGGATAAAAAGATATCTCGTATAGCTGCAGTTAGCACATGGTTTCTCACTTCAAAACTCCTATGGTCACATCCCTCTAGTCTTAGCAGTCACTGCATGCGCCACTTGTTACTGCGGGAGGAGGCCGCTACTCACCGGGAGTTACGAGACACAGTCACTCAGTTATGGTGATGAATTGTGAATTAATGTTAAGGAGAGGAAAAATAAACTGTCAAAGATTAGAAATATGTTAGACTTTATTTCAGTACAAAGAACCAAGAGAACAACTTGCTTCAAGGAGTACAGTACTTGGTACATACAGATGATCAGCAGCAGCTTTGTAGATCTTCAATGTATCAGAAGCTGGAACAAGAAAATGGCAGACAATTCCATCATTCTTTATTGTTTAATTGAGAAAAATAAGCCCATGAAGCTGGAAAGGCTTACAGAGAAAAAGACTAAAAAATCAAGCAAGTTTACAGTTAAATGTGAATCACTATACTGCTATTCCTCCCAAAAATGGTGAGTCAGGTTTGCTATGAAGTAACTGAAATCAAATACAGTATAGACAATGCACAACACTTCCAGATTAAGCCTTGTTAAAATGGGAGACAATTCGCAAGTGGCGCTCCTAGTGGCGTGACCTGGAAATTCGTGCTAAATTCAAATATCAATGGAAATTCATATAAGGAAATGGATAAATAAATTACATCTAGAAAGAAAGTGTTATGAAGATATTAACTTCAAAGTTGCTAAAGCAATTCTGGATAAATGAAAGAAGAATTATTTAACCGGTTATATTTAAAGACTGAAATTAGACATATAATCAAGATGTGAAGTGCACTGCTGTGAAAGGGTTTGATCTTTCATTTATGCATTACTTTCTTTGCTTTAGCATTCTTGCCTGAACACTTCCGGTTAGATTTGTCTGTTCCCTAACCTACCACAACGATTCAAATTTCTAACATTCCACGCTCTGACTCACAGAATATTAGTATCCATCTTCCAGATGATTGGCCCCTCTTGTGTAGTCCTCACCCGGAGATCCGAATCATCTAGACTACTGCTCCTGCGACTTCCCAAAGGCTGCTAACCCCCCCCCCCCCCTGCTTTTGATGAACCATTCATTAGTCTGGTCTCTCGACAGATACCAATCCGATATGGTCACACCTGTGGCTCGACTATCCGCTTCATTGGGACGTGCAAACCTTCCCACCGCAGCAAGGTCACATGGATCGCAGGGGAGGCAGCCATAGATATAGGTAATACTATATTTTGACTGATTTCACAAGTTCTTTCACTGAAGTGGGTATATGTTGAGGCTTTTCTTTATAGATGTGAAAATCTTTTAACTACAGTCATAATATTAATAGAAGCTTTCTGACAGCTAACACAGGGTGGGTCCAATGACTGCCTACCTGGCTGGGAAGAAGGGAGTAGGGCTATGATTGTCATGGAAATGTGAGCAGACCCATTGCAGTCGCCGTGGAGATATACCAGCTGTCCACTTGGAGTTGCCAAACCTCTCACTTCTCAGTTAGAGTTTTTTTTCTTTTACAAGTTGCTTTACGTTGCACCTGACAGAGATAGGTCTTATGGTGCCGATGCGATAGGAAAGGACTAGGAGTAGGAAGAAAGCAGCCATGGCCTTAATTAAGGTACAGGTATTTGCCTGATGTGAAAATGGGAAATCACGGAAAACCATCTTCAGGGCTGCCGACAATGGGGTTCAAACCTACTATCTTCCGAATACTGGATACTGGTCACACTTAAGCGACTGCAGCTATCGAGCTCAGTCAGTTAGATCTTGTTTAATTATAAGCTATAAATTTCATTTTTGTTGAGTTTCAATTCCATACAAACCAGCCTTTGGGGTGAATACCCAACATACACAATGCCTCAATCCAGACGAAAGTCTTCAAAAACATATTTCTAATTCCTATATCAATGTTTGAAGTGAGCAAATTTCTTTCCTTAAGACTTGTTTGACTCATCACTCCATAGACTGGTTTAATGCATCTCTCCATGCCATCCTATACTGTGCTAAACTTTTCATTTCTATGCAACTGCTGCATCCTACATCTGCTCTAATCTGCTTGTTATATTCATACCTTGGTCTACCCCTACCGTTCTTTGCTTGTACTAGTCCGCATTTTATGTCCTCCTTTCTTCTGCCATTGTTAGTTATTTTACTATCCAAGTAACAATATTCATCTACTTCCTTTAAGACTTCATTTCCTAATTTTATATTTCACGTATCACCTGACTTTGTTCAACTGCACTCCATTACTTTTGTTTTGGACTTATTTATTTTCATCTTGTACTTCTTACCCAAGACTCTGTCCATACCATTCAGCAATTTCTCCAGATCTTCAGCAGTCTCAGATAAAATAACAATATCATCAGCAAATCTCAGGGTTTTGATTTCCTCTCCTTGGATTTTGATTCCCTTCCCAAATTCCTCTTTGATTTCCTTTACTGGCTGTTCTACATAAACAGTGAAAAGTAGGGGGGACAAATTGCAACCTTGCCTCACTCCTGTCTGGATTGCTGCTTCTTTTTCAAAGCCCTCGATTATATCATCACAGACTGATTTTTACACAGATTGTAGATAATTCTTCATTCTCAGCATCTGATCTTGATCACCTTCAGAATCTCCAATAGCTTGGTCCAATCGACATTATCGAATGCAATTTCGAGATCTATGAACGCCATATATGTGGGCTTGTCCTTCTTAATTTGATCCTCTAAGATCAGACGTAAAGTCAGGATTGCTTCACGTGATCCTACATTTCTTCTGAAGCCAAACTGATCTTCTCCCAACTAAGTTTCAACTTGTCCTTCCATTCTTCTGTAAATAATAAGTGCTAAAATTTGGCATACATGAGATACTAAACAATGGTGCGGTAGTTTTCACAATTGTCAGCACCAGCTTTCTTGGGAATAGGTATAATAACATTCGGCCGAAAATCGGATGGCACTTCTCCTGTCTCATACATCTTACACATTAAATGGAATAACCTCACCATGCTGGTTTCTCCCAAGGCAGTCAGTAATTCAGAGGGAATGTCATCAATTCCAGGTGCCTTGTTCTTATTTACATCTCTCAAAGTTCTGTCAAATTCTGGCGTCAAATTTGGGCCCCCCATTTCATCAGTATCAACAGCTTCTTCTTGTTCCAGAAGCATATCATCTATGTCTTTACGTTGATACAACTTTTGGATATGTTCCTGCCATCTTCCTGCCCTGTCTTCTTTGCCTAGAAGTGATTTTCCATCTGAGCTCTTAGTATTCATATACTTAGTTTTCCTTTCTCCAAAGGTCTCCTTGATTTTTCTGTATGCAACATCTACCTTTCCTAGGACCATACAACCTTCAACATCCTTGCACTTCTCCTTCAGCCATTCCTCCTTACCTGTCATGCACTTTCTATCCACTTCATTCTTTAATCGTCTGTATTCCTTTATTGCCCTCTTCATTTTTTGCATTCTTGTACTTTCGTCTTTCATCAATCAGGTCTAGTATCTCCTGAGTTATCCATTGATTCTTAGGTGATCTTTCCTTTCTTCCTACCATTTCTTCAGCAGCACTAGAGATCTCATTCTTCACAACTGTCCATTCTTCCTCTATTGTGTTTCCTTCAGCCTTTTCATTTAGTCCTTGTGCTACATTTTCCATGCGCTGGCCTTTGGTCACAGGGTTCCTGGGTTCGATTCCTGGCAGGGTCGGGAATTTTAACCATCATTGGTTTATTTCGTTGGCACGAGGGCTGAGTGTATGTGTCGTCTGTATCATAATTTCATCCCCATTACGACGCGCAGGTCACCTACGGGCGTCAAATCAAAAGACCTGCACCTGACGAGCTGAACTTGTCCTTGGACACTCCCAGCACTAAAAACCATATGCAATTTCATTTCCTACCTCCTTGCATTCCTTCCTTTCTTCAATTTCTTCAACCTCAGGTGGCATTTAGTGTCCAACAAGTTGTGGTCAGAATCTACGTCAACTCCTGGGAAAGTTTTTCAATCCAACACCTGGTTTCTGAATCTCTGCCTAATCATAATGAAGTCTATTTGATACCTTCCAGTGTCTCCAGGTCTCATCCACGTATACAGCCATCTTTTGTGTTGTCTGAACCAAATATTAGCAAGGACTAAATTATGATCAGCGCAGAATTCAACCAGCTGACTTCCTCTTTCATTCCTTTGTCCCAATCCAGATTATCCTACTGTATTACCTTTTCTTCCTTGGCCTACCACTGCATTCCTGTCTCCCATCACAATTAGATTCTCGTCACCTTTTACATATTGTATTAAATCTTCTACCTCTTCATACATTATTTCAATTTCTTCATCATCTACTGAACTAGTAGGCATATAGACCTGCCCTATTGTGGTGGATATTAGTTTGGTGTCTATCTTGACATCAATAATCCTTTCACTATGCTGGTCGTAGTAGCTGTCCTATTTTCTTATTCATTATTAAACAACTCCTGCATTTCCCCGGTTTGATTTTGTGTTAATAATTCTGAAGTCCTCTGACCAAAAATCCTGCTCTTCCTGCCAACTTACTTATACCAACTACATCTAACTTTAGTCTATCCATCTCCCTTTTCTGATTGTCTAACCTACCATAATGATTCAAACTTCTAACATTCCAAGCTCCAACTTGTAGAATGTCCTATATTGTATATTGCCATCTTGTGGCAAATGGTTCAGTGTGATTTCTGTTTCTGTTGTGTGGCTGTTTTGAAGTATCAAACAGTATTTCTAAATACTAATACAGCACAATTATTATATTTCAATACTTATTTCGAGCACAATGAATACCTGTCAGGGGAGGGGGAGGCCCAGGACTTGTCCAACTCATGAAAAAGTTATTCCAGCCATGATGTGACTATTGACTATCCATCATCAAGGAAGGGAAATGTGTGCCACAAGGGAATTTTTTGAAGAGGAGCCTAAGAGTTTGCTGGAACAGAATGTTCTTTTAATTCCATTTCAGAGACTCCAGGAACACACCATCAAAGCTCTTCAAGTTAGCAAATATACTGTGACAAGAGTTACAAAAGAGAAATACAACATCTTTAGTAGGGTTCATCACAACTGTCCTCACCTGCAAAGAAGAGGCCTAAAACTGCCCGATTCTTAAAGCTGGATCCGTTTCAAGAGGCTGTCATTCGCTGTTACATATATTCATATTACACCAGGAGGGAACATCCAACAAACACAAGGCTGCTCAATTCACTTCAGGACAAGTTTATTTAATGGCAGTTACTCTTCCTTCTTGAAAGTGGTTCATAGCCTTGGCTTTGAATATAAAACTATCTGTAGAAAGAAGATGCTGAAGGAGAGAGATGACATAGTTGGTCTATGGAGTACGTTCCTGCAGATTGGAAGACGGAACTAAATGTCTATAATTCTTATTTGTTTTACGTTCTAAATTTATACTAAGTTATTAAGGTTTATTAAGATAAGGATAGGATTTGACAGAAAATAGGTATCATCCTTGTTGAAGAGAATCAAACGTGAAATCAAGTCAGTTGTAGTCTGACCAAATAGTCTGGTATGCTACATCAGAACAGTGATCTCAATGAACAAGAGAGCCAGAAAGAGAAAGGAATGTGCCAACACCGCACAATGGCACTACAGCAGCCCTTCCCTCCTGTGTTAGCTGTCAGAATGCTTCTATTAAACCAACGCATCCATAAGTGTATCACTACGCTGATGCGATAAAGGGCTCTTATAGCCATACAGCGCTCATTCGTCTATCAAAAACGAGATATGCTGCTTTCTGTCAGTAGACCTGTCCAACTATTTGGTAGTTCTTAACAGTTGTTTGCCAGAGATGAGACATCCTGCACCTGAGGCCTGATTTAAGAACTATTTCATTTGAGTGGTGCCTGTAACAGTACTTGCAATCTCCGAGCCATATTATTTGGAAACAATGGCTGATGAACAGAAACATGTGTTCGTTAGTGGCAAGGATGATGAAGAATGAATGCGTTATTTTGAACTTCTAGGCTCTGTGATGAACAGAAACATGTGTTCATTAGTGGCAAGGATGATGAAGAATGAATGCGTTATTTTGAACTTCTAGGCTCTGATTAGAATGTTAAACTAGTGGTATTTCTTGTAATATTTTCTTTCCAGAAAATTGCTTGTTGTACTCTTGTTGTAGTTGTTGCTGTTGTTTTTTGTTGGGTAATTATGTTTTAACATTACTTACTATCACACTAATTTAAGTGATCATTCCCACCGGGATATTTCCAAATTGCGATGTATTTGTTAATAATAATAATAATAGTGATGATGAGGATGTTGTTGTTGTTTGAGTCATCAGTCCATAGACTGGTTTGATGCAGCTCTCCATGTCACCCTATCCTGTGCCAACCTTTTCATTTCGACATAACTATTGCATCCTACATCTGCTCTAATCTGCTGTCATATTCATACCTTGGTCTACCCCTACCATTCTTACCGCCTACACTTCCTTCAAAAACCAACCGAACAAGTCCCGGGTGTCTTAAGATGTGTCCTATCATTCTATCTCTTCTTCTTGTCAAATTTAGCCAAATCGATTTCCTCTCACCGATTCGATTCAGTATCTCTTCATTCGTGATTCGATCTATCCATCTCACCTTCAGCATTCTTCTGTACAACCACATTTCAAAAGCTTCTATTCTCTTTCTTTCCAAGCTAGTTATCGTCCATGTTTCACTTCCATACAATGCCACGCTCCAGATGAAAGTCTTCAGAAACATCTTTCTAATTCCTATATCAATGTTTGAAGTGAGCAAATTTCTTTTCTTAAGAAAGCTCTTCCTTGCTTGTGCTAGTCTGCATTTTATGTCCTTACTTCTGTCATCGGTAGTTATTTTACTACCCAAGTAACAATATTCATCTACTTCCTTTAAGACTTCATATCCTAATCTAATATTTCCTGCATCACCTGTCTTCATTTGACTGCACTCCATTACTTTTGTTTTGGACTTATTTATTTTCATATTGTATTCCTTACCTAAGACTTCGTCCATATCATTCAGCAGCTTCTCAAGATTTTCTGCAGTCTCAGATAGAATAACAATATCATTGGCAAATCCCAAGGTCTTGATTTCCTCTCCCTGGATTTTCAAATTCCTCTTTGATTTCCTTTACTGCCTGTTCTCTGTAAAAATTGAAAAGGAGGGGGGACAAGCTGCAGCCTTGCCTCACTTCTTTCTGGATTGCTGCTTCTTTTTCAAAGCCCTCGATTCTTATCACTGCAGACTGATTTTTATACAGATTGTAGATAATTCTTCGTTCTTGGTATCTGATCCCAATCACGTTCAGAATCTTAAATAGCTTGGTCCAATCAACAACATCAAATGCCTTTTCTAGATCAATGAACACCATGTATGTGGGCTTGTCCTTCTTAATTCGGTCCTCTAAGATCAGACGTAAAGTCAGGATTGCTTCACGCGTTCCTACATTTCTTCTGAAGCCATCTTCTCCCAACTCAGCTTCAACTTGACTTTCCATTCTTCTGTAAATAATACATGTTAAAATTTTGCAGGTATGAGATACTAAACTAATGATGCAGTAGTTTTCACACTTGTCAACACCTCTTTCTTGGGAATAGGTATAACAACATTCTGCCGAAAATCGGATGGCACTTCTCCCGTCTCATATATCTTACACACTAAATGGGATAACCTCGCCATGCTGGTTTCTCCTAAGGCAGTCAGTAATTCAGAGGGAATGTCATCAATTCCAGGTGCCTTGTTCCTATTTAGGTCTCTCAAACTCTGTCAAATTCTGACCTCAAAATTGGATCTCCCATTTCATCAGCATCAACAGCCTCTTCTTGTTCCAGAACCATATCATCTACTCTTTACCTTGATACAACTGTTGGATATGTTGCTGCTATATTTCTGGCTTGTCTTCTTTCCCTAGAAGTGGTTTTCCTCTGAGCTCTTAATATTCATACACTTACTTTTCCTTTCTCCAAAGGTTTCCTTGATTTTCCTGTATACAGCATCTAAAGTACCTTTTCTAGGACCATACAACCTACAACATCCTTGCACTTCTTCTTCAGCCATTCTTCCTTAGTTGTCCTGCACTTCCTATCCACTTCATTCTTTAATCGCCTGTATTCTTTTCTGCCCTCTTCATTTCTAGCATTCTTGTATTTTCATCATTTATCAATCAGGTCTAGTATCTCCTGAGTTATCCATTGATTTTTAGTTGATCTTTTCTTCCTTCCTAACATTTCTTCAGCTGCCCTACTGACTTCATTTTTCATTGCTATCCACTCTTCCTCTTCCTTTGTGTTTCCTTCACCTTTTCATTTAGTCCTAGTGCAACATGTTCATTGAAACAATCCCTCACACTCTTGTCTTTCAACTTATCTAGATCCCATCTCCTTGCATTCCTTCGTTTCTTCAACTTCAGATGGCATTTCATGACCAAAAAGTTGTGGTCAGAGTTGATGTCTGCTCCTGGGAAAGTTTTGCAATCCAACACCTGGTTTCTGAATCTCTGCCTAATCATAATGAAGTCTATTTGATACCTTCCAGTGTCTCCAGGTAAGTATTGGCAAGGACTAAATTATGATCAGTGCAGAATTCAACTAGCCGACTTCCTCTTTCATTCCGTTGTCCCAATCCGAATTCTCCTACTGTATTACCTTCTCTTCCTTGGCCTACCACCGCATTCCAGTCTCCCATCACAATTAGATTCTTGTCACCTTTTACATACTGTATTAAATCTTCTATCTTTTCATATATTCTTTCGTTTTCCTCATCATCCGCTGAACTAGTAGGCATATAGACTTGCACTATCGTGATTGGCATTGGTTTGGTGTCTATCTTGACGACGATAATTCTTTCACTATGCTGGTCGTGGTAGCTTACCCACTGCCCTATTTTCTTGTTCATTATTAAACCAACTCCTGCATTTCCCCAGTTAGATTTTGTGTTGATAATTCAGTAGTTGCCTGACCAAAAATTCTGTTCTTCCTGCCAACGTACTTCACTTATACCAACTACATCTAACTCTAGACTATCCATCTCCCTTTTCAGATTCTCTAACCTACCACAACGATTCAAATTTCTAATATTCCATGCTCCGACTTGCAGAATGTCAGTATCCCTACTTCCCAGTGATCCGAATGGGGGACTAGTTTACCTCCGGAATATTTTAACCGGGAGGAAGCCATCATCAGTACATCATTCATACAGAGAGAGCTGGATGTCCTCAGGAGTTACTTACGGCTGTAGTTTCCTGAAGCTTTCAGCTGTGTAGCAGTATCAACACAGCTAAGCTATGTCGAGTATTATTACAAAGCCATATCAGTCAATCATCTAGACTGCCTGCCGCCCTTGCAACTTTCGATGAACCATCCGTTAGTCTGGTCTCTCAACAGATACCCATCCGATATGGTTGCACCTGCGGCTCGGCTATCTGCTTCATTGGGACACGCAAACCTCCCCACCGCGGCAAGGTCATATGTTTCATAGAGGAGGGATGAGGAAGATCCTGGTGATAATATGCATATACGTTTGAACTGGTGTGATGCAACAAGTGAAAATGAAATGGAACTTGACAACACTACATCAGTGGCAGACAAAATTATGCAGACAGACTAGTGAACGGGAATGCAGACAGAATGTTTCAAGTGTACAAACAGAAACTTTCCAAGGAAATGATTGCTAATCACTTCACAAAAGGCGTTGTCAAGCGACGGGCAGCTACACCAGGAGAATTGCCGTCACGACTACTGGCCCACTTTTTTCTTTCAAGATCCACCCAACAGAAACCAAAGGAACTAAAACTGCAAAAGCTGTGTTGCATGTTGGTAAAAGAAGACCAGAAGGGAAAGTACATGGCAATGTGACTCCTGCCCAAGAGAAACCAAAGGAACTAAAACTGCAAAAGCGTGTTGCATGTTGGTAAAAGAGGACCAGAAGGGAAAGTACATGGCAATGTGACTCCTGCAACTCTCCATTGTGTCTGGAGCATTTCCAGCCAAACCACACAAAAAAGGCCTACTGACTTTCCAATCCCGTACTCCAAGCAACAAGGAACCTATTCTGTGTGAGTGCATAAATGATATATATAACCGAAACCAACTTTCAACCTATTAGGTCGTGTTACGTACATTTAGTACGTGTTGAAGAGATGTTAAGTACAGAACAAAAATGGCCAACCAGACACCAGTGGGATCTGAACCCACAACATCCCGATTTTGCGTCGGTTGCTCTACCAATTGAGCTATGGTGGCCTAGGCCATCTTTGTTCTGTTGGAAAGGATCTGAGCTACAGGTCTGGTACTACTACCATCACACTGTAGAGTGCGTTTAAGTTGCCTGTTGAGGGCCAAGTCAATGAATATTGAATTTTCACGACCGCATCGTAATCGAAACCGACTTTCAACCTATTAGGTCGTGTTACGTACATTTAGTACGTGTTGAAGAGATTTTTGTTCTGTACTTAACATCTCTTCAACACGTACTAAATGTACGTAACACAACCTAATAGGTTGAAAGTCGGTTTCGAACGTACTAAATGTACGTAACACGACCTAATAGGTTAAAAGTCGGTTTCGATTACGATGCGGTCGTGAAAATTCAATATTCATTGATATATATAACTGTTGCTTCACAACCCTTTTTCTGTAAAGAATCTTGAATTATGTCAATAAATACAGAATTTATGCCGATTTATTCAGAGGTGTACAAACTGAACAAATTGTGTGAAAATTCATGGTTACCAAGCCCTTTCTGCTATAGGAGGACACGGATGTAGATGGGTTAATATTACGACTATAGTGATGCACATGTGCTTACATTTAAAATCCACCTTTTTACATAAATGAAGAACTGACATGTCCCCATAAAATACACGTTCACATTCATCTGATGGCCAGTATCCAGATTTAATATGACTACATCCAAAAGGATATCCGAGTCTTCAAAATGCTTTTCATATTTTCTGCCGAATACTGAAAAAATTCTTTTGAAATATTTGAAATTTTTTGCATTCATCACATGATGGTTCTTTAATTGTGACTCATTTGAATGTGTGCCTTTCCTGCGATTTTTGTACTATCATCTTCATATGAAACGAGTCATTGTTTTCTGTGTTTCAAGAGATTTTATACCCAGCTCAGTTTCTTGTTTACTCCAAGATCTTATTTTGCTCCAAGAACTGAAGAATTTATGTTTTGTTGCAGTTCAGAATTTCCAGGGCCTCATAAATTACCTACAACTAATTTAATTACAGTAAAAGCATTGATTTCATAATTAATGATTTTCATTCTGTGCTGATATAGAGAATACCTGTGAGCACTACTGTCGCTCAGCAACCAGCTGAGACTGTCAGCCAGAACATAGCTCTCAACTCTGTCAGATGCAGCACATGTATGAAGAGAAAATTCCACTGTCTGTTTATTTGCGTTTCTGAGGCTGGCACTCCCCAATATTATTGTCTACAGTACAAAATTGGCAAGATGTTTCTCCTGTCCACAGTTCAACTACTTCCCATGTTACATAAGATATCTTACTATCTACTAGATATCTATTCAGGTTTTTTTTTTACGTCACACTGACACAGACAGGTCTTATGGTGACGATGGGATAAGAAAGGCCTAGGAGTGGGAAGGAAGTGGCCATGATCTTAATTGAGGTACAGTCTGGTGTGAAAATGGGAAACCACTGAAAACCATCTTCAGGGCAGCCAACAGTGGGGCTCAAACCCACTATCCGCTAGATGCAAGCTCACAGCTGCACGCCCCTAACCACATGGCCAACTTGCCCGGTGTTATGTTTTCTTCAATACAGTGTATCAAAACATTTTTAGCAATTTTTGCTCCCTTTTCATTTTATCTTCAGCGAGTGTCAATATACCTTTTTTTTCAATGTGTGGCATTCCACTTCAGACATTAATGTAACTTTTTACAACCAGAAGTTTTGATTTTTTAAATGAGTTTATACATTTATTTGATATTTATCTCAAGACCTCCACTAGATGGGATTAGTGAACTTTTTAACAAGTATATTAGAACTCTATAGTTTACATTCTTGTTTTTATCCACTGTTTTGATGTTTCTGTGTATTAAGGTTATTTTAAGGTTGTATTCTTGTTATGTGCTAATTTATTCTTTAAGAATTTTTCTTTTCTGTTACTGAAGATAGGTACCACAGGTTTTGAAACTAGTACAACATGAAATAAATATTTCCATCATATATTGAAGTGTTGATTAGGTGGAGCATCTTCCCCCAATTTCTTTAAGGTAAGCATTGACTTTGCGAGATATTTTACCAATCCTTCAAATGTAGAACTCTCACGAGTTGATTGGGAACCATCATGACTCAGCTTTCAAAAAGAGATGGACAAGAGAACAGTGGATTTTAAAAAGAGCTCGAACAGCATTAAATGATGAAGCAAAAAACTTCAATGAACTTCAAAAACATGGCCTAACTTTAGCAGCTGAGAGTTGAGTTCATGCAAAATATCCTGTAGCAGTCTCTGATTTTTAGAACTTTGATAGAACACAGAATATTAAAAAAAAAAAATTGTATACGATACACATCTACCACATCATGCACAGCTAGTTCCAATCTGTGTTTCATACAATGCACAACAATTAAGTCCTTATGTAACTGTTTATGCAGCCAAGTGGCTATGCCTTTGTAAGGGCCTTGTTGATGCACCATCAGTTGTGATAACAAAAGGATGATTTTTTAGTATCATATTTAATATTATACGTTTCAAGAGTGGCTAATACTTTCTAATTCAACAATATTGTAAAAATAATTTCACTAACCATACTCCACAAACATTTGTGTAGCATTTGATGATCTTTACATCATACTGTATTTTCTAATTTATTCCAGAACCTTCTGCTCCTTTTTATCTAGGACATTCTATTATTTCCACCAATGACTTTCACAGGCAAAAAAATATTTTTGTAATCATTATACTTTATCCTTGGGGCAGCCTTCCCACAGGGAAGTTGTATTAATAATAATACATTTCAAGAATATATAGAGAATTTCAGAGGTGAGTTTAAACTTTTCTGATGCTGGTGTATGTATAAATAATTAATATGTATTATTTAAATAACTGTGATACTTCTCAATATGCTTATTTGGATTCTCCTAAAAAAACTTGTATTGGCTAACTCAAAACTCTTGATCGATCTCCTTTCATGCTATACTATGCAGTATGTACCTTTAAGAATAATGTACCTGAAGCAGAGAATAAATCTTTATGTGACACTTATATATTACACTCACCGTATTATAGCAAATTTAGCAAAATCTCCTTTAACCATTACTGTGGTAGGGTCTAGTTCTCTTCTGTTTTCACTCCACCAATCAGCCTCTGACTGCTGCTCATAAGCTATTCTCCTTCTGGTTAGAACCTGAGAAAGTTCTTTCAACACTTGCTGTTTTTTGTTTCTCATAGTGACTGACTCATCAATGCTGTATGTCTTATTCATTTTGTCATCATTATTATCTGCAGCATGTAGATCCACTGTTTCTTTAATGCATGGGTGGAGATCAGCTTCTGGGTCAATCTGCAACAAGCAAAATAAAAACACAAAAATAGAAGAACTGTTCTACGACTCTCTCCTGGTTTCCTGATCTCATTTCTGTTGTACTTTCCTAACTGCCAAATATTAAACCAGGGGTTCTCAAACATTTTTTTTTGGTTATGGACCTCCTTGAAAATCTGGTGAAGACTATGGATCTGTCTCCATTACTACCCCTTAAACAAAACATCTCTCCATTACTACCTATTCAATGTACAAAGTCAAAATTTCACATGTTGGTCACTTCTGCATCCCAGATGTTAAGTATGATAGGGTTTAAAACATTTCACTTCTATCGAGGTTCAAATGAATGTTTGATCCGAAAATAAATAATCGTTCCTCCAAAACTGTTTGCAGGCTCAACCGACAACGAACTCCCCAAAATATAAAAATTTCAGTTTAGAACCATAGCAAAGCACGGGCATCCTGCCAGTGTATTTATAAAGAAAAATTAAATGAAGAAAATATTTTATTTTATGAACAACAATTTAATGATTAATTTCTTTGTTGTCCACTTCTACATCAATAGGCCTATCATGAAAAATAAAGTTGTTATTCTTTGCTCTCTTTTTTTGGAATAGTTTTTAGAACTTTCTCTGACAATGAAACTTTCGCATGACCATGGTTCTTTGTGTATGAATAAAGTAAACAAAGTAACCAAAAATTTCTCATATAAAAAAAAAATTACATTCATTTCACACACACAAACACACATTAAGCACAAATTGAACAAAACTAAACAAAATAAATCTTTAATTCAGCTTGTAAGTTAATATCAATGAGAACATTATTGTTGTTTGGTATGTATAAGATGAAACTATGGAATGGCTTTAGGTATCTCTGCCATCCAATTGTTTCCTAATTACCTTGACAGAAACAAGTGCTGAAAACCTAGCCTCACACACACCAGCTGAAGCCTATTCATATATCAGAGGTTGTGTAAACAAATATACCTAGCCTTCCTTATGAAATCCCTAACAGATAACACACATCTCTCCACTTTCCACCATCTGCAGATTATTAATTTAGCGTTCTGTTAAGAGAAGCCAAGGAGTTACTCTTGTTCTACCCCTTGTCAGAACAACCTCATCTTTAAAGGGATTTTACACATGTAATGCTCAGCTATGGAACCTTCTACCACCTGAAGTAAAACTGACTTCTCTTTCTTACTTCCTCCATGCAGTAAAAAAATTGTTTGTGTCTAATAAAAACCCATATGTGATGTATATAAATTGTATAAATTAGTATTTCAAAAATGATGTGCGCAAGTCCAGTTCAATATGAGTGAATGTGTACGTGTGTGTGTGTGTGTGTGGGAATGGTTATGAACAACTATGGGCCATTCTACGTGAGCAGGTACAATGCCGCGTTTCGCCAGCCTCCGACCGCGCCAAAATGTTTCAATCTACATGTGACCATCAAAACGCAGCGTGTGATCACCAACAGACCCGCTTAAAGCAGTCAACCCGCATCTAGTGAGTGCTTTGAAATGGTTGCATTGCAGGATTACTTTTATTAAATGATATGTTTAATAATGAAGATAATCATAAAAAGAGACGTTGATGGGCTCATCCTATATTAGCGAACCGTTTGTCTAGTGGTATGTTTCACATTATGTTCAGCGAACACAGGAAGTACCCCTGATAAGTTTTTTCAATATTATCGACTGTCAGTATCTTCACTTGATGAATTGCTTGGTTTCTTGAGTGAAGTTCTCACAAAACATGACACCGTAATGACGAAGAGTATTAGTCCTGCTGAAAGACTAGTGGTGACACTGAAGTAAGTAGTAAATAAAACATAAAGGGGATAACAATGTAATATTTTATTGAAACATCACATTTTTTACCACATCTGCATGAGTATAACAGAACTCAAAGTTTTGAATTTATCTTTACAAACAATTTTTTACTCTTCAGTACTTTATAAATTAACTGTATATAATTGGACACATTGAAGGCATCATCATTGTTGGAATCCGAGGAATGGTAGGCTGATGTTACCGATGGAGCTGGAGTCGAGTTCTTGGAAGGAGGAGTACTGTACCCAGTTACTTGTCCGTGAATGTTACTAATGACTTGCGCAATTTGTAGCCTGGCTTGAATTGCAGCATTAAGCGGCAAACCGTTGAGAATAGGCTAGTTGCTTTACGTCACACCGACACAGCTAGATCTTATGGTGACTATGGGACAGGGAAGGGCTAGGAGTGGGAAGGAAGCAGCCGTGGCCTTAGTTAAGGTACAGCCCCAGCATTTTGCCTGGTGTGAAAATGGGAAACCACGGAAAACCATTTTCAGGGCTGCCGACAGTGGGGTTCGAACCTACTATCTCCCGACTACTGGATACTGGCCACACTTAAGCGACTTCAGCTATTGAGCTCGGTATTGAGAATAGGAACAAAAGACATTAAAAATGACTTGTGTCAATACACATCTGCCTATCGGTCCTCTTTTTGTATAGCCAAGCTATTTTGGTTAAATCCTTGGCTGAGGAAACAACAGATCTTTCCAAAGCTGCTTGTTTACCTGCCTGGAAGTTATGATTGTAAGCTTTTGTAACAAAACTAAGAAACAATGTTAGGTTTTGGTCCACTCAATCAATACACATCATTTTACAAGTGAACTATTTAATTAAAAACATATTAAAAATATTTAGGGACATGTTTTGTCTCTATTTGAGACTTCATCAGCCATAAAATCACGTGGTAGATTACAAAACTCAAATCAGAAACTGAAAAAAAAAAAATGTAAAAAAATGGAAGAAGCCAATGTCTTTTTAAGGACTATTTGGGAAATGCAAAAGATATATATATACATACACACACATTATTTACACAAATTGACAACACTTCTTGCAAAAACTTTTGTATTCAATGTTAAAAAATGAAATTAACTTGAAACTGACAAGCCTGCCATAACATCTCATACAGAATTAATGTCCACTGTTGCTGTCCGTATTTGAAACGGAAGTTACTTTTTGAACTATTGAGAAAATATAGGAGAACAAATATACATATATTTAAAGAGGTAGTTTAAAACTTCTTGCAAAACAATTCTTCAGCCAAGTTAAATATGAATGACCTTATTTTTGTTCCACAACTTGGTGCCGATGTCATAGAGTGCTCCTTTGGGCTTTTGAACAATAAATAGCATATTTTGCACTCTGTCATGCTTGTACATTCAGAATTTGCCAGCATGTAGTACAATGTTGTTGTATCTTGCACAACTTTGTTTCGTCCTATCTTTTTGAAGATACTCTTACATGTACAATGGCAGAAATGAACTAGTTGATAGGTGTCGAAGGACTCCCAAAGCGAATCAATGTCAGGGATGAGTACTTTAATAGACAGTGTGCACTTTCATGGCAAAACACATCTGTCCATGTATAAGCAATATGCACATTTTGCCAGGGAAGAACACTTGTACACATACTGGTGTATTCTTAACTGCAAACTACTATTACGTTTATATTCTATCAAAATGGAAGTGATTTGTTGAATAAATAACTAGTTACTCTTCCAACACATTTTTGATACATTAAGTTACTTACCACTTGCATCCTTTATTTGCACAGAAATAGATCGCCAGTCTGCAAACAGCTTTTCCGATCTTCATCTAACACTTTGCTTTGATCTTCCTATTACTACAGTATTTCAGTTGTACATCAAAAGGTGCTGGTAGATTCTTGACCTACACAATAAACTTTTCCGTATCAAACTTCACATGGCGCAAAATACGTAAGTTACAATACACAACAGGAGGTTACTGACGCGAGTACACCACTTGAACAACGCCATGTGTAGTTTAGTTAGCGTGTCTTCCGCAAACGGGGATGATGCCTCCAAGGGCGTGCTTGCTGTCCAATGTGTTTTGAACGCCTCCTCCCACGATCGGCAAAACACTTGTGTAGACAGAGCAATTCATTACTGTAGGTTCTGTCCGATGGCACAGTAGGAGGCAGACGAAACGAGACGTTTTACCCGCTCGTGTAGAATGGCCCTATGAGATCAGAAGAATGTGTATACAGGGGTATGAGTGAGGGTACGAATGACTGGGTCCTTTTACTCTTAATACGTATAGCATAAATTAAGATTATTATTATGTTTATTATTCTACCAGTTATGGAATAATAACCCATTGGCATGTTAATCTTAACATGCTGACCATGCATGTATATACCATTTTTTTCATGCATTAGGCTACTAAATTTTATGCATGTAATCTGCAATGTACTGAATTTTAATCACACCTTTGATGTGATGATGAAGTGCACCCTGGAGAATAATTTAACAGTTTTTTAGTGGTGTGAAACACCCTAAAACACTCCAGAAAGTACAAAGATATCAAACACATTTCACACTCATATTCTGTTGCACTTTTTTCTTGCCAGCCTTGTGTGCAACACAGTCATGGCCCAGAGTCTTCTTGTAGGGTTTGGAAGTACACATTTTTCAAATGTGCCCACTGAGCTAATATAGGGTGAGTTGGGATTTTCTGTCAAACAATTATCAGGAAAATGGTTTGTTTTGGCAGCTATCTGATCCCACAAAGAGTTGTAAACCATGTGTTTAAAAATATCTAGAGGGGAGGTATCTGGAGGAAGGCTCCAGTTCATGATGGGATTTATTTCAGAATTTTCCCTTTAAAACAGTATTTGGATGGTTTATTGACTGTTTTACTCCATTCCCAACATTCTTCCTTTCTCTTCTTTGTCTTTTGGAGTCAGGCTGGGCTTCATCATAGCAGTCGCATTCAAACACACCCTCACTCTCATAAAACTTTCCATCACGCTGCTATTACTTTCACTGCAAGTATAACATTGTATCACTTTCTGAAACTATATCCACAAGCGACCGGTGGCACTTCAAACTCAACCCTCACAAAACCCAATCAGTTCTTTTTCGCCGCAAACGCAGAAAGTTCAGTACCACCAGCAAACCAGACTACCTCAATCTCCAGATCTGAGACACCCCCATCTGCACTCAACCCACCCTGAAATACTTTGGAATCCTTTTCGACCAACACCTAACTTTCCAGCCCCACTTTCTCCATCTCAAAACCAAGACCGCCAATCATACTAGACTAGTGCACCACCTAGCCGGGACCCAGATCTCCTCCAGATCTACAAGTCCTTCATCCGGCCACCTATAACCTATGGCCTTGCCACCTGGGCAGCCATAGCCAACTCCAACTCGAACCGCAACCTATATCGCCCTCTCCTCTCCATAGAATGCCGCACAGTCCGTCACGCAATCCAGCTCCTACATCCTATCCCAATTCCAACATACCTCCCACCGTGCCCTTGACCGAGATCATCCCTCCTTAAACCAACTCTTGTGGAGACCCCCCTTCCCCCTCACCTCACTTTATCCAAACCCTCTTTCACCTCTAACGGTCCCTCCCTTATCCTAAGATGATGCCTCCAAGAGAACTGTGATGATAACTACCAGCCACCCAACTCCCCCACCCCCCTCCCTGAACAATAACTCATTTCATTGCAGAGGTAATTCACAGCAGCTCAGTGAGCCCTCGTTGACGTATTCTCAACTTGAGTTCGGTGTTATACTCTAAACCCTCACTGTATGTTCTCTAACCGACAAAGAGACACCACCTCTTTAGTGTATATTCCATACATATGTAAATATAACTAGCTAGTTTATAACTAGCTAGTTTGTTTCATACTGTAAATAGTTACTTTTCTGCATTTGTTCATTTTAATTGAATGACCCAGAGGAAGACTCTGACAATGTATACTAACAGAAATTTGCAACTACTGTAATCTCATCTCCGCTCTATGATTGTACCAACCAAGAAAAAAGTGTAAACACCAAGTTACCACAACTGCTTGCAATCCAATTACTTTTTATGTTGTAAAATGTGTATAATAAAAGAAGAAAGACACACCAACCGAACTTCTCACCTCAGGCTATATACCATCGCCTGTATATCCAATCTTTAACTGTTTATAGCATGTATATCATAAATGCATATGTCAATAGGAAATTATATAACTGTCAAGAAGGAAGACTAGTCAGTAAACTGTATATACCATTGTAAATAATCACATTGTACACAACCACTGCAGCATAACAATTCAACTGTAATAACATTGTAAAGTTCACAGCATAAATAAATTTACTGTAAATATGTCAATTGTAAAATGTCTAACTAGAAGATGAGCTCATTATCTGTAAATATTAAATGTAACAATACTTCAGTCCTATGTTAACAAATCACAATTAACACCATATAAAAGCTTAATTCAATTGTAAACCAATAGAAAATTGTAAATCACTACGAAAACCATGTAAAAATGAAACTATTGTAAAATCTCAAAACAGCAATAAAGAACGCAGACAGAGCCAAATTACCCCCCCCCCCCCCCCCGTCTCCATCACCATGACAAACCACCCTAACCCATCCCCATACTCCATCAAACCTCCTAACCCGCCGAATCTCCGGACCAGAGAGAAGGTTACCTGCTCAGTGGCCTGCCCCTCTGCTTTCGGGGAGTGGAATGAACGATTTTTGAACAGTGCAAGTCAGGCATATTGAAAAAGTGAACTGAATAGGTGGACAAAAGAAAATCCGGGAGGTTTCACCTCAGAATGAGCCCATCACCAGTGACTACCGCAACACACAGGTTGAATTATCTGCCCTGAACTCTTTACAGTGTACTGAAATAGACACAATTACTGTTTCCATATTCACCTCAATGTCTGACCACCACAATGGCAACAACTAGTACCACCACAACCACCATCACCGAACTCAGCCAATCAGCCGCAGTTGCATATGTCCAGTTTAAAAAAAAAAAGTATTTGTTCAGGGCGGCGACCCATGTGGATCTTTTGCCCCTACTGGTACCATGTTGTATGAACCTGCATGTAATTGGAATAGCGGTAGTGTGGAATATTGTGTGTGAGGAAAGGAAGATTAAGGACGTCACAAACACCCAGTACCCAGGCCAGGGATATTAATCATTACAATTTAAAAAGCCTGACCCGGCTGGGAATCGAACCTGGGGCCACTGGATGACAGGCGGACGCGTTGACCCCTACACCACGGGGCCAGACTGATGTCCAGTTACGCAGTGCCCAATTACCAAGCCAGATTCATCCCAGCGCCACCAACTCCACAATGGGACACCATCAAATTCCAATTTCAATTTACGAGACTGACACCACATTCTACGGCAGCAGAGGGACGAGTTCAACAACACCAATTGGCACCTCCAGCAGTGACGACAATTGACCCACCGCTTCCCATGGACACCTCTGTTCAGAATATTCCTCCTACTACCACCACTACCGCCCCTACCTACACTCCTCCCAAGCTTGCATTTTCTGTTGTATATGGTACTAGACGCCCTATCAATTGCTCCCTTTTTCTCCAATCCGCTCCAGCAGGAACACATTCATTCTTACTTTCCAGTCCCTCCCCTAACTTCCAGTCACCCCAAACAATTTTCTCCACCCTACGCAGATACAACATACGCCGAGAAGACATAGTGGACATCAGAAGAACTACAAATAGAGACATCATACAGGTTAACGGGGACATTGCTGCCAATCTTCTCACCACTGGCATAGGTTCTCAACATCTAGGATCAAGTACCCTCCTTCAACCCCTCCCACCGCCCCCTACAAAAACTCCCCCTCCCCCTCCGTGCTAGACTTCTCAGTTGCGTTATACAAGGCATAGACCCCTCTATTGCTGAAGACACCATACTCTCCGAGCTCAACGCAGAAGACATCCCGGCAAAAAAGGCGTTCCGGATCAAGACTGCAACGGGTCCAACATACATGGTACAGATTCTTCTCCTATCACCAGAAGACATCGACTGGGTAATGATCAGCGGAGTCCTCATTCACAGACATCACCATAAATTTCAACCATCTCGTGCACCACCTTCCCAATCCATCAAGTGTGAGAGGTGCCTCGCCTACAACAATCATCCCACCACTCATTGCACAGCTCAAAGTCCAAAGTGGACACTGCAATCAATAACATGCTACGCCCAGATGTCCCAACACACACCAACCACCCCAGTGTCACACCTGTGGAGGAACTCGCCCAGTATACTCATGCCATTGCAGAAGCCACCCTCCCCTCCCCAAAATCAAACAGAACTTGTTGCTCCTATTAGAACCATCGACCTGCCCACATTGTCCAAACGTTCCCTTTTCTCACTACCCACAGTTGAAGATCTTATCTGTTTCATAACTCTCTCATTGCTCAATATTCACCCCTACAACAGAGCCTTAGTACTCAATCACCTACAAGCCGCAGCAAACCAAACATTAAATCTACATTTCTCAACCACCCATTCTGGCTTAAATTCTCATTTCAACTTTACCCCTCTGGAAACATTTTTTTTTTTTTAACTCCCACAGCTCTCTCGTTTTGTAAATAAGTTCCATCTTCTACGAATTTGTACGACCAATAATGTTGCCACTCATAGTATGTATATAGTAGGTTTGTAAGTGTATCAAAAGAACAATTGCTAATAGTAGCCTACTTACAACTTTCACTGTCTGTTTCCATATCTGGAATTCTCAGATAGGATCCAATGGAAAATAACTCAAGTTTTTGTTAAAGCTATAGACTTATAATATTTCCAAACGAAGATCTATTTTTTAAAAATGTTGTATATATCATGCAAGCAAACAAAAAACCCTTAACTAAGAGGCAATAACCCCCCCCCCCTCTCCCATCACCTTCTTCTTTGCATCCCTTTACCCACTTCCTCCGTCCATTACATCCCCCCAACCCACCCACAACTCTTGGCCAGAGAGAGGACCTAACCCTTTAGGTGGCCTGCCTCACCCCTTCAGGGTGGGGAATGAAAACTTTTGATGTAATGTATGCCTCCACAATACATCCTTTGTCGACTACAGTGACTCTAGTGACAGTTTATACAACTGCGTAAGTCTTTACGTTCGTCGACATCATCATCATCATCATCATCATCTCAGTATCCTTCCAGCAGGCCGAGTGGGATTTTTGGGGACTATATGCCTCCATTGCTTCTTGTCATTATAGAGTTCTTCTCCTTTCACATCCTACAGTGTTGTTTCTTTCTCGATAAGGTCTGCATTTATTTGGTCCAGCCACCTTCTTCAGGGACGTCCAACAGATCTCCTTCCAGGTACTGCCATTTCCAAGTATTGTCTGGGGGATCTAGTCTCTTCCATGCTTTGCACATGCCCAAACCATTTTAACCATGCAATGCGTAGTCTTTCTTCCATGGTACAGGTCACTTGCATGTCATTTCTGATGCACTCATTTTTAATTTTGTCTCTTCTTGTTTTTTGCATAGCAGATTGTAAAAATTTCATTTCACATGCTTGTAGTTTGCTGATGTCTCTTTTCAATAACACACAGGTCTCCAACCCATATGTCATGATTGGCGGGAGGAAAGACTTGAACACTGTTTGTTTGGCTTTTACAGGAACTGCTTTGTCCCACACTAGTTTTCGTACCTGATAGAAGAACGTGGAACCTTTTGTCACTGTTCTGGATTTCCGATTTAGCACTCCCCTGGTTCGATACAATACTTCCAAGATAACTGAAGCTTTCTACACATTCAATTCTCTCTCCATGAAGTTTGAGGTCACATTCGCTGGGTGTTCTACTCAATTTCATTGCTACTGTTTTCTTCTTACTCACAGTTAACTTATATCCTTTAAATTTGTTGACCCAGCAATCTAATTTCCTTTGGACTTCTTGCTCTGTTTCTCCCCAAATGGCAACATCATCTGCAAACACTAATGCATACAAATCTCCAGGTTCTGCAGCTTTAATTACATAATGATTACATCCATGAGTGCAAGGAAAAGTAGTGGGGATAGTGCACTGCTTGTTGTACACCTCTTTTTGTTTGGAACCATTCAGATCTACCATTCCCTATTTGTACACTACTTTCACAGTTTTCATATAGCAACTGAATCTTACAAATTGTGAGGAGGAAAGCGACAAGGGATAATGTCCAATAATGGACCATTTATATTGGTATTAAGGGACCTCTTGTTGAAAATTTTGGATTTTGAGTTATTGATACTTTCATGATCAGCACTGAATCCCAAACATTTCTTTTTAAAGTAGATTTTTATCTCAAAATTTGATTGAGTTTTGGCAGGTTGAATATTTGTGACAGGAAAACTGTGTTTTGCGAAAATGTGTTTTAAAGTTTTACAACATTACCATTGTTAAATTCTACATATTTAACAAATTTTACATAAGTATTACCTCTCAAATGTCCTTTTTCAAATGGTATAGGTTTTTAAAGTTAACATTAATTTACATTAACTGGTTAAAGCTCTTTTAAGTACAGCATTTTTGCCTCCTCTTCTTTGGTTCTGGTGCATTTAGTTCATTAGGTTCTTCCTCAGCATCTCCACTGTAACTAGCTTCAGTATCTGGTCCTGATGTTTTTGAACAGATAATGTTTTTGTTGCTCCATCACCCCTGCTGGAATCAGTGGATTGGGAAAACCCACAGGTCCATTGTTCTCAGGAAAGATGCTATATACAAATTAATTTCCATCCAAGACCAATTTACAGTGTACACTACCTTTGTAGCTAACATTGAACTCAAAGTGTTATGTTTAGTGATGTGAGGTATTTTGTTAGCATTACTATTCTTCAGGAAATTTAGCCAGTCATGCACATTCACAGAAACTTCACCTTTTTCATTTCCAATAGTTACAGCTGAGTTAACATGTGTTGTAGGTGTAGAATTCTCAATGCAATCAACAAATTGTTGTATCAATTTTTTCTTCAGAAGTCCAAATGCCCAGTCAACATGAAAATTTTGTGTGTCCTACTGACATGAACAACCAAAGAATCCTCTTGTATTTGTTATTACAGATTCTCCAAGCAAGATATCCAAGTAAGATATTGTTCTTGTTCTGTCCGACACAATTGTCAGCATGAATGAACATTGTATCTTCTCCATGGCCATAGTTTTCCAAATAATTTTGGAAAAGACTAACAACAACGTTGGAGCCTTTTGTTGTACCTATACTTTCCAGTATCAGATAGTTCACTTGTTTGTTTACAGTTTCACACATAACACCAAATAATCCAATTCTGAATAGATCCAAGAAATAAATAGGCCCAGGCTGTAACGGATTACGGTTATGATGTAGACGTTGATTCCCATAGGGAACCTAAAATATTTGTCCTGAATGAGTAAATTTATAATACCAATATAATGGTCCATTATTGGACATTATAAATTTTCCAGCTAACTCATTCTTGGTTGCCTGCGTTTCGCCCTCGTGTGCTAAGCTAGGCTCGTCAGTTGGGACTTAGCACACCATCCAAGACGCAAGGCTCTCATAGTGCATTGGCACTGCTGGTGGCTTCAAATAGCCTATGCAGTGGCCTCCACAGTATGCACTAGCCTTGCGTCTTGGGTGGTGTGCTAAGTCCCAACTGACGAGCCTAGCTTAGCACACGAGGGCGAAACGCAGGCAACCAAGAATGAGTTAGCTGGAAAATTTATAATGTCCAATAATGGACCATTATATTGGTATTATAAATTTACTCATTCAGGACAAATATTTTAGGTTCCCTATGGGAATCAACGTCTACATCATTTGATGGCCAGGCAGGCATCTATTTTTGGAAATGAGACATAGCTCTCATAGTGCATTGGCACTGCTGGTGGCTTCAAATAGCCTATGCAGTGGCCTCCACAGTATGCACTAGCCTTGCGTCTTGGGTGGTGTGCTAAGTCCCAACTGACGAGCCTAGCTTAGCACACGAGGGCGAAACGCAGGCAACCAAGAATGAGTTAGCTGGAAAATTTATAATGTCCAATAACGGACCATTATATTGGTATTATAAATTTACTCATTCAGGACAAATATTTTAGGTTCCCTATGGGAATCAACGTCTACATCATTTGATGGCCAGGCAGGCATCTATTTTTGGAAATGAGACATAGCTCTCATAGTGCATTGGCACTGCTGGTGGCTTCAAATAGCCTATGCAGTGGCCTCCACAATATGCACTAGCCTTGCGTCTTGGGTGGTGTGCTAAGTCCCAACTGACGAGCCTAGCTTAGCACACGAGGGCGAAACGCAGGCAACCAAGAATGAGTTAGCTGGAAAATTTATAATGTCCAATAACGGACCATTATATTGGTATTATAAATTTACTCATTCAGGACAAATACTTTAGGTTCCCTATGGGAATCAACGTCTACATCATTTGATGGCCAGGCAGGCATCTATTTTTGGAAATGAGACATAGCTCTCATAGTGCATTGGCACTGCTGGTGGCTTCAAATAGCCTATGCAGTGGCCTCCACAGTATGCACTAGCCTTGCGTCTTGGGTGGTGTGCTAAGTCCCAACTGACGAGCCTAGCTTAGCACACGAGGGCGAAACGCAGGCAACCAAGAATGAGTTAGCTGGAAAATTTATAATGTCCAATAACGGACCATTATATTGGTATTATAAATTTACTCATTCAGGACAAATATTTTAGGTTCCCTATGGGAATCAACGTCTACATCATTTGATGGCCAGGCAGGCATCTATTTTTGGAAATGAGACATAGCTCTCATAGTGCATTGGCACTGCTGGTGGCTTCAAATAGCCTATGCAGTGGCCTCCACAGTATGCACTAGCCTTGCGTCTTGGGTGGTGTGCTTAGTCCCAACTGACGAGCCTAGCTTAGCACACGAGGGCGAAACGCAGGCAACCAAGAATGAGTTAGCTGGAAAATTTATAATGTCCAATAACGGACCATTATATTGGTATTATGATTACGGTTATGTCGAAGCTGTAGTATACACAAGTTCTATCACCATCTTCAAAATTTTTCTTAGACTTCTTGAAAGTTCCCTTAAAAAAAACCTTTCTTTTGCAACAAGTTGTAGATGGGATCTCATATTTTCAATAGTTTCTATTTTCATTTCTTCAGATAATAAAGCCATTGCAGTTCCAGATGTGAAATGCCTCTAGCAAAATGCACAAAGATCTGATTTGGGCTTCATAACAACTATTTCTGGGGAGACTTGCTTCCAAATGTTAGAAAACTCCCTACTTGATACAGGTTTTTGGGTCATATCATTTGTAAAAGAAGACTTATAAGTTTCAAAAATTTTGGCTTTAAATTTAAGTTTTAAATTTGCATTATACACAATGTTACTTCTTCCTGGCAAGGTTATAGCATGTTGTTCTGCATAATTGTGCACAAATCTTACAACAAACTCTGTATCAGAAAAGCAAGTCACATTCTTAGGAACTCTTCCTGCATTACCGTGTCTTTTGGCTATCAAGCCTGTTGATTTAACTTAACCATAATAGGTATTATATTTGATCCTGTATTAACTTATCTGAACCTATTAAAGAACTATTTAAAATAGTTCTCTAACAGATTTAAATCAAGCCTGTATCATTACACATTTTTGTTAGGCGTTTCAGTTTCTTAGATTTAATATGACGGGCAAACATGTAAGTGTTTTTACAAACTTTCTGGCCTTTTAGAAAATAACTGGTACATGGCTGTTTCCTCTCAGTTTTGACTTGATGATTACGAGATGTCAAAGTAGAATCTAAAGTTAAACACTGAAATTGGGCTAAAATTACTTGATCTAATGTGTTAACATTGCTTTCATAATGATCAATCTCAGCACATTCACGGCGCATTTGTACATATTCACCAATAGAAAAGTTATTATCACATTTTTCCTTACATCCACAACCTGTTTTTAAAAACTTCAAAACCAAAGCATGATCTTCTCCAGGATCAAAAGTGTCGACTAAATTTATGCAGTCATCAGTTATGACTAGGTCTTCCCCGCCATCATTCTCATCTATAACTTTCTCATTATTATCACATTGTTCTATTTGTATTTCAACAATAACATTTTCATTAATATTCTGGTAGCTACCTGCGGCATCATCAAACTTTGGAAGATCTCACAATAAAGAATTATTGGAGAGGTTACCTGACTCTTCTCTATGAGGTTCCAGTTCATCACCACTTAAATCATCACCACTACTTAGTCTTCTTTCAGTAAAATAATCTTTAAACACTTGATAGTCCTCATCACTGATATTGCCACCAATGCCAATATTATTTAATAGTTTCACAGCTTCATATTCACTCATTTTAAACTTCAAACTGTGCAAGAAGTAAACACGTTTTTGTTGTTGATCAACATTCAATGAGAGTAACGTCACATCAGCTGTCAACTGTTTTAGAGCTCTGTAGACACTAGAAACATTTTCTGTCATTCTTCATCATGTACAATATTATTAATGATAATTTAATAATTAATCATTAGATTTAAAGGAAAATGCTGAATGGGAGAAAGAGAACTGCAATTTGGTAACGCCCATCGGCATTTATGCCTCTCAAATGACTTGTCGTGGCAGGCATTATTTTAATCAGAAAATCTTCCTCTTTCATACAACGCTATTCCAAGTTCCCTAATATGCCACTAGAATTCAGGAGAAGCTATTTTGTGAAGCAATACATGCGCATCAGCGAGATTTAGAAAAGGGCTTGTCGGGCCAGTGTTATTTCTCTATAACAAGAGGTCGCTTTTCAGAAGGCTGACATCGATTATTAAATTCATTTTGGTTCCAATCACTTTTAAAACCATTATCAGCTGGTAGAGAAAGAAACAAACTATTATAATCCACAAAAATCAAATTATTTATACACTGACTGACAGAGCAAATGCAACACCAAGAAGGAGTGGTCAGAACTTTATGCCAATTGCAGGGTAGACTGACGTCACTGAGGTATGCTCATGATATGAAATGCGCTGCTGTGCTGCGCACGTAGCGAACGATAAATGGGACACGGCGTTGACGAATGGCCCACTTCGTACCGTGATTTCTCAGACGACAGTCATTGTAGAACGTGTTGTCGTGTGCCACAGGACACGTGTATAGCTAAGAATGCCAGGCCGCCATCAACGGAGGCATTTCCAGCAGACAGACGACTTTACGAGGGGTATGGTGATCGGGCTGAGAAGGGCAGGTTGGTCGCTTCGTCAAATCGCAGCCGATACCCATAGAGATGTGTCCACGGTGCAGCGCCTGTGGCGAAGATGGTTGGCGCAGGGACATGTGGCACATGCGAGGGGTCCAGGCGCAGCCCGAGTGACGTCAGCACGCGAGGATCGGCGCATCCGCCGCCAAGCGGTGGCAGCCCCACACGCCACATCAACCGCCATTCTTCAGCATGTGCAAGGCACCCTGGCTGTTCCAATATCGACCAGAACAATTTCCCGTCGATTGGTTGAAGGAGGCCTGCACTCCCGGCGTCCGCTCAGAAGACTACCATTGACTCCACAGCATAGACGTGCACGCCTGGCATGGTGCCGGGCTAGAGCGACTTGGATGAGGGAATGGCGGAACGTCGTGTTCTCCGATGAGTCACGCTTCTGTTCTGTCAGTGATAGTCACCGCAGACGAGTGTGGCGTCGGCGTGGAGAAAGGTCAAATCCGGCAGTAACTGTGGAGCGCCCTACCGCTAGACAACGCGGCATCATGGTTTGGGGCGCTATTGCGTATGATTCCACGTCACCTCTAGTGCGTATTCAAGGCACGTTAAATGCCCACCGCTATGTGCAGCATGTGCTGCGGCCGGTGGCACTCCTGTACCTTCAGGGGCTGCCCAATGCTGTTTCAGCAGGATAATGCCCGCCCACACACTGCTCGCAGTCTCCCAACAGGCTCTACGAGGTGTACAGATGCTTCCGTGGCCAGCGTACTCTCCGGATCTCTCACCAATCGAACACGTGTGGGATCTCATTGGACGCCGTTTGCAAACTCTGCCCCAGCCTCGTACGGACGACCAACTGTGGCAAATGGTTGACAGAGAATGGAGAACCATCCCTCAGGACACCATCCGCACTCTTATTGACTCTGTATCTCGACGTGTTTCTGCGTGCATTCGCTCGCGGTGGTCCTACATTCTACTGAGTCGATGCCGTGCGCATTGTGTAACCTGCATATCGGTTTGAAATAAACATCAATTATTCGTCCGTGCCGTCTCTGTTTTTTCCCCAATTTTCATCCCTTTCACAACACTCCTTCTTGGTGTTGCATTTGCTCTGTCAGTCAGTGTATTTTCGACCTCAACCACTTAATTTGCTTGTACTGAAAATGTTACTTCTCCAACAAGAGGTCCCTTTTCACTTTCTGCCTCACAATTAGAGAACTTGCAGCCCCTAGTTTATGCAGACATTCCCGTATTTTGCTCCTTGGAACACTGTCATAGGCTCTTTCTATATCTAGGAACACTACTATCAGATCTTTCCCTTTTTCTCAGTACTTTTTTATTAGTTGTCTAACGGCAAAATTTAGGTCTATTGTTCCTTGGTTGCCTCTGAAGCCATGTTGTTCTTCTTCAAACTGATGTTCTATCCTTGTTCTTAATCCCTTTGCTATGATCTTTTCTACAGTAATATACAGTATCATGTCTATAAGTGTGGGCCGTGAAAGCATCAATGGAAAGCTAAAGTGGTTTGGACATATGATAAGAATGGGAGAAGAGAGAGTGTCAAAAAAAGCTTTTTCAGAGAAGTTAACAGGAAAGAGACCACGAGGAAGACCCCGAAAGAGGTGGATAGATTCAGTGTGGGAGTGCATAGAGAAGAAGGGAGGAAAACCAGAAGATGTACTTAAAAAAGAAGAAGAGTGGTGGAGAGACAGGAAGCAATGAAGGTCCTTGATTCACGAGCCGACCCGGGAAGTTGGAAACGGGAAATGAAGATGATGATGGTTTCCTCTCGTCAATTCTATACAAATTTTAACAGACCTTTGGAATAACACTGGCCAACAAAAAGATATTAAATTCAAGGTGTCAGGGGAATTGCAACAAATATGGGGTATTTTGGTGTTGCTGAATATGAATCTGTCAATGATTTTTACAGATTGGCTCTACTTTATAAGATACAGGGTGTTCATTAAATTAACCTTGTATTCTGACATTACCTATATCCACTGAATTATGGAGGCAAATCTTTTTTTTCAACAATTATGTTTGATTGTTTATTGTCATGTAACATTATATTACGTCAACTTAAACATCAACTTTACATTTTATTTGTTTGCTGCAGTGAAATATGAGTTCTTCATGATGAGGTTGTGTGAACTGTCCTGATGAGTTCTGTAATGTGTGTGGTGAATACGCTTGGTTGAAAAATAGAAAAAACATCACAGACTTTGTGGAGAAGACCTATTTTGGATATTTTGGTATTCATCTTGGAGACCAAAATAAGTCCTGGGCTCCCTATAACATTTGTAAAAGGTATCTGAAAGGTCTAAGAAAGTGGACAAATGGAACAAAGAAAATTTTAAAATTTGGAGTGTCAATGGTTTGGAGAGAACAACAAAACCACCACAATGACTGTTATTTTTGTGTTGTGAGTGTAAAAGGTTTCAAAAAATACAAAAAAACCAGTAGGGGAATTATCCAAGTTTGGATTCAGCAAGGAGACCTATACCACATAACAAAGATGTTCCAGTGCCAGTATTTACCACACTTTCTGAACTTCCATTGTCGGCTGTTGAAGAATTGCAGGACGTGGAAAGTAATACAGATGACAATGAATATGAAGCCAATATTTCTACACCTTGGCAGTTCTCTCAGGAACAACTCAGTGACTTGATAAGAGACCTCAGTCTATCTAAGAAAGATTCAGAACTCTTGGCATCCAGGCTCAAAGAAATGAACTGCCTGAAGCCACAAACTAATATTACGGCTTACCGAACTAGAGAAAAGGGGCTTCTTTCGTACTTCAATGAAGATGATGAAATTGTGTACTGCAATGATATTCCGGGACTACTACTTGAAAAGGGTTTGCCGGAATATCGACCAGAAGACTGGCAAATTTTTATCGATAAATCTGTGAAAAGCTTGAAATGTGTGCTGTTACACAGTGGGAATCGCTATGCATCCATTCCACTTGCCCACTCCACAAAACTTCATGAAGAATATAACAACATGAATATGATTATGCAGAAAATTCGTTATCATCAGCACGGGTACTTTATTTGTGTTGATTTGAAGATGGTCAGCACCTTCCTTAGGCAGCAAAGTGGTTACACAAAGCACCCATGTTTCATCTGCATGTGGAATAGTAGGGCTAAGCAACATCATTGGGTAAAGGTGACATGGCCTTCAAGAGAATATATGACAGTTGGATCAGTGAACATCATACATGAGCCATGGTTGATACGGGCGAAAGCATTCTTCCCCCCACTTCACATAACGCTAGGCCTCATGAAGCAATTTGTTAAGGCCATGGACAGAAATTTAAATTGCTTCAAGTACATTTGCAGATCTTTTTCTGGACTCAGTTGTGAAAAACTTAAATCAGGAATCTTTGATGGTCCTCAAATTTGCCAGTTCATCAGTGATTCAGATTTTAGTAAAGTCATGACTGACATTGAAGAATCTGCCTGGTGTAGTTTTCTCCGTGTTGTGCAACCGTAAAGCAGATAACTACAAACAACTGATCCACAACATGCTTACAAACTTTCATAATTTGGGGGCTGATATGAACATAAAGGTACACTTCCTTCATAGTCACCTAGACAGATTTCCTGACAATCTTGGTGATTTTAGTGATGAACAAAGGGAGAGGTTTTATCAAAACATCCAAGTCATGGAGGAAAGGTATCAAGGAAGATAGGACAGGCACATGATGGCAGACTACCGCTAGAATCTCCAACGCGACTGTCCTGATTACTCACACAGGAGACAATGGTACAGACTGATTTTTCAAGCAATAATTGTGAAGACTATTATGCGTTCTGTCATGAACTGAATCTAGTGTCGCTGTATAGTTCATATGTTCACTTTATAATGATTTGATTTTGTTTTCAGACTGTTTGTGAGTAGATTACACTTTTCATAATTATTTTCCTATTTTAAAAATATTTTCTGGTAAGACTTTCAATATCTCAAAAACTAAAGCCAACTGAGCAAAATCTTTATCATATTCGAAATCAGCATCCAAAACACAACTTAAAATCACTCAAATCTGACTGGCACCAAAATGGTTGTTGACCAGTGTAATATTTCTCTTCCACAACTCACATACCTGTCTTGCCTCGTACCTTCCCTTGACAAATTCACAGCGCTGAACACATGACGGTGTGTCTTCCGCAACAACTGACATTCCATCATTATCGCACATGCGCTCTTAATGGTAAACCACGGATTACACTTGCATGAATTTCATCTTTACACTGAACAGAATTTTGTGATAAATTAATGTCTTAACTTTGGCAAACAACAAATATAGGAAACAGACATATGGAAATGATACTCTGGTTGAGACATTATATTCATTTTACAGTCATCAAATCTACTACTGTACAACATTTCACGGGCTAGTTTCGTGACTTTCCCGATTATCCAAGAAACATAAAAATATGACATTTGTCGTATTCTTCTGACATTTTCACTAAATAAAAGGGTGACCAAATTGCGTCACATGTACACAAATAAATGGTGATGACATGAAATAAATAAAATGCACTCTATAAACAAGGTAGTCTACATACCTGGATGTCGCATGTGGCCTTAACAGGCCCACCAGCCTCTCTCATTCTTTATCTAGCTATCTTGGCAGATAGTGGCTTTACAAAACATATTCTTCCTTTCATTTATATTTGGTATCATTCACCTGAAAATAATGACATAAAAGATGTCCTTCACACGTTCGCTTCCTCCCAAACCAAACACATTTATCAAATCACTGATCCGCACACGCAATGAAGTAAAACAATTATATTTTCTAATTCAACTGCAGGACTTCGGCATTAAAATGACCGTCTGTTGCTGGATGTGAATATATGTAACGGTTCCACTTTTTGGAATACCATTAATTTGACTGCTAATCTACCTCCACTTGGAGATGACATTAGATAGCCACCTTTAGCCAAAACTGCCTTCCCTTCTGGGGACTTAGTCTCCATAATAAGTTTATAATGTTAGTCTGAATGATGTGTGGTCGCTTCAAATTCACTGGAAACAATGCGAGATTTGCAAATGACGCAGCGTCCTTTTATAAAATTTTCTCCCACTCTCATGCCATTTGCATTTACCGCTAAAAGAAAATGTAATTATGGCTGATTATGACATAACACATAGTTGTTTAGTTTAGTAGCCGTTTTGATGATAAGCATTAAAGGTTTCTCTTAACCAATAGAGTCGTTAAATTAACTTATAAGCTAGGCACTATATTTTGGTCGATGTAACAGAGTTTAAACAAACAGGCACGTCTTTTGACAATTTTCCTTTGGGAGCTATTTAGCAGTCTAAAGACTTTACCACTAACAACCGAATTGTTTCACTTATGATTTTCTGACATTTACAACGGCAGTTTCATCACCAATTCTTCTTAAAATGTACTTTTAACAAAAAATTTTAAAAAGTTTCACCAAATTACTTCATATCCCAGCACCTTCTACACATGTGGGTGACATAATTTCTGTTGAACGAGAATGAGAATCACCAAGCTGTCCCCCACGTGCCGTCTATGGTCAGAGATAAAAATTGCAGCTAGGGCTCCTCATAACTTGTAATTTATATGGGGGCCTCATGCAATGAATTTAGGACTCTGGCTCCTTATTTTTCAAAGGTCATGGGTTCAATATATATAGATGTGGGAATATACAACCTCATTCAATTTTTATCTCGAACGATAATGGAAATATGGGCCTTAAAATTCACAGAGAGTATATTGTACATTAAATTTAATGAGTTCTTCTGAGAGAGCTATTACAGTTAGAAAAATATTATTTACATAATCTTGATTTTGAAGCTTTTTTTAACATGCGTTGTAAAATGTTCATCATTTACTAAACCAACTTCATTTTTTGCAGTTTTTTTGTCTGAATGATATGGAATGTCCCCTACTAGAGTTGGTTTCTCCTTAACGATTTGAATTTGAGGTCGATCGACTGGCGTAACAAATTCAAAAGCATTAATGAAAATACAGTTTGTGGATTGAAGTCTGTACTGTAGCAGTAAAAGATAGCCTGTCCTAACTGATTAGTCCTTTCATCACCATGGAATTGGACTCGTACTCCGAAATCCGCTCAGCAGCATGGAATCAAACCCATACCGCATTCCTGGATCTCGAATTTCTCAGAGGTCTGCGGCAATCTTGATGCAGGGTAATCACTCGTGACTTAACTTTATATGAGTGTCCACAGTCACGCAGTCCCCCAACATGTTCGGAAGCACTTGACACCAAAAACTTATTTTAATTGATGTAGGTGCACGACACGTAGTTTGAAGTATGCGAAAACTTCACTTGACACTTGCAGATAGAAATTATTGAATGTTACTTCAAAAGTTGAAAATGCAGATAGCATTCATTTAAGAAACTAAATGACAGAAACACGTTCATGGTTATTTACCACTTAAAATTATGAAAATAAATACCGTTCACTTGTAGTGTACTGTCTGTGGTTACTTGCCACAACGAATAATACTACTGCCATTAATGCTTTTACGGCCCGTACTTATATACACGATGCTGTATAGACTTTTGGGCTTATGCCGTGTCAAGAAAATAAGAAATTCTTAACGTTTTGCAGAAAAACTGTGCTGTGCGTCCTCAGAAGAAATCTCGACTGACCACGAGAAAGGCTTCTTAAACAATGACCCCATGAAATTTTGAACATTAGACTAGAAGTGGAAATAGTACGTTAATTCGCCACCAGATGGCCCCCAGGAAGTGGCACAACGCTAGCGTTTGAAGCGGAAGCTGACCGAACCCTCACAATCAGACTAAGCGGTTCGCATAACGTGTTTTGTGTAACATATGACATAGACAGGTGTAAGATATAGACACAAGCATGGAATGAAACATCTGGTGACGAGGAACGCACGAATTTAGAAAAACACCAAGACAAAATAACAATAGTGAAGGGAGCAGGGGCACAATAATAATACTGTCACATTTGACACAAAAATGGCTATTTAAGAGTTTATTTGTAATACACTGGTAATAGTGATGAAATAAATAATAACTTGTCAGTCACTCTTAGCACAGTGAGTCTCGTAAAATAACAAAGTCACTGAGGAATAGTTAGAGGTAATTATGTACAAGAAAGAGCAGAAATCAGTTCGAATCCAGTTAAGACTAACACTAGAATGGATTATCAGATTACATCGCTAACTTATAACAGTGCGGTTGGCACAGTTTATCGTACTCAAAATTTATCATCAGTTAAAGGGCACTTAAGTGTTGAATTGCAAGAAACAGGAAAACACTTGTGTTATCATGATGAAATACAGTTACTGAAATAATGTTTTAACACTTGCATAGCAATGGATTAAGTTAAACACTTCACTTGGGTTTTAACCACAGAAATACTAAGTTATTGAAATAACTAGCTGATGTACCCGTGCTTCGCTACGGGATTCTCAGAAAGACTGTCTTTGTGGTTTTCCTACCTGAAGTCGTCAGTAGAAAAGTAGCGATAAAAGCAATGTTATCATAAAAAATACTCGATCAAATGAAAAACCGCACATTTTCTCACCTTTAGTGAACAGTATTATGGTGCCGATCTAACAGTCCTAAGTTCCAGTGCTGGAATGACCAGATCGCACACAGCCGTGAACACTCCTCTGCTATTATTCCGTTAAATATGCACACTGCTCATTGCAGTCAGTACCTCAGATTAGGGATCGAATAGCTCGAATGCTATGATGAACCAGTTTGTAACGTATCAGAAGTATCGGAAAATTTATGAACCAGAGGAACGGCATGCTAAAGAAGAAAGTTATCTAACTCCCCAGCCATTTCCCGCCAATATTCAGGCAGGCTATTATTTCCAGTACGACCAGGCGAGTTGGCCGTGCGGTTAGGGGCGCGCAGCTGTTAGCTTATATCCGGGAGGTAGTGGGTTCGAACCCCACTGTCGACAGCCCTAAAGATGGTTTTCCATGGTCTCCCATTTTCACACCAGGCAAATGCTGGGGCTCCAACGTAATTAATGCCAGGGCCGCTTCCTTCTCACTCCTAGCCCTTTCCTATCCCATCGTCTCGCCATGTGTACTATTGTGTCGGCGCGACGTACAGCAAATTCAAAACAAAACAAAAATCGGTATACACCAGTAATCCCATCTATTGGAGATGAGCGGCAACAGAGACACAAAGCACATCACAACAAACAATAGTCAATGTAATGTTATTGTTGATCAATGTTATGAGCTTCCTGTAATGTAGCCCTTCACAGTCAGTTTTCTTTTGACTCTGTAATATTAGGGCGTCTTATAAAATGAATTATAGCGTAGACTGTAGTTCCTTATTCCTCAACTTCACATACCGATTTTCATTAAATTATGTTTACCCAGTTTTTCGTGTTGTCACTGAAATGGACTTGTATGTTCAGTCTGTCAGCGATTCCGCTGGTGGGATCCTCAACAGCTCTACCATCAGCTGTCATAGATGGCCTCGGCATCACTGAAGAGGCGTACTAGGGAAATGAGGAGTGAGGTAGTTTCCTGTTGCTTTCCTCACCGAGCCAGAGTTGCTATTACATATCAGTCTGCCAAGCCCACTGAAATGCATGCATCAACCGACCGTATGAGAAACATTTTCACACCATTCATAGCAGGGACTGGCTGCATAAGGAATGGCAGTACTAGCATCGTTCATACCTCAGCCACTTTCATATTGTCAAAGCCAAGGATAAGACAGAGGCAGATCTATGAAAGTAACAAAATTGCTCTATCCTATACCAGAAGACATAATGCACTGTAAACACTAGGTCCTGCCAGCAAAGGCTTAGCAACAAAAATCCAAATTCGTGAATATCTCCGTTATCATAGCCGGTACAGTAAAAATGTATAAGACATTAATGATGGAAAATTTAATAACATATAATTTAGTTACATACTATTTGTCAATAGGGCCACTAATAATGCAAATATTTGATTATTCAATTTTAGGCCTTTCCCTAAACTACCATTTCACCCAGCGTGAATAAAATTATTATGGCCTAGATTGTAGTGAATTATTCCCCGACTTTCCATACCAATTTTCATTAATATAGGACAAATAATAACATAAATATTTGAGAATTAAATTTTTTTTTTTTTTTTGCTAGGGGCTTTACGTCGCACCGACACAGATAGGTCTTATGGCGGCGATGGGATGGGAAAGGCCTAGGAATTGGAAGGAAGCGGCCGTGGCCTTAATTAAGGTACAGCCCCAGCATTTGCCTGGTGTGAAAATGGGAAACCACGGAAAACCATTTTCAGGGCTGCCGATAGTGGGATTCGAACCTACTATCTCCCGGATGCGAGCTCACAGCCGCGCGCCTCTACGCGCACGGCCAACTCGCCCGGTGAATTAAATTTTAGACCTTCCCCTAAACTACAATTTCTCTCAGCATGAAAAAATATTATTTATGGCCTAAATTGTAGTGACTTATTCCCGGACTTTACATACCGATTTTCATTAAATTCTCTTCAGCCGTTTTCTCGTGATGCGTTTACATACATACATACATACATACATACATACATACATACATACATACATACATACATACATACATACAGACAGACAGACAGACAGACAGACAGACAGACAGACAGACAGACAGACAGACAGACAGACAGACAGACAGACAGAAGTTACGGAAAAGTAAAAAGTGCATTTCCTTGTTACTATGGACATGACCGATACAGAAATACCATTCTTTTCAAATTCTGAGCAATGTACAGACAAAACTCTTATTTTATATACCGTATGTAGATGTTCTAACACTTGCATAGCAATGGAATAAATTAAATACTTCACTTGGTTTCTGACCAAAGAAAAATTAAGCTGCGTAGTTTGAAAATTACACTGAATTCGGTTCTTGGTGTGAGATCTTACACGTCGCGCTTAATAACCACTACGTTGTAACTTGACTCCGCTGTTGACGAAGAGAATAACAGACAGTCTGGCCAAGCAGAGCCCTTGTCAAAGAATGCTTGTCTATTGCTGGGTAGCCTCGCCTTTTATATGTTCAAGGCCTACACGTCATCAGATAACATGATTATTTAAAAGTGGATTTACTTGAAAATCCCTTGGTGGATTTTATTGAGATTTGATAATGGAGACGTTTTTGTAATTGGCTACAGAATGGCATAACTCCCAAGATGACATGACCATTATTAAAGAAGTTTTCTCAATCTTTAAATTGAAAGTTCTCGAATGTGTGACTCATTGTTCCAGGTGTATCCATGTCATGAGGCAAGTTGATGAGTTGGGCGGGTTAGTTTACATTGCTCCTACATCTACGACACTCACAGCCATTTGTACACATGCTCGCTTGTCCTGGTAGATGTAAACATATCGAGCTTGGAGTTCTCGGCACGTGTGATGATTACACGACATCGCTCTTAATAAATACATGTACCGTGCGGTGCATTCCTGGTACAGTACACATGGCTAATATTTTATTAAATTTATTAACATGATTGCTGAATAAATAATCCAATTTCTTCATTTCCTCAAACAAATGGGTAATGTGTAAATTAGTGAACCCTGACATTTTGAAAGCCCGTCCTTTTGACTTTATAGCAGTGATATTAATTAGTAACAAAATAACTCCAATAAGAACTATAAAAGATAAGAATTACAGCTATGAACTAAATTTAAGAGGCAATGTCCTCTTTATGAGAATACAGCTTAGAGAATAAAAACCATAAATCACCAACCTTCAATGTTTTGCTATTAAGTATACAACCTGTGACAAAGTTTGGTGAATAGTCCTGCACTATCAACATAGACGAACAATGCATGACAGTGACCTTACTGTCCTTCAAAATAGTCCCCTCCCATAACTATGCACTGCTGAGATCAGTGATAGATGTCCTGGAAACTTTGCAAGAAGGCTTCCTTTGGGATGGTGTTCAAAAGCCTCGTCACGTTTCGTTGGATGTCAGGATTATCATCAAATCTCTTTCCTTTCAAAGCGAGTTTGATGCGTGACTTTTTTGGCTCTGACCTTTTTCCGACGAGGGGATTCCGGAGAACACCATTCCATGCTTTGCCGTATCATTTCAGGGTCGTTCCTGAGACAACAGGTTTCATCCTCAGTGACAATACAGTTCAAGAAATTTAGTGTCGCATCCACCCTTTCAACAAAATCCTGTGAAACCTCTAAATGTGCCTGCTTCTGATCATCAGACAAGTGATGTGGCACAAGACGAGAACACGTTTTCCTTTTCCCTAACTTCTGGATAACAATTTGTTGCACGGATTCACGGTTAATCTGCAGTTCATCTGCTATCATGCGCACAGTTAATCGCCTATCGTTCGTGATTAATGTCCTCACCTTCTCAATGTTTTTGTCACTGATGGCGGTCACCAGTCTTCCGCTATGGGGTTTGTCAGAAACACTTTCCAAGCCTCCTTGAAAACGGGTGAACCACTCATACACACAATTCAAGGACAGTGCTTGATCTTTATAAACACGTACCAGCATCGCATGCATTTCTTTCGGTGTCTTGCCAAGCTTAAAACAAACTGTACATTGATCTTTTGGTCGGTCCTGTTCACAGTTCAGAACCAATGCACTAAACACGCATTGTGTCAAACAGGTCTTACACAGCACACGCGAGATGCTCAACTGAACAACGTTGGGAGCAGGTAGTCAAAACCTGCTGCTACGCAGGTGCAGCGTTGTGTGTCACCAGTGTTGCCGGATCGACCGTTCTGACTTCATTCACCAAACTTTACTGTCACAGGTTGTATAATCAGAGTACAGGGTAAGAATTACAGCTAAGAACTCCATTTACGTGTCAATATCCTCCTCAGGATAGTATAAGAGAATAAATCACAAAGCGCAGCCTTCAATTCTTCAAGTATTAAGAATGCAGAGCTGCAAAGAGTAAGTAAGATTTACAGCCATGAATTTAATCAACATCAATAAGGCAAGGAGAATGAATTCTACAAAAATAAATTTCTGCCCTCATCCTAAGGTGAGTTGCATGTATCTTTTCAACTATTTATCAGCCCTCCTATCAATTTCAAATTTCTGGTACTACTGTGAATTGAACCGAGGTCCTACTCGGACAGCAACCAGTAGCACTAACTGTTACTCTACGGAGGTGGACAGAATGAATATTGCAACCACCTGATAAGGAAGAGCACTCAAATTAGCTGCAGAGAAAGACTGTGGAATGAGGCAGCGATATACTTGGACATTCTTATTATTTACAGAATGTTTGCCACACTTCCATAAGTTTTAATATTCTTTAGCCAAACTACAATGTAGAGGGAATGAGTATGCAAATTTTGAACTTCCTAGCACATTGGAAAGTCAATAAAAATCCTTGGGGACCCCCCCGCGTGATGGATTTTGTATACATTGATATTCCATTGAACAATATTGGTAAAGGGGAGTAGTACTCTTGCAGGGCTTAAGGAACAACAAATTTTAATCCACTATTTTCTTTGTTTTCATTGATTTTTAGCTTGTCTTGTGTTTTTTTATGACTTTACAAATATGTAGCTATACCTCAATATTAGTCATAATCGGTTGGGCCGTTGGACATCCAGTAGTAAGGTTAGTGCATTCCAATTGTGCCTGCAGATCTCGTATGGTCTGTTCTTGAGAACCTATTATGGCCTTAAGAAATGATTCCTGAGGGCATGTCTTCTTAGGGGTTGCCTCCTGAGCTTCATCAGTTACTCTCTTCAACAGCATCTACAAAGGATAATGGAAATAAAACAATGTTAATTATTAAAAAAGGAAGCTACATCAATTTCTAAGAAAGCAAACATCAGAATTAGGAGAAAATTAAGTATTAAAAACCAAGCTGTTCATAATAATGGCGTGCGACCTCTGAAGAAGCCCAATGAAGATCTTTCGAGTTGATGCCATATACATGACCTGCACATCTGCCTGAGCTGTTGATTTGGGGAGATGAAATGGGTGTATAAAAGGTTGAGGGGATGCAGGTGAGTGATGCTTCAAGTCATGAGCTAGTGTTGATTCCACCTTTCAATACTATAATATGTAATATTCTAAATTACATTAATTAATTAGGGACTAGTTTTGGCCGGGTCGGCCATCTTCAGCCTTAATGTAAAACATCTAATAACTAAACAAATGTACATGCACACAATTGACATGAAACAAATGAAACAATATATACAAATTGACATTAAAAAACTGGGATGAAATTATGATTAAATTTGAAAATAAACTAGGTTCTAACTTCTTGAGTATGCTCATCATTGAGAATATTTCAAGTATTAATTTATATACACAGAACATCTAATCATTAATAATTCAATAGTAAATGGGACTGGTAAAAGTTGACCTTGTAGTTCATCACCAAATCTATTTGAGTGGTGCACCATTGTAGATTTGGTGATGAACTACAGGGTCAACTTTTACCAGTCCCATTTACTATTGAATTATTAATGATTAGATGTTCTGTGTGTATAAATTAATACTTGAAATATTCTCAATGATGAGCATACTCAAGAAGTTAGAACCTAGTTTATTTTCAAATTTAATCATAATTTCATCCCAGTTTCTTAATGTCAATTTGTATATATTGTTTCATTTGTTTCATGTCAATTGTGTGCATGTACATTTGTTTAGTTATTAGATGTTTTACATTAAGGCTGAAGATGGCCAGACATGGCCAAACCTAATCCCTAATTAATTAATGTAATTTAGAAATATTACATATTATAGTATTGAAAGGTGGACCATTACTACATTAATTTAATAATTATATTGTACTTACAATTCGATACGGATCAGAACCATGAAGTTTATAACCTACTGTATGTACTGTACTGTAGTATATTGCAGGCATGCTGGCACTTGAAAAGTTACATACTATACATTGTTGAGTCAGTAAGATGGTGATACTCAACCAACCCATGCATTCTGATGCTTTGCTTAGGAAGTGTTTATCGTAAAAGCAGTGTTTTGACAACTTGAATAGTTTTTGTGTTTTACAGTAAATATTTGCTTTCGGTTTGCATACTCATCACATTATGGCAAAAAAAAGTGTGAGCACATTACACTGATTTTAGAAGAAAAGTTAAAAGTACTTGAAAGATTAGACAAAAGAGAGTTCCTACAAAAAACTGCCAATCAAGTTGATGAGAGCTTTACTGTGATTAAACAGTAGAGCACTGTTAGTCTGACCTCCGATGGTTTGATTCTCCACAGAATCCAACCATGGCGCAGTTCCAGATGTGTACTGTATATGCACATTTTAGGCAGGCTGGCACTTGAAAAGTTGCATATGATACTGTACATTGTTGAGTCAGTAAGATGGTGACAGTTGACCAACCAGTGGATACTGATTCTTTGTTTAGCAGTTGAAGCAGTGTTTTCCAACAAGGTGAACGGTTTTTGTGTTTTACAGTAAAAATTTGCTTTCAGTCTGTGTATTCATCAAATTATGGCAATCAAAAAGTGTAAACACATTACACTGACCTTAGAAGAGAAGTTAAAAGTGCTTGAAAGATTAGTCGAAGGTGAGTTCCTATAAAAAAAATATTTCAACATCAAATTGATGCGAGCAGTACTATGATTAAAGACTGGAGGAAGAACTAACATAAATAAACATACGACAACAGTTTTTGAAGGACAATGACTTGGAAATTGTAAAATGTTGGAAAAAAAAACTATTTCTATTAGATCATGCTTTGTAAATATGTTTTTTGCATGAAATAAGAAAACTCCATTACATGGCCCCATTATCAAAGAAAAGGAAATTTTGAATTTTAAAAATTTGGAAGGAGAAAATTAAACTAGTTGTACTGCTGAAACAAAGTCATGGAATTTGAAATGTGGTGATTTCAGGCAAGAAACTATCAGCTGATGGTGTAGCATCAAGTGCATTTGTTTCACAACTTGAAAAAATTGTTAAGGAATATGACATCATCGCAGCTGTTATTCAGAGTACATTGATGAATTGGGCCTGAACTATAAGATGCTTCCACAAAGAAACCCTGCCGCATGAAACAACACTGCAAAAGGGACAAAACTTGCAAAGGAGAGAATGAATTTTGCTACTTGCAACAATGCTAACAGTAGTCATAAATTACCACTTTTTATAACTGGCAAATCAAAAACATTGAAGGCATTCAAGAATATTAATATGTCATCCCTGCCAGTGCATTACTGCCATAAACAAATGCCTTGGATGAACAGGGGCCTTCTTAAACTACAGAGTTTTGAGCAGTTTGTGCCTGCAGTTGAACATTTAAAGGCAAAACAACTCACTGTACATGTCCTTATGTTAATGGATATTGCATCATCGCAACAGGAACTAAAAGAGGGAGAAATAAAAGCTGTATTTTTCTTCCCAACGTCAAGTCTCGCATCCAACCCATGGATCAAGGTGTAGTAGTAGTAGTAGTAGTACTAGTAATAATAATAATGATGGTGATGATCATGGTGATAATAATAATAATAATAATAATAATAATAATAATAATAATAATAATAATAATAATAATAATAACGTGTGGCCTCCGAAGAGGCCTGGTGCAGGTCTTTTAGCTTAAAGCCTGTAGGCGATGTGTGTGTCGTGATGAGGATGAAATGATGATGAAGCCGGCACATACACCCAGTCCCCATGCCAGGGGAATTAACCAATTATGGTTAAAATTCCCGACCCTGCCGCGTATCGAACCCGGGACCCCTGTGACCAAAGGCCAGCATGCTAACCATCTAGCCAAGGAGCCAGATGAGGTGTAAGTGAATGGCTAAAGAGGAGATATTGATGGAAATATGTTGCATCAATTTTAGAGAAGTGAGAAGAAGGCTAAAATTTGTTTAAGGTTGAAATCTCTTTGTATAAGGGATGCTTTTTACATAATTGCTGAGGTTTGGAAAACAATTAAAACATCAACATCTGGAAAATCCTGGTATGTACTTTGGACAGTAGTGGCAATTAAATTGATCAAAATGAAGATGAAAATACACACAGGCAATTGTCCAAGACATGTCAACATTGAAAGCTGATGTTCAAACAAAAGATAATTGATGAGTGGCTTTCTAAAAATGATGTAGACTCTACATTGGAAGAACTAGATAACAATCACATCATCGCAGCTGTTATTCAGAGTACAAACAATATTTAAAAAAAAAAAAAAAAAAAGAAACTATGATGATGAAAACTACAATTTCCCAGTTGAGTATTCCATGCTGATGCCAAACAAGCTTTCAATTTAACTTTCCTGTACATTGAGAAGAATTCTTGTTTCACACCTATGGACATTTTGTGGATAAGGAACTGGAGCGATACAGTAGCAAAATCTCGAATGTCATCTGCCAGACAAATGAGCATTACCGACTTTTTTTTCCATTTTTATGTGTTTAATATATGCCTATTTATTACTATATTGTATGTACTTATTGTACTTTATTAGTATGTACAGTATCACACTCTGCAAATAACCTCAACCGTTGTGGCTGGGGTTAACTCCCAATGAGTAATTAGGAGATCCTGTCCCCTTAAGAGCACGTCCTCTGGTGGCAGATAGGGGATTCCCATAGGGATGATCTTCGGATCCATGGACCAACAGGTAGCCCAATTCCTGGGGGCTTTAAAATACTGGGACACCCTCTCTCCAGGGGACAGAAATATGGAGGGCCCTAACACAGGGTAATGTGCCCAACGGCAAAACAGGCAGAAGAGGATCCATTCCCAATGTTATGGTTTTCCAACGGCTGTGGAGGCAGAAGAGGATAAAGCCAGATGGACTGGCTATAAAGGTGCTATTCAGCTAATCTGGAGTCCGCGGCAGTCCATTGCAGTTTCGGAGCTTGCTACTGCCTGTCTCATACTACATGTGCCGCAGTGAAAGGCTCTTAAATCATAGTGTGTGGGTCTCCTCCCTACAAGTTGAGGTCTACCTTAAACAAAGTCATGCTTATGGCATTTTCTCCTGCATCTCCTAGAAAGTTCAACGGCGATGGGATAAAGATGGTGGAAGCAGATTCAGGGTGAAATCGGAAGTTTCTAGTCTGGACCTGCATCTTAGCGGCAGATGTGTGATGGTCGCCTTTCCTGAGACTTAGTGGCTACTCAGGGATCTAGTCCTGCATCTGTGTCTGGGCAGGCCTATTTAGGATCACCGCTGCCCACCCTGAATGGGGAAGGCCCTAAAAAATGTGGGCTAAACATCAGTAGCCACATTCAGATCCCAGCTGGGAAACCACACCCAGAGGGACACCCCAATTTTACAGTCGTAAACATGAGAGAACTTCGATTATGGGATCGTGGAATATCAGAACTTTACTAGACAGTAATACCAGACCTGAAAGATGAACGGCTCTTGTCACTCATGCGCTAGCAAAACTTAACACTGACATTGCCACATTAAGTGAAACTAGATTACTGAATGTGGGAAAACTTACTGAATCTAGTTCAGGCTATACCACCTTCTGGAAAGGGAAAAATGAAGGTGAACATCGAATTCATGGTGTTGGATTTGCAGTGAAAACTAAACTGGTAAACATGCTTAGGTGAAGACCTACTACAGTTAATGAAAGACTCATGACCCTCCACATACCACTCTCTGGAGATAAATTCATCACTCTCATCTCTGCTTACACACCTACTTTGGACACCTTTGAAAATTCTACCATAAACTGAATACAATACTTTCCAACGTGCCCACCATGGATAAATTATTATTACTTGGTGATTTCAATGCTAGACTGGGTAGAGATAATTGGTTATGGGGTAATGTCATGGGCAGTGAAGGCATAGCAAACTGTAATGTAAATGGATTACTTCTTCTTGGCCTCTGTGCTGAGCATGAACTCTTCATCACCAACACACAATTCCATTTACCAGAGATACAAGATTACGTTCAAAACACTGGCACCTCACTGATTATGTCATAACCCGACAGCCCAACAAGAAAGATGTCCTCATCACAAAGACAGCTAGAAATATCGATGACTGTTGGACGGATCAAAGACTTCTTATCAGCCGACTCAGAATGTTGGTGCGCCAGAAACCACATACTCGTTTCACAAACCCTTCAAGGAAGAAATTTAATACCTCCAAACTTCAAAATGAAACTGCTGCTAAGTAATTCCAAAATTCCATATCAGAGCAGCTGACTTCCAATCCAATCAATACCAAGGATGTGGAGCTGGAATGGGCCACACTTCAAACTATCATCAAAGACTCAGCAGAAAAAACAACTGGCTATGAGAAAATGAAGAGAAATGACTGGTTTGATGATAATAATGAAAACATTCTGAAACTAATTAGTAAAAGAAAGGAAAGCCTACTTATCCCTTACACAAGACCCTTCCTCTGTAGTGAAGAAAGAATGTTTCCAAGAGCATAAGATGAAATGTCAAGCTGATATAAGACAGATGAAAAATGAATGGTGGCAGCAGAAAGCCAAGGAACTCCAGACTTTGTCCAATACCAGAGAACTTCCACAAAAAACTAAAGGAAATGTTTGGGCCCTCTCGCTCTTCATCAGGTGCGCTGAAAGCCATTGACAATAACATCATCCTTGCAGACAGTCAAGACATTAAGACGCTGGAAGGAACGCTTCAGCCTACTTTTAAATCGAAGCTCAACTGCTGCCGAAGACTTCCTCCAACATGTGCCACAACATCCTCTACAACTGTGGATGCCAGTCCAACCAACCTTCCATGAATTCACCAAAGCCCTCAAAAGTATGAAACCAAGAAAATCTCCCGGACCAGATAACATCCCTCTAGAACTTATTCAAAGTGGAGGGCTATTTCTGAAGACCAGGATTTTCTCCCCAATTCATTTTTCTTTTCTTTTTTGCTAGTGGCTTTACGTTGCACTGACACAGATAGGTCTTATGGCGACGATGGGATAGGAAAGGCCTAGGAGTTGGAAGTGGCCGTGGCCTTAATCAAGGTACAGCCCCAGCATTTGTCTGGTGTGAAAATGGGAAACCACGGAAAACCATCTTCAGGGCTGGCGACAGTGGGATTCGAACCCACTATCTCCCAGATGCAAGCTCACAGCCGCGCGCCTCTAACTGCATGGCCAACTCACCCAGTCTCTAATTCTAGTAATTTGGGAAACATAGAAAGTGTCTGCCGACATGAAAAAATGCCACCATAGTAACCATTTTCAAGAAAGGTGATAGAGGTATCTGTGGCATTTATCATGGCATTTCCCTACTATCCATAGCAGGAAAAATTCTGTCAAGGACTTTGTTGAACCGTCTTCAGACTGTCTCTCATATGGTACTCCTTGAGTCTCAATCTGGGTTTCAGGCCTCAAGGGGTACCATTGACATGATTTTTTGCGCCAGACAAATCCAAGAGAAATGCAGAGAACAACAAATCCTGCTTCTTTTAGTATTGTACGATCTGGAAAAGGCCTTTGATGCTGTGCCTAGAGAAGCTATGTGGATGATATTATGGGTGCTTTGGCTATCCTGACCGTTTTCTAGGCTTAATCCAGGCTCTTCATGATGGAATAGTTGGACGAGTTCTTCATTAGAATGAGCTATCAGAAGAATTTCCTATCACAAATGGGCTTAAGCAAGGCTGCGTGCTTGCCCCCACCCTTTTCACCCTGTACTTGGCAGCCATGCTTCACGAGACTTCTACTATCGACCATGTAAGTGTGGGAATTAAGTTTCAGTATGATAGCGTACTGTTCAACCAAAGCAGGCTCCGTTCTCAGAAACTGACTCATAATACTCGGATAATGGAGCTTCAATATGCTGATGACAATGCAACACCTGAGGAGCTTCAAACATACATCAACTGTTTTAAGGAAGCTTATGAACGATTTGGTCTGTCATCAACACCCATAAGACAAGTACTTGCGCAGCCGGCACCATGAGGTACTGTCCCTGAACCAAATGTCACCACAGCAGGAATACCTCTTGAACAAGTAGACCAATTCACCTACCTTGGTAGTATTCTAACTACACACTGCAACTCAGAAAATGATGTGGAAAATAGAATAAGCTCTGCCCATACAGCTTACGGCTGCCTCTCCCACCAAGTTTTCTTGAATTAGAATTTCAAAATATATACCAAACTAATGGTGTACCAAGCTGTAGTCATAACAACATTACTATATAGATGTGAAACCTGGACACTTTATCATTGTGACATAAAGAAACTGGAACGCTTCCATCAGCAGAAACTTAGATCCAACATGAACATCAAATGGGATGACTACATACGCAATGCAGCAGTTCTTGACAAGGCACATACTGTATGAACAGCATAGAAGCCTTCATCATCACTCGTAGGCTTAGATGGGTTGGTCACATTCAGCGTATGAATGATAGCAGACTGCCTAAACAACTTCTCTAGGGTGAGATTCATCATGGCAAAAGGCCTCAACGTGCTCCTTTGAAATGTTATAAAGACCAGCTTAAGAAAACTATGAATAGCATCAACATAAATGCTAACACCAGGGCAACAACTGCACAAAACTGTGTTTACTGGCGCAAAGCTACTGCAGAAGGTGTCTCATTGTTTGAGCAGACACATCGCAGACAAGAAATTGAAACACACGAAAAACGTAAACTACATCAGATCCAACCACGTTCTACACCCACCTTTAGATGTGACTTGTGTGGCCGCATGTTTCATGCAAAGATTGGCTTTATCAGTCATCAGCGACATTTCCACAGAGCCAACAGACTTTAAGAGGAACTGCAGGAGAAAAACATATTCTTGGAAACGAGTAGTGGCCGCCGATGACAGTATCACAGTAAATACAATTGCCTCTCTGGTAATCCAACCTTTCATGCGTTCTGACTGTGTAACTCAGTCCCAAAAATGATGAATTAATGAGGTCATTATCGATTTGAATTACTGACTAGCTTGAACTGGGTTAGATAAGCTAAACCAACATTTTAGCTCTCTAACAGTACCATTATATATAAAAAAGTTATTTTTTTTTTTGCTTATTCATTTTCTCTGTGTTACTTTCAACAATATGGAGACCGGGCAAGCTGGCTGTGTGATTAGGGGTGCACAGCTGTGAGCTTGCATCCAGGAGATAGTGTGTTCGAACCCCAATGTCAGCAACCCTGAAGATGGTTTTCCGTGGTTTCCCATTTTCACACCAGGCAAATGCTGAAGCTGTACCTTAATTAAGGCTATGGCTGCTTCCTTCCCACTCCTATCCCTTTCCTATCCCAACGTCGCCATAAGACCTATCTGTGTCGGTGCAATGTAAGGCAGTTATAAAAAAAACCAATATCAAGAACTAGCTCTTATCCACGGCTTCGCTCGCGTGGATTTCGTAATTTGATAAAAGTAATTGTTCCTCAGCACTGCACTAAGACATTATCTGAAAATCTCCAAAGTATAAAAACGTACTGAAAAATTGAGTTTCATTTATCCCAAAACAATTCTTTGGAAACCATGTTCGTAGTATTGCCTTTTAGGGCAAAGTTGACCAGGCTACTGGCAGAGTTAACTCTGGAACAAGCAACATAGAACTGTACATGTGAGAAACAGTCCTCTCTCAATCGTATGTTATTATTTTCTTTTTTATTATTGATTAGGTGGAAACTCCCAACCCTATAATTGTGAGTCCTCTCTTGAAAACAAAAAAATACATATTTATTTTTAAAAGAGATTCCAAATAGCTATTTCCATGTCTGTAACATCTTCTGTTTTTGAGATATAAGTATCCTCATAAAAAGAATTCAACTCCTTCACTTCTTTCTCCCCGCCCGCTTTGAGTGGACTTTCCAAAAACAAAAAAAATATTTGCTTCTTTATTTTTAAAGGAGATTCGAAATACCAATTTTCATGCCTGTAACACCTTCAGTTTTGAGATATAAGTATCCTCCTTAACAGAATTCAACTCTTTCTTCACTTATCCCCTCCCCCCCTCGCAATTTGATTTTCTGAAAACAAAAAAATATGAGTGTCTTCACTTTAAATGGAGATTCCAAATACCAATTTTCATATCTGTAACATGTCAAGTTTATGAGATATGTAACCGCACCGGGACAATTACGGTTACACATAATAATAATAATAATAATAGTTGACAAATAATGTGAATCAAGGAATACCGGTAGTAAATAATATAGACACTTAATAATATGAATAAGGAAATAGTAAAATGACTCAGAGGCGGCGAATTCACATCAGAACGTGGAAACGTGACGAGTATCTTTAGATACGCAAACTTACATCAAATACAAGGGAACACTTACAGGCCTAAAAATGACAACTAAGACAGGAGAGTGAAAGGTGCTGGGAAGCTCTACGAGGTCTATGGGAACGTATAACGTTATGGGGGAGAAAAGACTTACAATAATACACCCAACAGACAAATAATTATTAAGAAAATGAACATACAATTATAAATTAGTGCATAAATGAACTGCGGATTAACTGATACTTGAGATACAAAACAAAGAAGTATAAGGGAAACAATTAAGGTCTTCGATCACGAACAAACTTTGACATAGAGATTCAGAATTTACAGAATGAAGAGAAGCAACCTCGAATGAAACAAAATTAATTACACAATTCAAGAAAGTGTTACTGTTACTTAAAATTACAACTAGAGTTAGAAAAGAAGGTCTGCCTCATAAAACAACGTTGCGGACTAGCATAAATGCTACGTCATATAAATGCTCTATTTTAGAAAATGTGGAAAACTAGAGGAAACTCCGGCACACGAGATGAACTTCTACATAATTACTGAATTTACATTAAGTGGGAATAAGAATGCATTTAAATAACATAAGGCAAAAATGCGCTTACCTTTGGCGGCTGACGACCCATTGCGGGACGGGCGCTAAACACGCCTGCCCGCTGTAGTGATCCAAATTCAAAGACACGGACAAAGTGACTCGCACACGCGAGGAGCCACAAACAGGAAATAGAGTGATTACAAATGACCAATAGCAACACTCCAGTTTGCCACATTCACCTATTAAAAATCCTAATATACTGGCCAATAAAAACACTTGTACTTTTGACCAATGACAAAGATATTCTAGAATTATGCTTTCTGCAGAATTTGCATCTCCGCGGATATTACAAAATGACAGGAAGGGCCACTTACACAGCCTCACAAGTCATGTATAAAATTTCCACATCCCTTTCCATAGTTAACAAAATAATACAATTTACATCAGGAAATGTAACAGAACATAAACCTTCTTCATAGTCCATTTCTTCATATGCCTAAATATAATAATTATTTTTAAATAAGAAAGCTGCATACAATAATTTGCTTTGCACAAATTCTTCAGTTTTTTAAATGTTTTTGTTTACCTAAAATGATGACAAGACAAAAATTTACATAATATTACATAATAAGGACTCTGTTGCTTTACTGATTTCTGCTCACCAACGGCCACATCCTCCCCCCTCTTAAACTCGAGCAACACTCGAAACAATTACTTTTTAACTTTCACTGAGGGGGTTGTGACCACACATCCTATCCGACACTCAACACTAGAACACTCCGTTCACTTCAGGAACGTCCATCCAGGTCGAAGAGACACCAGGCAACCACCGGTATCGCTGATTAATTAAGGCGCAGACTGCGGCCGATGCCCACAACCTCCACATATGTTCAGTCCCACTGAGGTCACCAGCGAAGCTTCCTTTCAGCTCACTCAAACAGTGAACTGACTTATAACAGGTGGGAAGTGTGATGCTGTACAGCTACTCGTAAGAACACCAGCCCACTCCATCGTCGGATCTTAGTGGCCAACAGGCACATAACAGCCTACAAACAGGCATCACCATTTGAAGAAGGACCATGGTATCGCAGGTACTGCAACAGTAACCAATCGGCAGCAGAAAACAGAAGACATCGGAAACGCCATCGTCTGACCATCCAGAAGAGCTTTTAAAATTATGAAGGGGTGAAGGGTGGATTTTCTGTTTTTCTTCTTAAACTAATTAAATCATGAGCACCAAACCGGTGACTCCATGAGGCTCTTTATGGAAGTTTCCTTCCACAGTAGCACAGGGATTCCCCAGCCCCCCTAGGCAAGTGCTATTTACGATTTCAAAAGGAAAATTAAAAGACTAAAAGAAAATTTGCCGGAGTTTACTCTAGTACCCAAAAATTTTACAGATAATCCCAAGTTATACACTTAAATGAAGATCTAAATCTTACACCAAAATACATAACATTAAAATCTACCTAATATGGTCACAAACGACCTTCCTAATAACAACTAATGTTCTTAATTTAACTATAAGATCCAGGAAATTGCCAGCCAGCCATTTTTCAAAAGAAAATTTGCTTATGACTAAATAAATTTCTAAATAACTACTAAATTAAGTTACGGTGTGCATTCTTAATCACCCAACGTTAAGAAAGAACCAAACAAATAAAAAGGAAAAATTTAGAAAGTTGCAAGGAAACTCAAAACAGGGAAATAAATACTGAATTACGTTAGATTACAACCATTTTCAATGAACTGAGGTTAGTAAGTCACTATTCATCTACCATGTCATGTACTCATAAAATGTTTACATAGATAAACTCACATTACACATTACGTGTCACACCAATCAACCGGTTTAAGTTAAAACTTCAAAAAATGTAACTGACATCAAAGTACTGTATTTACAGTACAATATTTGGGGAGTGGGACTGAGAGGAATTTATTTGGTTTTCCCTTCAAGCATAGGTCCATTGGTCGGCACATTATTTGTTTTTTTACTGCTTTAACCATGTATCTTCAATATCTTTGTGCTCAGATTATAATACGGTCCACTTAATTTTTAAAGAATTTTCTTTAAAAAGAGATTGTCTTTCCAAATTGTAGAAATCTTTAATGTGATACACCCGATTCCCTTGTGATGCTGACATTTGTTTCCCCATTTTCTAATCGCCATATTATGTGTCTTTTTTTTTTCAATATTAAACACTTTCCCTTTCTTCTGAGACATCTTCACAGCCCTGACTATTTAACAGACTAATTTGAAAGCTACAATAATAAGCGTTACATTGTTGTCAGGAACCCCCAAATATGTCATCATCATCATTTTACAGTTCCAGTTTTCCGGGTACTGTTGGCGAGCCTCTTCCATTCTGTCTTATTGAGATACATTTTGTTGTTAATGACGTCCTCCAGTGTCCTTCCCCGATCTGCATTGTCCATCTTTATGATGTCCATCCAGTGGGCTCTTGGTCTTCCTACCATCTCTTTCCTTGCCACATGTCTCTCCAAGTTAACATATGCTGTCCTTGTTGGCTCCATTCTCATTACATGCCTAAACCACCTCAGTCTGGACATGCTGACCCAATCTAACAATGATGAAACAATCCCAGCTTACTTCCTAACCACATCATTCCTTAACTTGTCCAGTTTGGTTTTTTGAATTGTGGACCTAAGGAACTTCATCTTGGATGCCTGCAACCTTGATGAGTCTTTCTTAGTGAGGGTGCAGGTTTCAATACCATAGCTTAAGACTGGTATGAAGTACTGATTGAACATCACCAGCTTTGATTTTGTTGGTACTTTGGGATCCCAGAGGAGTGTTCGTACTTGCTGGTAAAACTGAAAGCTCTTCTGCACTCTATTTGCCACCTCCTTTGTGGCTAGTGTATCTCGAGATATTACAATGCCGAGGTATGTAAAGCTTTCCACACTTTCTAGTGGATAGTTTCCTAGCATGATGTTCGCTGGTCATCCTTCTCTGTTATTGCCATCACTACTGTTTTGAGTTTGCTTATCTTCAGACTGAACTCCTGGAACTTAACCTTCCATTCATTGAGTCTCGACTGTACTTGTTCCTCAGTTTCTCCCCAGATCATGACATCATTAGCAAAGGCCATTGTATTTAGTTCACCAGAGATTTTCTTGATGTTCTTCATTATGTCATCCATGATGGTGATAAACAACAATGGGGATAGTGCACTGCCTTGCAGGACTCCACTTCCGGTCTTGAACCAGGATGAATGTCCGTCACCCAATCGCAGACAGCTGGTACAGTTCTCATACAGCATCTGAACTTTCCTCACCAGTCCCTCCGGCACATTTCTTTTTCTCAGGCATTCCCATATCTTCTCTCTTGCAACGCCGTCATATACCTTCTCAATGTCAAGGAAAACCATAAACAGATCTTTGCCTTTTTCCCAATATTTTTCCATTGGCAAGTGGACTGTGAAGATTAGATCTGTTATGGACCTGTTAGGTCTGAAGCCACACTGTTCCTCTTCAAACTGTGGCTCTAAGATGACACGCAATCTGCTCTCTAAGATTTTCTCATGAATCTTAAGCCCATGAAAAAGGAGTGTTATTCCCTGGTAGTTGGAGCATTTTTGGCAATTTCCTTTCTTAAACTGGGGGATAATGACACCCTTGCTCCAATCAGCAGGTATCTTGCCATCTTTCCAAACTGCATTTAGCACTCTGTGTAGCCACTGTAAACCCTGGACTCCTGCTGCTTTAATCATGTCCGTGCTGACTTCATCGATTCGTGGGGATTTCCCTTGCGGCATCTGCTTCTATTTCTGCCTATGTAATGGGAGGTTCCTCTGTGCAGGTTTCAACAGGTTGTTCTTTTGTTCTCTGATCTGCTTCTGTCCTGTTCAGTAGGTGATCAAAATGATTCCTCAGAACCTCTCTGATGTCCTCTTCTTTCCTGGCCAGGTTTCCATTAGGATCCTCAATTGCTTTGATGATTTCAACTGAATTCCTTTTGTTTTTGATCACTCTGAAAATTTGATCAAAATATGTTATCTTATACAATATGTCATAATGAGTGGTCGTACTACGTGATTTTTTAAAATACAGTGTTTATATAGGCTTCAGACTTAAACTGGGGGATAATGACATCCTTGCTCCAATCAGCAGGTATCTTGCCATCTTTCCAAATTGCATTTAGCACTCTGTGTAGCCACTGTAAACCCTGGACTCCTGCTGCTTTAATCATGTCCATGCTGACTTCATCGATTCATGGGGATTTCCCTTGCGACATCTGCTTCTATTTCACTTCACTGTTATATCCAATATGTCGTTAAAGGCAATGTCGCTATAAACAGTTTCAACTGTATCTGCTACAGAACTCATTGTATGAACCTAACATTTTTTTTCTAGCTGCAGGTCTTTGTTTTCTTCCTTTTAAATTGTTTTTTAATCTTTTCAATGCCCAACTCCATGGCTAAATGGTTAGCATGCTGGCCTTTCCTAGGGGTCCCATGTTGGTTCCTGGCTGGCTGGCTCAAGAACACTGTGCGTGTGTGTGGTTTTTTTTTTTTTTTTTACTGACTTTGTATGTCAGACAAGTATTCCTTGAAAGGAAACAAGAGGTTCAACCTTATTCAATATATTTCATATATTTCATATATTTCATATTTTTTACCTTTAAATCTTCAAAAACAAGTACAAATTTGGTACATGTTTCAGCCATTATTTATTTATTTTTCATCAATAGCTTAACCCTACCTGACCAGCTGGAAGGTTACATGATGATGATGATGATGATGATGATGATGATGAGCAACTGCCTACTTCTTCTGTGTTGTCATCAATCACAATTATTTTTACACACTGGGAATTCTTTCTTCTAATGTTTGAATGCATCTACATCAAGGACATTCTTCAGGAATGCATAATAATACTAGGTCATTCTGTGTGAATGTTTAAGAATGCATGTTTTCCAAGTTGTTCTAGTCTAACTTTATTCACATGGAACATTCCAGTCATAAGAACAATAGTTTTTAATGCGACAATCATTTTAGAGATTTTTCAGTGTTAGCTTTTTAAACATATTTATCATTTCATTAATCATATTTATGCATCTAATAATTTTCATAGCTAAAGAAGGCCAAAGATTATGGCCAAAACCTGTACCAAATTTTGTACTTGTTTTTAAAGATTTAAGGACTTAAAGATTTGATAATGTATTGAATAAGGTGGAACCTCGATTGTTTCCTTTCAAGGAATATTTGTGTGATATATACATCAATTCAAAAGACCTGCACCAGGCCTCTTTGAGGCCATACATCAGTATTATAACAATCTTTTTAATACAGAATAATAATCTATACTAATATATAAAGAGATACTGAGTTTGTTTATATGTGAAAGCTAATATCAGAAACTACTGGACTAATTTTGAAATTTCTTTCCATTTAAAAGATATAATTCGGTAATGTGGGCTATGTATCACCTTGGAATATCAAAGGGATCCTGTAAGAACTGTGACTTAAGAAAAATACAGCAGCAATAATAGATCTCAAAGTTTGTATGCCTGTCTGTGTTTCCTCATGTAAAAATGACTAATGGAGCTCAAATTTGACAAGCTTATAGCTGACAGCTTTGGTTAACATTCAGGCTACTTACTGTCATGCTATATTTTTAAATGGACTACATAGTGAACCTTGAAAGTGAATAAGCTGCCTGAACAGTTAGTCCTATTAAACACTGGAGAATATAAGTGTACTTAAAATTTGATTTCCCACAGAAAATGTCTATGTGAATTATCTCTGTAACTCTAATAATTTCCAAGAAAGGAATGTTTCTGTTTTGGCGCATACTTTTGAGGGTTGGAGTGTGACATCCTTACTTTGAACAAATAAAATAAGCCACAAAATGGGAGAAGCTGTACGATTTAATTTGAGAACTCCTATACACATTCGTGTGTGATTTACTACACCCACTCACACTCTCGCTCTTTCTTTACTTTTCACAGTAACCAAGGACAAACCATATACAACTAACTCCGCTTCAATTTGAGGACAGTACACTAGCGAAGTGTGAGTGTCTTATCTTATTTTGAATACCTTTGATTGGCAAGGAACTTGAATAGATTAAAAAATGATGAAACAAAGAAAGAAAAACTTTGTCAGCTATCACAACATGGAGGTTCACTGAAAGTTATTGCACTAATATAATATAATATGAGATTGTTTTAACTCTTACTTAGTCACAGCTTTCCTAATTCTTAACATTCTTCACGTTGTTGCATCAAATTTTAGCGATATGTTTTGGAAACACACTGTTCTTTAGGGAACCTTTTTACATGATATCTATACGCAGGCCATTTATCCAATAAACTGTATATTCCAATAATAAACATTAATATTAATCATTAATAATTTTTCCTCTGAATTTGCACTTATGCAGATATGTATACAATCCACTTTATTGCATTAATATTGCTGTCACATTGTTTTTCTGTCCATTGGCAGATCCTTTAAGACTTTGAGAAAACCACAAAAACATTCTTTCTGAGGATATAAGAAGTCAGATGGAGAGTGAGTGCCTGCCATTATAATGAAAACTGCCCAATTAGGCTGTGACTGGCAGGAGGCAACAGGGCCTGCCATTACACTGAAAATCCCCCCATCCGGTCTTCACATGAGAAACGATGTATGGCGATTTCCCCATCATGTTTAGCAGAGGCGCTGAGAGCTCAACAATTTAATCAAATCTTACTCACAATGTGTACACTACTTTATCTAGAATTCTGTATACAATGTAGAATTCCACAGCGAAGCACGCATACATAAGTTAGTGTGTTAATACAAGACTTTTAGATTTCACTGGATTTACTTACTGATGATTCCATTGTAAAATGGCAAAACTTATCCTCTCTTCATTTGCTAGACTTATTCTGTGTCAAGAGTCAAATTTAGTCAAACATGAACTAACTACATGTGAAATAAGCATTCCACGAATCATCAGTATCAGAGTATGTGGAATAAAAAGGTTAGTGGTACAAAACACACATCTTACACAGCTAAGATATGGAATAAAATACAATAACTGTACACACCTCTGTCCCTTGGGCAAGGATAATACGGACAGTGCCCTTTTCCGATAAGGACATTATCAGTTCATTCAGGAATTTTTGGTAAGCCATTCTTTCCCGTTTAGCATGATGAGCTGCTAATTGTAGAACTTTCCTAGCTACTTGACTCATTTCCAAAGCTTGTTCTACTTCCAGCAATTTGGTTTCCAGTGTTCGAGCATGCTCAGCAGCAGATTTAACCTGCATTCAGAGGGAGTTACTTATTAGTATTTGATCACATATGAATTTATAATATTAGGTTGAATTGTACCTGATGTATTTGACACATCTGATAAAATATGTAATAAAATGAGAGAGAATTCTAGCTTTGACTATAAAGCTTCCTATGATAAAATATGTAATAAAATGAGAGAGAATTCTATCTTTGACTATAGAGCTTCCTATGAGTAACTTATAAATGGAACAGATTGAGAGCAGTGTCAAACTCAGCTAGGAGCTTCATGAGTGTCAACTCCATGCTTACTAGGTATGACACATACACAAGAAGAAACATAACTTGAACCATAGTTGTGATTACATCTTTATTTTCTAGACTATTGGATATGGGTATTACAGGTACTACAAGAGTGGTGATCATTACTTTTAAGGGGAAAAGCAAGATAATAATCATCTCACATACCCTTAATCAGAGAAGAAGAAGAAGAAGAAGAAGAAGAAGAAGAAGAAGAAGAAGAAGAAGAAGAAGAAGAAGAAGAAGAAGAAGAAGAAGAAGAAGAAGAAGAAGAAGAAGAAGAAGAAGAAGAAGAATGAGGTCCAACCCTCTGAACAATGACAGTGTTGGAAAAGTAAGAGAAGAGCCATAAAGGGAGTGAAAATAAAAAACTCCCTAGGCCTTGCAAACCTAATACTGCCCGAGTTGGAAAAGAACACAAGAGTTGACTTAAGGAGGTTGAATGGAAAATATGAAAACAAGGAGTCTGGCACAATTATGTGGAAGCAGTGTCAGACTCAGCTAGAAGCCTCATGAGTGTCAATTCCATGCTTACATTTCTGATGAAATTTTTGGGATGGACCAAGCCTATCAAATTTTAAGTACAACACTTTGTATTACATTAAATGTCTTTTCATTACCGGTACCTTACATTACTTCAGATCAGTCCTACTGAAGCTGTACAGATATCCAAAATCTATTCTGACATCTTTGTCTCTGACCAAATGAAAATATGGAAGGCTAGTTCATTTTAACTTTCTCTTCAGGAGCTTGGACCCCTTCAGTTTGTATTTAGTCTTCAGAACACACTTTCCAAAAGAAATAAAAATAATGAATCAACCTGATTTACTCTCTGTAAGCACTCTTAACCCTAGAATCATAAAGTCCCTCCGGTGTAACACGAAACATAAACTTTCGTCTGTCAGACTACCAAAAAGAAAAGCACTTTAATAAGCACAAACCCAACATTTTACACAAAATACAGAATATTATACTTAAAACTACCACACGTAGTGATGACAATACACTCTGGTCAGTTTTTCTTCAATAGGCACATTCAATGCACTATTTTGCCTGGTGATCAAGACAAGTGCCTTCGGCATGTCTTACAAAAGAACCGGGTCATTCTTCATTTATTTGATGGACATAACGCATAAATTATTCTTCCTTCAGCAGTACCTGATTGAGGCTCTTCAGGAATGCCATCTTTTCCAAGAATTTCAGCGATGGTCCACTTCAGGCTGTGCCTCAAAGTTGGTGTCTGAAGTCTCTCTTGCAGCATTGGAGCCATTAGCATTTCGGATATATCCTTTGCAAACTCTCGCCTGGAAAGTGGCTTTTGGCCTTTTTGAACCATCTTATGCACATCAACAATGTATCCATTGACAAGTGATGTATTAATCACACTATGAAAGATACACATTGGCCATCTTCTCGTTTTTCTTGAAGAGGACAACAATGTTGACATTTCATCGAAAGTGTCCACAGCACCTTTAGTCCCATTGTAGTCTTCTGCCATGCCTGGTTTCTTACCAGCTGCTATTGTTCCTACTTCATGGCATGTAGAAAGGAGGATTACATTCTTGTTTGGTTTTCCTTTATAGGATTCCATTGTTTTTATACCATCATAACAAAACATGGAGGACCCAAGCTTTCTTCCTTTGACTGTTTTCATCTCTGGTGGTATCTGTGGCTTGTCTTTTCTCATTGTTCCAATGATTGTCAGGTTATGGTTGCAATGCAGATAATCAGCCAGACGAATTGAGATGAACCAATTGTCGGTCGTAATATTTCTGTTTGGTCCATGTATTGCCCGGGTAATTTCATTCAAGAAATACATTACCACTAATGTCTCCTGAAGAGAGTGGTTCTCTCTAATTCAGAAAGAACTGCCGCTATCAATTCATGGTGTGCTAGATTTTCCATTTCAGTATCCTATTAAGCTTACGTATTACATATAAAAACATTACTGTAATAAACCAAATATTCACACTATTTACAGCTATGTACAAATCACGAACACTTTCACAAATCATAAACTTTCGTCTCTCAGACGACGGTCATATCACAGTGAACAAACAACTGGACCTTTATGCTTGAAACCAAGGTCAGCAGTGATTGTTGATAGCTGGGGAAGATTAGATGGAGGGGGAAGGCACAGTTCATTAGCATCTGGAAATTTCCGCGAAAACTACAGGGGTCCGTAGTTTGGGAGACGAAAGTTTATGATTCTAGGGTTAAGCTGTGTTGATGAAGATTTATATCAGATGAAACAGTAACCTTCAAAAGTTAACCCTCCACTACATGCTCCGTGGAATGCACCTGTACTTTCTTTTTTTTCATACCACAGGCCTACAAAATGAGGTGTAAGGAACTTGTTTCTTATAGCTTCCCTCTGCAACAATACAAATACTATGAGTGTGTGGAAATGTCTCAATAACTGCAAAGCTGTTGCTTGCAGGTGTTTATATTGTTACTTGCAGAGTTGCAGAGTCTCAGAGGCATGTATTTCATCACTTGATTCTTGACTTTCCGTACAGCACCAAACACAGGTCACTGCCAAGTGTTCTTCTTTTGCTGGCATACACGGCATCTAGTCTTGGTTTTTATGTTGTTTTTTCAGTTCCAGTAGGCACATCTTCCAGGTCCTTCTAGTTGAGTAGAGAGACTGTGGGACTACCAAATTCGAGCCAAGCAGAGGCCGTGGAGCGGGTCACGTGATGCTGACATCATAGCGCAAGAAAATTGAATTTTGGCACGAGATTTCAATTTTGGTGGGAAATTTGAATTTGTAAACAAAGCCACATGCTTTTTTGACAGCTATCAAGCGGCCATCTTTAAACAACAGAGCATTGCTAACCTCAGTGCTGCCATCTTGACAGCACTAAACCTCATGTTTGCCACCTTAAGCAAGTGGTGGCGGGAAATTTGATAAATTCCACGTGCTCTTGTTTGTAAACAAAGCCACATGCTTTTGACAGCTGTCAGCAACTATCTTTAAACAAGAACGCAACACTAACCTCAGTGCTGCCATCTTTACGACACTAAACCTCATAGCTACCACCTTTGGCATGTGTTGGCGGGCAATGTGAAATTCCACGTGCTTTTCTCACAGTTGTCAGCGGCCATCTTTAATCAACAGAGCATTGTGCTGCCATCTTTATGGCACTAAACCTCACGGTTACTACCTTAGGCACTTGGTGGCGGGCAATTTGAAATTTCACGTGCTCTTGTTTGTAAACAAATCCACGTGCTTTTTGACAGCTGACATCTTTAATCAATAGAGCATCTTTATGGCACTAATCCTAATCCTTAGGCATGTGGTGGCAGGCAATTTGAAATTCCATGTGCTTTTTGACAGCTGTCAGCCACTATCTTTAACTACATGCACATGGCTTACTGCTATCTTGACGGAAGTAAACTTTATTAAAGTTAAAAACTTTTTATTTTATAACCACCTATTCAATACAAAGATAATGCACTCAATTATCTATAAAATATTCATGAGGTACATTGGTTAATAGAACATGTTTCGTTCGTCTTTACGAACATCATCAGCTATAAATAACAAAGCCTAAGGTCAGGCCCTGCGTTTATTTAAATGGTTTAAAATGTCGTTATATTAAAAGAATGGTAAAATTGTTAATGTAAGAAACTGAGGATGATGAAAATAAATATATAGCGCAGGACTTAGCCATGCCGCAAGCAAGCAAGCAAGCAAGCAAGCTGCCCTTACTAAGATCATAGTTATAAAGCAAGCTGCCCTTCCGAACATACTTACCGAGCTGCCCTTCTCAACATACTATTATCTTAGTTTTTAAACCAAGATGCTGTTAGAGATGCCGGCTATGGGCGATTGCACAAGATGGCGGCAGCTCTTATAAGACGGCCTAGGAGGCGATTGCGCAAGATGGCGGCTATACACAGGCTCTTATGGAAAAACTAGCTTAGAGGCTACTGCACAAGATGGCAGCTTTACACAGGCTCTTATGAAGAAAGCTAGCTTAGAGGCTACTGCACAAGATGGCGGCTATACATAGGCTGTTTTGACTTCCTCCTCCTCTGTCAAGGCATAGCGTTATGTCTCTATCGAACAAGTTAAACATGCATTACTATAACGATGCGATCTTATGCTTATGGCTAGAGTGAGCACGTGCTATTATTCTGTTTTTAACCTGCAGCGATGACGTCATCATAGTTATACATATTTAGCCTTGTTCGTTTTCTCAAGCCTTAACAGATAGAATGAGGCAAAGGAATGCAATAAGTACATTTACGGAAGCCCACAGGAAATCTGTACATTGTAAAGGTACTGCAAGAGAGACTTCTGCCTCAAATGAGAGAGGGTTTAAGGGCAATGTTTGTCCTTTCATGCTTGATGGAGCAGTATGCCATAAGGCCAAGAGCATGGGCAAGGTTTTGGAGGAAAATGGAGTTTCTGTGCACCCATGGCCTGGGAATAGCCTGGATATGAATCCTATTGCAAATCTCTGGGTAATAGTTAAAAGGAAAATAAGAATGCAGATGGTCACAACAAAGGATGATCAATTGAATTACTGACCCAAACATGGTTACATGACCCAGACATTCAAAATAGTTGCCGAAACCTAGTAGAAAGCATGCCTAACAGAGTAAAACTATTAATTAAGGCTAAAGGAATGCAAAAACTAAGAGAATTTATCCTCATTTGAAATTAAGAATTTGGTTTTATTTAGCTTTATCATAATAATTTGACAATCTCTATACTTTGTCTGATTCCATTTAATCGCCCATAAAAATATCTAGAAAGATTCACAGTAAAAATGCCCTTCTCTGTTATACTGCTTCTCAAGAGCATGATGAGCACATAATGATTTCTTAGTATGTCCATTAATACTGATTATACGGTAAACTGAATGTGCTTTTCCCAGTGTTGCAATTTTAATTAATAACAGTGCATTTTGTGAAGCTAAATTCCTAGTTATGAACATTTTCTAGACTAGTTCAACCTTGCCTAGCATGGTGAAATTGGCATGTCCAAACTATTCTATGGTAAGAAGATATCTTACCTGAGCTACAAGTTTTTCACAAGCATCAACAGAATTTTTTGGCTGTTTACACTGAGGACAACAATGCTGGTTTGATGTAGTTGGATTCTCTTCTTGCAGGCTCATATTTCTCCAGAGTTCATTTTTTCTGGCTCGATATTCTTCACTGTGACTCGTTATTTTTGTATCAAAGCTATGGTGACTCTTGAGATGATGCTGCCTTTGAAGTTGGGCTTGCTTCTTCTGGGCTGCACTCATCACCACCGATGAAGCACAAGGTTGTGGTGTAGTCCTAAAAGTTCCTGGTGGCTGTAAGAGTACAAAAATAATGTTGAATCGATAAGGCTAATTGGACCCCCACCGCATTTATGGGTTAATGCTGTGCCAGTGATGTGGACAGGATTGGAATATGTCAGTGATGAAGATTGGAATGATATTAATTATTATAGTTACTAACCCTCAGAGAAGAAAACTGTATGTGTATTTGAATGCCCTGGCACCTTTGATATGAGTGGTGATGGTGGTGATTATTGTTTTAAGAGGAAGTACAACTAGGCAACCATCCTCTATATAACACTAATCAGAGAGAAAAAATGGAAGGGGTCCAACACTTTTGAAAAATGAAGGTATCGGCCAAAGGAAGACAAGGGTCACGAAGGGCATGAAAATGAAAAGACTCCCTAGGCCTCCATACGTAATACCGCTGGGGTCTGAAAAGAACAAGAGTTGACCAAGGGAGGTCGGATAGGACAGATAAAAGTGAGGAGCCAGACACAAGTAAGTGGAAGCAATGTCAGGACTCAGCTAAGGGCCCCGAGGTTGCCAACCCACGCTCCAAAGTTCAGAGCTCCTGGGGCCCCTTTTATCAATCAATCAATCAATCAATCAATCAATCAATACTGATCTGCATTTAGGGCAGTCGCCCAGGTGGCAGATTCCCTATTTGTTGTTTTCCTAGCCTTTTCCTAAATGATTTCTAAGAAATTGGAAATTTATTGAACATCTCTCTTGGTAAGTTATTCCAATCCCTAACTCCCCTTCCTATAAATGAATATCTGCCCCAGTTTGTCCTCTTGAATTCCAACTTTATCTTCATATTGTGATCTTTCCTACTTTTATAAACGCCATTCAAACTTATTCGTCTACTAATGTCATTCCACGCCATCTCTCCGCTGACAGCCCGGAACATACCACTTCTTACAACAGGCAGGGGATACCGTGGGTCTTATTCTACCACCCCCACCCACAGGGGGATTTAAGTCCATTGGCCATACTGATGGGTGGTTTGCCATTATTTATTTGTGTGCACCATATTTGGTTAAGGATTTAGTTACTCCTTCCTTAAAAGGTGAAGATCATTATGTGAATGTATGTGTTTCTGTGGTCCAGTGTGATAACTGCATGTTATGCCTTGTGTAGTGTGTGGAGGAGGAGGTGGTGGTGGTGGTGGTGACATTGATGAAGTAAGGAAAGGTTGAAGCCCAGTGTTGGAACATAGCCCAGTCCTGTCAAATAACATCAAGGGGTCTGCTCTAGGCTTAACGACCCAATCTGGCGGACAAATCACCATTAACGGAGTCACTTGCCTTCACTCCATGTGAGCACTCTTTGAGAGGTTTGAAACTGAACCCAGGCCTTTGACACACAATCTAGTGACAAGGAAGTGTATACCACCTTTAAGGCCATGGCCGCTACCTTCCCAATCCTAGCCCTTTCACATCCTTGCACTGCTTAAAACCTTTGATATGTTAGTGCAACATAGCTGGCCAACATTCTGATGGTGAAAATTTTCTTCACTAATGGGACAGAGAAGAAAACTATCAGTCAGTGAACAGTATATTCTTGTAAACCTAACAATAATTTTTTAAATGCTTTTGTCTTTGCGCCCCACTAACTACTTTTACAGTTTATGGAGGCAATGAGGTGCTGGAATTTAGTCCCAGAGGAGTTCTTTTACATGCCAGTACATCTACCGACACAAGGCTGATGTATTTAAGCACATTCAAATACCACTGGACTGAGCCAGGATCGAACCTTCCAAGTTGGGGAAAGAAAGTCAGTGCCTCAACTGTCTGAGCCACTCAGCCAGGCTCTTGTACATCTAAATTCCAAGAGTCTGGACACAGTTTAATCTACGTTTAAATTAAAATTTTAAAACAGACCTGTGAAATAAATGTGTTAATTTCTCATTTTGGTTAAACGCTCACTGGACAAATGAACTCTCAAATATTAAACATTGCAATGCAGACATCAACTGCCTACACAGAAGATGGTGAAAGAGCCAAAGATTTTTCATCCGCAAGGACAACCAATTTATCTACCATGGTGTGGCCAAGAATACTCAGATGTCTGCGATCAATTGTATGTGCTACTTATGTATCTGTCTTGTAAATAGTAATATAAAGTGGTGTTCTTATGAATCATTGCAAATACTAAACCAATACCCTTGAACTACCTAATTTATGTATTCTTTACTGTACCTTAACTTCCATATTAATAAAGCATATAGCCAAGAGGTACAATCCTCCCTACCCTTCGTACACTTCACAGCTCCATTTAACCATCTCCCAATTCCTCCCCTTCAGATAGGGGAATGAAAACATTTTTATGATGTATACACTACATGGACTAGCCATGCATCTTGGTAGGTGTGCTAGTTAGCAACAGATGAGCCCAAATTGGCACAGTGGAGCAAAACATTGGCAACTAAGATAATATCCAATAATAGACCAATTATATTGGAATTATGTAATTCTGTTAGGCATGTAGGAAGTGGAAGAGGTGGGTATGATTGCAAACAATTGGTATGACACAAGAAATGGTAATGGAAAATGGATCCATGGCTTTGCTGAAGTGAACAACTTCCTCCTTATCACCAACATGTTATTCAAAAACAGGACTAGACACCTGATCTCTTACACTAGTGGAAATAAGAACATTCAAACTGACTTAATTCTAGCAAAGAAGCAAGTTCTCTACTATGATTAACGTGAAGGTCATCACTTCTGAAAACCTAGCCCCTCAACACAATTTGTTTGTAATCATTATGAAAACCATGTTACTGCAGATGAGGTACAGCAGGACAATAGACAATCAAGTGAGGGGAAGCAGAATGAGTAAAAAGAGGCAATCATCAGCAACATCATCTCCCTAAAAAACATCCCAAATTTCCTGGACAACACATAGACTGCACTCCAAGATTCCATTAACAAAGCTGCAAAAATGTTCCTGAGGACCAAAAATCCTTCACATAACCATACAGAAAAGTTGGTATGGCTCAGTATCAATCAGTGAAGCAGAAAGTGTAGAAAAAGAAGGTACGATTAGCACTGAAAGAGCAGGTTATGCAGAAGACGAGAACTGGCTGAAGCCCACCACTCAAAGGAAGGCCTAGAGGAATTTAACAAGAGCTCACCCCCAATGTCCTAAAACAACAATCAAACATGAAAGAGTGTGAGAAGAATATTTACTGTCTGACAAGGGCACCAACTATGGCAACCTCTTAAAATGAGTGTTTCAAGTGTGTGAAGAATGATGACTGGCAGTGACTGCACCACAAAAGTTTAATTCTGATACACTTATAAGAGAATTTTTATAATCAAGCTGATGCAAGTGTGATAAACAGATATAACTTGAAAACAAAATTCTCTCACCCATGGGTAAATAATACAAGTATAGAGCTTGAATTATTATTATTATTATTATTATTATTATTATTATTATTATTATTATTATTATTATTATTATTATTATTATTATTATTATTATGACTTGTGATGTACATCCATTTAGTATTAGTACTATTATTATTTTCCTAGTCGAATGCTCATATTGTGTGTGGGTTTATGTCATGAAACATGTGCTCTAGATAAATATTTATATGAGTTCAGTTAATATAAATACCTGTAAATTAATATTATATAACTTATTCTTACCTGTATATATAATTTGTAATCCACTACAGTATTTTGAAACACATTGTAACTTCCAGAAAGGCACTAGAACAATGGAGGTGAGTTGGCCGTGCAGTTAGGGGCGAGCAGCTGTGAGCTCGCATCCGGGAGATAGTGGGTTCGAACCCCACTGTCAGCAGCTCTGAAGATGGTTTTCTGTGGTTTCCCATTTTCACACCAGGCAAATGCTGGGGCTGTACCTTAATTAAAGCCATGGCCGCTTCCTTCACATTCTTAGGCCTTTCCTTTCCCATCATTGCCATGAGACCTCTCTGTGTCGGTGAGTCGTAAAGCGATTAGCGATATTCTATACACTAGATCTATGTATTAGGCACTCTAGAATTTTCGAGAAGGTATTTTTTGTAATGTAGCTTTCTAGAAGCCTGGCCAGGCACGTGTATAAGGAGATGGTCTTGATGGTTAACAACGAGTTATTGTTCAGTAGAGTTATGGTGTAGCAAGAATATAATTGTGACCTCGTGTTGACATGCAGTGGCTGCAGTCTCCATGCTGATGTGATTGGCAATTGGAAAAATGGCAGCTTTGTTGATGTTCTCAGAGCGAAGTATTTTGTTTGTAATACTGTGATTAATGTTGTGTGTGTTAATTTGTAAATAGATGTGAATAAATAACTGAGCCAAATGACAGCATTTTGTGTGCGCCTTTGTGGATACGTTAAAACACACAGCTTCCACAGCCACTGATCTCTGATGACTAGAGAAATCCTGGCCTAATTTCTAACATTACAACCACTGAAATGGAGAAGTCCACTGCTAGATTGAAGAACTTGAAATCTTCTTGTACCAATGATCTGACAACAGATTTGTGGCGTCAGACGAAGGTAGTGAATATACCTAAACCCGAAAGGTCTTCATATACTAGACCTAAGGATTATAGACCCATTACTCTAACGTCTTTTCTTCATAAGATTTTGGAAAGGCTGGTGGATAGACACATCAGGGAGAAAGTGTTAAGAGACTGTCCCCTGCATCCTCAACAACATGCATACCAACCAGGGAAGTCGGTTGAGACGGCATTACACTATCTTGTTTCTAGGCTGGAGAGCGCCTTGGATCAGCAACAACTTGCTATGGTGGTATTCCTAGATATAGAAGGGGCCTTTAACTACACATCTTTGGGCTCCATAGACCTTAGTCTAAAGAGAAGTGAGCAGGATGCTCATAAAATGGATTATGGCCTCACTGCAGGGCTGTCAAGTTCTGTTTACCCTCAACGCAGTAATGTTGAGAGCTAATATAGACAGGGGGTGTCCACAGGGAGGAGTATTATCACCAACATTATGGTGTCTGGTAGTAGATGAACTACTTACCAGGTTAAATGTTGGAGGAATTTACGCCCAAGGCTATGCAGATGACATTAACCTGATGGAGGTTGGCAAATTTCCCCAGTACAGTTTCAGAGCTTGTACAGAGCTCCCTACATAGGGTGGAAAGATGGTGCCATGACACGGACTTGTCGGTTAATCCCGACAAGACGGAGCTCGTGGTATTTACCAGGAGGAGGAGGCTAGATGGACTGTCAAAGCCTTTCCTATTTGGGAAAAAATTAGTTAAGACAACCTCAGTTAAGTACCTAGGGGTAATCCTTGAGGCAAGACTGAGTTGGAAGAAACATATAGATCATAAGGTGGACAAGGCTCGCAAGATTACTTGGGCATGTCACAGGGCCATCGGAAAGTCTTGGGGCCTAGGACCTAAGGTGGTCCAGTGGCTCTATATTTCTATTGTATGGCCCACGATCACCTTCCCATCTTTAGTCTGGTGGCCAGGTTCAGAGAGTAAAACTGTGACCACCAAGTTAAACAGTGTCCAAAGACTTGCATGTCTAGGAATAACAGGGGCACTGGATACTACACCATTATGTGCAATGGAGGCCATCCTAGGTCTTCCCCCCTTACATTTATATGTTAAGGAAATAGCGGGAATGAGTGCTTACCGCCTCTGGTCACTCAGAGGATGGTCCTTCAAGAATCCGAATAGAGGTCATGCTTCTATTCTTACATGGCTTCACCAGACCTGCCCTACGACAATGATGATCGGGGACCTGATGAAACCTAGTTTTAATTTGAATTACAAGTTCAAAGTGGTGATACCCACAAGGGAGGAGTGGGCCGCGGATACTGGGTCTGGGGGCTGTACATGGTACACAGATGGCTCGCGGACAGAGACGGGCACAGGCGCCGGGGTCTGGGGCCCTAAGACAAGGCTCTCCCTTTCCATGGGTAAATATGCTACTGTTTTCCAGGCTGAAGTATATGCAATACTGGGCTGTGCTGTATATATATGGAACATGCCTGGACATAGAAGATGCATCACCATTTGCAGTGATAGCCAGGCAGCGTTAAAAGCACGATGCGCAGTTAGAACAACATCAAAAATGGTATGGGAGTGCCAAAGGATGTTAGATCAACTGTGTGAACTTAGCTCAGTTACCCTATTATGGGTCCCTGGGCACACAGGAATCAGTAAAATGAAGAAGCTGACAAACTAGCGAAACAAGGCTCAAAAGATCCTTTCATAGGACCAGAGCCCTTCCTAGGAGTGTCACTCCGAAGTGTGAGACTGGTATTATCCCAGTGGACGAACCAGTCTCACCTAGACATTTGGAAGAGGTTAACCATAGCAAGGCAGGCACGAACTTATCAAAGGGCCTAGCGAAAGTTATAAAAAGATCCTGATAAATTTGAATAGGACCAGAACACGAATGGTAGTTGGACTGTTGACAGGCCACAATACCTTACAGAGACACCTACACATCATGAAAATCAGTCAGGATCCGATGTGTAGAAGATGCGGTAGGGAGGAAGATACCTCCGCGCATGTGTTGTGGCAGTGCGAGGCTCTTGCAAGCACTAGACATCGATATCTTGGCTCACATTTTGTGAGCCTGGAAGACATCAGGAATGCCAACATCCAGACACTGGTATCCTTTATAGGAGCACTAGAGCTGGGCTAGGCAAACCTGTTTAAGGGACACAAAGGGTCTTCACAGACCTACGTGTGGAGCCCTGCGAAGGCAGGGCTCACCCATTCCTTATCTATCTATCTATCTATTACAGAAAATAACAAGTTCATATAATTTGAAAAGACAGAGAGCTCTGATAGAGTTGTGACCACATATTTCTAGAATAAAATCTCAGAAGGACCACTGTTGCTTTGAAGGGGTGAATGACAGGATTATAATCTCTACTTATCCACACCAGTCATCTTGTTTTGCACGATTTGGTTATGGAGGCCTGGTAGGAAAGTTATGCTCATTATCTCTCTCCATGTCACTAACAGTATTTACACTTTCTGAATAATAATAATGTTATTTGCTTTACGTCCCACTAACTACGTTTTCGGTTTTCGGAGACGCCTAGGTGCCGGAATTTTGTCCCGCAGGAGTTCTTTTATGTGCCAGTAAATCTACCGACACGAGGCTGACGTATTTGAGCACCTTCAAATACCACCGGACTGAGCCAGGATCGAACCTGCCAAGTTGGGGCCAGAAGGCCAGCGCCTTTACCGTCTGAGCCACTCAGCCCGGCACACTTTCTGACTCATTTACACTATTTATATTCAAGTCTTCCTCATACAAATTATCATCCTCTAATTCCGGAAGATCTTCACTTACACTATCCTCCAAATCACAATCTAAAACACTATTAATTAAATTTGCTACTAATATGACAAACAGATTAGAATAGATTTAGGATGTAGTAGTTACATAGAAATGAAATGGTTAGCCCAGGATAGAGTGGCATGCAGCACTGCATCAAACCAGTCTATGGACTGGCGACCCAAATAACAACTCTCCATATTCAGAAGTGCTCATACTGCTGGATGCCATAATTGCTACTGCCTTGAAAGGAATTCATATTTCTGAAACACTCTATGCACATGCTGTGAAGGTCAAACAAAGGGAAACTTGGAAATACCCTTGATAAAACCTTCTAGTATTGTGCCGTATCAGAGCCATGAATTAGTGATCTAGGCACATACATTCAAAATTTTATTAAACATGTTCTCCATTTGGCGTGCGCATCCGAGAGGGGAAACGCGTGAGCATTGAAAGCCAGGGGAAGTTTCATCCAAGGAGCTTATGCAAGAGAGATAACTGTGTGAGGAGAACAGAAGAGGGCAGGCCTCGATCCAGTACCACGTGATAATACAGTGGGGAAGAATATTGCGTACAGCCAACATTCCGCACAGAAATTTTATGTGGGAAGCCAGCTTAACGGGACAAAAAGGTGAGGGAGAGATTAAATTATCATCTCAAATTATACTATGATTAGGAGAACAAATGACACCACATGCATCTTTGGAATTATGTAGAGAGATTGTCCGAAAGGGGTGTGCTAATTATCCCATGCAATTTAAATTACGCAGTAGGGACTCTATCACATAAAGAAAGCATCCCCACGCGATACATTGAACATGTGGCCTGTCACGGGGAGTCCTGCAACTGCTTAAGAGGCAGGGATGATGCTATGGATATTGCAAGATAGTTTACGAATGGATCACCTTCCGCACACAATCGAGATTCATGGAATACGTTTAGCTACCTCTTGAGCGCACTGCTTCACTGATATTCGTCATATCAATGGAACAGATTGATATCCTCTCCGGGAGGAGTCTAGGGTCAGCCATCTTGTGCCAGTTTTAATAAACAGACCAGCAGCAGGCGCACCCCAAGTCAGTTGGGAACATGTCTTGGAGCCTACTTCACGTCACTCGTCCCAAGAATATGCTTCTTTGTGCGGGAATGATTTGAGAGATATAAGCTTGTATTGGAAAAACAGTATACGAATGTATGTGTTTGAGAGCGATCAAATATGGAATAAGTTCTATAACTGTTAAATCGGATTTTGATAATTTTTATAGATAACAGGGCATAACTTCTGTGCATGACAGTAGCCTTGAGATCACTATCAAGGGTGATTGTAACATGAAGTTCATGGGTGGATAATATTCTGTGTTGGTGTAACAGTGTCTTCAGTGGAGAACGAGAGATTCAACCATGTTCCAAGAAACAGCTACCCAGCTCTGGACCCTTGGTATACCAGTGATGATTGTTGCTGATATGGAGGGCTAAAGTCTTCCAGCACGGGCCCACCCTGTGGCTCGAATAGAAGGCATCATGAAGTATTCAGATAAGTGCATTCCATTTTTTGTAATTATGAATGAGTATCTTGTAAATAAGTTTACAGTAGAGTAGGATGTATTTTAAAAAGAAAATTATATTTCAGGGCTTAGCATAGGAAGCTTGTTGAGTGAGTTAATGTTATTGATTTGCTAGAAATCATGGTGGAATCGGTGTAATTAATCCACTTTCACCATTGGGTTACAGTAATCATGTAATTCATTTTGGGAGCAGGTTATATGCACAGTTTTATTATTATTTTTTTTTTTTAATAGACACTTTAAAATTTACTTTGTGAGTGCATTAGGTTAAGATGATGGAATATATATAACTAGGCCTATAGTCACTGCATGTAAATAGAGTATAATTAATGCATGTATTTCCTCTAGATGTAGGTATGCACTCAATACATTTTCCTTTAAATGTCAAATTAGTAGTAGATTTATAGCATAAGGTCTTTGGATACAGATATGCTGTATGATGAATGATGAACAACGCTGGGATTCGAATCTACCACCTTCAGTTAGATAGGGGTTTCCATAAGGAAGCATTTTATGTTAATTCTTCTATTCCCCCTGCATTGTAAAGAAGTATAATGTTTCTTATTTGACTAATTATCGAGTTTAAAAGCACTGTTTCTTTGTTACTCTTTGGTGTGCTCAGGTCACGAACCCGGGTCTGTATTTTTTGAGCCTGTGTCAGTGTGAGTTAAATAGTGAGAAGATCCCTGTTAATGATCTAATTATTTAAAGTTGTGATTTACTGTCTTACCAAAGGCTACTGATACGGTTATATATACGAAATGTTAAAAGCAGGTGATTTGTTTTCAATAGAATGAGAAGTTTAGAATCCTGTGTAGGGTCACACAGGGATTTTAAAGAAGGACGTTGTGAGTGAAGGAAGCCCAATAAGGGTGGTGACCCATTTGTTTGGGCTGTTGAAATGGATGGCTGAGGGGAGAACAGTGTTAGGGTAAAATACAGACCCTTGACCAAAAATCGTATCTTCCTACACAAGGGAGTTGTAAATGCGTTCTGTTTGTTTCGTATACAATGAAATTGTTTGGCCGTAGGGCTATGTAATTAATTAATGAATTTAGCTGATAGGAACCCTTTGCAAATGAAATAGATAGGGTTTTTCTTTCAGCAACCCGCTACGATACCAGAAGATCCATGATTCGAATCCCGGCACATCCAACGTGGAATCGCCTGGGTTCCTTTGACCTGGACAGATATATTCATACAACCAATAATTGAATGTGTATTTTTCTTTTAATTGTTTTCTTTGTGTTTCTTGACTGCTTATACAAGTGATTTGATTATGTGTTATGAGTAAATTCTGACTTTACTCACGTAATGACGTTGGGTTCGTATTTCTCTGTTGCGAGTAGTGGACCACTCTATTGTGCATGTAATTTCATTTCAATTTTTGTTTTGTTTTTGTCTATTAATGGTAAAGGGGGATTAACCACTCAACTAGTTTCAATTGTTTTTCTTGTTTAGTTGTAATTATGTTCCCAGTGTTGAGAGAAATGTCATGTAGGTTTCGCTGACGCATTCGTAATTACAGTAATTTAATAGATACTATGGTATATTCGAGATGCATTTATCTGAATAAAGACTAACAATCATCTTGTCCGGGAAATTAATATTATTTTTGTTAATTTATGTATTTCGTAGTCACATGTAATCGGTGGTATGGTCCCAAAGACTTGTATATTATATTATCTTAAAATATGATTTTATTTTGCCAAGGATATTAAAATTTAGTTTGTTCCTATTGGAAGAATTTCATTTTGCCGTAGAATAGTGCGTCCTGAATTTCCTCCACACCCTTGAGCCTGTAAGCTAGATGTATATTTATAAATATGGACAAACCACCCCAGGAGATCCAGTTGTTAAGATCAAGGGTGCGGAGAAGTGTGTTTGAATCCCGCACAGGCCCTGGGCGTTGCCACATTTGTTGTCATGGATACTTGAACTTTGCTTTCACTGTGGCTTCGTACCCCAGGCCAGAATGGGTTCAGTATATGAAAATCTTAATTCAAAAGCTATATGTTATGAAATGGGCATAATATAAGAGGATATGTGAGCCTCAGCAATGTGTGGATCCACCTGGTCATCCAAGTTGTAGGCCATGTGAATGGAAGCAGGTGTGCCTCATCATCCAAATTCACAGGGTTAAGCAAAATAATACGAGGGAATTTTACTAAGTTTTTAAGAATAAAATTAAGGGATTCACTCCCATGACCCTGTGTTTCAAGAATGAGGAAGGAAAGCTCAACACAACTAACAAGAAAAATTGCAAACAGTTACCTCATTATTTTCAGAAACTTTTGAACTGTGAACCCCTCCGAGGAAGGACTTATTTTTGGAACATCTACAGAAAAACTGCAGAATTTACATTCTCTTCACAAAGAAAAAATCAAAGGTTTAATAAAGAGCTAAAGAAAACAACAAGGCTCCTAGAAAAGACTCTGTCATGGCAGAATTGTTTAAGTAGGCAAAAATGTGGTTAAATAGTTAGGACTTTTTATTCATGTTTAGGCAACAAAAAGATCCCAAAGGAGTGGAAGAATGCTCTGATTCACACCTTGAACAGAAAAGAATGATAAAATGGATCTCAATAATTACAGAGGCACCTTTCTCCTTCCCACTGAATACAAATATTGTCGAAAGCACTTCAAACTAGTGTGGGGGGCCACCTGGATAAATAAACAGTTGGGGAATATAGTACTTGGCGGGGTTCCCTAAGGGATGTTTATGTCCAGAACAAATTTTCATCCTCAAGTCATTGATCAAGACTAGGACAAGGCAGAAAAGAATGATTATGACCCTTCACTCCCAATGGCAATGCAAAAGAACCATAAGAAGAAAGAGCGAGGAGGATGGAAACTGCTTTTAAACTGTGCCATGAGACTTACATGTCCAGATCGATCTCCTTTCAGGTAAAACTGAGGCACTAATGTAGAGAAGTCAGAGCAGAATGCTTCTATGCTGCAGAGATGCTAGCCAAAATAGAAGATCCCACAACTGAGAAAAAGAAACAAAAGTTTCTCAAGAAAATTCTGGGACCCAAGAATAGTGTCACAGGGTTGTGCATTCCATCTGAAATCCAACTATGTGAAAGAAAAAAAGATGATTTACCACCTCTATCAGAAAGAGGAGGCTAGCCATTTATAGATGAACCTGGATGGTCATATAGAAGAATCACTCTTCAGAAAGAATTTAAAAAATCATATCCACTTGGCTTAAAGATTTGCATGAAAATGTTAAGGAAGGAGGCATAAATTCCAAAGAAATTCAAGACAAACCATTTTCAGGAAGAAAGTTGCAGATTTGAGGGAGAATCCTGAGAGACATCCCGCTAAACTGCACAACATCTTGACAAAAGAGAAACAAAAATTGAAGAACCTTTGGCTATAATGGAAAAAATCAGCTGTAAGCCCCAGAAAGAAAAATGGCAGGAACCTTATGTATCCACTGCCTACAGCCAGCTGTAGTAGCAGTAGTAGAGACCGAGCTTGATAGCTGCAGTTGCTTAAGTGTGGCCAGTATCCAGTATTCGGGAGATAGTGGGTTCGAACCCCACTGTCGGCAGCCCTGAAGATGGTTTTCTGTGGTTTCCCATTTTCACACCAGGCAAATGTTGGGGCTGTACCTCAATTACAGCCATGGCTGCTTCCTTCCCACTCCTGGCCTTTTCCTGTACCATCGTCGCCGTAGGACCTATCTGTGTCGGCACGACATAAAGCAACTTGTAATAAGTAGTAGTAGTAGTAGTAGTAGTAGTAGTAGTAGTAGTAGTAGTAGTAGTAGTCCTTCTTCTCTACGGGGTTGGATATGAAGTGAGATGAATCTCTGTAGCAAGATTTTTTTTTGCTAGTTGCTGTACATCGCACCGACACAGATAGGTCTTATGGTGACGATGGGACTGGGAAGGCCTAGGAATGGGAAGGAAGTGGCTGTGGCCTTAATTAAGGTACAGCCCCAGCATTTGCCTGGTGTGAAAATGGGAAACCACGGAAAACCAGCAAGATTTGATGATGAGATACATTTCTTGACATCAAACTCATCACAGGAGTTTATGAATGAATGACATGATATATGGTAACAGGAAGGGAGAGGGTGAAACCTGGTGCCAGCATATAGCCTACTCCTGTTGAATGGCACCAAGGGGTCTGCTCAAGGCTTAATGTCTCCAACAGATAAATCACCATCAACAGTGTCACACGCCGTCACTCCATATGAACATTGTGGAGAGGTTTGGAACTGAATCCAGGCTTTTGGCATGCAACTTAGTGATAAGAAATTGTATACCACCACCTCTCCTCCCCTACCAGCCAATAGTCTGATGGTGAAATTATTTTTCGACCAATAGGACTCAAACCATCTAATGGCACGGTCATATCACATAGGCTTGAGGCCTTAACGAGGTGGGAGTGTATCAGTAACTTTCCAACTTAGATTAGTTATTGCAGGCAATACAACATATGAGGATATAATATGCAAAACCCGCCAAGTCCCATTTCTGACATTTTTGAGCTGTATACGCCATTATGTGAACAATGAAGAATTCTTTGGTTATAGTCTATTACTCATAAGCAAAACCCGACATTTTGTGTTATAAATGCATGTAGAAATTTGCAGTTTCAAGCAATAACCGCCAAGTCCATCAGGTCTTGGCAAGCAAGAACCGCCAAGTCCACAGGAGCCAATGAAACTGCTCGTCCATCTCACGTGACATAGTTCATGTCTTTATTCTGCATAGGTTTCATTTCAGAGCAGTTTGTCAGGTCCTAAGATCACATAAATGTGTTTAAATTATCACGAAATATATTAATAACATGGAAGATTGTTCTGTTAAAATATTTCCATGTGATCCAGGGAGACGTCTGAAGAGAAAAGCGCATCCTAGCAACCAGAAACGTGAGAGAGAAAAGAGGATAAGGTATGTATGTTTAGATGTTTAGCTATGGCATTTTATACTCTACATTAGTACTATTTTGAGTCAAAGCTATTAAATGAAACCACCGTTCTGACAATAATGTTTCTTATTGTTACAGATATTCTGCAAAGTCATTGCCGCTTTATCCAACTTGCAATCATGCTGGGAAGCCATGTCAAGCATTCAATTAACCATTATTCTTGAGTTTACATTTTTAAAAAGCTTTTTAGTATTGACATATGTCATTGTTAACACAAAATGCTTGATTGCAGAGACTTAACTTCTCATTCATCTACATGACAGAATTTTGAAAATCCACATTTACATTGAAAATTATAGGTATACGTTTATTTTTCTTTGCTCATATTATTCCCAAACCCCTTACATATCACTTGTCAATACACGCATGATAACTACAAATAGTAAAGCAGAGGCATGTTTTTCTCAATTTCTGAAAATTTTGTCAATGTGGACTTGGCGGCTTTTGCATATTATGTCCTCATATGCAGTGAGAGGCATTTACTTCCTCCAACAAAATCACATACTGGGTACGGTATATCTCGACATAGCTTCAGACATTCAAACATTCTGTCTGTCATTTCCCACTGGATTGTAGTTAATGGAATTTATAGATACGTAGCTAATACACTCTCATTTCCTTTCTTAGCTTTCAACACACTTACGAATTTTAAGCATGTACTGTTCCAATGAGTAACTACGTTTTGTTTTAGTTTACATTGTGGAATGTTAAATTCATTTAGATTTTAAAACAGTTGATTTTCTAGGCATGGAATGAAACTATCTGTTTTTGCTGAGTTCTTGGATGGTGCCCTCACTTATATTAGATTCCAGGTATTCAGTCTTCTTGATTTTGAGGCAGGGACCATATAAGAAGAGGCAGTTGTTCCTTTCTTCAACCTGGGATTGCAACTGTGCCCATGACAATGACGAAGAGTTGTGGTGACGGGGAAGCTGTCTGAGGTGTCGACGGCACAGTGAACCTGATTGCTGGTGTTTGTATACAAAATTCTGACTCAGCTCTGAAAGGATTATTATTCTGCTCCAGCTCACCATGATCGTGAAATGCATAACAGATCTACTGATACAGAACACAGTTTGTAAACGCCAATAAGAAACAGAAACCTGGATAGTACATGATTTGTCTGAAAAGTTTGGTGAATTGTGCCATATCCAAATGACAGCATGGCGCAAGTGTGTGCACATGCATATGATTCTTCAGAGATATGATGAGAAGCACCAACTAGAATGGAGTACATGTTTCTGGTATAGTGAACCTGCTGCAGCTAATAGAGCATAGTCAGTGTGAAAGGTAGTACCACAGTTAAATTGAAATAATAAATATGGTAGAATCGCGAATCGCCTCTTCAACTGATATTGTGTGGACTTGACCGTTAACTTCTTTCTTACTTATGCATTGTTTTTCGAGTTATAATCGGCTGATGATGACCCAGACTGGGGTTGAAACCGGTACCATTTCCACTTTTAATGAAATAAGAATGTAATCCCTACATCTCTTATTTACTTGTATTGAGTAGGTTGAACTACCATATTTATTATTTCAATTTAACTGTGATACTTTTCAATACGGAACATTGCGCAATGGAGCAATGCTTGAACGTTAAGCTCTTTGAGAAATTGGGAAGGTGCATGAAATGTTGATGCAAGTTTACAGGAGGGAAGCTGTAAGCAGAAAATGCCCCTGCGCACATTGAGATCCGTGTGCAGCGTGCAAGTTCATGAGCACACACACGATACTGCCTTGATCTGGCTCCTGTGGACTTCTTCCTATTTCCCTGCCTGATGAGGGTCATGAAGAGCGTACATTTTGTGGATGTGGCAGCCATACATCATGTGACAGCTGTTCTGCAATCAATTCCTAAAAAGCCTTTGCTGACAATTTCCAGAACCTGGATGAATGTTGCCAACTATGTGTTATAGCAGATGGCAATTATTTTGAAGGGCAATACAGGAAATTTTTTGATCTTCTATTTTGTTTGTTTTCTGATTAAAAGAAATCCCCTACACATTTTTTAGACACACCACGTAAGAAAATTTAAACAGACATCATGCAAGTCCTTCTGGTTATCATTCAAGAGGTACTTTCAAAATGAGCTACTCTTCTGAGCTCACAATGGTCAGTTTGTTCCCAACTCAGTCCAGGAGTATTTGAAGATGTTCAAATACACCAGTGTCATGTCAGTAAATTTACTGGCATGTAAAAGAAGTTATGCAGGTAAAATTTCTGGCACCTTGGCATCTCCAAAATTTGTAAATGTAGGAAGTAAAACCAGTAACCCAAAACCTCAGGGTCTTGAGCCATAGAGTGCAAAGTAAGGTCTTATATTGGCCTATTTATTTCGAGAATAATAATCTTTTCAAGTGCAAGCAACATTCAAGGTTACTAATAATTATATGGTCTCAACTACCATGCATAGGCATTTTGATTTGATGCCACCTAGGCTGCCTGTATGTCAATTTTGAAGTTCTGTTTTACTCTTTATCAGATGGCAGAGAAACAGATCTTTGTTGGGCAATCTACGGTTGAGTTTTAATTAATTTTTCTGGGCAAACACCAAATGTGTCATCAGAGATCTTTTACATGCCAGCACTGTATGACATGAAGTGTCTAATGGATTAATTCCACCCTTCAGAAATCCAACTACCTCTTCTAGGTTTGAACCTGTGATCTTGGGATCTGGTGGCTGGCACTCTACCACTGATCCACAAAGGGAGCTTGCAAGGTTGCTTATTATGTCAGAACCTAAAATTCAACCCAAATCATATGTGTATGTATTAAGAGGAACGAACAAAGATATTCAGTATGAAATTGAGTGAAGAAAATAAATATTTACCTGAACTGTTGAAGGCTGTTCATTGTAAATTTCTTTTCTAATGGAGGAACTTTCATCAGGAGGAATAAAATAAAAATAAGAACTTCCTCCTAAAACCTGAAACATGAATATTACTAATGTAGATGTGAATCACTTGTACCATATTATACATGTGTAACATTATTAAAAAGTATTACAACTCACCTCCATTTCCTTACTGATGAACAGAAACTGGTACTGTTGATTGAAATGGACATTTGATGCATAATACTTGCTAAGAAATTGAATGGTTTGTTGAAGTGAAAGCGTTTCTCTAGGACTGACAATTGTCCATTCAAATGTGATGTACTGCTGAAGGTTAGAGAAGCCCCTTGGGAACATACCCACCCAGTTATGTGAAGACTGTTGAACCTTAAAAAAAAAACACATTCATTATGACAAACATTGGGGTCTCAATAATAAGCTTGGAAATACACAGTACTGTATATTCAAAAGTATTCAGACATCCCCCTGTAAAAGTAGAGCCTTCTGAAGCCTTGATGTAACTGTAATAGGATTCCCATCCATCCTGTTTTTCCCAGGACAATCCTGCTTTTTCAGCAAAAAGTCCAGGTGTCCCGAAGGAAAGTTCTGTGACACCCAAATGTCCCATCTTTTACCTATTGGGGAGAAAAACACCTGTCATGTTGCTGACATGGCACCGCCCGCAATCAGTACTTAGTGAGTGAACGGTTCGATCTAAAATCGAACTGAGACCTCACAATATCGGAGTGAAGTAAAAATAAGAATCATAGAGTCAAGAAAAAGGAATAAATCCCTAAGTGTCAAGGTAAAATACATGTAAATGAATTTAAGACATACATTGGGAATATTAAAAAGATGCAGTTCTGAACAGTAGAAACCAGCCAGCCAATGGTGAAATATTGAATAAACACAGGATGTTTGCGACTCTCTTATCACAATGTGTACATGGTCAAAAGGGCGACAGAGCGAAGCTTGGAAAACGCACATAGAAAAGAAAATTAAAGCTCTTCAAGCGTCTAGAACAATTGAGATGATTATAACTTCCTCAGGGAAGGGATGTTACTGACCAATAGGAAAATGACAAATCAGAATCATGAGGAGGTTGAAGTCATCAGGGCAGGGTCGTTTCGAGAACACTGAAGTAACTTAAAGGGGAACCAAAAGGTAAGGAAGTGAGTTGGGAAGTTAGTCTGGTAGTCAGCAGGTCGGAAGCAGAAGTTGGGAGCAAGGGAAGTCCGTGACAGTAAGCCAGTCAGGTCGTGAACAGTACTCAAGTAAGAGCTCGAAGTCAGAATTACCAGCGACTGGTAATAACTATTCTTGGGCAGTGTGCCGGGAAATCATATACACTCAGATGACAGTGTTTAGGTAGAGGATACCCTTAAGCGGACTAGTAAAGCCGCTAGCACAAAGGGAAGCCCTGAAGTAATAATAAGAGACCAGGGAACTGTATAAATAATTAGGTAAGGAGCCGAGACTCATATTATCTATGGCAATTAAAGACTTTATTTAAGAGAAGTAGCTGTGAAAGACTTTGGCTGTTCATTTATTGACAAGTGAAGGTCTCTGAAGGAGCCCATTTGATAGTAATTCAAGGGAAGGCATCATTTAGAAGCGCAGAGCATCCCTACCATAGACTCGAGCGAGGACAAGAACTGTACGAGTTTGACCGGATAGTTGGGAAGAGGTAACCACGGAGGCAGTAAATTACAGTACATCCATTGAGGCTAACACTAAGGGAGTCACACAGATAGTAGCAAATAGAAGTAACAGAACTGCATCCTCTTGGGTAGTAGTGAAGGAAACCAATGAAATCAGTGAGTGTTAGTGTGCATGAGTGAACGCAAAGCTTCAAGAGAGAAGACGTCGAGGAAGACATCAGTCTCCTGCAAGATAAGTATCAACTAGTATTGTCAAGTATAGAAAGGGAACCAAAGACTTCTTAGCTAGTATTGAGAGTGTTACATTAGGAAGTTCCCTAAAAACAAGACAAAACCATCAGTTGTATAAAGTTGTATATAATTGTATATTTTGTACAGTGCATTCAATATCATTTCAATATAGTTGAATTAGCATTAAGCCACCTTTATCTGGAGTTATTATTGTAGAGCTCTAAGTGCATTAGAACGCCTTCTAGTCCCCAGCCTGCCGTATTCGTAGGATACCGATACACCATTTTGACTGAGATTATGCTCAGCTTTACCTTGTCCTTTAATATTATAATACAGTAAAACCTGTCTTAACGGACACCTCTCATCGGCGGACGATTTTCTAGGTCCATAATTAAATGCCATGTTGTGTATGAGTAATTTACCCCTCTTATACGGACACCCTTTATTACGGACACGGACACACCATAGCCACGACAAACTCCAATTAAACCTCTCCTAACGAACACTTTCTTTTTCAAAAAATTCTGTATTTGTGTCCTGCACAGCATGTATTCGCTTACTTTTTGCACAGCCGGTACTTCCAAGAATCACAGACACCGTAACTTTTGATCCTGGCTGTACACATTCTTGGAAGGCAACACTATGCTACGCTATCACTTCCAGAAGTTGTGTGATCTGACATGCTCGACAGCCCTGGAATTCGTACCTTCACTGTCAGGTTACTTTTCATTGACTCGTGGGCTTTTGATGTGTTCAATTTTACGTTAGTAAGTGTGTGTAAACATGGCTCCGAGGAAGTTTTTAACTTTAAAAGAAAAGGTAGGCATAATAGACTATCATAAACATGAGAAGTGTGGTGTGCGTAAACTGTCAGAAGTGTTTAAGATTGGAAAGACACAGGCAACTGAAATTGTGAAAAAGCAAGAGGAACTAGTGAAAGAATGGCAGTTAAATGGCAACGAACAGCGCATTAAACTGTTTCAAAGTGGTAGTGGAGCTCTCATTGACAAGGCAACGCTAGAGTGGTTCGCTAAAATAAGAAGTCAGAATGTCCCTGTCTCAGGACCAATGATACAAGCAAAAGCGTTAGAATTCGCGACAGAATTAGGTATTGGAGATTTCAAAGCCTCGAATGGCTGGCTAGAAAGATTCAGAAAGCGACATGGTATCAACTTCAGAGTGATTTGCGGAGAATCATCCAGTGTTAATATGGAGATTGTTGACAACTGGCAAGAAAAAATACCTTCAATCATAGAAGGGTATGCTTCAGAAAATATTTTGAATGCCGATGAAACTGGATTATTTTTCCGTGCTTTACCCGACAAAACTTTGTGTTTCAAAGGAAATTGTTGTACTGGTGGAAAAGTTGCAAAAGAACGTCTTACTGTCTTGTTATGTGCAAGTATGAGTGGAGAACGGGAGGAGCCCCTTGTGATAGGAAAAGCTGCAAAACCAAGGTGTTTTAAAAATATGGACGTTACGAAGTTTGGCATTGAATGGAAAGCGAATGACCAGAGAAATAATGATAGAGTGGCTAGGACAATTGGACAGAAAAATGATACGCCAGGGGCGAAAAGTGTTATTATTCCTCGATAATACAGCATCGCATCCGGATACAATTAAGTTGCAAAATGTGAAGATCGTCTTTCTCCCACCAAATGTAACATCAGTTTCTCAGCCGCTTGACCAAGGAGTGATCCAGAACTTCAAGGTTATGTACAGACAGTTAGTGATGAAGCACATAGTATCAGAACTTAACGGGAATGAAGTAACCCTTCAAACACTGACAAAGGGGCTGAATGTTCTCCAAGCAATTTCATGGATAACCAATGCATGGAAAAACGTCACGGCCTCAACAATTCGTAACTGCTTTCTGAAAGCTGGATTTCCCGCTAGTGGTGGACATCCCGAAATAGAATCGGATACCCTTCCTGACAGCATGGAAACAACACAAGAGTTGATTAATGCAGCAGGTTACAGTGTACAAGTGAACACCTATATCGAAATTGATTCAGATATTCCAACAGAGTGTGAGAGTGGAGACACGAAAACGATTCTTCAGTCAATCCAAGGGAAGAGGGACAAAAATGAAGATTCTGACAAAAGCAGGAGTGAAGATGATGCTAATGACGACTTTGAAGAAAATACGGAAATGAATGTGCTGCCAATAACCTCGTACAGTGAGGCTCTCGGCATTGTTAAGCGACTGAAAGAATTTTATTGTAAACAAAATGATGAAAAAAGCGTAAATTTGACCCAGGATTTAATTGCACATAGTGAAAACATCATTGCTAAACCGAAATGGACAAAACAAACGAACATTAAGGATTTTTTCAAGTGCTAATGTTTTACTGTACTGTGCTAGAGATTGCTACATCTACATACTGATTTGACGTTTCAAAAACTCATACGTTCTTTTTAATTTTAATATGGTGAACGGTAATAGTGCACAGTGTGCTCAATAGAGGTTTCCATAGAAGTGTTTATGTCTCTTTAATACAGTGCATCGCAGCTGCAGCAGCCCATCTACAACTTTCTCATGTGAGTACAGTGCAGTATATTGTACAATACTGTATACAGTATACAATTAAAGGTACATTTGCGAGAATTGTTAATACATACTATACATGGGTTATTGTGTTCCAACTTATGTTTAATGGTACCGGTTTCATAACCTCTCGCGGGCAGACACCCCTTCATAACAGATATTTTTTTCTGTCCCGAAGGTGTCCGTTATAGGGAGGTTTTACTGTACATAATTGTATGATTTTTAGTAAGAAATTACATTATTTATTTGTTTATTTACTTTCATTATTGCTCACATTAACAGATGGACTGACATGTTTCTCTGCTGTTATTTTACTTTTTGTGTTTATACCACCTGGAAGTAAGAGCAAGACCTGCAACTTGAAACTCTGGTCAACATGTTCACTCAGTCATGTGAGTAAATTGTTTTATAATTGGTATTAGTTTCAACCCTACATGCATTGGGTCATCTTCAGCCATGACCTTATTGGAAACATATGTTTACATAGAGCCAGTAATGAAAATATTTTTTTTGCTAGTGGCTTTACGTCGCACCGACACAGATAGGTCTTATGGCTATGATGGGATAGGGAAGGCCTAGGAGTTGGAAGGAAGCAGCCTTGGCCTTAATCAAGGTACAGCCCCAGCATTTGCCTGGTGTGAAAATGGGAAACCATGGAAAACCTTCTTCAGGGCTGCTGACAGTGGGATTCGAACCCACTATCTCCCGGATGCAAGCTCACAGCCGCGCGCCTCTAACCGCATGGCCAACTCGCCCGGTGTAATGAAAATCCACAGCCTGTTTCCAGTCATTCAACCGGGTCAGGAATGGAATGAATGAAGCCCCAATCTAGCGGCGAGGATAGGAATTGTGCCGGCTGCTGAAGCCTGTTGCACTCCTCTAGGGCAATGATGAATGAATGATAGATGAAATGATATTGGAGAGTGTTGCTGGAATGAAAGATGGCAGGGAAAACTGGAGTACCTGGAGAAAAATCTGTTCCGCCTTTGCTTTGTCCAGCACAAATCTCACATGGAGTGACCAGGATTTGAACCACAGAAACTAGCAGTGAGAGGCCGGTGTGCTGCCGCCTGAGCCACGGGGGCTCACAGCCGATAATAAAGAATACAATTTGATGTCTTAAATTAAAATCTAAGTCTAAAACATTGATGAAGTTGGACTACCTACACATTTAAATTGGAACTAAAATAACACATTACAACTGTTGTGGTTGGTGTTGAACTATAAGTAAACTCGTGTCCTCATCCTGAGGTGATGCAGCTCTTTTCAGGTACACCCCCATTGGAGGTGAGCTGCATGTACCTTTGAATCCAGATACCAGCCCTCCTGCCATTCTTAAATTTCTGGCAGTACCGGGAATCGAACCCGGGGCCCCGAGGACGGCAGCTAATAACACTAACCGTTATGCTACGGAGGCGGACATGTTGAACTATGATAATGTCCTTATAGTAACCAGGTGTTCTTGAGTCGATCTGGGAGTTGGTATTCCTTATCTGTATAGTTGAGCCATTTGATACATAAATTATGTCTTGTTGAATAGTAACGTGAGTAATGTTGCCATTCAGGGGCAAAAGATCTTTCTAGGTCAACGCCCCGAACAAATAGCCAAAAAAAATTTGCCATTGATGCTTTCACGGTCCTTACTTACAGACATGATATAGGCTTTCGGGCTTATGCCGTGTCAAGAAAATAAGGTGAAATTCTTTACATTTCGCAGAGATCTTTGTGCTGCGCCATCAGAAGAAAATCTCGACTGTCCACGAGAATTGTTTAATTCCGTTTGAAGTGAATGTCTGAAAAAGAAAATATTTGAAATGAATTAATGAGAAAAGATGGGAAGCTAGAAGATTGAGATTAACATACAGATATATGAGACTCACAGAGGAGTGAGTCGAGATTAACATACAGCTAAATGAGACTCACTACATCAGATGAAAAGGAACACTTATTCAAGTTGTGAATATCCCCTTCAAGCTACATATAAACCATTACTCATGTTGCTATTCAACAAGACATAATTTACAAATTAAATGGCTCAACTATACAGATAAGGAATACCAACTCCCAAATCAACTCAAGAACACCTGGTTACTATAAAGACATTGACATAGTCCGGCACCAACCACAGCAGTTCGAATGTGTCATTTTAGTTTCAATTTAAATTGTGTAGACCAACTTCATCAACGTTTTAGACTTAAATTTTAAATTAAGACATATCAAATTGTATTCTTTATTATTGGTTGTATGTAAACATATGTTTCCAATTAGATCATGGCTGAAGATGGCCCAATGTATGCAGGGTCAAAACTAGTACCAATTATATAGGACACTATATGAAGCTAATGGTATTGAATAGGAGGACCTTTCTCTACCCTTTGATAGTGATCAATTGTCAATACGGACCATAATGAAATTCATCATTTATAAGGTGTTTTATCAAAGAGCATGGAGAAAACGCAGAGTGCATTTGTTTGCAATACAAGGTTTTATGTTGGACATGGTGGGAGGTCAGATGTCATCATCAGTGAGAAAACCAAGAAATTTGTAAAGAAAGAAGCCATGTTTTCCAGTGTCAACTTAGTTAATGTAACTTTAAACCTTTTCAGTCTGTCGAAAACACATGTTATAACACTATACCATACCTGTAAGAAAAACACACTATTAAACAAAGAATGACATGTTTCGTTCTACAAGAACATCCTCAGATTCTATCAAATCGATTTAAATCAAGTGCATATATATCTGCAATATTGTTCTGTTTCTGTACATATCTAAGCTGCTAATCAATTGTCTGTTAACTTCACTAACTACATCTATCAAAAAACATTTCTGTAAGCTAATAAGGTGACAGTTGTGGACTACTATGATCATTATTTTTATTAATTGTTCATAATATCACCAAATCTCAATCACTGACAAGTTTACGCAACGTAAACAATATTATACATATATGTGCATGATTCAAAGTGATATGATAGGATCTGAGGACATTCTTGTAGAACAAAAGATTAAGACCTAGAAAGCTGAAATTGGGTTCATCTTTTGCTCTAGAGGTGTACTAAGAAAAGATTTTTTTATAATTCAACGTCTGCCCTGGACTAAGGCCCCATGCCAAAATAGCATAGGCAAAAATTGAATTTGTCGTACAAGGACGAGATAAAGTTAATTAACCCTCAACTGGTATCATACGTCTGTGAGACGTCTGAAAAATATTCCAAGGCCATCCCCTCTCCTTATCTCCTTATCGCGCCGTCTAACAGACATACGATACCCGTTCCGTGACTGTTGTTTGCGAATGACGTTGTTCAGTATTGAGTGTTTATTATGATTATCGTGAGTTAATATAACACTGTTGTTACTTATAGTGTGTTTAATTCCTATAAATAATAATGGAGCCACAATCAGGACCATCTCGGTGAGTTTTACGACCTAATGAACCAAACAAACTTTGAAATAGACTTGGAGGAAATGATAAATGAAGTGTTGGAAAACCATGATGTGGACAACAGTGACAGTGATCCAGATTACGAGATCAAAAGTTATGACGAAACTGATTCCGAGCAGGAAGTGGATAATAATGAACCACTGGGTATGGATGATGGAGGCGAGGACAAACAGGTGAAGGGGACGTAAATACAGGATATTCAGATCACCAGGATAATTGCAATTTTTATGGTAAGGGAAAATGCTTCCGATGGAGAAAGGCACAACCGCCTACTATTGTAAGAACAAGACAACATAACATTGTGTTGTAGATTACCGAGCTACGACCAAGAGTAAATGCCTTAGGTAGAAAACCAGACGTTGAAGAAGTATGGGGTCTACTTTTTACTCAAGACATTTTAGATGAGATTTTATGGTGGACGAACAATAAAATTGCTAAAATATGAGCTAAATATTCTCGAAAGAAGTCATCATTCGTACAGGATATTGACGTCCTTGAACTGAAAGCATTCATAGGGTTATTAGTATTCACATCAATATTCAAATCTACGAATCCGTAGATAATCTTTTCTCAGTGAATGGAACCGGGCTTGATATTTTTCGCAGCACTATGACTAAGAAGAGGTTTTTGTTTCTCCTGGCAGCTCTACGATTCGACAACCCAGATGACAGGGAAGAAAGAAAAAGGGAGGATGTAACAGCTGCAGTGTCCAAAATTTTCAATAAATTTATTGAGAACTCTCAGCAATGTTACTCTCCAAGCTCTACTATGTGTGTTGACGAGATGTTTGTGCCTTTCCACGGCCGATGTAGGTTTCATATATTTATGCCGAGAAAACCAGCTAAGTACGGTTTAAAGGTTATGTGTATGACATATGCTAGGACCCAGTATTTGTATAATACCTACATTTATTCAGGGAAAGGCAGTTACGGACAAAGACTCTCTGCAGAAGAAAATAAATTGAGCATTCTCACTCAATCAGTATTTAAGTTTGCCAAACCAGTCCAAAAGACACGCCGAAATATCACCGCAGATAATTGGTTCACCTTGACTGAACTTGTAACGGAGTTTCTGACAAGAGAGCTTACATACGTAGGAACAATGAAAAAAAATTTTAAAAGAGATCCCCCTCAGTTTCAGCCTAACAAGACACGTGTAGAGAAGTCTTCTCTTTATGGTTTTACAGAAACTATGACATTACTTCCCTACGCACCAAAGAAGTCAAAAGCAGTGATTTTAGTATCTTCCATGCATCACTCCATGGCAGATGATCCTAAAACTGGAAAGTCTGAGATGATTGCTTTCTACAATATGATGAAGAGGAGTGTCGATGGGCGGGATCAGAAGAGTGTGAACTACTCATCCAATTGAAGAACTCGTAGATGGCCAATGGCAATATACTGTATTTCACAATTGTTGATGTGGGATGTGGTGTCAATGCATTCATTCTTCATCAAGCCTACTCTGACATTGAGATAATAGCTAGGCTTGATTTTATGAAGACACTTGCCAAGTTGCTGGTCTATCCACAAATGCATCGGAGGCTTACTGAGGTGAAGTATCTTCCACATGAACTGACATTCCGAATGAGGAGGATTCTTCAGATTGATGATGAACAAGAGGAACTTGAACTGCCTGAATTCTTTGAGGTTCGTAAAATGTGCTACTTTTGCGATCCGAAACTGAAAAGAAGAACGAAGTACCCGCACCAAAAGTGCGCCAAAAATATCTGCCAAGAGCACTTTGCAGATAAATGAAAGAACGTATGAAGGTGTGTGAAACATTTTTGAAGTCTAACATGTTTTTCTATATATTTTGAAAATCATAGCTATATCTGGACACATAAAATGTTTTGAGTTGTAGTTATATACATGTAAAAATAAGGTAACATAACCTGTGATAAGGAAAATTGTGCTTTCTAACAAACATGGATTTTGAACCTTAAAAATGAAATTTATGTTTAGAGTTTTCCAGTAATTTTATGTTTTATTTGTTTGTATGGTCTTTCCATATCACTGACATAGCAATGAAATCATCATAATAATCATCTTTTCTAGAAGCATCCACAATTTTGGAGCATCCTTCTAATATTTTATTATTTTTTCTCGATTTGTAATTTTTTTCATCTACCTTTTGCACTAACATATTTGAAAACATATTTTTAAAGGAATTAAGTTGAATAAATAACAAAAAATTTAAGAACATATTGTTTAATTTAAAAGTAAATATCTGGAGTCTGACAGACGTATGATACCAGTTACGTTACAAAAATAGATGATACCAGTTGAGGGTTAAATCTTACGACACAAGGAACAAATCTCAATCAGTGGCGGTTCGTGACATTTTACTCTGGCAGGGCTGTGCAACCATCTCTTACCCTTCCCCAATCAGTTCAGTTTTCAATGACCAACACTTCGATATTTTTAATAATAATAATAATAATAATAATAATAATAATAATAATAATAATAATAATAATAATAATAATAATAATAATAATAATAATAATAATAATAATAACAATAACAACAACAACAACAATAATAGGCTAATTGCGCCACTTACCTTCCTCAGCTCTTCGTTGTATGACCCCCGCATAGAAGCAAGTTTCTTTAGCACCGTTTCCTGGTTCGCTTCAGGATCTTTTGTTTTAAATAATTGCACAAGTTGATCAAGAGCGTTATTGTGTTTCACTTTGTCATGATAATCTGTATGAGTCACTTGCCAAAGGCAAGGATGATTGCGATAACTCCCAATCACCTCAAGTACGAAATCACGCCCGCTAGTAGTGCCAGACATTTTGTGGGATATGTGTTGACGACAAGGATTCTCTTTCAATAATGATAGCAATTTGGATCAGGGATTCCACACACACACACACACACACAGTGAGGCCAACGGATGGCTCGAGTCCAATCGGACCTGCGATTCCCCAGACACGGGATGGCTCGGCGCGGTGAACTTTCGATCGGGCAGAAATCCAGCTGTGCCTGCTGAGCCACGCCGATCCATCTAGGATTCCCCACACACGATAAGTTTCTGGATTGGCACCAGGCCAATTGGACTGATGGATTGCTCATCTGTGGCCGGCTTTACATTTGTCCGGCTTCATGGTTCAGTGGTCAGTGTCTTGGCCTTTGATCCTTGGGGCCCCAGGTTTGATTCCTGGTGAGGTCAAGGGATTTTAATCTTAATTGGCTAATTCCCTTGGCTCAGAGACTGGATGTTTGCTCTGTCTCCCCACATTCCTGCACCTCACAAACTGCATAAAACAATGCCCTCCAACAAACTAACAAGCAGTTGCTCACAGATGGCAGTTCCCACCAACCCTCATCACAAGAGCGGCATCAGGCTAGCAATAGCCACACAGAATTATTTATATTATTATAACAGAATGATAGATAAGGAAAGATCTCTATGACTTATGATGCCACATCAGTAATGAAGTCATCTGGAGTACTTCAATTTTTCTCAAGTTTCCCAAGTTAATAGTTGTTGATGTGACTGAAATGATGACATGAAGGCACAACCAGAACAAAACCACACCTAATTAGGTGTGTTAGGGCTTTTTCTTCTTTTAATGTTTAAATATGATTTAACCTGTCTAGCATTATGTATTGTAACACTTTCCATTGCTTCATTTTTTCCAAATTGTTTAACAACAGTATGTGATGTTAAACTCTTTAGATGACCTACATTGTGAAACTCTTTAGGAAACTGTATACTGTGATATGTGTATCCTGCCATCAGCTGAAATGACTACAGTCAAAAACTAGTTAAAAGTAATGTTGCCTGTTTATGTAATAGGCCTAAATTCCTGAAACCCACATTTTTTATTTTTTCTAAATTCCAGAAAGACTTCTCTCTTTTTATGTGATAAACACATGAATCTCTTTTTATGTGATAAACACATGAACATACTCCAACCAGTATGTTTCTACTATGGTACATCAGTACTACTTTTTGACCGCAGTCACCTCAGTTGATGGTACTTACTACATAAATTCTTAAACTGTACTGTATCTAATATCACTGATTAACTGTTTGATATTCATACCTGAAAATAAACCAAAATGTATAGTAATTAGTTTGCCAGCAGGATATTAAAGACAAAATTCAAGCTAAAATACTGGTAGATCTGCTTAACCCTGGAACAATACAAGGAGACACTCAATGCCCCAGAGAATTGATGTTCCTAGATTAAGTTATGTTGGCACATCTGTTAAGCACCTACCTCCTGTGACTCAACTGTCTTTCTGTCAATGTATGTACTTCTTAGCAGTGACAGTCACTTATACCCAAGCAATGTCTCCGAGGCAGTAAGTACCCCACTATACGGTTATTGTAACCTTTTCCTCTTCTGTTGCTAGTTATTATTCTTGAAAGTTATCTCAAATATAAGGAGCAGTCAAATGAAAACAGAAGACCGACCATAACACACATTCTGCGCAAAAGGTACCAACACTGTTGCTTCGTTTCAATAATACCATCGCTGTGGTACGAGAACTGCATAGTGACAACTCACAGATGCACGCAGTTGTTGGGTTATGTCTTTGTTGGTGCGTGGACTAGTCTAGTGTGTTTGTCCACCTGTAGAAATGGAGGCAAGCAAAGAAGAGGAGAGAAGTGTGGTTTGTTTTCTGGTGGCTTAGGGTACTGGAGTACGCGAAACTCATTGTCGCATATCTGCTGTGTGTGGCGAACACTGCATGTCCATGACGAGTGTGCATGAGTGGCTTAGGAGATTCCAAGAAGGCTGCACATCACTACAAGACGATGCACACCCAGGACAGGCCCTATAATGACCTTATCCAGGAAAAATGACAGATCACAGAGGAAGAAATTTGTGTTCAGGTCGACATTAACCATGGCTCCGTTCATGCCATTATCAAAGATCACTTGCATTTGTGCAAAATTTGCACGCAGTGGCTCCGCGTCAACTGACGAAAGGACAAAAGATTGACAGAATGGCATCTTGTCTGAGTCATCAGCAGCGGTACCATGAGGAAGAGTATGCGTTTCTGTTCCATACTGTCACAGGGGACGAAATGTGGTGGCACCATTTCGAGCCCAAGAGCAAACGGTAAAGCCAACAATGAAAACACTTTTTTTTTTTTTTGGCTAGTGGCTTTACGTCGCACCGACACAGATTGGTCTTATGGCGTCGATGGGATAGGAAAGGCCTAGGAGTTGGATGGAAGAGAACGTGGCCTTAATTAAGGTACAGCCCCAGCATTTGCCTGGTGTGAAAATGGGAAACCACGGAAAACCATCTTCAGGGCTGCTGACAGTGGGATTCGAACCCACTATCTCCCGGATGCAAGCTCACAGCCGCACGTCTCTAACTGCATGGCCAACTTGCCTGGTAACATCACAATCCTACCCCGTCAAAGAAATCCAAAGCTGTTCACACAAGTTCCAATAAAGTCATGATGACCTCCTTCTTTGACTGCAGGGGTGCTCTGCTTATCGACTTCCTCGAGCGTTGAACCACAATCAATGCACAGCATTATTAAGGCACTTTGCAGAAACTGCAATGCTCCATAAAGTCAATACCCTGGAATGCTGTTCGACAGAGTTATCCTGTTGCATGACAATGCTCGCCTCCATTCTTCCAATCTGCCGAAGGCTACGCTTCAGTGATTTGGTTGAGAAACACTTCCAACATCCTCCATACAGCCCAGATATTTCACTTTGTGATTCTCACAATTTTTAGCGCCCTGAAGAAAGACATTCGCGGACATCGGTTTCATTCGGCCGAGGAAGTGCAAGAGTGGGTGCAATAGTGTATCCATCAGCGACCTACCTCTTTCTACAAGACTGGAATTGATAATCTCATCTCCCAGTGGGATAAATGTATTAACACTTTTGGTAATTACTTTTGAATAAAACCATTCCATGGTCACGTAGCAGGTGTTCAGTTTGACTGCCCCTTAAATAACTGTGTAGTTCCTGACGAATTATATTAATGAAATAGATTGTCTTCAAAGTGATGAACAAATTTTATATGATTTACACAGGTCAGAGTGTGGTAACATAAATATTTTTGAGGATTGTTCTGCCTGCATGCTTGAATGATTCCATAATCTATATAGAGAATATTTTTCCAGTAAATCAAGAAGTAAAATCTAGCAAAGATTTTCTCTTCAAATTGAGAGAACTAATGAGGTCTTGAATGAAGTACAGACTTCAAATCCCTACTCTTGGCCATCGTGGAACAACCGAGTATTGAGATACCCACTCAGCCATCAATATCCAATAATCGTATAAATACTATTTATAGTTGGGTCTGCCCTGTCAATTTATTCTCAAATTTGTATGTTTACACAAGTATTTGGACTCGTACATATGTACATTACGAAGGCAGTGATTCTAGATTTAACAACCTTCACTTATACAGTAAACATATATAAAATCATAAAATTATTTTAACACACACTAAGATGTATCTTGATACTGTTGTGTTTGTTAATGTAGTACCGTAACACTTTTAAAATGCTTATTAAAAAATAATCTGATTTTTCTTCGATAAACTCAAAGAACCTTAGTCTTTCTGAAATGATCTTATCCTTCATTCATAAGTTCTCTTATTAACAATAATTGCTTTTGACTCTAACTAGTTGAACCGGATCGTGTTATGCTGCTTTTAGAGCCGACTGAACCTCCCGTAGTGTCCTTAGAATGTTTGCCTGGTGGTTGATCATCTTATTGTTATATCAGAGTGAGAAGGTTTCTCGCTTCTTCTTATTATGTTATATTGGAGTGGAGACCTTAATATCTAGAGTATCTTGTGCCACAAGGTTCATTTTACTCATTTGTATTTGCTGTTTTAGTTGTACTATGTCAGAATTGTGTTTCTCTTCTGGGGTACTCAGTACCCTAGCATACCAGTACCATAATATTTCTGGAGAATAAAGATACTGTTCCAGGATTAAGAAGGGAACTAGCAGGGACAGTATTGCAGTTCTTTGAACTCTGGATTCTCCAACAATATACAAATTTAACTGTAAGAATTACATAGGTACCGGTACCAGTATCATAGATCTACTCTAAACTGTAGGCCTAATAGGCAAGTTAATCCCTTATACACTTCAGAGTAATTGTGTTGATTACCAAAATGTTATCCTCTTAATATGAGCATCGATCACATCTAAGACGCCGTAGTTTAAAATGTCTGTTTCAGACTGTTACCTACTTCTACAAGCAGCTATCAAAAGCCATTCCTCAGGTTCCAATTTACGCTTTCAGGACCCAGGATACCAGACATGATATTGTGGGTCGATGTGGTGCGGGACAAGATAATTTTCGAGAAAACCATAACCTCTACCCCTAAATTTCAGAATATGATATTTATCATGTGTATGTTTTTCAATAAAAGTTAAACATCACAAGGAAACTGAGATACTATCTGAAGGAATCAATCTTTATTAGTAAACTCTCTTGATTTCTAAACATAACTGGTAGCCTAACAAGAACTGTATATTGACTCAGTGCTGCATAATTTGGTATCAGGCAGCTGCTGAAACCTGATCACGGCCGGCATCAATGAGCCGTATATATTAATAGGTACCGCGAAGTAACTAACCGGTACCGGTACACTACTTTTTAGACAACAAAAAGTAATTAAGTTAATAAGCTTAAAGGTGTAATCTCACCACTGAATTTCGGTCAAATGTTACGTTACAGTATGTTATTTCAACGTAAATGCTTGCGTTTTCTACACATTACTAAAAGAGCTTTTTAGGATATTGTTATAGTACCGTAATTAGTAGGTACAGTATAACAAGTACAGCAGATGTTGTAACGCAAAGGTACGGTACCGGTACGGTACGGTATGATGAATTTTCAACTGACTCAAGAATATAAGCCGTTATTATTCTAGAAGTTCAATAACGCAACATGAACTTAATATTTTACTTACCCCAGCATCTAGGTAATATTCCACAATGATATCTTCATTAATACGGTATTTGGAATTAACTCCCTCGAATCTCACCAAATCCATTGATACCGGTACTACCCGAGATGGCAATGCTGTTAATTCATCGTCTTCACTCGAAGGAATCATTTCATACGCTTACATCACAGTGCCAGTTCTTCACGCACTTCATCACTTCCAACAACCACGGCCACTTTTCCACCTCGGCAACAATGGCTAAGGTGACAAGCATGTCTGACATTTCAGAATTATTATGTTTGGAGACAGCACCAGTGTTACATTAGAACAAAGAAGATAACCCTCAGCTATAAGAGAAAGTAGCTAACAATTGTCGCGGTGAAGATTAAACTACTACTGGTATGCATTGTTGCCATAGAATGAAAAAAGGAACGTTCTTCACGATTCACCATACACCATACAGTAGGATACATTTCTAGCAAACTTATATTTACAGAACTACGATTCCCTTGAGAACATAAGCCGCTATGATTAACTTTACACGGAGTCACAGACAGTAACGTACCGGTACCGTATATGTTAATAATATTTTAAGTCTGTGAACTAACGTTAAGCCGGCCCCGTGGTGTAGGGGTAGCGTGCCTGCCTCTTACCCGGGGCACCGGGGTGGTTTCCTGGCCAGGTCAAGGACTTTTACCTGCATCTGAGTGCTGATTCGAGGTCCACTCAGCCTACGTGATTAGAATTGAGGAGCTATCTGACGGTGAGATGGCGGCCCGGGTCTAGAAAGCCAAGAATAACGGCCGAGAGGATTCGTCGTGCTGACCGCACGACACATCGTAATCTGCAGCCCTTTGGGCTGAGCAGCGGTCGCTTGGTAGGCCAATGGTCTTCAAGGGCTGTTGTATAATAGTGCCATGGGGTTTGTTTGTTTGGAACCACTGCCTGCTCGATCTGCATCCGATGGCTGTTTATACTGCCTGCTCATTCCATATTCAAACGTGTACACCGCCGTCTCGATTCTCCTATAGGATCGAGACGGCGGTGAACGTGTAACACGACTTAAAAACAATCTGCCGCTAGATCGCAGCACCAGACGTACCTAGTTTTTTTTTTTTTTTGCTAGTTGTTTTACGTCGCACCGACACAGATAGGTCTTACGGCGACGATGGGACAGAAATGGGCTAGGAGTGGGAAGGAAGCGGCCGTGGCCCTAATTAGGGTACAGCCCCAGCATTTGCCTGGTGTGAAAATGGGAAACCACGGAAAACCATTTTCAGGGCTGCCGACAGTGGGGTTCGAACCTACTATCTCCCGAATACTGGATACTGGCCGCACTTAAGCGACTGGAGCTATCGAGCTCGGTGTACCTAGTTATCGCGTGAATACAACTAGATAAGCATACCAGCAAAATTTAAAATCTGAAAGTAAGAGAAAAAATAAAGAATTTTATGTATAAAGTGGTGCTGTAGAGAGTTATAGCTTCACCACTTTTCGAGAAAGAGGTTTCGACGAACAAGAAAACCTGGAAACTTTGTCTGTATGGTACTTCCCTACATTACTATTGTATTGTATTGTATTGTATTTATTAGTGAACAAAACAGGCGTTCAGCCCCGAATACATGTTCACAATAATAATAATAAATAACAAATAAGATTAATAAGAATAGTCCAACCTGAGCCACCCCTCTCCACTATATACTAAATAACATAAAATGAAATAAACAATACCGTCCCGGTTTTATACCAGAACCAACTCCATCTACATCAATTCACAACAGCCTGGTCAATGTTTACATTCTACTGCTGGTGTTACAACTCCATGCTTGCTTATCACTCTCACGTACGCAACCTTCTTACTTCAGCATTTTCATCACCTCTATTGTTCCCTGACCTACTCCAGCATAATCTGCAACAGCAGCATTACCAGGTTGCATTCCAAACCAGCCATTACATGATTGCATACCAAACCGGCCATCTTATTCCGTCATTACGTTCCAATCAACCATACCGCAACTTTTACCAATCTGCGTTAACATTGCTTCATTTCATTTCATTCCGTCGTAACACTCCATAATAAAATTACCTCTCATCTCCAGAAATTTCGGCAATGAATAACAAATACCAATCACGCCTCCAAAAATTTTGGCCAGCAATACTCCAACACCACATTTCAGCAATACCACACCAACCCTACCTCATATACCACCTCTACTTCTTCTACAAATATACTCACCTTCTGCCATCCACCATCTTATACCACCACTTCTCCAACACCACATTTCAACCCTATAACATATCATAATTTAATACTTCCAACACCACACTTCAGCATACCAGCTCTACTCCTTCCACAAATACACTCACCTTCTGCCATCCACCATCTTATACCACCACTTCTCCCACACCACATTTCCACCCTATAACATATCATAACTTGCATTTACCATACACTCATACTCATCCTACCCGTCATAATTACCTACTGAAGACTCCATCTTCTACCAAACCAAAATTTACAAATAGCCGAGTTACATTACTACATCTCCATACCTTTCCAACACCACATTTCAACATATACCACCTCTACTTCCAACACCACATTTCAGCCCTAACACGCACTCGTCTGCCATCACTCAGCATTTATACCAGTCACCAGTACAATACAAAATGATAATAAACTCACCTGTTTCCAGCTCCAAAAATTAAATAGCCATCAACACCACATTTCAACCCTATAACATATCATAACTTGAATACTAAGCCTTCAATACTTCCAACACCACACTTCAGCATACCAGCTCTACTCCTTCCACAAATACACTTACCTTCTGCCCTCCACCGTCTTATACCACCACTTCTCCAACACCACATTTCAACCCTATAACATATCATAACTACATCTCCATACCTTTCCAACACCACATTTCAACATATACCACCTCTACTTCCAACACCACAATTCAGCCCTAACACACACTCATCTGCCATCACTCAGCATTTATACCAGACACCAATACAATCTCAGTACCACCACCTCTACTTCTTCTACAAATACACTCACCTTCTGCCATCCACCATCTTATACCACCACTTCTCCAACACCACATTTCAACCCTATAACATATCATAATTTGCTCAATTTGCCATACACTCATACTCATCCTAATACCCATCATAATTACCTACCGAAAACTCCAACTTCCCCCAAACCAAAATTTACAAATAGCCAAATTACAACACTTATCCAACACCACATTTACCATCACTCCTCCAGCTCCAAATATCAACAAACTGCCATCCACCATCTTATACCACCACTTCTCCACCACCACATTTCAACCCTATAACATATCATAACTTATATACCACTTCTCCTTCACAACATTTCAGCCTCCACGCCTTTAATTACTTACTTACTCGCTATATTATTGTTTTTTACTTCTTGTAACAAAACCCTCTCATCATGTCCGTATATCTTCTATCTCTCCCTGCGCTCAAACTCATATTCTGTGCGAGGTACTCACGGGTTAACACTGGCCTTACTTTTATACCCTGATCTTGTCTAACTACACCACTACACTCCGCTCTCTCAGCTTCTTGTTGCTCACTCTCCTTTCCCCCATCACCCCTTTGACCTTCAGCCTCTCTCCTGCATTGCCCGTCCACTGCTCTTTCCTTACCGTTGTTCATACTTCCACTTAGCACCTCGCTCTGACTCTCTTGACACTTTTCAGTACTACTTCCTATAATTACACTTCTACCCTCGTTATCTTTCACTTGCCTATTATCTTCCACTCGTTTGTCATCCCCGTTATTCACTACACTTCTCTTAGCCTCCTCATCTTGTTTCATCCTCCGTTCTAGGTCCATCAGTCTATTCACCGACCATACTCTCCTCCATCTGTTGCCTGTCACCACTAATTCCTGTCCTCTGATGACTGCATTCAACCCTTGCTGCCTAGCTCGTATCATGTGTTTTTTAAGAGTTTTTTCATTCCTCCACTCTTCAGCTCCTATGTCCCTCCTTATCCATATTTTTTCTCCTTGCACGTTACCTGCATTACGCACCACTATATCAGCCATCAGTGTAGAAAATAATTGCACTTTGATAGGCCTATTACCTCTAAATCTTCCCACGCTTGTCACATCATCAATGTCCACTTCACTGAAATTTATTTTCATTTTACCCTGAATTATGTCCACTACTTTATAAACTATACTCGTCTTATCTTCCTTCTTACCCTCTTGCACTCCATATATAAATAAGCATTTATTTCTGCGACTTCGGGTGTTAACAACTACGTCGGCTTTCAGTTTCGATATCTCCTCTTCCAATCTCCCTATCTCCTCTCTTAATGTTGAAACTTCTTCACCATTTCTTCTCACCTGTGAAGCTGTGTCTTCTATCTTTTCCTGAAACCACCCCTTCATTTTTTCAAACTCCCTCGTTTGTTCCTTGATCATGTTCTTGATTTGTTCGAAGGGACATGTCTCTGCTACCACCTCTTTTACGATTTTTCTGATTGTTTCCATGTCCTCCCAGCTCATATTTCCTCTGGAAGTCGGACCTGGGTTCAGTTCTACTCCCCCAATCCAAAGCAATATCAAAATCACCGCTGCAGAAAGTATAAAGTATCCTATTTTATCCAGTTCTATTCTGCATCTTCTTGTCTTCACTTCTTCTTTCTTCTTCCTTCCCTCCCAACCACCTATGCTCGCCCTGTACTGCTCTGTACCAATCATTGCCTGTAAGCACCTCGCTGACTTCCAACACTCCGCACTTACACTACCTTCTCCCACTCCAGGTACCCTCCACTCCGTACGTCTACACTCGCCGGTGGCTCTAGGTGAACTGCCCTACTAGAGGTGAGTCGGTACTGCTGTACCGGTACGCGTCACCTATTCTCCGAATGGAGCAGTGACAACCTGCTCCAGAAGCCTCTTCTCTACCGGTCCACTGCTACTGTGACAGTCTTGCGCTGCGACTCGCAGTTGGCTGCTACCGGTCCACTGCTACTGTGACAGTCTTGCGCTGCGACTCGCAGTTTGCTGCTACCGGTCCACTGCTGTCTGCTACTGTGACCAAACTGTGACGGTCTTGCGCTGCGACTCACAGCGTCCTGTACCGGTCCACTGCTGTGACAGTGTTGCTACTGCTATCCGCAAACGGTCCAGCGACACAGCCGTCGTCGTCCCGTACCGTTAGGGAGGATGTGACAAGAACAGGACGGAGACATACCGGTACGGTGTTCATTATTTAATGTGAACGAAAGAAATCCACAGTAATCTACTTCATCACTAAAACATTTCTACAAATAATAGTAATAGTAATAATAATAATAATAATAATAATAATAATAATAAACCAAACCAAACTCCATGGCACTACAGCCCTCGAAGGGCCTTGGCCTACCAAGTGACCGCTGCTCAGCCCGAAGGCATGCAGATTACGAGGTGTCGTGTGGTCAGCACGACGATTCCCCTCGGCCGTTATTCTTGGCTTTCTAGACCGGGGCCGCTATCTCACCGTCATATAGCTCCTCAATTCTAATCACGTAGGCTGAGTGGACCTCGAATCAGCCCTCAGGTTCAGGTAAAAATCCTGACCTGGCCGGGAATCGAACCCGGGGCCTCCGGGTAAGAGGCAGGCACGCTAACCCTACATCACGGGGCCAGCAATAATAATAATAATAATAATAATAATAATAATAATAATAATAATAATAATAATAATAATAATAATAATATCATTCTGGTGGATTTTAATTTATCATTTGGTAAATTATGTGAGTCAAGTAAATACTAGCACAGCGCTTCGCGTAATCGTGTGGGTGCGTGATGCCATGTATACTTTAATTTATCATTTGGTAAATTAGGTGAGTCAAGTAAATACTAGCACAGCGCTTCGCGTAATCGTGTGGGTGCGTGATGCCATGTATACATTTCCTAAGTAATAGCATTTGAGTGCATGACTCATTCACACGTGCGGAGCATGAATTCATATTTTTGGAAGGGTTATCGGAGACGCACACGCGTCCTGTAAACCTGTCAGGGAATAGAGATTGGTAATTTTAATTTAATTTCCCTGTGATGTTATCGATGGACAACATTTGGATGTTCCCACCAGGATGGCATCAACTTAAAGAACCTTTAAATATTTTGTTCGAAATCTTACAATAATGAATAATTCATTTGCTTACATAAATTGACAATGTATTGCATTACATCTTCCTGTTGTGATTTCATTTGCAAGTTGCTTTACGTCGCACCGACACAGATAGGTCTTACGGCGACGATGGGACAGGAAAGGGCTAGGAGTGGGAAGGAAACGGCCGTGGTCTTAATTAATTAAATTTGCCTGGTGTGAAAATGGGAAACCACGGAAGACCATCTTCAGGGCTGCCGACAGTGGGGTTCGAACCCACTATCTCCCGAATACTGGATACTGGCCGCACTTAAGCAACTGCAGCTATCAAGCTCGGTGATTTAATTTGCAGTAGTTATTCATAGGTTTGCTTTCGCTTGGTAGGTCATGACCCTTCGGCGCTGTTGCGCAATGGAGTTTGGTTTTATTCATACATTTTACATTTTATTTGACAGGGTCCGAGTTGTAATTTTTTCAGGCGGGCCCGTATAACACAATGAGAGCAGCTCTGGCCCACAACCTTAGCCAGAATTGGTTGCAATCGTTACTGTGCTCTTGATGAGAGGAGACGGGTAGTGTCGTGTTTGATATCGTGTTTCTTTTGACGTCAGGTTATGTTTGGTATGTCAATATGTCAAAAGAAAAAGTTAAATGTACAGTCAGATATTTCGTAAAAAGTGGTTAAAGAATTAAACTTTAAAAGACTAGTTAGTTAAGCATCCTAGTAATCCCAAACACGGACGGTGCACCTATTGGTAGTGCAATATAAATGCGAAAGTGTTAGACATTATCTTTTTCCGTACTTATCAAAACCAATGAAAACAGTAATGAAAGTGAAAGTAACTTTCGAAACAGATTTGAGAATTTCCGGATGTGCTTTGCACTTTGAACTGCCAGCATATATTTTGAAAGAGAGTAGTACCATGTGGCTTCATATGCAACCGCAGGACGTCAGATCTGCAGATCTGTTTCAGAGCATATAGTGCGGTGAGTGTTGAGTTAATCCCCTCTATTAACACAGTTGATATATGCTCTTTTACTTCAGTTCGAAATTTAGCAGATTTTGAACTAAAAATTGGTGGAGAAAATATTTATGGGCTGGCAACAGTGTTCCTCAGCTCCATTTGTGCTTGTACCGGTTGTCACTGGACCGGTAGCGTGTCACCGCGGAGCCATGATCCTCAGCTCCATCTATTGCTGGACCGGTTTGTCACTGTACCGGCAGCGTGTCACCGCGCTCTGCATGCTATACCATGCTCCTCAGCTCCATCTGTGGCTGGACCGGTTTGTCACTGGACCGGCAACGTGTCACTGCTCCAGTCGTGTCACTGGAGCAGTTGGAGCAGTGACACATTTTCTCTGGACCGTCACACCTCTATGCCCTACATTACTAAGTAGAGGTTTCACGAATTTGGCCAGCACAGTTTCTGACACATGTTCCTGGTTCTTACTGTTACTAAAACACTTTAAAATCTTACATTGGCACAAAGAAGCTACCGTAGAACATAGTTTTTTATAGTTTGGAGCAGACTTGCAGAGTTCTTGCAGTACGGTAGAACCGCCTCAACAAATTTCTGTAGCCCTATAATTAGGCAAATAAATCGTTGCTGGGGATAGCGCAGGCCTCCTCAGTCCGACTGTCTGATTAAGTTCATCAATGGGGATGCATTAAATGAGGTGGAAACATTATTCAAGCACGTGCTGCATTCTGTTTTTTCTTCGATTACACGCACTAAATATCCACACACTAATGCCTGGTAAGCAGTTTCTAAAGTGACACACACTGACTCAGGGGGCTCACGAAAATCTTCCAGTAAATCAAGTACATACTCAGGGGATGATAATAATAGACGGCCTATTAGGCGACTTGCATGTCTGTGAAGATGAAGGCCCTACCTAGAATGATTTCTAATGCTGAAGACGCCACACACACCCAGCCCCCGAGCCACTGGAATTAACCAATTAACGTTAAAATCCCCGACCCGGCCGGAAATCGAACCCGGGACCCTCTGAACCGAAGGCCAGTACGCTGACCATTCAGCCAACGAGTCGGACATACTCAGAGAGCAACACTGGTTCTGTTTCGTCAAGTCCGGGAGAGAATACTGAGGCAGAAAATTTTGAATTTTGCTTGTGGATAACGTTAGCACCATCGGTGGAGAGAACCTGATATTAGTTTAGCTATAACTGTAAAACCGAAACAACTAAATAGGCCCTACTTGCGTAAATGATAATAAAAATAAAAAGAGCAGGATATTGACACGATTTTATACCGCTAGCAAACGACTCGTAATGGAATCTTAATCTGCTTACCCTCCAGGGTTGGCTTTTCCCTCGGACTCAGCGAGGGATCCCACCTCTACCGCCTCAAGGGCAGTGTCCTGGAGTTTCAGACTCCGGATCGGAGGAATACAACTGGGGAGGATGACCAGTACCTCGCCCAGGCGGCCTCACCTGCTATGCTGAACAGGGGCCTTGCGGGGAATGGGAAGATTGGAAGGGATAGACAAGGAAGCGGCCGTGGCCTTAAGTTACGTACCATCCCGGCATTTGCCTGGAGGAGAAGTGGGAAACCACGGAAAACCACTTCCAGGATGGCTGAGGTGGGAATCGAACCCACCTCTACTCAGTTGACCTCCCGAGGCTGAGTGGACCCCGTTCCAGCCCTCGTACCACTTTTAAAAATTTCGTGGCAGAGCCGGGAATCAAACCCAGGCCTCCGGGGGTGGCAGCTAATCACACTAACCACTACACCACAGAGGCGGACAATGGAATTTATGACAGCATATTATTCTGTTTTGTACCTTCACATTAACAGTACAATTGTCCCCAGAAATCATATTATTTAGTATGTAATACTTCAGTCCTTATATAACGCTTACCATTTTCTGCAATGATGTTTGAAGTGCTCTTGTTAGACGTCTCTGAGCTTGAATCCTTTCTCTTAATCATCGCTGAAATTAGCGGTTGTTTATAAGCTGGATAATCAGGGAAAGGGCTGGGTACAGATCCTGTTTTTAATTTTCGCGTTTTGATGGTCACTTTGAAATCGTCATTTACGAAATGTAGACTGCAAACCACGGAATAATCAGAAGGAATCCATTTACTTCCCTTGCTGTTTCCTTCTCTGGATATAATACTTAACCACTTTCGACGCAATTGTGTACTTGAAGGTATTTCATGGAATGAAATATCACGGCATTCTGGTTTCCCTTTCTTTGATTTGCAGAAAGCCACGCTACAGTACACCATTTTCACTGAAAACAAGTATCCTATTTTCCGCTATTTCATTCCGACAGGTCTGGAGCCGGTTGGTGCTGCCACCTGCTGCGGGTATTTGTAAACGGGGTGTTTCATTTAGTGCCATGTTAAAATGTTGTAATGAGCAAGCAGTATAAGCAGCCATCGGATGCAGATCGAGCAGGCAGTGTTTGGAACTAACTGGCTTCTTCTTCTTTTTTTAGACTTTTTTACCGATATATTTTTCTTATTCTCTCTTTGTCTTGTATTTTCTGTTTAAGGACGGCACAAACACCCAGTCCCCGGGCCAGTAGAAATAACCAATTAAGGTTGAAATCCCCGACCCGGCCGGGAATCGAACCCGGGGCCCCTTGAACCAAAGACCAGCACGCTAACCATTTAGCCATAGAGCCTGACTGATCATCGTCCAGTCACTATGACCTTGTTAATAAATACACTCCTGCACTCGTAAGTTGAATTCTTGATTAATATGAACTTGTAGATAGTAAATGATAATCCAAGAATGACATAGGATGTATAAATGACACATGTAATTTGCTATTTAAGTGGGCATTATCACACGCATACTAAAAAGTGGAATGAGAGATACGATTCACAGTAGAAAGGAGTGGCAGAAGTTAGTCGTAGTAGAACTATTACAACACTGTTTGAGCGTCATCAAGAAACTTATTTAAGCTATCAATGTGATTAGGGGGAAGTGTTGCTAAAAGCAAAATATACTGGTAGAAAAGGGGATAGCCATCTTCTCTAAACAAGAAAGATTGAAAGATGATATGATTGCTACAACCACTAGACTGACCACAGTATTCGGGAGATAGTGGGTTCGAATCCCACTGTCGGCAGCCCTGAAGATGGTTTTCCATGGTTTCCCATTTTCACACCAGGCGAATGCTGGGGCTGTACCTTAATTAAGGCCACGGCCGCTTCCTTCCCCTACCGAGCTCGACAGCAGATTCGGCGGCCAACTCGGCAAAAACCGCTCCTGTGTCATCAGCCTTAAGACCCGTAATCGGCGGAGTAGAAACGGTAGAAGTAGAAAGTAGAGCTGTGATCTGGAGTGAAGGCGGAACAATTGTTTTTAACAAAGGGATGTTCTCGTGACATAGGAGTGCCATATAACCCTCTTTATTAAAGATTGGTGCTGGCATGGGTCTCGAGGTTTTCATGACTACTTGCGTGAACTTCCTTTTTCGCGGATTTTCGTGAGAACTGGAAGTAGTGGGAGCGTCTTGAGAAAGGGTTGGGAAGTCCTGTAGAATATGTTGGGGTAATAAACTGGTAGTGCGACTTTGGCTTAAGTATCTGTAAATGAAATGTGTTCTACATTCATCGCTTTTTTATCTCTTGCTGATATTTCTGCTTCGGACATACAGATGATCCGGTCAAAGGGTTACCCTTACAATATGCACGTTTGTGGCATTGTTCCGTGCACTGATCAGTGGTGTGCCCAAGTGTACACTTTCGGGATCGAAAGGCTTGTGCTTTACATTGTTTTCAGGTATGAACATATCGTAAACATTTACGGCAGATAATGGAAGAACAAATAAAAGGTTCAATGTGTAAATACACATGGAAGAGTGACACTTGCTGTGGTAAATGTTGAGTACGAAATATGATTTTAACCCTGCAACCGCGACTCATTTCCCTGTTACTCAACCGGCAGAGTCGCTATCGAGGTGCATTACGCCAGCGCTGACTAATTTCAAGATTGCGCCTTGACACTCACCATCTTTATGACATATCTTACATCATGTTGAAGATGCTCTATAAATACAGCACGATTCTGAAGTAGTTTAGTGTGACAGAGTGTGCGGTATACACAGGGCCGGAACTAGGAGATTTGTCAGGGGGGGGGGGGCAAAGATCAGTTTGCCGCCCTCCATCCCCCGAACCCCTCCCCCTACCGCTAAAATATAATACCTCCGTAAGCTATACTTTTAGATGCGGCAGTTCAAATTACACACCATATGTATGCTATTAAGAAGTTTTATTTATGAATAAAACACTTATATTATTATACTTATACATATTAATACATACATTACACTTATATTGAAAAACACTTATACATGACTATTCCAAAAAATTTGTTTGTAGTGTAACTCAATTGTAACTACGCAAAAATTTGCTATGTATTGTACCTCAAAATTGAATTCTTCGAGCCTTCTTAGCTGCAAATGTACTGATGATGTCATCAAAGTTGATAAGGGATGCTCGTTTGTGTTCAGTTGACATTATACTTAGATTAGAGAGTCTCTCCTGTCCCATTGTATTTCTCATGTAGTTTTTGATGATTTTGAGTTTGCTAAAACTTCGTTCTCCAGATGGAACTGTAACTGACAACGTGCGGAACATTCTCGGCGCAGTAGTAATGTTAGGGTAGCCTTCCTCTAATTTATTTTTATAAATAAGACTTAACATTTCTCTTGATGTGGCTCCCTTTAAATTTCCGTCAACTGATAAAGCGTGGTGCTTGAAACTTTCTATTTCAAATTTAAATTCTTCATTTTTGAGATTGGCAGTGTTGATATTTGCCAATTCTTCTGCTTTCATTTTTAGATCTTTTGTTTGCATTTCTTTAATTCGAACTGAATTCAAAAATCCAAACTTGCTGTTTATGTTGTCCAAAGCCTTAAACCTGTCACTGAGTTCCGTAATCATCTGGTCAATAACCTCTAACATAGCTACTTGGTACACATTCTCAGTACTTGTCGGAGCTTCATCGCCACACAGCTCATCAGACATTTTTTTCTTTTTTCTTTGCCTTTTTTTCTGAGAACTCAGATGGTAGATCACTCATGCTTGCTAAGAATTTACCCTCAGTAATAGCCTCAGATAGAGTGTACTCTCTGCAAGACTTCAAGAACGTTAAAAGACCTTGAAGGTTCCGGGTAGCCAAATCTACTGTTACATCTTTTCTTTGCAAAAACTCATTGACATGATTGACCTTTTTGAAGAAAGTATGCCAAAAACATGTGAAAACGATGAATTGAATTTTCCCAATATATTTCAAAAGGGAGCTGCCCTCACTCTTAGTTTGAGGTGTTGAGAGATCATGGTTTTTAAGATCCTCTAGAGCCTGCACAACTTTACCGCAATTTTTATACACAGCTTCGACCGCATCTAATCTTGCAGACCATCTTGCATTGCTTTCAGGTTTCAGTGTCAGTGGCACATACTTTCGGAGAACTTCCCAGAGTGAAGTTGAAACCGCAAAGAAAGAATACATACTGTTCAAAGTTTCGAAAAAATTCTGAGCCATAAAAGCCGAATTAGCACCAACTAAATTGAGGGAGTGAGCATTACATCGGACAAAATATGCTAGCTCGTTCCCCTGAAGTACGGTAGTCTGGACTGAACTCCTTTATACTTCCCGGCCATATTTGCCCCACTGTAGGATTGGCCTCTACAGTTCTCTAAGTTTAGTCCATCTTTGTCTAATTTTTTTAGGATTTCTTGGCTGAGAACTTCACCTGTTTTGTCACTAACCAGGACATCTATATATATATAAAATAAGAGTTTTGTCTGTACATTCCTCAGAATTTGAAAAGAATGGTATTTCTGTATCGGTCATGTCCACAGTAACAAGAAAATGCATTTTTTTACTTTTCCGTAATTTCTGTCTGTCTGTCTGTCTGTCTGTCTGTCTGTCTGTCTGTCTGTCTGTCTGTCTGTCTGTCTGTCTGTCTGTCTGTCTGTCTGTCTGTCTGTCTGTCTGTCTGTCTGTCTGTCTGTCTGTCTGTCTGTACACGCATCACGAGAAAACGGCTGAAGAGAATTTAATGAAATTCGGAATGTAAAGTCGGGTGATGAACCGCTACAATCTAGGCTATAAATTATTTTAATCACGCCGAGTGAAATGGTAGTTTAGGGGAAGGCCTGAAATTTAATTCTCAAATATTTATGTTATTAGTGGTCGTGTCTTAATGAAAATCGCTAGACAAAGATGGGAAATAAGTCGCTATAATATAGGCTATACACGCTGAGAAAAATGGTAGTTTAGGGGAAAGCCTAAAATTTAATTGTCAAATAAGGTATTTATTTTATTAGTGGTGGTATCCTCACGAAAATTGGTATGCAACGTCGGGGAATAGGTCGCTATAACCTAGGCTATCAATAATGTTATTCACACTGAGTGAAATAGTAGTTTAGGGGAAGGTCTGAAATGTAATCTATATATAAATAAAATAAGAGTTTTGTCTGTACATTGCTCAGAATTTGAAAAGAATGGTATTTCTGTATCGGTCATGTCCACAGTAACAAGAAAATGCATTTTTTACTTTTCCGTAATTTCTGTCTGTCTGTCTGTCTGTCTGTCTGTCTGTATGTATGTATGTATGTATGTATGTATGTATGTATGTATGTATGTACACGCATCGCGAGAAAACGGCTGAAGAGAATTTAATGAAATTCGAATGTAAAGTCGGGTGATGAACCGCTACAATCTAGGCTATAACTTATCTTAATCACGCCGAGTGAAATGGTAGTTTAGGGGGATGGCCTGTAATTTAATTCTCAAATATTTATGTTATTAGTGGTCGTATCTTAATGAAAATCGCTAGACAAAGATGGGAAATAAGTCGCTATAATATAGGTAATACACGCTGAGAAAAATGGTAGTTTAAGGGAAGGCCTAAAATTTAATTGTCAAATATTTATTTTATTAGTGGTCGTATCTTCACGAAAATTGGTATGCAACGTCGGGGAATAGGTCGCTATAACCTAGGCTATCAATAATGTTATTCACACTGAGTAAAATAGTAGTTTAGGGGAAGGCCTGAAATGTAATCTATATATAAAATAAGTGTTTTGCCTGTACATTGCTCAGAATTTGATATGAATGGTATTTCTGTATCTGTCATGTCCACAGTAACAAGGAAATGCATTTTTTACTTTTCTGTAATTTCTGTCTGTCTGTCTGTCTGTCTGTCTGTCTGTCTGTCTGTCTGTCTGTCTGTCTGTCTGTATATATGTATGTATGTATGTATGTATGTATGTATGTATGTATGTATGTACGTATGATTGCACACGCATCAATAGAAAACGGCTGAAGAGAATTAATGAAAATCGGTATGTAATGTCGGGTGATGAACCACTACAAGCTCGGTTATAAATTATTTTATTCACGCTTAGTAAAATGGTAGTTTCGGGGAAGGTCTGAAATGTAATTCTCAAATAAGTTATTTATGTTATTAGTGGTCGTATCGATAAATACTACATAACTAACATAACTTTAGTTATGTCTTAAGTTAGTAGTAGTTATGCAAGAAGTTATTAAATTTCCGATCACTTATGTCTTATACATTGTTACCGTACCGCATATAATGTGTATATTCATGAATTTAGATTTTTGTTACTAAGTCCATATCAGCGCCGAGTCACGAGAAAATTGGTTAACAGACTTTAGTGAAAATCGGTATGTAAAGTCTGAGAATAAGGAACTACAGTCTACGATATAAATAATTTTGTAAGACATCCTAATATCACAGAGCCCAAAGAAAACTAATGTGAAGGCCTGCAATATAGAAAGCTCATAAACTTTATCAACAATAACATTACATTGTCCATTGTTTGTTGTGATGTGCTTTTTGTCTTCTGTTTCCTCTCATCCCCGATAGATAGGATTACTGCAGCGTACCGAGGTTTTTTAATTTGCTTGACGTCGCACCGACACAGGTAGGTCTTATGGCGACGATGGGATAGGAAATGAATAGTGGTGTGAAGGAAGCGGCCTTGGCTTTAAGGTACAGCCTGGTGTGAATGGTGTGAAAATGGGAAACCACGGAATACCATATTTTTTTGCTTAACGTCGCACCGACACAGATATATCTTATGGCGACGATGCGATAGGAAAGGTCTAGCACACACATTCAACAACACACATTCGCACACACAGGCAGCCCAGCGCTCGTGCAGTGCAGTCCTGTAAGCACTAAGCTCCGGCTACCAAGAAGCTAGCACCCAGAACGCTAGTTCTCTGCCGTTAACTGCGATACCTACGCTCCAGTCAAGACATAGGGTTCTACCAGAGAGCCCGTTCACCACGGGAATAGGCCACCAGCAATACTGCCTATTTCAAACCAACAATTGCTAACTGCCACCAACAATAGGCAGTAACTGCAACCGCCTGCTAGCCAAGCTCACGGCAGGCCCAAGCAATTTGTCAGAGCCCTCAGTGAGGTCACTGGTTCGAGGCTTGTCCCGTTGTGATACGGAAAAACTAAACCTGCTTCGACCGTGCCCACTGAGAGAGCACCTAAAAGCGCGCCGGTCCTCTCATTGAGTTTGACCGTTCCAGTGTTTTATCATAAACACCCAAGCCTCCCCAGCCCATACCAGCTGTCAGGACCACCTTGGTGGATTGAGTAGCCAAGACACTGACATTCCCACCAAAACCATGTCCAAGAAACCCCCAACCACCCCCAATTTCGACCAACCACTAGAAATTCGCGCCAATAACCGTAACACCTGGTATGATCCTTTCATCTTTCCCATGCCTTACGAGCACTTCCCATCCAGACACGCCCGGTACCACCACCGCCAGCGTACATATACAGCCATCCAGCCCGTCATCAAACATGTCCAGCTCTTACAGGAGCTCTCTAACGGATGCATCATCATATTCCCTATGGATATTGAGGGCAGCTATAGCGCCATTCTTGAACATCTAAAAACTCAGAACATCCGTTACAAAGTGTGTTTTGGGTACGCGCCAGACGCCGAAGCAGCTACCCAAACTGAGCTGGACGCAACACATGCAGCAACTCAAACTAATCCTACACCTCCAACATTCACTAAATTTTCACAAACCCATTCAAACCATGCACATCAGTCAGCACAGACAAACGATCCACCAATCATCACAGACTCACCCCTCTCCCCCCACCAGCATCCGAACCCGGGACTGAGACCCCATTAGTCTCACAACCGAGTACGGAAACACACTCCAGATACACTCAGACTGGGAGCAGGCGTAAAAAACCTGCCCCTAAGTCCAAGAAATCACCAACATCCAACACCAACACCACAGAGACTCGAACCCGCACACCCTCCCACACATCACTCATCACACAGTGTTTCAATTGTCTTCGACTGAACCACTCTGCAGCCTCGTGCTCAGAGGCTCAACGGTGTAATCGGTGTGGCGGTCCCCATCGTCGCACTGAGTGCACGGTACCACGCAGCCAGCCGAGGTGCGCGAACTGCCAAGGCAGTCACGCCGCCTCATTTCCTGGTTGCCCGTTCTTGAAGAGGGCAATTCGAAGCCATTACAGACGCGCCAAGCACTTACAGGCTCACCACAACACACCACAGACACCACTCAGCCATGACACTCTGCACCACTCGAACCCAGGACCTTCCACCAATGCACATACCACCCAGCCCTGCCAAGCTTCCCACGCCCTGATCAGTCTACTCTTCAAGCTATTAACAATTCCGGATCAGCCTTTACTCCCTACTATGCCTGCCAAGTAACTGATTCTCAACTAAATCCCGCCCAGTAAACCGTCCCTGCTCAGTAACAAGCAAAGATCTCACTTCTCACTTCCTTTAAAACACTGGAACATACGGAAACCGAGGCGGGATCACTACATATTAATGCTGCTTAATTAATAATGCTGTATTTTTCAAATTTAACACCTACAGATGCTGTCAAATTATTAATAAACATCCGCAGATACTTGCACTTTTAAAGTAAAAGTACAAGTTGCGAACTCAAGATACGATGAAGCGTTACAAACCTCCTAACGTAACAATAAGCTAGGCAAACTCTGCTCCAACAGGGTGAGCCACATCGTTCACTAAAATAGCTGTGCTAGCCATGATCACTGAATGTGGATTTTTCCTTAGGCACCTAACACACAAAAACACTACTCGCACAAACAGTTAAGCAACATCGGGAGTGGTCACCCACTGGATGGGTGTCCGCAACATGTACACACACATACATTCAACAACAATACGTTACTATCAATACACTATTAATATTATCAATATACTGAGAATTAACACACAACAAATAAATCAAATATACTAACAATACACACAACTGCATAACTAACATTAAAGGCCGACAGAGGAGTCTCGAAGAGACACCGCTATCGGCATAACACAAACAACCATACTGAAACCTGGGCGAAAGGTCTAGGAAGTGGAAGGAAGCGGCCGTGGCTTTAATTAAGGTACAGTCCCGGCATTTGCCTGGTGTGAAAATGGGAAACTACGGAAAACCATCGTCAGGGCTGCCGACAGTGGGGCTCGAACCCACTATCTCCCGAATACCATCTTCAGGGTTGCCGGCAGTGGGGTTCGAATCCACTATCTCCCGGATGCAAGCTCACAGCTGCGCGCCCCTAACCACACGGCCAACTCGCCTGGTCGTACCGACTGTAACAGCCTGCCTGTCTATTGGTGGGAAGTAGCTGGGGTGTAAGATAACTTTCTTCTTTAGCATGTCATTCCTCTGGTTCATTCATTTTCTGATATATCTGGTAATAGTATTCGAGCTATACAATCCCTACCCTGAGCCACTGATTGGAATGAGTAGTGTGCATATTTAACGGAATAATGACAGAGGAGTGTTCACGGCAGTCTGCGACCTGGTTATTCCAGCTCTGGAACTTTGGACTCTTAGATCGGCACCGTAGTACTGTTCGTTGAAAGTGAGAAAGTGTGCGGTTTTTCATTTGATCGAGTATTTTATATGATAACATTGCTTTCAATCGCTACATTCCTACTGATGTTTTGTAATGACCTATGTTGAATTCAGTTAGGAAAACCACCAAGTCAGTCTTTCTGAGAATCCCGTAGCGAAGCACGGGTACATCAGCTCGTAACAGTATAAGACTCACTTCAGACCCATGAAGTACGTGTCTTTAATGAAGAAAATAACTAGGTATATGGTGTCAGTGTAATAAAGTTGATGAATTGGGCAACAGAATTAAATAAAACTAAACAATATTAATTGTGGTATTATTATTTTGAAAAATTAAATGCTTATTATTTTTTATTAAACTTTTCAAATTTTGCCGCCCCTGAAATCTGCCGCCCGGGGCACGTGCTCCCCCTGCCCCGCCCTAGTTCCGGGCCTGGGTATACACGTGGAAAAATGAGAACGCTTTGCAGGCGGTCACTCTGTTGTGCTTGCTGTGGTTGTCCGATGTGCATTAGCTTTCGTGGCGCAAAATGAGTGAATTGTCAGGTAGTATTGAAATTCGTAATTGTTTGTTTGAGCTGGACGGCGAAGGTGATAGTGACGTATTTTTAGAAGGAATTGACGATGATTTTGACAATAATTCGTCAGGTAGTGGCGACTTATATGAACCTAGGCTAAGTGATTTCGACACTGATATTGACGATGATGTGGATCACAATGAACCAGCCTCTGATGATAATAATGATAATGACGGTAATGCAGTTGACCAAACAGAACCGAAGTGGACATGAGTTTATCGTCCAGAGCCAGAAATAAAAGTGGAAGAGAAGTTCAAGTTTCGAAACGCAGGTGTACGAAATTGTCCTCCGAGAAACATTCCTCCTTCAACATATTTCTATTTGTTTTTCTCCAATGCTATCTGGAATCTTTTAGTTACTGAAACTAATAAATACGCACAGGAAATTATTCGAAATAAAACGAATTCCGGAAATATGGGTCCGTATCCTCGTCTGCAAAGATGGGTTGAAGTTACAGTATCAGAAATAAAAAAAATATTTCTCTAGTTATAAATATGGGTCTAAATAATAATAATAATAATAATAATAATAATAATAATAATAATAATAATAATAATAATAACAATAATAATAATAATAATAACAATAATCGTATGGCCTCAGCTACCGTGTGCAGACATTTCAATTTGACGCCATCTAGCTGTCTGCTCGTCAATTTCGACGTTCCGTTTTACTCTAGGCCCACTAGATGGCAGACCGAGTAAACCGAAACTCTCTTGGGCGTCTATGGCTGAGATTTAATGAATTTTATCGGGTAAAAGCCGAATGTGTCATCAGAGATCTTTTACATGCCGACATCGTACGACATGGAGTGTCGAATGGACTTTTTTCCGCCCTTCAAAAATCCGACTACCTCTGCCGGGTTTGAACCTGCTATCTTGGGATCCGGAGGCTGACACTCTATCGCTGATCCACAGAGGCAACAATATTGGTCTGAACCCTAACAAGAACATTGAAAAATAGTGGTACACTTCAAAATCGCAAATATTTCCATATTTTTTTAAGATCATGTCACTAAAACTTTTCAACTGGAAAGAAAATTTATATTTATATAACCTGTTGGTAATGGTAATTTTTGATGCCTACATACTCTTTAGTTTGAACATCGACAAACCCCTTGAACATGAGAAATTTATGGTTAGTATTGTCGAAGGTCTTGTAGATGAAGAAACTCTTCAAAACATTTCACGTGAACCTTCAGCAGAAATGGGACCTCAGGAAAGAAACTGCGGTTGTGCCCTGTCTGTTCAACTGCAGAAAAGAACTCACCCACCCACTTCTGGTGGCCAGGATGTAATTGTGGTGTCCATCGACAGTACTACCATAAATTAGAACATTTTTGGAGGCCTATGAAAGCAGGAAGAAAGATGAGCCACCCCGAAGATAGCGAGGATGAATCTGACTAAGTAGACTTACGTGTTGGTGCGATGTGCTTGTGTTCTTTCAGTTCTATTTTACTTTACAATAATTCAATGTAGTTTAACTTTTCTACATATTTTCAATCAGCATAAAATTGTGCAAATTTTGTATATAGTAAAATCGTCATATAATATTACTTTTTACGTACACGTTGCCCAGAACTTTCGGATTATTTGGAATACTTAGCGTGTATTGGATAATTCGTCCATACTGCTTCAGGATACTAAATTAACAAGTTTAATTTCCTACTATAGTATTCTTCGTCCTTTTATGAATAAAATGACTTGTTATAAATATAAACAAATTGAAAAACAAAATTTTTATGAATTTTTTTAAAAGTTGCTTGCAAAACTCGCCTACATGTTTGCCGCTTGAAGGTAAACCGCTTGCCGGTTCCAGGGTTAATAGAACTTGTCGGAACATAGTCTATGCCTTAGTTTGTAACTACTCTACTTTTAAGATTTTGGGCCGATGTAACGGGAACAATTGATCTGAGATATGTACTAATGTCATCTTCAGTTAAGTTTTTATCGACATCGCGAATAATGCTCACACGTAAAACGTTGGACGCAGGAATATGTGCATTGTGTTTTGATGTGGCAAGGATAGAATGACTTAAGAAATTGTTAGTCTGCTCGGCATTATTAAATACAACTTGTAATAGAATTCTCCCTTTACGTGCGATTGATTTCACGTACCTATTATTTGAATAATTTCACATACTGTATATGAGTTGACTATGTTTGTTAGTACAGGAGATATTATAATTAGAATTTTATAAGTAGAATTTTGTAAGCAATTATAAATTTATTAAGGATGAGCTGTGTGTTTAATAGAAAAAATGTTAGTTAAAATTGTATAGTATTCTATTGTAGGAAAATATTCTTCTTCTCTTGTTAATTTAAAATTTAGTGCTTGACAATAATGTATTTTAGTGTACCATTTGCCACCGATGTAGACACCTCATTTGCAAATAAAAAGATTTTGATTTGATTTGAGTGAACAAGTGTTGCAGTGATCATGAATTGGCATTCGATGTTTTGATAAAGAATGGTTTCCTGGCTTCATATGGGGATGTAATGCGGTGAGAAGATGATGAACTCCTGTTCTAAAATTGGTGAGTGTTGAGTTAATATCCGCTATAAAAAGTTGTTACATGCTATTTTCATTTAATTCCGAATTTAGTAGATTTTCAACAAAAATTTAGCGAAAAAATATTTCTGGGTTGGCGACACTGTTTCCTACTTGCCACTTGTGAGTCCTCTACCAGCCAACAAAATAGATTTCATTCTGTGTCTGCAGTGAAGCAGCAAGTTGTTTCAGTTCGTGTGCTACGTGTGAACCGTGTTTGCTTGTTCTTGTCCACTTGTGTGATTTCTGTTTATCCCATTAACTGCTAGTAAGAAGTGTATAGGATGGCCGCATCCAGTGGAGGTGGTCAAATTACAAGGAATTTTATACCATTTAGGAGGGAAGAGGAAGCACTTATGAATAAAGAATCTTCTGTAACTTCCACCTCTCAACAATATACGAATGATCAGAGATCGCTACAACGAAATAGTTATGGTAGTAACATTTCACACGTCCACGTGGAAAACGAATATTATTCCCATTCCCATCGTGGACCATACCTAGACTTTATTGAACCTACCGAAAACAAGAATCTAGGCCAGTTACATCCTATGGCGTTGGGACGTCACTTCTATAACAAAGACATAGGTACTATAAAATTGGTATAAGATTAAAATTACATTGCATTTATTTACTTACTTATATTTTACCCATTTTGGAACCTAAGTAGCATAGCAACCTGCTGCGTCTTAACCAGAGCCCCTTTTGCCACCGCTTTTCAGAGTTCTTGAAGGGCCTTCACAGCTACCGTAGCGGTCCCAGGGCCCTCGAAGTCCCAACTGTACTTCACTCCTACAGGCAGTCCCCTACTTCGGCTGTCCAAATTCCATAGACCAGGTGATGCAATTCATTTATTCACACACTTTTTTTTTATTAACAATAACCTGCACTGGCCGAGTGCCCTTTAACATTTCACTTACTGTTGCAGTTTGTTCTCTTCTTGAATATCTGTACAGATTTTGAAAAAGGATCAAACACTACCCCTGGTAAACTGTTCCACTCCTTCACGCCCTTCCCGATGAATGAAAATTTACCCCAATCGCTTCTGCTAAAATTCCTTCTAATTTTATACCTGTGGTCAGTCCTGCCGATACAATTATTTTCCAGCTGCAGCCTCTCACGGATATCTCCCCATGCTGCTTCTCCTGTATAGGGTCTATATAATTCTATAAGTCTAGTTTCTCACTTCTCTTACTTGAAGTTTCCCACCCAAGTTCTTTTTTTTTTTTTGCTAGCTGCTTTACGTCGCACCGACACAGATAGGTTTTATGGCGACGATGGGACAGGGAAAGGCTAGGAGTGGGAAGGAAGCGGCCGATGCCTTAATAAAGGTACAGCATCAGCATTTTCTGTGTGTGAAAATGGGAAACCACGAAAAACCATTTTCAGGGCTGCCGACTGTGAGGTTCGAACCTACTGTCTCCCGAATACTGGATACTGGCCGCACCTAAGGGACTGCAGCTATCGAGCTCGGTCCCAAGTTCTTCTAACATTTCTGATACACTAATGTTTCTCCTGAAATCCCCTGTTACAAATCTTGCTGCTTTCCTCTGCACACTATCTATTTCTTTTATTAGGTATTCTTGGTGAGGATCGCAAACACTGTTTGCATATTCCAATAATGGACGAACCATACTTAAGTATTTTTTCTCTTTTAATTCTTTGTTGCATCCTTTAAGTAGCCTCATTATGACATGTAACGATCTGTATGACTAGTATAATGGGAGAGTTCTGCCGCCTCCTCCCGCGGGAAATTTGAATTCTGGCGGGAAATTTGAATTTTGGCGCGAGATTTGAATTTGTAAACAAAGCCACGTGCTTTTTGACAGCTATCATCGACAACAACGCATCGCTAACCTCACTGCTGCCATCTTGACGGGCCTAAACCTCAGTAGCTCCAACTTAACCTAACTAGCGCGAGGTAAACAAAGCCACGTGCTTTTTGACAGCTGTCATCGACAACAACGCATCGCTAACCTCAGTACCGCCATCTTGACGGGCCTAAACCTCAGTAGTACCAACTTAACCTAACTAGCGCGAGGTAAACAAAGCCACGTGTTTTTTGACAGCCACGTGCTTTTTGACAGACAACAACGCATCGCTAACCTCAGTACTGCCATCTTGACGGGCCTAAACCTCAGTAGTACCAACTTAACCTAACTAGCGTGTGGTAAACAAAGCCACGTGCTTTTTGACAGCCACGTGCTTTTTTGACAGCTGTCATCCGCCATCTTTAAACTACAGAGTACTGTGCTGCCCTCTTTATCGTAGTAGATGTAAAATTCGTCACCTGTCATCGGCAGTGCTGCCATCTTGGCGGGCCTAAACCTTAGTGCTACCAACTTAACCTCACTAGCTCGAGATAAACAAATCCACGTGCTTTTCTGACAGCTGTCATCCGCCATCTTTAATCTATGGAGCACAGTGCTGCCCTCTTTAGCTACTTACCTTTGAAATGTGGTGGCGGATAATTTGAAAAATGCTTTTTGACAGCAGCCATCTTGCATCGCAAACCTCAGTGCTGCCTTCTTTAGCTAGATACCTGTGGTGGCAGACAATTCCACGTGACAGCAGCCATCTTTGAGCACAGTGCTGCCCCTCTTTGTGGCGGCGGGAAATTCCACGTGCTCTTGTTTGGAAACAAATTCACGTGCTATTTTCTGACAGCTGTCATCCGCCATCTTGCATCACAAACCTCAGTGCTACACTCTTTAGCTACTTACCTTTGAAATGTGGTGGCGGCAAATTCCACGTCCTCTTGTTTGGAAACAAACCCATGTGCTTTTTTGACAGCTATCATCCGCCATCTTTAATCCAGAGAGAACAGTGCTGCACTCTTTAGTTGAAATGTGGTGGCGGCAAATTCCACGTGCTCTTGTTTGCAAACAAACATATGCGCTTTTTTGACAGCTATCATCCGCCATCTTTAATCCAGAGAGCACCGTGCTGCCCTCCTTAGCTACTTACCTATGAAATGTGGTGGCGGCAAATTCTACGTGCTCTTGTTTGGAAACAAATTCTACTCGCTCTTCAGCTGTCATCCACCATCTTTAATCCAGAGAGAACAGTGCTGCACTCTTTAGTTGAAATGTGGTGGCGGCAAATTCCACGTGCTCTTGTTTGGAAACAAACCCATGTGCTTTTCTGACAGCTGTCATCCACCATCTTTAATCCAGAGAGAACAGTGCTGCACTCTTTAGTTGAAATGTGGTGGTGGCAAATTCCACGTGCTCTTGTTTGGAAACAAACCTATGCGCTTTTCTGACAGCTGTCATCCGCCATCTTTAATCCAGAGAGAACAGTGCCGCACTCTTTAGTTGAAATGTGGTGACGGCAAATTCCACGTGCTCTTGTTTGGAAACAAATTCTACTCGCTCTTCAGCTGTCATCCACCATCTTTAATCAAGAGAGCACCGTGCTGCCCTCTTTGTGGTGGCGGATAATTTGAAAAATTCTTTTCGACAAGCAGCCATCTTTAATCCAGAGAGAACAGTGGTGCCCTCTTTAGCTACTTACCTTTGAGGCGGTTAATTTGAAAAATTATTTTCGACAAGCAGCCATCTTTAATCCAGAGAGAACAGTGCTGCCCTCTTTAGCTACTTACCTTTGAGGCGGTTAATTTGACAAATTCTATTTAACAAGCTGCCATCTTTAATGAAAAGAGCATCGTGGTGCTATCTTGCGGGTAAATTTTACGTCACAGCTGCCATCCACCATTTTGCATTGCTAATCTTAGTGCTGACCTCTTTAGCTACTTACCTTTGAAAAAAAAATCTATTTGACAAGCTGTCACCCGCCATCTTGCATCGCAAACCTCAGTGCTGCACTCTATGTGGGGGCGGATAATTTGAAAAAATCTTTTTGACAAGCAGCCATCTTTAATCAACAGAGAACCGTGCTGCCATCTTTAGCTACCGCCATCTTACATCGCTTACCTCGCTGCTGCACTCTTTAGTTGAAATGTGTTGGCGGTAAATTCGAACAAGTTTAATCACGCATCGGAAAAGCTAGAATAAGCACGTGCTGCAGTGATGACGTCATCATGCATGTTTAGACTTGTCCGTTTTCTTAAGAGTAAGTCGGTGTAAAGGAATGCAATAAGTATGCATCATAAAAACAAGAGTTTGCATGTGCTGCAGTGATGACGTTATTGTGCATGTTTAAACCCGTTCGTTGACTAAAAGCTTTAGTCTTCGAGAAACAGTGATAGAGAGTGGAGTGCAAACATGACGAAAACATTAATAGTTGATGTGCAAGGCTTTAAAGTAAACGGAAACAAATTTGTGTTTAAAGAGGTGGCTGTGTTAGATTGCAGTGTGTTGTGGGCACCAAAACTTGTTAGTTTAGTATTTAGTCCACCGTTCCCTTACTGTTTGCAAACAGATGAAGATAAAAAGCAGACTCAGTGGATTGAAAACAATTTAGGTTTGAAGTGGGAAGAAAAAGGAATACCGGTACCTTATCGTTTTCTACCTTTAATGATGAATGCACATTTGTCAAGAGCAGATCTTGTTCTTTTAAAGGGTTGTGAAAAGAAAGAATGGTTGCGTGATTTTCTACCATCATCGTGTGAAGTTATCGACATTCATGAATTGGGGTGCCCATCATTTAAAACTCTTCCGAAAGAGCATAGTAGAGAAACAAGTAAACAGTCTTTACAACATGTATGCATGCTCTTTGATTGGTTGTGTCGCAGTGCATGCCGGGAAGTGAACAACATATGTAAACTGCAGTGTCGAAATAACCTTAGTGTAAAAGAAACATTTCTAGAGTAAAGGCATCATGTCATTTCTAACAGATACTAAGTGTAACGCAGTTGAAAAGGCGATCGTAAAGTTTTATGCATGTAAAAAGAAACTAAACACTTTTACAGAAGAAGAGTTAAATGCATTACCAAAGGCATTTTTGGTTAATGTAGCTGCGAATGCTGTAAAGATGATTTGGGATAAGGTGCCTCGTGAGTGGACTCAAGATCCTGTTTTGTCAGAGCTTCAAACGTGTAGTTTACATCATGAACACGTGAGTTTAGGTAGAAGACCTTCTGTGAGACAGTGCCGTACATGTCAACTAATTAAACTGTATCACGGACCTAAAACTAACGAGTTGTCTTCGCTTATAAACACTTATCATGGCTGTGGAGAGAGTAAACAAGGAAAAGGTGAAGAAACGTGCTGGGAGAAAGATGAGGAAGCATGTTGGGCGTGGACTCATCAATAGAGTGATTGATCTTCTTTTCTTCGTGCTTCATCTCCCCTGCGGCCCTAGAACACGTTCGCCTGACATGTAGTTACATGCTGCCTGCATAGAGTATGTCGTGTAGCTGTTAAAATCTGCTTCGTAAAGTTATGCTGTGTGTGTGTGTGTTATTACCTAGTGCTTTAGCTGCTCAGAAGATAGCAGTACTTGTCGTTGTTGGTGCAATAAAACGAAAACTGAGTGACAAAGACAGGAAAATAAACAAAGGATAAAAATGTATATATATATTCTAAAATAAATATGAATTGTCAAAACATATTACAGGTGTTGTTTAATCCTACAGCATGTCCTAGTGACTTAGAAGAAAGGAAACGTAGAGGATTAAAAGAAAACACACATAAGATTTAAAGTACATCCTCTTTATTAATCCATGAATTAAAGCTGTTATTAAAACCAAGCCATTTAACATATAGTTTATTGCCACGACGTTGAATAACACGTTCAACTAAATAGTGATCAGGATATTTTGTTTTCTGCAGTTCTTCGATGTAGAATCCTCCTTCAATAGGCTGTCCTCTGAGATCAAATAATGTTCTGATCATATGTAGTATCGAGTGCGGTGTTCGATTCTAGTTTAGGTATCACATTCTCCTCCTCCTACTCCTTCCTCTCGAAGAAGAAATAAGAGTAGGTGTTGATTAAATTCGTAAGTATGTTATTGTCTAGTTCATGTTCAGAAGAGATTTTTTCTTTTTCTAAACAGTGTTTGATTGCAATGCAGTGTTCAACAACATCGTACTATAAACAGTAGTATGTATTCAAGTCTAAACCTAATTTTTTTCTTAGAACAAAGGTATACCCGAGACATGTTGTAAACACATCCACCGATGTTCTGATCATATGTAGTATCGAGTACAGTGTTCGAATCTAGTTTAGGTATCACATTCTCCTCCTCCTACTCCTTCCTCTCGAAGAAGAAATAAGAGTAGGTGTTGATTAAATTTGAAAGCATGTTATCATCTAGTTCGGTAAGTATGTTGAGAACAGAATTTTTTTCCCAAAAGTGTTTGATTGCAATGCAGTGTTCTACAACATCGTACTATAAACAGTAGTATGTATTAAAGTCTAAACCTAATTTTTTTTCTTAGAACAAAGGTATACCCCAGACATGTTGTAAACACATCTACCGATGTTCTGATCATATGTAGTATCGGGTACAGTGTTCGAATCTAGTCTTGATCAATTATCTAGTGTTTGAACACATCAATTAATAGATTTTAAATCGCTCTATCACGAACTATTGTTTTACAGCCGGATGCCCTTCCTGACGCAAAACTAAGATTTTAAATCAGAAGAATTTGTTTTAAGACTAGTTGCCCTTCCTAACGCAAAACTAGTAGTATCTAGCCTCTTACATCATACACTATTGTTTTCGACCGGTTGCCCTTCCTGACGTCAAACAACTCGGATTAAGAATCTGTTTTACAACTAGATGATCTTTTAACATGAGAATCGGGGATTTACAGCTAGATGCTCTTCTTAGATTTTAAATCGCTGTATCACGAACTATTGTTTTACAGACGGATGCCCTTCCTGACGCAAAACTAAGATTTTAAATCAGAAGAATATGTTTAAGACTAGTTGCCCTTCCTGACGCAAAACTGGCAGTATCTAGCCTCTTACATCATACACTGTTGTTTCGACCGGTTGCCCTTCCTGACGTCAAAGAACTCGGATTAAGAATCTGTTTTACAACTAGATGCTCTTTTAACATGAGAATCGGGGATTTACAGCTTAAAGATGGCGGATGACAGCTGTCAGAAAAGCATATAGGTTTGTAAAGCACGTGGAATTTACCGCCACCACATTTCAAAGGTAAGTAGCTAAAGAGGGCAGCACGGTGCTCAAAGATGGCTGCTGTCAAAAAGCATTTTTCAAATTATCCGCCACCACAAAGAGGGCAGCACAGTGCTCTATAGATTAAAGATGGCGGATGACAGCTGTCAGAAAAGCATATAGGTTTGTAAAGCACGTGGAATTTACCGCCACCACATTTCAAAGGTAAGTAGCTACAGAGGGCAGCACGGTGCTCTCTGGATTAAAGATGGCGGATGATAGCTGTCAAAAAAAAGCGCATAGGTTTGTTTCCAAACAAGAGCATGTAGAATTTGCCGCCACCACATTTCAAAGGTATCTAGCTAAAGAGTGTAGCACTGAGGTTTGTGATGCAAGATGGCGGATGACAGCTGTCAGAAAATAGCACGTGAATTTGTTTCCAAACAACAGCAGGTAGAATTTGCCGCCACCACATTTCAACTAAAGATTACAGCACTGTTCTCTCTGGATTAAAGATGACGGATGACAGCCGTCAGAAAAGCATTTTTTTAAATTATCCGCCACCACATTTCAAAGGTAAGTAGCTAAAGAGGGCAGCACTGCGCTCTATAGATTAAAGATGGCGGATGACAGCTGCACGTGGATTTGTTTATCTCGCCCTAGTGAGGTTAAGTTGGTAGCACTAAGGTTTAGGCCCGCCAAGATGGCAGCACTGCTGATGACAGGTGATGAATTTACATCTACTACGATAAAGAGGGCAGCACGGTGCTCTCTGGATTAAAGATGGCGGATGACAGCTGTCAAAAAAGCATGTGGCTGTCAAAAAACACGTGGATTTGTTTATCTCACGGTAGTGAGGTTAAGTTGGTAGCACTAAGGTTTAGGCCCGCCAAGATGGCAGCACTGCCGATGACAGGTGACGAATTTTACATCTACTACGATAAAGAGGGCAGCACAGTGCTCTGTAGTATAAAGATGGTGGATGACAGCTGTCAAAAAAGCACGTGGCTTTGTTTACCACGCGCTAGTTAGGTTAAGTTGGCACTACTGAGGTTTAGGCCCGTCAAGATGGCAGTACTGAGGTTAGCGATGCGTTGTTGTCTGTCAAAAGCACGTGGCTGTCAAAAAACACGTGGCTTTGTTTACCTCGCGCTAGTTAGGTTAAGTTGGTACCACTGAAGTTTAGGCCCGTCAAGATGGCAGTACTGAGGTTAGCGATGCGTTGTTGTCGATGACAGCTGTCAAAAAGCACGTGGCTTTGTTTACAAATTCAAATTTCCCGCGGGTGGTGGAGGAGACCTCTGGGAGGCCTCTGGCTGTGGTGGTGGTGGAGGAGGCATCTGGGAGGCCTCTGGCTGTGGTGGTGGTGGAGGTGGCCTCTGGGAGCCCGGTGGCGGTGGCGGCCGCAGAACCATCCAATTATACTACTAATATGATATAAATTCCGCTGAATTACTGTTTCAGAAAATGCTGAGATCATGTGGTCTAACCTGCAATGCAGCACGCTTCGTCACTGTAGTTTAAAAGAGTGCAAGTCCAATTACATCCCGGGAGAAGCGGCGTTTCTACGTTTTCTCTTCCCAAGGATGAAAATTTGAAGGCTCAGTGGCTAACAAAAACTCCAACCGAATTCAGTGCTCTAAAAACCCCGTTTGTCTGTATCAGACATTTCTTCATGAAGTGATATTATTAGAGATGAGAAGTGCATTGTTAAAGGTGAATTAAAGGAATTTCCTCGAAAAAATCCAAAGCTAAAACAAGGTGCAATTCCTTGTGTCTTTCAAAATATGCTAAAGTATCTCAGTGAAATAAAAAAAGTGTGCCGAAAAGATTTCCTGATGTGGAGGAAGAAGAACTCTAAACGTGGAAATTGCAGCGAACCTAAAATCAAACCAAGAATTTAATAATGTAAGCTGATTTCTGGTGATGATATCATTTCTCATTATTATAAAAGTCTGTCTGGGAAAGGATGGACACTGCAAGTGCATGATGGAACAGTTTATTTGCTTTTAATAGATTTAACTGCAGTGCCAGTAGGGGCTGCCTGGCCGAGGCGGTTACCCCGGACTCGAACATCGGTGTCTGAGCCTTAACGTTCCCATCCGACGGATAAATCACCGTCAACAGCGTTATGCATTATATTTTAGTGCAGCTAGTTTTCGGGAGATAACGGGTTCGAAACCCTAATGTCGGGAACCCTAAAATAGCAAATGCTAGGGGGCGGTTAGCCGCTTCCTTCCCGCTCCTAGCCCTTTCCTGCGCGATCGTCAGTCTTCCCGACAACAACGCTAAGATGTAATTATAAGAAACATAAGGATCTGTTATATCCGGATGCACTTCCTTACGCCAAAGTTATAAGGACGTTAATTTACCGGGATATGAATCGCAGTATCCATCACTTTATTTCAAACTAAATGTAAGTGTCTGACTTGGTGTATGCAGGAACAAGGTACTGTGTATTTTTGCTGAGATAACATGTCACTTCCGTTCACGTTTTCGCAAGCAGTAGCAGAAATTCACAGTACTGTTCCCATTTGGTCTTATAACTCGGGCGAGACAACAAGCATACAAAAAATTTATGATTTATGATTTTTTCTTTATCCTCCTCACTTTTTACATATAAGTGTCTTAGGTGAAGTATCTCACAACATTCTTGTCCGTGTGTTCCGTTTATTGATAGAAAAGTGACGTGTATGCGTATATAAGTGTTCTGGACAAAAAACCCGTGTTGTGATGTATTTGCAATTACTGAGCGTGTTAGGTGTGCGGTATGTGTGACCGAGCGAGTTGACTACGCAGTATGGTTTTTTGTAGATTTTAATTTTCTCATGACGTGTATGCGTATATCAGTGTTCTGGTCGATAACCCGTGTTGTGATGTATTTGCAATCACTGAGCGCGTTAGCTGTGCGGTATCTGTGACCGAGCGAGTTGGCTACGCAGTATGGTTTTTCTAGTATTTATTATCGCACAAGACAAGGCAAATCATTTGAAGTTGTACTTTTTCTGTATTCATATTATTGTTTACTGAGCGATTTAGCTACGCGATATATGTAAAGTGTGTTACCGTATTTTTTGATTTTCGCACTAGGCAATTCCTTGAAGTTGTACTTTTGCTGTATACATATTATAGTGTACAGAGCGATTTAGCTACGCGATATGTGCACAGTGTGTTTCCTTAGTTTTTTACACTGACTGACAGAGCAAATGCAACACCAAGAAGGAGTGGTTCGAAAGGGATGAAAGTTGGGGAAAAAACAGAGACGGCACGGACGAATAATTGATGTTTATTTCAAACCGATATGCAGGTTACACAATGCGCACGGCATCGACTCACTAGGATGTAGGACCACCGCGAGCGGCGATGCACGCAGAAACAGGTCGGGGTACAGTGTCAATAAGAGTGCGGATGGTGTCCTGAGGGATGGTTCTCCATTCTCTGTCAACCATTTGCCACAGTTGGTCGTCCGTACGAGGCTGGGGCAGAGTTTGCAAACGGCGTCCAATGAGATCCCACACGTGTTCGATTGGTGAGAGATCCGGAGAGTACGCTGGCCACGGAAGCATCTGTACACCTCGTAGAGCCTGTTGGGAGATGCGAGCAGTGTGTGGGCGGGCATTATCCCGATGAAACAGAGCATTGGGCAGCCCCTGAAGGTACGGGAGTGCCACCGGCCGCAGCACATGCTGCACGTAGCGGTGGGCATTTAACGTGCCTTGAATACTTACTAGAGGTGACGTGGAATCATACGCAATAGCGCCCCAAACCATGATGCCGCGTTGTCTAGCGGTAGGGCGCTCCACAGTTACTGCCGGATTTGACCTTTCTCCACGCCGACGCCACACTCGTCTGTGGTGACTATCACTGACAGAACAGAACCGTGACTCATCGGAGAACACGACGTTCCGCCATTCCCTCATCCAAGTCGCTCTAGCCCGGCACCATGCCAGGCGTGCACGTCTATGCTGTGGAGTCAATGGTAGTCTTCTGAGCTGACGCCGGGAGTGCAGGCCTCCTTCAACCAATCGACGGGAAATTGTTCTGGTCGATATTGGAACAGCCAGGGTGTCTTGCACATGCTGAAGAATGGCGGTTGACGTGGCGTGCGGGGCTGCCACCGCTTGGCGGCGGATGCGCCGATCCTCGCGTGCTGACGTCACTCGGGCTGCGCCTGGACCCCTCGCACGTGCCACATGTCCCTGCGCCAACCATCTTCGCCACTGGCGCTACACCGTGGACACACCCCTATGGGTATCGGCTGCGATTTGAGGAAGCGACCAACCTGCCCTTCTCAGCCCGATCACCATACCCCTCGTAAAGTCGTCTGTCTGCTGGAAATGCCTCCGTTGACGGCGGCCTGGCATTCTTAGCTATACACGTGTCCTGTGGCACACGACAACACGTTCTACAATGACTGTCGGCTGAGAAATCACGGTACGAAGTGGGCCATTCGCCAACGCCGTGTCCCATTTATCGTTTGCTACGTGCGCAGCACAGCGGCGCATTTCACATCATGAGCATACCTCAGTGACGTCAGTCTACCCTGCAATTGGCATAAAGTTCTGACCACTCCTTCTTGGTGTTGCATTTGCTCTGTCAGTCAGTCAGTGTATTTTTGCAATAGGCAAATCATTGAAGTTGTACTTTTGCTGTATACATACTATCGTTTACTAAGCGAGTTAGCTACGCGATATGTGCTCAGTGTGTTTCCGTAGTTTTTGATGTTTACACTAGGCAAATCATTGAAATTGTACTTTTGCTATATTCATATTATCGCTTACTGAGAGAGTTGGCTACGCGATATGTGCACTGCCTTATGCATAAGATCGCGTTGTATGTTCGATAGAGATATAAAGCTATGCCTTGACAGAGCAGGTAAAAGAGAAGGAGGTTATAACAGCCGCTATCTTGCGCAAGCTGTTCAGAATTCTAATCTTATTATTTTGTCTTAGAACAAAGGTATCCCCTGACATGTTCTGAACACATGTTGTATCGTATATCGTGTTCTATTCTAGTCTTGTTATGTTTTAATCACCTATTTATTGTTCTGAACACGTCAATCAATGTTCTGGTCACATGCTGAAGTTAAAGATATCGAGTACAGTGTTCGATTCTAGTCTTGTTATGTTTCAATCACTTCTTTTGTGATCTCGAATCCATCTTCTTAGAACAAAGGTATCCCCTGACATGTTCTAATCACGTGCTCTATCGTGCATCGTGTTCTATTCTAGTCTTGTTATGTGTTAATCCCTTAGTTAGTGTTCTGAACACTTCAAACAATGTTCTGAACGCATGTTGAAATTAACGACATTGAGTACAGTGTTCGATTCTAGTCTACTTATGTTTCAGTCACTTCTTTTATAATCTGATCTTCTTAGAACAAAGGTATCCCCTGACATGTTCAAAGCACATGTTGTATCGAGTTCAGTGTTCGATTCTAGTCTTGTATTGTTTTAATAACTTACTTAGTGATCTGAACACATCAAACAATGTTCTGAACGCATGTTGAAGTTAACGACATCGAGTACAGTGTTTGATTCTAGTCTTGTTATGTTTCAATCACTTCTTTTGTGATCCGCAAGTCTAATCATGCACAATGATGTTATCGCTGCAACACGTGCACACTCTTGCCTTCGCGATGCATGTTCGATAGAGCTATGCCTTGACAGAGGAGGAGGAGGAGGCCATAACAGCCGTCGCCATCTTGTGTAGTAGCCTCTAAGCGCTATCTTGTGTAATTAGCGTCGGGAAGGGCATCTTGTCGTAAACTAAGGATAGTCCCCTTCGAGATGGTAGATGAGAGGTTAGGTTCGCGAATGCACTACTGTTTTACTGTTTAATGATGATCGCTAACGGAATTTTTCAAATTCCCCGCTACCACGTGCTTAAGGTAGTGTCCGTAAATATAGCAGCATGGTGCTCTGTTGATTAAAGATGGCCGCTGTCAGCTTGTCAGCTGTCAAACGTGGGTTTGTTTCCAAACAAGAGCACGTGGAATTTTTCAAATTGCCCGCCACCACATTTCAAAGGTAGTAGCTACATTTGGCAGCACTGAGGTTAGCGATGCCGGATAGCGGACGGCAGCTGTCAGAAAAGTACGTGGCTTTGTTTGCTCTGTTAATTAAAGATGGCGGATGACAGCTGTCAAAAAAGCACGTGCAATTTTTCAAATTGTCCGACACTACGTGCTTAACGTAGTAGCCGTAAAGATAGCAGCACCGTGCTCTGTTTATTAAAGATGGCTGCTGTCAAAAAGCATGTGGCTTTGTTTACAATTTTTTTGCTAGTTGTTTTACGTCGCACCGACACAGATAGGTCTTATGGCGACGATGGGACAGGGAAGGGCTAGGAGTGGGAAGGAAGCGGCCGTGGCCTTAATTAAGGTACAGCCCCAGCATTTGCCTGGTGTGAAAATGGAAACCACGGAAAACCATTTTCAGGGCTGCCGACAGTGGGGTTCGAACCTACTATCTCCCGAATACTGGATACTGGCCGCACTTAAGCTCCTGCAGCTATCGAGCTCGGTGCTTTGTTTACAAACAAGAGCACGTGGAATGTTTCAAATTGCCCGCTCGTAAGTTTTAGTGCCGTAAAGAGGGCAGCACTAAAAGTTTGCGATACAAGATGGCGGATGACAGCTGGCATAAACCACGTAGAATTTCAAATTGCCCGCTACCACATGCCTAAGTATGAGGATTAGTGTCGTAAAGATAGCAGCACTGATGTAAGAGATTCAAGATGGCGGATGACAGCTGTCAAAAAAGCAAGTGGCTGTCAAATATGCACGTGGCTTTGTTTACAAACAAGAGCATGTGGAATTTTTCAAATTGCCCTCTACCAAGTGCCTAAGTTGGCAACTATGGGGTTTACCCCCGTCAAGATGGCGGCACTGAGGTTAGCGATGCGTTGTTGTTTAAATATGGCGGATGACAGCTGTCAAAGAAGCACGTGGCTGTCAAAAAGCACGTGGCTTTGTTTACAATCATGACGTTGCCGGAGGTCAATGAGGTGGAAGCCTCTGCGGAGGGGCCTGCGGTGGCCAGAGGTGGAAGTGGCACTCAAATCCCTGATTTATACTACTCATGACCTAATGTTATTTTCTCTGACAGGCTGCCTGGGTTTGCAAAGATTTTGTGATTCCGTTCTGATATATCTGGATGCCCCTTTAGAAAGCTTTCAAAGCTTACCTTCCAGGTCGGTTATCTGTGAAAGTGTTCGGCCTGGAAACCTAGTTTTGGCAATCTGAAACACCCATTTCACGAGGAATTCCTGTTCCTTCAATGTTAAAACTGTTGGTGGACCCATGCTCTAGTTTTCCAGATATTTTCCTTTTATATTAAACCAGAGTGTAATTTTAGAAAGCTTAAGCCGCTGTAGCAACTGGAGTCCCTGTTCTTACAGCATCTGCATCTTTCATTTGTTGAGGGCAGTTCTTCAATAGTTTATTTTACTTAGGAGCCATTATATTATTATTTCTGGGCAGAAACCTGAATGAGAAAGAGACCGTTACTAGATTATATATCGTCAATGAATGATATTAAAATTCAACAATTTCAGCGTGATTAATGATTTGAAATTTCATACCTGTCAGCTTTAGGAGCAATAATGTTTGTCAGTTTGTATTGCTCGAATTTCTGGCAGCCTGTGTTAGCTATTGGTAAAGCTATAGCGATAACACCAAGATTTTTTTTGCTGCTAAAAATTATTACCTGAAACAATAAATAGTGACTATGAGGTCTGGATATCCAGTTTTAGAATGTACTAAAACCTGGCATCAAGTGTCAGGCATGGAAACACTAAATATAATGTATGTACCAATACCTAACACAAACAGTGTAAGGTTTTCTAACCTCAACCAAGTGATAAAACCATGCTTACACAATAATTTGAAACCTCCTGTAACAATTAATCCCCAAAATCACATGAAATTAAATACAGTAGGTAGGTTTATAATATGTTGAAAATAACTTGTAAGCTTACCGTTTTCATAAGAAAGACCGCCAAAGATCAACCACCTCACACGCCACCTGCTTCCATCATAGCATCCATCTTAAAACAAAAGCATTTCTAGTTCACATGACCTGAGTGAAGTGTTACCAATATTACAGAGAGACAGGTAAACATTCAGAAATCCTAATGACGCTATTTGTAGCCCTATTATGACCTTCTGCAGCAGCAAGTGTCAGATATTGGGTCATTGTAAGCTTGAGGTGCTTTTACCTTAAGATAATTTTTGTATTTTTAACATGAAATTCATGATAATTAGCCCAGATAATTTGTGTAATATGAATTTAAGCGTAGGGTATTGTTATAACGATAGTTATGTCTTGCTATCTTCCCAATGTACCGTTTTCCACACAGGGTGTTAACTGACAATGGTTCAACATGGTTGGCAGTATAACCAAGTGCATAGTGCACTAACGATGGTGTAGTCAAATATTACTGTAAGTCACAACGTCTCCTAGGTGGGCCGTAGGCCCACTTATGCCCCCCTCCCCCAATGGTTACTGGTAGTGACAGGTTAGGTGATTCTGGTACATCGGAAGTCACTTAACGACAGTGTTGGTTTAGGTCGTGCTGCAATGTACCCTACTCATTAATGGCAGTATCAAAATTACTGATAGGGAGGGTTGGATTAATTAATGACAAAATTACTGATAGTGGCAAGTTCCATTAAAGCACTACAGTCTGCAGCAACTTATGGGTCACACAGGGAGTATCATCATTTGTTGGCAGGGCATATGTTCAGTTAACGTGGCCTTTGTTTCAGAGCAGTGCCAAATTTTGAACTTGAGAATCGGTCGTACAGCAGCGCATTCAATGCTGAACAGCAGTGAAAAGGTGAATTAATTTATAATGCCAGCTAGTGACAAAGCAATTGGTATGGATTGGTTAGGTCCGGTTAGCGACAAAACTACTGGTCTGGATTGGTTAGGTTACTGTTAGCGACAAAACCATTGGTCTGTGTTGTAGCAAACAGGTTGTGGAGGCATAAGCCCTGTGCCGAACCAAGCCTTCCTTGGTGATGCACTTCCTTTATTCCTACATCTCCTTGACTGTCGTTGTCGCCATTAGCGATAACATTACCTGAATGTTACGTGAAACTTATAGTTTCTCATTGAAGACGGCGCTCTAGCCATCTGTGTTTATACATAGTCTCTTTGACCTTAGCCTACAAGGAATACAAAGCCTGGCCAATAGCCACTCATAGCTGTCCGCCCTGTGGATGCTATATTTGCCGCTAGAGGCGCTGCAATTCAACCTCACATGAACACCTCGGTTGGCGGTATTTCTACACGTTGTATGCTTACTGGTGACGTTTACTACGAAAGTTGAATGTTAATACTGATAGAAATAATGAAACTCAATAATGATTTTGTTTTGTCCCAATCCTTGGCTGAATGGTCAGCGTTGAGGCCTTCGGTTCAGAAGGTCCCGGATACGATTGCCGGCCGGATGGGTGATTATAATCACGTCTAATTAATTCTTCTGGCTCGGGGACTGGTGATCACTATATTTTTAGACAGCTGCAGTTTTACGTATCTTAATATGCATTACTTAAAACACCGTGTTGATTTTGCTAAATTGATAATAATTCGTTATGGGGAAATATAAAACAAGTTTCACTCACCACTTGCTGCAAACGTCACAGAATATAATTTTACCATCCGATGTGAAATGGGTAAACTCTTGTAAATTGAGGATGAATTGGAACCTGACACTTTCGGCTTAATTCACACACTAACCAAATGGGAATAAAGGTATTGTTAAAATACGTCAATCATATTACACTGGTGTACTGCTGCGTTCCGTTTTGTGAACAAGGCTCTAGAAATAAAGTTCCTGGAACTAGTTTCCATGAATTCCCTTGCTAAGAGCCAACTAGGGAATTATGGATTAAAGCAATAGGCCTAAGCAGACAAGGTATGGTACAGTAAATACACAGACCATGTGACGGCAAAAATTAGGTTACTTATTATTATTGCTCCTGTTCTGATGATAATAATTTCCTTATTCTGTTGTGTAAGTGGTACCAAGGATAAGTTATGGAACCCTAGTGACCGCTCCGTCGAGTGCTGCAATGGCATATATTGGAGGGTATTTGGTAAGAGTTGTCAAAGACCAAATGCCATGTCAAGATTGTGTTGAAAAAATTAGTAGTATCCAGAGTCCATCTCCACTAACGCCATTAATAAAAATCAAAGACAGAGCTGGTCTCACGTCTCAGATATCCAGAGCCAATTTTTGTTTCACTGCTGATGAAACTGGGGCAAGTAAGGGACGAAATGTTATCGGTAACGCTGGGAAGTCCAAAAATAGCACAAACATTAACCGAAATACTGTTGCCACGTGTTGCTAAAAGTCCTATTCTACAGTGTGGGATAAGTGATCATCCTGAGGAACAAAGCAGAATAATACTGCAGAAGTTTCTGCATCCCTCTATCACTAACTACGCGAATGGCATGGCAGATGAGTATCGCCGAGAATACTTCTCGAGAAGAAAAGCAATTTATGAGAAGAAAATATCAAGGAAAATAGTTAAAGTCGTTCCTTTTCACTGAAAATCTACGGTGCGGTAGTAAAAATATCTAGTGCAGACCTTATATCCTTTTAAATGCTAGACATAAATTTCGACAGTTATGTGTACCATCTGAAATGAAAATACACAGCTGAATTGAACTCCTAGGGGTAAAAGGTGAACATTTATTATTTTCTGCTCAGGAAGTATAGTGTAGAGATAAGTTTGTGCTGGTTTTAACTGCCGTTGGCTATGCTAGTGAGTGCTGATGTGAGGTGGTATACTAGCGCTGCAGTGGTCAAGGCGCACACTGCCAGGCGGACACTGTTTCTGAAGAGAACACTGCGAATGAGCAGGCTTTGTATTCCTTGTAGGCTAAGCTTTGACACAGCCTGTCTCTCACTTTCCGAGTGTTAAGTTGGTCTGCTCGTGACACCAACAATGGAGGGATCAAAAGTGATAAACAAACTAGGATTTAAAATGTGCTTCTTCATCTACCAATTGCTGTTATCGTGGATTTACTTGTTTCAAGGCTCGGTTCTCTGCTGGGAGTTATTATTTTGATTGAGGTAAATATTTCGAGACTCCTGATTGCTGCTCCCAGGTATTCATTCATTTTATTTCATTTTACATGCTAGTTACAAGAACGGTTCTGTGTGATTGTATTTCGGTAGTCTTTTATCACCTGTCTTTGCAGGCTCTTAATTAATTAATTTTGTGTGTGTTTTAAATTTTCTTTCTTTGTGTGCACACGCGCGAGAACGGAGGGTGGTATTTACCTATCTGTTTGTTTGGGTCTGTGTGTTTGTAGGTTTTGAGACCATGCACTTCTGTTTACTCATCGTTTGGAATCATGGCTGAGCACAAGTATATTGTGTGATTTGACGCTACGGGGTTTAATCCATGTTTGTCCACGTGAGGCAATTTGGATGTCTCGCGTAGCGGGTGTACGAATATTGTGATTGCTACGATTATATTTTAATCAGCCTTGCCTGTTTTTGCGGCGATCCAGCATTGCATCTGTGGTATTCGAACCAAGCTCGTGAGCCCATGATATCCGTTGCTATTCTGCGTGTATGTATACGTCGCGTGCCTTTACACTACGGCCTGATCTGGGTCGATTTTATGTTGGGTCTCTCTTCTTGTTCATACGTGTGTGTGCTGTCTGTCTGTGTACGTTTTATAGTACTCTCCGTATCTCGTAATTTTAATTTTTCTTTCTTTTTCTTTTCTTTTTCGTTTTAGTTGGCCGGTTTGGGCTATGTGTGGTGTGCTATTTTATATTTCTAGGCCGTTATCTGCTCCATTGTCAGCGATTAGTTTTTGTTTTTGTAACTGTGGCAACATCTTCTTTTTCTTTTCTTCTGCTCCTTTGAGAGGCTGTGCTTTGGCATTGTTGTTGTGACGCGCTAGCATCGATTGGACGCTCGCTTGGAGCACGGATGCTAACTGTTGATATGTGCGCGGCCCGTATTAGCGCGACTGTATTATCCCTTTCGTGGTTCCATTTTCTGATTCCTTCGATAACGTGTTTCACGTCACATTATTTTTCTGAAACGAATTTTTAATTTTATGTGGTCATACGGAAGTGAGTAATGCGATCGTGTGTACTGTCGCCGTGTTACACGAAACTTACTATGTCATTGAACGGGATACTACTAGATGTTCCAATTTTCTGCGTTTATGTAAGTAACTTTTAATGCAGCCTCAAATTTTTGTTTTCATTTTAATATTATGTGTGTTCTTGCCTTTCTGTCCTTTCGCTCCCCTTTTGTCTACGCACGGGTCCAGCTCCGAACTGTTTTAGTTCGTTCCAGTCCATCCACGGCAATTTATGAAGAGAGGTAAGTTAGGTAATTATCTACACGTATTTGTCGTGTACTGTGTTGATGTATTACGGTTGCAGGAAGGGGTGGTAGAGTCCCCAGCTGCAGAGCACCTGTCAGGCCTCTCATTCCATAGGGTTTTAGCAGCACATTCTATGTTGGACACTGGTGAAAAGCTGACAATGCCATTTTAAAGCACGGCATGTATTCCATTACGAGATTTGACAGGAAGAAAGAACACTTTGTAGGGTACTTGGCGGAATTCCTCTTCAAGACGTCCTTCCCCGCTAACACAAGTGTGTACACATTTTTCAAGGCTGTGAATGAAGTATATCCTCCACTACTGTTCTGTATTGTACATTGTTTCGTTACAGATTGCATTTAGTTCTGTTAATATTGTGCGTGTGCTGGTAATGTAATGTATTTGACTTGACTGAATTTAATTATGTCATATCTTGTTATATCTCAGCCAATGGAAATGGCACTATGTGCTTGAGCTATGGAGAATGGCGCATGGTAAATTACATTTGGTTATAAAAGTAAATGTACTTCAGGGGGTGGCAAGTGAGTCACTGGCTGTTGCAGTAAACACATCTTCCTCTACAAGTTATTCCACGTAAAATCTGCACTACGTCCGTAGCTGTTGCAGTAAACACATCTCTCTTCTACAAGATATTCCACATAAAATATGCACTACGTAATTCAAATACATTATAATGCTTAGGCCCCACTTATTTCTACCATCGGCAGCCCTGACAACACTGTGTGCCGTAGGATACAGGGTGTGATGTCAAGGTGGTTACTGCACCAGTTACCGAGAGCAGTTCCATAATTTTTCAAATAGCATCAAGATCATAAAGGGTCATTGGGTGTTATATATGCGAAAGACCTCAACGGGCATTACATGAAATAATGAAGCATCGTAGTCATAAAGATGTTCTCTTAGAAATTACAAGACTGTCTACTTGACTTATAATACCTAGACCTGTATCCTAAACTTTAAATTGAGAACCTCTTCAGGAACAGGTCCTTAAACTGATGAAAATGAAAGGAAAACATTCATAATGTTGGTTAATTACTTTGCAACTAGCCTAATTCATATATGAAAAACTTGCGATACCAGCCAACATTATTTCAGTGGCGTATACTGAGGGCTACCAAGGCTATCAGTGAAGCCCAAACCTCAACTGAAAATAATGGAAAACTAAAGCGCACACATTATAATGTAAGCATCTGACATATTGTTCCATAAAAAAATAAATAAAAAAAAACTTGAAAGAAGTGAGAGAAAACGTCACACGTATTTCTGAGAGCAAGGCATCGGAGACTGATATTGCAGCCCAGACTCTCGGTGGTGGTGGTGGTGATTATTGTTTTAAGAGGAAGTACAATTAGGCAACCATCCTCTATATAACACTAATCAGAGAGAAAAAATGGAAGGGACCGACACTTCGAAAAATGAAGATATCGGCCAAAGAAAGACAAGGGCCACGAAGGGCGTGAAAGTGAAAGACTCCCTAGCCCTCGGAAACCTAATAGCGTCGGGGTCGGAAAAGAACAAGAGTTGACCAAGGAAGGTCGGGTAGGATAGATGAAAGTGAGGAGTCTGGCACAATTACGTGGAAGCAATGCCAGGACTCAGCTAAGGGCCCCGTGGTCGCCAACCCACGCTCGCTATTTGAGAGCCCTTGGGGCCCCCTTTTAGTCGCCTCTTACGACAGGCAGGGGATACCGTGGGTGTTATTCTACCGCCCTCTCCCCTCATCTCAACTCAAGCGGCTTGCTGTTGTATATCGGATTAGGAGAGGGGAGGGGGAATAGGTGTGCTAGGCTTCGGTTCGTCAGATCGCCACTGCTATCAAATACAGTAGAGACAATACGCGACACTATGCGAGATATCGAAGGACAGCGACTAGAGCTCTATCTAGCGGAGTGACCTGAGAGTTACTGATTCTGTCATAAGAACACGTGTATTTGTTTGTGAAGTTTTTGGCGTTATTTATGTGTTTGCATTAAGTTGACATAAGTAAATAGTAGCGCGTGTCATTCCTTTATATCTCCTCTTTATATGAGTGGAAAGATATGCGCTGTGTTTGGCTGTAATAACCATGAAGTGTAGAAGGATTCGCGGCCTTTCTTCCTCGTGACGAGAAAATGTAAGTAAAATTTGTGTTTGCATATATATTCTTCCAGTTACAAAGAACGTTGTATAGTACTTCCTAAACTTCTGACCTGCACGACCCCCATTTTAACTGGCTTACATTATAATAAGCTTATTTTATTGTATAGTCCAGCAGTTAACCCTCAATACCAATGTGATGTTGTAGATGTGATCTGCGGTTTTGATTTAATTCAGCGGGCGAGTTGGCCGTGCGCGTAGAGGCGCGCGACTGTGAGCTTACATCCGGGAGATAGTATGTTCTAATCCCACTATCGGCAGCCCTGAAGATGGTTTTCCGTGGTTTCCCATTTTCACACCAGGCAAATGCTGGGGCTGTACCTTAATTAAGGCCACGGCCGCTTCCTTCCAATTCCTAAGCCTTTCCTATCCCATCGTCGCCATAAGACCTATCTGTGTTGGTGCGACGTAAAGCCCCTAGCAAAAAAAAAAAAAGATTTAATTCAGGAAAATACATATGCATATGTGTGTGGCTGGTTGTGTTTCAAGTTACCCCATTTGGAATGCCGTAATGCGTTGTCATGCACTTAAGAAAATATGGGCGATTTAAGAAATGTACATATTTTGTTGAAACAATATGATGATGCAAATTCGCTTTACCCTAATGCAATGGCATTACGGCAAGTATTGCATATAGGGAAAGTTTGAATGTATTTGAGGCTAAATTTATAGATTTTCTTTCTGTTAGTAGGCTTCAAGTTAAAAGGAAAATTGTCCAGCTCTTAAATGTAAATTAATTGAATCATGTGTGTAAGGAATGTGTCGATATTTTTGTTGACATATGTTTTAATGTCATTATACAATGCATTTAAATGAGAAAAGACAAATCTAGCCGTGAACGTCCAGGCAGGAATGCTGAAGCTAAAAAAGTAATGCATAAATGAAAGATCAAGCCCTTTCACAGCAGTCCATTTCACATCTTGATTATATGTCTAATTTCAGTCTTTAAATAATAACTTGTTAAATAATTCTTCATTCATTTATCCAGAATTGCTTTAGCAACTTTGAAGTTAATATCTGAGTAACACTTTCTTTCTAGACGTAATTTATTTATCCATTTCCGTATATACATTTCCATTGATATTTGAATTTAGCGCGAATTTCCAGGTCACGCCACTAGGAGCGCCACTTGCGACTTGTCTCCCATTTTAACAAGGCTAAATCCGAAAGCGTTGCGTATTGTCTCTACTGTATTTGCTGCTATCAACCATGCATTACTCATCGTATATACTTCCTCACAGCATAGGCCCTACTTCTGATTTAATTATATATATAACATAGTGCTTGTATTCCACTCCCGTTTACTTCTACATCCGTATAAGAAGACACCGCAGGGCTGCTGTTATAGGAACAATGTAGTTTTTTTAAAAATATTGGTAGATCTGCTAATTTGAAGTGCAATATTTCAGGTTTAGTGTTCTCTTTTGTTGTTTGGAATCGAACCCGTGATCATGGGTGGGATACCACCACTGATCTCCCGAGGAAGCTAATTAACCAATGAACCATGGGCACGACCGCTGTAAAATTCAACATTATTATTTAATAATAATAATAATAATAATAATAATAATAATAATGGTCCATGGCATCTGTATAGGCTTGATGGTGACTTAAGGATAAAATGAATGGCGAAGACGTCATAAATACCCAGTCACCAAGCCAGGGAATTTAAGAGTATGAGGGGGTTGATTCTGAGAATTGAACCGGGGCCATTGGACCAAAGGCGGGCATTCTGTCCATTTAGCCATAAAGTAGGAGTTTAATTTGCTAAACCTTAGGTTACCTTCTCCACTGATCAGGGGTTGAGCATTAGCAGTAGCAGAAACCAGGGCAGTAGCTTATGAAGCAACTTTGACAACACAGCAGGCTTCTCCGCTTGCTATTGGCTGCAGCTCTAAACGCTGAAGGGTTGACGTTCACTAAACCAACCGTCGAAAAGGGGTAACCTAAGTCTAGTGGTAGCCCACGTCTTGAACCCAACATACGCCACTGCATTATTTATTTACACGAAATTGGTTTACTTATCTCGACTGCTGGCACTGCTATTTTTAAGTTAATTATTGGGTGAACCCTTTCCTCGTGTTTTTTTTGTTTTTTTTAAAAAATGTGGAAAACTTCTTCCCATGCATAGAACATTTGGCGAACTTGCTATCTATCACGGACAAATATGACTACATACAGCTCGTCTTTGCCCTCTTCATAACTTCTGTGACAATATAAATACACATAACTCAATACAATACTGGTTAGTAAAATACTGATTGCCGGGCTGAGTGGCTCAGACGGTTGAGGCGCTGGCCTTCTAATCCCTACTTGGCAGGTTCGATCCTGTCTCAGTTCGGTAGTATTTGGAGGTGCTCATATGCGTCAGCCTCGTGTCGGTAGATTTAATGGCACGTAAAAGAACTCGTGCGGGACTAAATTCCGGCTCCTCGGCGTTTCCGAAAACCGTAAAAAATGTAGTTAGTGGGATGTAAAGCAAATAACTATTATTTATTAAATACTGATTAATATAGGCGGTTACGCTGCCCTTGTATTGCCGAGCTGCTGTTCGAACTTCTGTGATGATAAAATAGGCGTTAACAACTCAATACTGGTTAATATATATACATATAACTTTAATGCAGCCAAATAGCCATATCAGTGTAAGAGAGTTGTTACTAGAGGTTAAATAGTGGCGGCGAGTAAGGCTGCGCGTTGCCGGTGTTAACCGAGGTCAGCCGAGTATTGCCGAGCTGCTGTTATTCAGTAACTGGATATGTCCTGCAATCGTTACATATTGTAACCGTTACAAGCGCGTACTGGTTAAAAATCGTTACATATTGTAACCGTTACAAGTGCGTACTGGTTAAAAATACTCGTTACGTTATTTACCAGCCACCCTTGGGACGCTCCCTATGGTGTCACCCCCCCCGCCTCAACCTTGAGTAAGCCAACGTACTATACCATTCAAATCACCCGCCTTTAGTATTAGTTCAGGCCTACAAGCGCTAAGTGGCACTAATTTGCTGCCGCAGCAGCTGTTCCTTTTTTTAATTTAAATGTAACGAAGTTTCTTCTTTTGATTGCTTTTCCTTTTGTTCTGGATATTTGAATTGAATCGGTTGAATCGGGAGGATTTTATCCAATGGCCGACAGTTCCATGCTGAGTTTCTATTTAGCCGATATTTTGTGCAATAGCAACGATGGATGTAAATATAGACTGCGCTTAACAAAAAGTCATCGCAGAAATATCATTCTTATGATTTTCGTACTTGGTGGATTTTTTTATTCGATCCGTAATTTAAATCTTACAACGAAATACAATAAATGACGTTTGAGGTTTGAATCAGGAAGTAGCTCTCCAAGCGCGCGCATTCTATGACGTCACGTACAGTAGATGGTGTTTGACCAATCACGGAAGCTTCGTGACGGCGTGGGGTGGACCTCACGAGTCTTCGGTCTTGTGCGCCATTTATTGTTCGTTTGGAGAAGCGTCCTTGTTTGCGTTGTCCGAACGTAGCCTTTCACGAGTTTTCTGTTATACCGTTGATCATCTTTATATTTCATCAGAATGGTAAGTGTGACAATATACATTTATGATTATTTTTTATGCCACTCTTTGAAGAGTTAACTGGTTATTGTTAATTATTGACCAACGGTGAATACTGCGACGTTTGGAATATTTATAATTTTACGGTTATAGAAATCTCTTTTGTGAGTAGTGAGTCTGTAAGAGCACGAAACCTTATGATGAAACTAGTGTTAAAATTCCGGAGTGAAATTTTAAATTTGTATACTCCGCACCTCTTTTATTTATGCTACGCACAGTAGTGAGGGGTCCGTTCGATTTTTTTATCCAGGACATTTTTTTTCTTTGTTCCTTAACCATCTAATGTTATTCACTCAAAGATTATGTATTTCAAGTCATAAAGTTGAGAGTGTTTGCTAATGAACTTGTGACCCCAGCTCAAGCCTGTTTTGAATTGTAATCTTGCGCATGGGTCGGTCGGCATCCATTAGGTCGGACATAGCGAATTTCACAAGTATTTTTACTTGATCACTTTTGCCACACCTTTTATTTGTCTGTCCCACAATTTAAATTACTTGCTTAGACCAATTTTAGTTGGCGTGTCTTCTGAGCTCAAAGATTGCACCATCCAATCTTGTCACAATTATTTTAGATGTCTCCATGCTCCTGTTTCTTGGAACCGTGAATTAAATAACTATTCGCATGTTATATATATATATTAAAATGTGTTACCGTAGTAGTGTTAATCGTGCACCTATGTAGGTTTTGGATAAGACTAATTGCCATGCCCAGTCGATTTTGGATTGGTGGATATTATTTCAATGCATTCGGTAAATAAGGGTTTTTCGACGTGAAATGTGTAGTGAATTTTTTGTGTATTCTTGAAGAGGTCAGTTGACTTACAATGTTTTCCATCGAATAAACACTTTTCCCAAGCTCTCCTTTTGAAGGGTTTCTTAGTGTCATGGCCCTCTTTCTTTGCTTAGGGTATAGTGCGCATTGGTATCACCTAAATATCACTATAAAATTAGTCACAAATGGAACATAATTATTTTTACACATATCAAGTGAAAAATCCCTGGCAAATTAAGAAATATATGTTTTTTGGAGAATATTAATACGTACTTTACAAGTACATTTGGTGTTGCGCTCAAAGTGAAACACGTATGTCTTTTGTCTTACACTTAGAACAATTTCGTGTGTGATATCTGTGTTCACTGAAGTTCTTTGCTTTCGTTTCATTCTTCACTTGTCAATGACATCATTTCATGAATTGTATCGCGATATGCAATATTTAATAGGCGACAAAATGATATGGCCAATGTATATAAGAAAAATTCAGTGGACTAGTGATTTCGTTCGAACAGAAATAAAAATATTTATTGGTCCAGGGATCATGCTATTTTTTCTTTTGACCTCCATTTTGCTGTTTGTACTGGCCAAATATGAGAATCTACAGACATAGCACTCCCATTCCACGGTGCTAGCCCTGGACCTGAAGAAAGTAACAAAAGACGGCACCAGCAGCGTAGTACGACATAAACCAGTCCTGTCTACAAGCCTTAAGTATGTTTTCATATTTCTCAAATAACGACGGTATTTCTTAATTTGCCAGGGATTTTTCACTAGATATGTGTAAAAGCAATTATGTTCCATTTGTGACAAATTTTATAGTGATATTTGGGTGATACCTTTGCGCATCATACCCCTTTGCTTATGTTGCACATTGATATCCTGTATGATAATCTGTCAACTGTGAATTTAAGTACTGAATAATTTGGTGATTAAAAAACACAACTTTCCTTTGCCCATAGAATGTTAGGGATCAATCTTCCAATTGACTATTTAGCCAGGTGACACACGCAGATTGCGGCTGTAAATGCGCTAAAACATATTTTAGATAGATAAGGAATGTGTGAGCCCTGCCTTTGCAGGGCTCCACACGTAGGTCTGTGAAGACCCTTTGTGTCCCTTAGAAGGATTTGCCTAGTGCAGCCCTAGTGCACCTATAAAGGATACCAGTGTCCGGATGTTGGCATTCCTGAGGTCTTCCAGGCTCACCAATTGTGAGCCAAGATATCAATGTCTAGTGCTTGCAAGAGCCTCGCACTGACATAACACATGCGCGGAGGTCTCTTCATCCCTACCACATCTTCTACACATCGGATCCTGTCTAATTTTCATGCTGTGTAGGTGTCTCTGTAAGGTATTCTTGCCTTTCAACAGTCCAACTACCATTCGTATTCTGGTCCTATTCAGGACCTTTTTATAACTTTGGCTAGGCCCTTCGATAAGTTCACGTGCCTGCCTTGCTGTGGTTAGTCTGTTCCAAATGTCCAAGGGAGACTGGTTTGTCCACTGGGATATTACCAGTTTCACACTTCAGAGTGGCACTTTCAGAAAGGGCTCCTTTTGAGTCTTGTTTTGCTAGTTGGTCAGTTTCATTTTCTGATTCCTATGTGCCCAGGGACCCATAACAGGGTAACTGGGCTAAGTTCACACAGCTTATCTAACATCCTTTGGCACTCCCATACCATTTTGGATGTTCTAACTGTGCATAGTGCTTTTAATGCTGCCTGGCTGTCGCAAATGGTGAAGCATTTGTATGTCCAGGCATGTTCCATACATGTACAGCACAGGCCAGTATTGCATATGCTTCGGCCTGGAAAACAGGGAAGGGAGAGCCTCGTCTTCGGCCACCAGACCTTGGCGCCTGTGCCCGTCTCGGAGTCAAACAGATAATCTTGTATTAATGCTACTTATAACTGATAGAATCAAAACTTTCTTCTAGTAAAGTCTCTAGTACTCAGTGATGTGACATGACCATAGATGGTGCAATGTTAATCTTCCAATTGATGATTAGGCAGGTGGTCACTTATGATCCTGTGCAAAAATGACCTTAAATTAATGGAATAGGTAGCTATACTGTTCCCCAGCAGTTTGTGCTGCTAAATTATAAAAATGTACCGTATTTGAGTTTTCTGTTTGCCTAATTTGCTTATCTGTTTAAAGTGGCATAGGACTGATTCTTACTTTTGAGACCTGATGTTCAGTGCACTAAGTCTTCTAGTATGAGCTAGGTCAACGCCATTGACTTTCTGCGTTGGCTCGGACTATATGAAAGTTACTGGCGCGGAAATGGTTGCTACACTCTGCACGGCTGTACTTCTAAATTGACGTTTTGGCATATTTCGGCTCTGTCTGGTGGTTATGTGCTGAAGCATAGACATCCAACCAATCCCAGTCTGCCATTCATATCTATTTATTTCGGCAGAGCACGATCTCGAAACCCACTTGCCAACTCTAATATTTACATTCGCCACGTGATTAACCTAACTTGCTCAAAGTGTATGGTATTCGGTATGCTTCATGATCCTTTGCATTTTCCTTCAGTAATTAGTGTTTTTCTTATTGTTGGATTGGTTAGGTCTAGCTAGTGACAAGGCCATTCGACTTGCGGCGTTTGTGTGTTAAACTCCCCCGCGTTAGAGCTTCAAAGCGGCCCGCAGGCCTGTATTATCCTATGTGACTACACCGTTCTTCTGGATATGTTAGTTTGGCTGGCTGTACCACCATGCTTCTTGAAAAGTGTGCACTTTTATTTTCATTGAAGGTGGTAAATTGTGGCCACTGATCATGCAACCTCTGGGGGTGAAGAATTGGCGAAGCTATAGAAAGGACCACTCATGGTTTAGTAACACGAGTGACCGTTAGGTGGCGCACGCCAGTTCAGTCGCACTAGTAGCGCTGAGAGGGAGCGCCGAGAGGTACGACAATGCTGCCAACTGTTGGTTGCCCCATAATTACTTTTTTTCTTGCCGTGTGGACAATATGCGCCGCGGCCATAGTTAAGAGCCTCTCAAAGGGAGTGTGGCTCCCTTTCTCATGACAGAGCTTGGCCTGGATTTAAAATGATAGGTTACAGCTACTAAATTACATTTTTTCTTGCCGTGCGGGCAGTATGCTAATAAAATAATGCGAGGCCATTTCAAACTTCCCGGGCCGCTTCATAATTGTTTTTTCTGCAATGGTTGGTAACAAATTCTCGGCCTCATCCTAGGTGTCAGTGACGTCATCCTCTTACGTGAACCAATCACCGTTATAAGCGATGGAGTATGGCGTCTCACAGTATTTTTTATTATAAAAGTAAATACCGGTATACTAGGGGCGGGCGGGTTGGTCCCTGGCAAGCGTATTGAACACCTCTCTTCCTCGATCATTATAAGGTAAAATTGGAAGCATTTCAAATAACATTCTATGTAATAATCCTTGAGTTCTCCTTTCTAGATTTTTACCCATAATTTTCTTGTCTTTAGCGTGAGTGTATCTCTATCCATGTTGGGCAAGCTGGAGTTCAGATTGGTAATGCCTGCTGGGAGCTGTACTGTCTGGAACATGGCATACAACCTGATGGCCAGATGCCCTCTGATAAAACAATTGGGGGAGGAGATGACAGCTTTAACACCTTCTTCAGTGAAACTGGAGCAGGCAAACATGTTCCCAGAGCTGTCTTTGTTGACTTGGAACCTACTGTTGTGGGTAAGTTGATATACTAAGAAAGCTCATTAGGATTGAATAACTTTTAATTTCAGTTGTTTGTACACAGTTTTCCTGCATTACTAGTTAGTAAAATTATTGATGTGCATGTTTGCTTTTAAAAAAATTATTTCAGAAATAATTGGTGTAAAGTGGAAAGGGTGTGGAGTGAGATTCTTCCCCACCACCACATAACTGTTCCAACTCTTGAGAGGGGACAGTGAAGTAGATTAGAATTCTTGCAGGATAAATGCATGTAACTGTCACCTCACCCTCTCCTTACCACTTCTCTTGGAAGCAGCTGTGTGCATTGCTTTGACTAATGCCCTGCCTGCTGTTATATATAAGCAGCAAGACTTAGACATTACTGTATTTATTCCTATATCCACTGGACGCGTAATGTTTTGACTGAACATTTGCATGCATTTTTGAGTCGATGAAGAGCCGCACATCTAATTCGTGGGCTTGACTCAAGAATGTGCATCTGCAGTAACAAATGGCCAGTGCCAAGCATAGATCACTCATCCGTGTGGAGCTTGTTGGTAAAACTTTGTCATGGGAAAAGTTACACACCTTCATTCAAGCTAAAAGTGGTGAAATTTGCACAACGGAGCAGTGTGTTCAATGTTTTGTTCCATGAGAAACAAGTGGGACATTGGAGAAAGCAGCAAGGGGCATACTGCGGTCCAAAACAGGGCACGTTCCTGGATATTGAGGAATCGTTACTGGAATGGGCGCAAGAAATAGCGGGAACGGCAGTTTTTATCGGGAAATGTTACCATAAATGCCTGGGGTAATGGTGCGATCCCACAATACTCTAGGAAACTTATTCAGGGCAAGTCACGTGTGGGCTACTCTGTTGGGTCCGGTACACAAGCCGGCTATCTCCAGATCGGGTCTCAGAAATTTTTTAACCTAAAGGGCGAATTCTACTATGTCCAAAAGAGGAACTTAGATGCGAAAATTAAGAGTTTTTGCAATTTGTACGTAATTATTAAATGCCAATATGTGCCAAGCGCTACGGCTCTCTTGCCAGGGTAGCCATGTTGATGACGTCATAGTTCATCCCGTCAACCTCTGGAAGGTCAGCCATGATGAAACTATGACGTCATGAGGCAACATCTGACATTTAAATGTACATACAAACAAAACTAAGCATCCCATGGGTTACAGCAGAAAATGAGCACAGCAAATCACAGAATGCACACCTATGATAGAAAGGTACTGGGTAAAACTGTACATTCCGCATCCGAACGTTTATAACAGTATAAGGAAGGGAACACAATGCAAATAGCCGGCGTAAACACAACGCAAACAGCCGGCATACCTATGATATACATTCACCTCTAGGATAAACTTTACCTTCCGCAGCCCACCCGGTATATAACATTATACGGACGTGAAACGAATATACATTGTACGTGGAATTCCTTGTAGAGCAGGAATGTAGGCCTAGGGCCTCCCCGCCGCTTCGAAACAGTATAAGGAAGGGAACACCATGCAAATAGCCTGCATAAACGCCATGCAACCTGCCGGCATACCTATGATATACATTTACTTCCGGGCAAAACTTTACCTTCCGCAGCCCAATGGGCATAACATTATATGGACGTGGAATTCCCTTTCGAGGAGAGATGTAGGCCTAGGGCCGCTCTGCGGCTTCGACCCCGCTACAGTACATGGCACATGCACACAGTACCAATAGGATGTAGTGTGTTCTAACGGTACTCACCGATTAATACAGACGGTCCTTTTGGTATCCATTGCAGGTACGGCCGGCCATCGTCTACGAAGCCAGCTAGCATACGTTAATATAACAGCACTCACGAGGTTCGTTCCATCGCATGTTTCGACACAATAACACATCTACAACACACATACACCGCCACGGAATGTACGAATCAGTCCCGGGGTTAAGTACACGATATCGCACAATGTGTATATACGAGCCATTAAGGAAATAAATATCCGAAACGTGCATTGACAGTACCGGCACAGGTTTCACGACCACGTGGTAATGGCGACTGGAGTTCCCGCGAATCACCGCCCCTCCACCTTCGATCTACATATCGTCAGAGACGTACCAACCTCAGGAACCTAACCACTTGGCGATAGAGGACATGCCGTGACGACGTATGGAACGACTGCCTGTTTCAACAGCATTGAAGCAGAATGCACGACGTTCACATAATATAATAAGCAGCGTACTCACCTTCTACTCCTAACAGCACTACTTACCTGTTGATTGGCGACGAACGGACATCATATGATTATTGTTTCCCGAATAGTTTTAGGCCCACATCTCACCTCTACAAGGACTTCCAAGTAGGATTTGCATTATTTCCACTTCCTTATACTGTTATATACGTTGGGCTAGCGAATGTATAGTTTTACTTAAAGTAAATGTATATAATAGGTATGCATTCCCGAATAGTTGTACCTAAACTATTCACACGTTGTATACGCCATGATTATGCATTTTCTGCCATATTCCTTCATGTGCCATGGATATGTACATATTTCGATGCACTCACACACATCGGGACAGCTGGTGTTACGCCCCCTTCGTTACGCGCGGAGGGGTTGGCGGCCCTGTGTGACGTCACAGCTCCCGTCGCCATTACCAGGTGTACCACATGAGTTATCTATAGAGGAACAGGGGGGCGTGACATCATAATTATGACGTCACGATCATTTTTCTTGTCCACGGTGAAATGCTAAATAATTAAATTGGCGGCGCATGCGCAGAAGCAAAAATTCGGACTTAGTTTTCGGATATTAATTCCCTGTCTCTCTCTTACACCCTGTGACGTCAGGTATGACGTCATCATCCTTCCGTCACCAAGTAAACATGGTCGCCATGTGCTCTACCAGTCCTATACAGTGTCTTCTTCAGTGTTCTATAAGGCAGGTAATAATACAAAAACCTAGTATTTTCGCACCTCTACTCCTTCCTTGTACCCTAATGGACGTATTTAACAGCATATGTCGGCGCCTACGAGTGAACTGGCGATAGCCGGCTTGTGTACCGTAACCACTCTGTTTATGCAAGGTAATACCCTGCCAATGCAGCGGTTAACTTGAGTTTTTGCCAAACGAATGCTCTGATAAAGTTAGTTTCACAGGCATGTGATCAGGTGAGAGTTACAGCAGAACTTCAGTCTCCTCTCGCAGATCGGCAATGCTGGCAAAACCCTGTTTATTTCTACACGTCAAGGAACACTACTTTTTGTGAGAATTGAAGGGCAAGTGTTTTTTAATTGAAACTACCAGCAATTAAAATTTACATTGTATTGTGATGTTGGTCATTACTGGTAATAGCTGTAAACTTATTTAAATGCAAAACATTACTGAAGAACATCACATTCCTGACATATCTACGAGCCAAAAGTGAAGCTAGCCACGTTGCTTGCGATTTGTAAGTAGTGTTTTTTTAATTACGTGATACTGCATGATTAGGCTATAATGTATGTTTTCTTTCAAGTTTTTGAAGTGTAAACATGTAGTCGCTCTGAAAGTGAAAACACTGAAGTTTTGGTAAATTATGAATGGAATATGTCTCCATGTACAGTTTCAATCTTTCATTGTTTTTTGGACATTGGTGTGCAAGTTAAACTTTTGAGTTTATGCGATAAAATGTCCCGGGATAAGTTCATCACAGGTAACATTACTCATTTCATACAGTATGCATTGAAGGTGCTCAGATATGTCGACTTCATGTCTGTAGATTTACTGGCACATTAAAGAACTCCTGCAGAGCTAAATTCTGGCACCTCTGCATCTCAAAAAAACCGTTCTTGGAACGTTTAGCTGATTACATTATTTGCAACAAAAAAAACACCAAACCAAACCCCATGGCACTACAGCCCACGAAGGGCCGTGGCCTACCAAGCAACTGCTGCTCAGCCCGAAGGCCTGCAGATTACGAGGTGTCGTGTGGTCAGCACAACGAATCCTCTCGGACGTTATTCTGTGCTTTTGAGACCGGGGCCGCTATCTCCCTGTCAGATAGCTCCTCAATTTTAATCACGTATTTTTCAAATTATTTCTATTCTGAAAACAGCAACATATAAAACTTTAATCTGGTGTCATTTAAAATAACCAAACCAAAACCCGTGGTACATTCCTGTCCACATTCCTGATTTAGATGGGAGTCCAGATTTTACAGTTTTTCCCGCCTTTCGATTATTATATTTCTCCCTATTTCAGCTTTATACGCCAGTGGTCAGAATTCCTTCGCTCATTGGCTGCTTTCAAATTAAATATTGAAGTTCATTAATACAAGAAATACTTGCGAATGTGCATTGTTTTTGGAAACCTGTTTATCTTGACGCGCATATAGATTGTCCGTGTCTCGTTCTCGTGTGCTATGTTCATGTTCGCTCACACCAGTCTAGTCAATTCTAGAGACTAGTGGCTAGATTTGGAGTCTTTTTTAGTAATTTAGTGGAATAATTTCAAAGAATGCGTCTAGTGACATTTCTAGAGATTTTAGGAGCCATTTGGAGACAATTCTGGCGAGTTTTAATTTATTTCTCTATAAAAATAACATTGCGCTCGCATAATCGCGCTGGCACGTGCTGCAATATTGTATGCATTTGCTAAGTAATGACAAGCAAGTGCATGACTTATTCATGCATGTGGAGCATGAGTTCGTACTGTTTCCGGAAGACTTCTATCATCTTGCTCACATACTCCCTGCAACAGTTGGGTTTTGAGACAATGTGTTAAAATATATTGTAGTACTCTTGTATTGCAAAAGACTTGTATAATAAGCAGTTTGAGAAATTGAATCTGGATTCCTCCAGGTTTTTCCTAATTTTCATATCTAAATCTCTTGACTTTGTCTTGTAAAGTTGGCAGGTATGTAATGGCCCGGAAGGGCCATGGTCTACCAAGTGACTGCTCCTTAGCCTGAAGGCCTGCTGATTACGAGATGTCATGTGGTCAGCACGACAGATCCTCTTGGCCGTTACTCTTGGCTTTCTAGACTGGGGCCGGTGTCTGTCGGATAGCCCCTCAATCTGAATCACGTAGGGTGAGTTGACCTCGAACCAGCCCTCAGATGCACGTAAACATCTCTGACCTGGCCAGGAATTGGGCCTAGGGCCTCCTGGTAAGAGCAGGCACGCTACCCCTACACCGTGGGGCTGGTGGCGTTTAAAATATCTACAATAACGTTCATTCCTAAGGTTTTGTTTGTTAATTTTTTTATTTTGTTCTCTCTAGCGTATCTAGAGAGATTTATCAGGTTTAGAAGCGGTTATACGTTTACTGGAATCAATGTGAGCGTCCGATATACCTAAATCTCGTGATTGATCGTAACCATTACATCTACAAGTTTAACCTTACCAATATAAATGGTACGTTTCGCTGGTCTTGGTGCCAGATTTTCTTCTGTGCTCCACTACTGTGTAATAAGAAATGCTCATGGTTTAGTACACTTGGGCCGATGACCTTTGATGTTAGGCCCCTTAAAACAAGCATCAGGTTTAGTACACTTGGGCCCATCAAATGAAGAATCTACAGTAGTAAATGTGATTTAGTGGTTCAGATGAAGCGAAGGATCAAACTGGTTATTATAGGGGTAAGCAAATGATTTATCTTTTGTCACCTATACTCTTCGCCGCCTTGCTTCTAGATTGATGTTTTGGCTGATTTTGGCTCTGGTGGTTCGTTATGCGCGGAAACTGATATCCATGCAATCCCAAGCTGCCATTCATATTGACTTATATCGGCAGAGTGCGATCTCAAAACATAGTTGCCAACTCTAATATTCACGTTAACCATGGGGTTAAACTGTCTCGCTTAGTATATACGGTATTCGGTGCGGGGCGTGGTTTTTCGCGTATTTCTCCAGTGTTTTGTTTTTCATGTTTGTCTTTATCTGTCTACTACTGTACAGTATAGTGTAGTTTACAGTTTAGCATAAGTTAGTATCAAAAGATGACATTAAGTGAGACGGCAAAGTTGCTCTTGCTATACCCTGTTTGAATTGCAAGTTAATTAGTTGAAAGTGCTAATCTATGTTAACAGAGTTACATATTTAAGTGCCTTTTTCTTTAAAAAGTAATCACCATGTCTGTAAAGGAAGTAGCTAAGATGATGGCTTTCGAAGATTGCGTAAGACTTTCATGCTTGCCTAGACTCGGCAGTCAGTGCCGCCAACAACCTAACGTGCTCAAAGCGCTTGGTGGTGAGTTCCAGTCTCAAAGTTTAAAGAGGAGTTGAAGGCTCTGGATGATCTGCTCCAGAAACAAGGCGTGATAGATGAGGCCGAACAGTAGTCGCCAGAACTGCCTTTTATTGCAGGATGTCTCGGAACAGCTGTCCGAGGACGTCTACATCAAAATGCTGGACACACTAAAAAACTTCCCGTAGAACTTTCTTTCTCTCTAAGTTCACGAGTTCATCCAACTCCCTGCAATGTTTAACTGTACCATCGTGGATATTTGAGATTTAGTTCCAGCTTCTCTCAAAACAAGTGCGTCCATCCAGCCTTTCTGGAGTCCACATAAATCCCTTGCCTGATTAAGGATATGTTTTCTCACACTTGTGAGGGACTCAGCATGAGCCCACTGCCCTTCAAAGCTTGCTTTATGCCCCACACTCGATCACGGTATTGAAGGAACTTAATGATAGGTCTATTTCCCTGCGAGACCACTTCAGCAGAAGTTCGATTTCCGCAGCCTTGCCTGCGGCAGCAATCCACATCCAAGAAAATTAACACCTTGAACCTCCTTTGAGAGCAACAGTTACAGCAGAGCTTTGATCTCCATGGCTCTTAAATCGACTATCTGGCGTCTTGCTAAAATCTCACATAGGTACCATGTACGAACTATTTTTGGAACATCAATTAAGATTAGGCAACTCCTGCGATCAACTAAGGATAGTTTGCCTAAATTGCAACAACCTGGTATCTACAGAGTTCCCTGTACTTGTGGCAAGGTTTATATTAGGCAGACTTCAAGAACGGTATGTACTCGCATCAAAGAACATACCAGATGTATGACTCAACCAACCTGATAAATCAGCTGTTGCTGATCATGCCTTAACACCTGGTCATTATGTTTTGTTCCAAGAAGTGGATGTTCTTGCCTGTATATAAAGCAATATCGCCCAAGAATTATCAGGGAGGCGGTTGAAATACATGAACGCCGAGATAATTTCAACCGCGATACAGGCTACAACCTCACTGAATCATGGCTACCTATTATCAGAACCATTAGAGAGTAATGCTTTACTGTTGCCATTCGTTGTCTCTATCTGAGGCTAAAATGCCGTCCCGTTTACATCTTAGGGCACCATTTCAGTTTCCGTGTTGCTTTCTCCTAGCAACCTGTTATGCGTCGTTTCTGTCTCCTGATGAAGAAAGGCTAAGTTCATTTCGAAACTGGTTGAGTGTGTCTTTATAATTACACGTCATAAGCCCAAAAATATACCTTATGAATAGTTACACAGGCTGTGAAAGTCTAAATTATAATGTTATTGTTTTTACATCCCACTAACTACTCTCACGGTTTCTGGAGACGCCTAGGTGCCGGGATTTTTTCCCGCAGGTGTTCTTTTACGTGCCAGTAAATCTACTTCACGAGGCTGACGTATTTGAGCACCTTCAAATACCACAAGACTGAGCCAGGATCGAATCCCCAAGTTGGGGTCAGCTCAACCGTCTGAGGAAAATAGTTTCTACAATACAGTACATGCTGTAATTTGAAATGCCCATTATTTAGCAGTTGCATTAATAAAATACTGTATAAAATTATAGTAGGCTAGTTAAGAACCCGTAGAGGAGAAAATGACTAAAACTAGGTTAAAACTTGTCACTTAAAACTGCTAAAATACGGTAACGGGTTACACTAGTCTTTCAGATACTGCGGCCGCCTAGAACTTGCTGTACGCTACGTCGAGCAACACTCCGCTACTACGCCCATTGATGTGATGTTTGAGATTCTGGTTTAACACTGAACCTTCGAGTAGGTCCCAATCACTACGCAAACGAAACTAACAGACTTTCTAAAGATGGACGTGCAGTGATTGATGGTTTATGATGTGTAATTATGTTTACATTAAGTTATTCTAGTAAAATATGACTAATAAAATGCAAGTAAGTCTTCATTCTATAATGTTCTTTCATTTCAATAAGAACTTTTTTAAATAATTGAATATTTCAGTTCGGATTAATCAGACTTTCGGATTAATGGGGCTCTAGTGTATACATATTTCATTTTTGTGATATTTTGCCAAATTGTTGATGATTCATTCGTTCCCGTATTTTCCGTTTTCTCGTGTTGTACTTTTTTCTGCGGTCCCTCCAAAAAACAGAAAATAAGTCACCCAGTTGAAAGGTAGAATGGGAGACAACAAAGGGTCACCTTACATTATATACGTATATCCCAGTAGGGAATAGACTGTCCTCAGACTTTGCTGATAATCCTACGTTTAAACCATCAGATTACAAAATTACATTAAAAGAAAATGGCTGAAACCTTTCCCTCAAACTACCTGCAGGCACTGTCACATGCTTAGGTCAATTTTGCCATTACCTTGTATCACTGGATGTTCAAGCAGGGAGAGTCCCTGCCTCCCTAGGCCTCTTCGCATGTTGCACTACCAAGAACTGGAGCTATTCAGACAAGATAGGTGCCCTGCTTTTATAGTTCTGTAGAAGCAGCTTCCGGATTAAATTGGAACTACACTTTGCTGATAGGCTGAATTCCCACACACACCCCCAGGATTGATAGACTGGAGAACATATTTACAAGCATCTGATAGGTAGATTACAATAGAGGAACCATCCGAAGTGTTGACAACTTCGGTGCACTAAAAAATCAATCTTCAAAGATAAGGTTTACCAACCCCCAAAATAAATATTACTCTGTCCATCAGTGTTTTTCGCTAAGAAATTGATTGTAGAGCCATCTAACCATAAAAGAAGCAAAACGAGAGTTTAAAAGTTCAATTCTGTTGGCATGGATGGCTGTAGTTTAAATATCCGGAGAAGGTGTACCCCTGGTGTACAATATTCAAGGGTGTCCTTTTATGCCAGAAAAAATTCATAAAGAAATGCTAATGAATTTAAAGAAAACAAGCACAATCGCAATGCAGTTCAGCTATATGCATACCTTCCAATCATTTGATTTACCTGGAAACTTTGTTTTTAACTCCTTTTCCGATTTATTCTTACTTCCTATTTTTGACTAATATAACCTCCAGTCAGGTCATTAATCTTACCGTATGATAACAGGTTAATTTTTATGTGCTTGTGTAATTTATGCAATCTCATTTCCAAGCGTATTTATTTCGCAAGTGTATTGTCAGTCGCCATCGTGTTTCTCGCTCACCACAGCAGCATGTTTACAGCTCGGAATTCAGGGCTGAAATCGTCCTGCAAGTAGGAGGCTAGCGCGCGCTAGCGAATCGGTTATTTGAGACGAAAGAATAAGTTTTTGCTTGGATCACACTGTTAACATTGTTTCTGCGTGTAGTTTCGATGGAGTTGTAGGCTGCATGTTTTTTCTTGCGGTTCTGTGCTTTCCCCCTCCCCCATCCGTCAGTCGTATGCTAATATGTATGAGACACATTGATCTGTTTTTTATATGGTATTTTTGTGTTTTTCTGTGCATTTGTGTTCGCTCTTACTTTATAATTTTAATGAGTTGCATGTATTTCAGGGAGTTATGTCGGTGACAGATTCTAGTATTTTCTCTTCACATTATGGCCAACAAACGTTACCTCAAAGTGTTCAGAGATACCTATAAAATTAAATTTCTGTTAAGACTTTTCTGCAAGGGACTGCCAAAATAAAGGTGTTAAGCGAGAAAACGTACTACTGAATATACGAATAAAAACTATCCATCAGGGATATGGAAACACCAGATGAGATTTTCTGACATGAAGGCTTTTTACGTCGTTTATTCGCGGGTACAATGAAAACTATACTACCCTTTCTTGATAAGAGGAAAGTACTAAAAGGTGTGAAAAACACAACAAATAAAATAACAAATAAAATAAGTTCACTGAAAGGTTTGAAAAACACCAAGCAAATATGAAAACATGTGCATGGGGGCTAATTCAAAATTTGCAAGTCTTGTTGCAGATCACTCTTTCTAAAACAAATCTTCAAAGAGGCCTTTTATTTCGGAGCAGGTGTTCTAAAACATCATTTTCTGGTCACACTGAGGCAGTGAATTGAAGGTTATACTCAGCCATGTGCGACTGCGGTCTGCGGCGGAATGACTTTGGCTGCCATTTTTAAAAGCTTCGACCAAGTCTAATTGAAGTTGAAACTCGAGGGTGCGAGTTCAACATTCGCAACCTCTCTGTGCGGTTTAAGATGCGGGTGCCAGTCCACTTTCCGAAAGATTTTAATGTTGCCTTTGTTAGAAAAGAATTTAGCTTTTTCCATATCCATACCTAGGCTATCACAAGACAAATATGCACCATGCTTGTCAATTTCTCACGATTATGTTCCTAATCCAGATATATGCTACCGTATCATGCTACTAATATTGACTACACTTCACTGTGCCACTCAACACGGAATAAATTTCCGACTTCTGAATGGAATACGAAATACAAGCACAAATACTCGCTGTGGTATTCAGTTATGCTGCTAACCAGCAAGCAAAATTAAACTTGGCTGAGGCTTGCTCCCCTAACATGCAACTTATCCTGTGACGTTCTGAAATTTAAGGCCTTTCTCTGTGAACATGTCGGACTCGGTTACACATGCGGCAGCTGTAGTACAGTTAGAAGGGACCCCCCTCCCCTGTTTTAATGACGGATGTTATTATGCCCTTAGAAAATTCCTATATTTATCAGTGCAATATTCTTCTGTTAAGCGGCCCTTACACGATCAATATTATTGACAATATCAGTATTGTCAATACAGTCGCTTACTCCTGTCAATATCACCGTCAATATCGCCATACCCTACACGGTCAATATTATTGTCAATAATTGTATCAATAAATGTGCTCAGTACGTTTGTTTCCACCATTCGGACTATTGAAATAGTGTCTTTTCAAGTAATTTTTGTGGCGTTGTGTGTTTTGAAAACATGGACGATCGATAAAAAGGTTGTGTAGCCATAAATATGGCTATGGATGGTATTCGTCAACTTCAGCGAAATCGGTGGACCGAGCTCGATAGCTGCAGTCGCTTAAGTGCGGCCAGTATCCAGTAATACCAATATAAATCACAGTATCCAGTATTCGGGAGATAGCGGGTTCGAACCTCACTGCCGGCAGCCCTTAAGATGGTTTTCCGTGGTTTCCCACTTTCACACCAGGCAAATGCTGGGGCTGTACCTTAATTAAGGCCACGGCCGCTTCCTTTCCCCTCCTAGCACTTCCCTGTCCCATCCTCGCCATAAAACGTATGTGTCGGTGCGACGTAAACCCAGTAGAAAAAAAGGAATCGGTGGATGACAGAGTGGTTGAAGAAACGTGAAGAATATTCTCATTTGAGGCTGCTGACAGAAATCATATTGGCAGATTATTTCAGAATGAAAGAAAGGATGTTCATAAAATTATTACAGATGGTAGAACCACTCTCAAGAAAGCAAAATAATAATAATAATAATCATATGGCCTCGGCTACCCTGTGCAGACATTTCGATTTGACGCTATCTGCTCGTCAATTTCGATGTTCTGTTTTACTAGATGGCAGACTGAATAAACCAAAACTCTCTTGGGTGTCTGAGATTTAATTAATTTTGTCGGATAAACACCAAATGTGTCACCAGAGATCTTTTACATACCGACATCGTACGGCATGAAGTGTCGAATGGACTTTCTTCCGCCCTTAAAAATCCGACTACCTCTGCCAGGTTTGAACCGGCTATCTTGGGATCCAGAGGCCGACGCTCTACCACTGATCCACAGAGGCAGCTTCGAAAAAGGCAGAACACAAACATGAGGGATTTCATCCCTGTTAATGAAAGATTAGCCTTAACCATCAGGTACTTACCTACTGGAAGAAATTTTGAAGATTTAAGGTTCTGTCATGTCGCCTGCATCTATTGAGGCTATAACTGACATGTGTGAAACTCTTGTTCATGTCTTAAGATGTCTTGAATATATTTTCCAGACACCTTCCAACTTACCTAAGTACTGTATGAGTCTGCCATCGCACACAACCTCTTCACACCTGTATGAAATTAGGCCTAGTTAGCATGGCAGCAGAAGTAGGGAAATGCATATTGAATAATTGAAAACAAAATATATTAATTAGGTATTGATTAAACAGAAAGGAAAAAGAAATAAGGCAATCAAAATTTAAAATCCTCAATCTCCGAAGGTGTTGAAAAAAGTCCGTTCGTTCGTAATCTGTTTACCCTCCAGGGTCGGTTTTTACCTCGGACTCAGCGAGGGATCCCACCTCTACCACGTCAAGGGCAGTATCCTGGAGCCTCAGACTCTGGGTAGAGGGATACAACTGGGGAGGATGGCAGTACCTCGTCCAGGCGGCCTCACCTGCTATGCTGAATAGGGGCCTTGCGGGGGGAGGGGAGGATCGGAAGGGATAGAAAGAGGGAAGGAAGCGGCCGTGGCCTTAAGTTAGGTACCATTCCGGCATTTGCCTGGAGAAGTGGGAACTACGGAAAACCACTTCCAGGATGGCTGAGGTGGGAATTGAACCCACCTCTGTTGACCTCCCAAGGCTGAGTGGACCCCGTTCCACCCCTCGTACCACTTTTCAAATTTTGTGGCAGAGCCGGGAATCGAACCCGGGCCTCCGGGGGTGGCAGCTAATCACACTAACCACTGCACCAAAGAGGCGGCGGGTTGAAAAATGTTACCACTGATAAATCCTGATGTTTGTTGTTGATTAGTGGGTTATCACTGAGTAGAAGAATAATTAAATGTGCAGAAGGATGAAGTGCTGTCACTGCTTGTTCTCGGACGTGTAGTAATCTGAGGGCTTAGACATTGACATACTTCATTTATTTCTACGGAGTTGCGATGGAGAGTGCTTAAGCTTGCTTCAAAAAGCACGTCATTTACTGCTTTCTCAGCAAGTTGTCCCTGCTTGGCATCCAAAGTGAGCAGTTTTTCTCCCCAAGTTTTGCGATAGTCGGTATGTTGCTGTCAGGGTTCGAGTCTACCGCTTCAAAGTCTTCAGACATCGTCTCAAGGTCACTCGTATAATCCATAATACTCCGCACAAAGATCACTTCCGTTCCCTACGAAAGCACGGCAACAAATGAGTATTGACAATAATAACGTCCTCCCCTAGACGATCAATAATATTGACAATATCCCTCCCACTTTTAAATATTGACGCCCTGAGATCAGAAAATCTGGATTTCATCAATATCGCTTCAATACCTACCGTCAATACTCTTTTTTTCACCTTACATGATCAATATTATTGATCGTGTAAGGGCCGCTTTACACTGAGATGAGAACCTTTTCTCTAATTCATCTGTTATGGGCAAATTCGGGAGTATTAGTTTTATCCGTTATCAGTATTCACACACTACTCCAGAGTTTATTTTGAACGCGATCGATAATCTTCCATATCAGTTCCTTGCTACACTTGAGCAAGTCTATCTTGAGCGAGCCAGAACTCTCCTCACAACTCTGGTCTAAACAGTAAGAGAACGTGTTTTTGCAATAAGTCCAATGACAGCAGTTGTTAACTCTTAGAAATAAAGGCTGAAGTAAACGATTGCTTGATTTTAATACAATGTACCAAAGTAAAACGAGAATGTGATGCTTCTCCTTTTCAAGATACAGCAGTGTGCAAAACTAATTTCAGGGTTTAGGTTATGTACTTTTGTGTCCTGTTTAATTTTGGAAAGGATGTTTCCATGTGAATTTATAATGCAAAGATTATCCTTGTTCTACATGGGGCTTGAAATATGTTTGCACAAACCTCTAGAATGATATTACACTTTTTAAGAAGAAACTGAATATGCACGTTCAGACTAATAGAATTAGAAAATGTGTGCTAATGAGTAAGCTGATGCATTAAAAGCATCTGTGAAAATTTTTAAACAAGCAGATTGCTGTTAATTATCTTTCGTTACTTTGTTTTTCCTTTGATGTAATGTACTTCTTATAGAACACTGACAGATGTTTTGGGTCTTTATCCTCTTGTAAGGTGAACCCTTTGGTTTAAGGTTCTTATAACATAATAATTTTCCATAAAAAGTTGGGAAAGGTACCAAGCTTGCACAAAACAGTGCAATCTGCATGGTATTGTATGAAGTATGCAGTGGTTGTGCTGCCCTTCCATACATCCTGTTTTCATCTTACCTTGTACAAAATGTCCCCAGTGTTCAGCTGTAGGTGAAATGCACTGCTGGGCCAACTTTTTTCCTTCTGTTAACTTTCTTCCAATCTTCATGTGTCCAATTCATATCTTTTCTTGGCCATTCTTTTTATTTATAGGTTTCATAAGGGGTTTCCTTGCTGCCTCACATCCTTTTAAGCCTGCTTTAATCAGTCTCCTTTTTACTGTTGCAAAAGTTGTTTATTGTTAATTTCTACTGATTCTGCGTGAATTTGTAACTGTTTTAAACCCATTTCTCTTGCTAGTAGTTCTGATTAATTTATCAATTTTTAGTCTTTACGAGGTCGTGATGATGTCTGGCAGTGAAGGGTGTATTGCACTCCCCTTACAGACACTACATTGTTATAAAATTTGGTGAGTTGATAAAAAACCTGTTTGTGAGTGCTACAGTTGCTGCTGTTTGAGGCCATAATGACTTTGCACACTGTCACTAAGGAACTGAAATTCAGGAACCAAGTGTATCTTGGCAATGCTTGACGAACACTCCAGTCCTTAACCCCAATGCATCCGTAAGCGGACTGGTACGCGCTCGAGCGCCTGGGCCAGGACTCCGTAAGCGGACTGGTACGCCGGAGTGCAAGGTCGCATATTAGACATTTGTGACATCTGTAGGCTTTTTCTGGAAACATTTCTACTGGAAATCGGTTCTTGGTGTCTCATAGTGTCCCCAGAGTGCTTTGGTATGCAACTTTGGCAAAGAGAATTGATTGAAATATCGATCGAGAAATCTGTATTCTGTTGTTGACAAGATGGCTGACTGAGAAGGAAGTTGCTTGCTCGCGCGAAATGCTCAGTAATAGCGAAATTCAAAGCATATTTGATGTTTTAGGCTCTGATTTCAGCAGTATTCGTGAGGAAGAAGTTATTAGTGATCCTGTGCATGAATGAAAACGAAATATATCACCAGAGATCTTTCGCGTAGTAATATCGTACGACATGGAATGCCGAATGAACTTTCTCCCCCCCCTCAAGATCCGATTGCGACTGCCGGATTTGAACCTACAATCTTGGTACCTGGATGTGAACACTTTACCACTGATCCTCAGGCTTAATAATAATAATAATAATAATAATAATAATAAACAGAGAGAGACATACGGCTGTAAGTTCGTATTTGGGATATAGGTTCGAATCTCTTCATTCACTTACTCGTGATTTGTTTCCCATTAATTCCTTATTTCCACATCAGGCAAATGTTAGGCTCATGTATAATTAAGGCCATAACACACACTAAAGAACTTCTGAGGTGAGATAAGGTAATGAAAAATTTAAGATTTCAAAGGGATTTTTTGTGTTATATTTCTGTATTCTGTTTTTGGTGTCATGAGCAATAGTGTGGAATTTCTCAATAATATACAACAGGTCCCGTGATAATACGCGCAGTCGATCACCCACTATACTGTTTTAACCGAAAGCTTGCAACACCCAGGTTGCATACTAAAAAGTTGGCGGATTCCTAGCAATGTCAGAGCAAAGGGCGGGTGGATGCATATGGGTTAAAACACATGGGACAGAGGTGCTTCAAATGGGCCTTCAGTGTGCTGACCTGGCTGATATGCAGCGTAGTCTAACACTTCAGAGTACTATCTCCCTCATTCTACCAGATAAGCGTTCAGACCTAGTCATCTTTTTTGGGGTTGCAGTCTTTCATAGTGTTGTTCTTACCTTTATTTCAGTTTTATTAACTACACATTTATTCTTTTGGCTATCTTTTTGTATGTTTTGAGCTTTTAAGTTGAATAAAATACAGGGTTTTTTTCAAAGGTAGCTCTTTATTTTAATTTTTAATCTATTTTTCAAATTTTATAGGAAAATATAGCATTGCACATTACAGCCACTGGTTATCTTACATTCATAATAGTTGCTTTAAGAAGTTGTAGTCAGTAACTAAATTTTTATCTATTATTTCGTTTTGCTTCATATTGTAGTCAGTGGCCGATAACCCTTTAAACTAGCAGTCTTTTTAATGCAGCCTTAGGTTTTTATGTATACTTCGTTTCATTGAAGTCTGTCTGCCGTTGTAAAATATTTGGAACATGCTACACCTGTTTTATAAAGTTTGAAATTTCTTTCCAGCTATTCTCATTTTCTAGGATGTGAATAGTTCGGGAGACTCTTCAGAATGAGGAAATAGATGAAAAGCTATCTTGTTTCAACCAAATGCATAATGCTGATGTATCTTGCAACAATCCTTTCACCAAGTTACTTACAACATGCTGTATTTTGGTGCAAACAAGCTTCCTTTTGTGATGGCTAGTAGAAGTGATGACAGCATGTTGGACACTATCTCATGTTTTCTTTATAGAAAAGTTTTCTTTATTCTAGGCCTCTGAATTGCTCCTGTTCTGTAGAGGAAGTTCAAATAATGGTTAAGAAAGTTCTTGTATATAAAAACGTCTATGCAGCAGGGGTAGAATATTGATAATCCAATATTTTGTGGCGAATCTTCTTCAGAAGACTTGAGGCTTAGCTCTGCTGAAGTGAAATGATTTAATGGAGTGTAATAGACTTTGTTAGTGAGAAAGATTGTTGTTCCATCTCGTTAAATGGTGTTCTCATGCTGAAGGATTAATCTTCATGGGATAAACTCGCATATTCCAAATTTAGATTGGTGAACACATTTTCAGGAATTTTTATATTGGTGGTTCAGCTTTTTCTGTGACATTTAAAGCAAATTTTGCATTTATTACAAGCATTTCTGTGTGGGTAATAATTTTACATTTATGCTTGTTGCAGATGAAGTTCGCACTGGGACTTATCGTCAACTGTTTCATCCAGAACAGCTTATCACAGGCAAGGAGGATGCTGCCAATAACTACGCCAGAGGTCATTACACTATTGGAAAGGAAATTGTTGACATAGTCTTGGATCGCCTGAGGAAGCTTGCTGATCAGTGCACGGGTCTTCAGGGTTTCCTAATTTTCCATTCTTTTGGAGGTGGCACTGGTTCTGGCTTCACATCTCTTCTTATGGAGAGGTTATCTGTGGACTATGGAAAAAAGAGCAAACTGGAATTTGCCATATATCCAGCTCCTCAAGTATCTACTGCTGTTGTTGAACCATATAATTCCATCTTGACAACACACACTACACTGGAGCACTCAGACTGTGCATTCATGGTAGACAATGAGGCTATATATGACATCTGCCGACGTAACTTGGACATTGAACGCCCCACTTACACAAATTTGAATAGGCTTATTGGCCAGATTGTCTCTTCTATAACGGCTTCTCTTCGGTTTGATGGTGCACTCAATGTAGATTTGACTGAATTCCAAACCAATCTAGTACCTTATCCCAGGATTCATTTCCCATTGGTTACTTATGCTCCTGTAATCTCTGCAGAAAAAGCCTATCATGAGCAACTGTCAGTTGCAGAAATTACAAACTCCTGCTTTGAACCTGCAAACCAGATGGTGAAGTGTGATCCCCGTCATGGAAAATATATGGCCTGCTGCATGTTGTATCGTGGAGATGTTGTCCCCAAGGATGTGAATGCTGCTATTGCTACCATCAAAACTAAACGTACCATTCAGTTTGTGGACTGGTGTCCTACAGGTTTCAAGGTGGGTATCAACTACCAACCCCCTACTGTGGTCCCAGGGGGTGATTTGGCCAAGGTGCAGCGTGCTGTATGCATGTTGTCTAATACCACTGCCATTGCCGAGGCCTGGGCTCGTCTGGATCACAAGTTTGACTTGATGTATGCCAAGCGAGCTTTTGTTCACTGGTATGTAGGAGAAGGTATGGAAGAAGGAGAGTTCTCAGAGGCTCGTGAGGATTTGGCTGCCCTGGAGAAAGATTATGAAGAAGTTGGCATGGATTCCGTTGAAGGAGAAGGTGAAGGAGCTGAAGAATACTAAATGTTAAGATGCTCAATGTATAATATTGAACAAATTATTTACGTGCTCTTGTGAAAACAAAAAAAAAACTCTTGCAAGTCATTAAAATAACATTTGCAAGTACAACTGTCTTCATTTTTTTGTCAGTGTTATCCTATTTTTATAATGCATGTTGCCTTCAGACATAATGGTCATATCTTGTAGACATAGAACCATGAAGAGAAGTGACCTTTTTGCTTTCTATTATCAATAAACTAAGCTGTTGTAGGTAATGCCTCATTAGAATACAGTACTGTAAGTTAAGAACAGTTGTATTGATGGTGAAAAAGTTCATACTGGTTCCATAAGAGGTTTATATGTTGATGCAATCATTGGCTGTCAAATTTAGTCATGTATGGAAAAGGGGGATAACATTGTTGTAAAGACAATTTTATTGTCCTGAGCACAGATCTCCTTGACATGCTGATAAAAATATGAAAGCTGTATGAATAGTTGGCTTGCTTAAAAATTTAGAATGGGTAGGAACTTTAAAAAAAATATATAGTTAATTTATACGTTGGCTGAAGTGAAGGGTAGGGGGAGGTCTAGACGGAAGCACTTAATGCGCAATTTAGTCTACTTCAGATGCAGTTTTTCTGGTGAATGTTTTGGTTTTCTGTGGCGTCTGCTTAGTTGGAATAACACAACTGTAGTAATAAGGAAACATAAGATGGTGGTAAATTTTTCACTGACAGACCCAAAGAGAGGAAGAATCAGAATGTTACACAATTGGTGCCATGAAAGATATGCTGATAATTTGTACAATTGAAGTCTCGAAATAACAGACTTGTAAAATTCTTATTTTTAATCTTGGATTTTTATTACTATTGAGCAGCGTAACATGTATTCAACCAATAATACAGAGAAGGAAGTAAGCATGGAAATTCTCATTCCAGGTTCTTGAGGCTAGCAGCAAAGATTTTGAGAATCCCTTTATAATCAGAGTGAACAGTGCTGCAATCTGTGTGCAAATTAGGGATAGGAAATGTGAGTGTTTGTCTCAGGAGTTGGAGCACTTTTTTATGTATTGCTGACAAATGCATCTCATGAGAGTAGAATAGCAAGTATGTTCCTAGCGTTGGGCAGTGCGCTGAGGGTGACAGGTTGTGATGTTGACCAGATGAGTTACGAAGCAGGTTGCCATTCTGTTAATAGCAAAGACATTCTAACAGTGGGGTGGGGGAGGAGGTGAGTGTAGTAATGGGCAGTGCTCTCTCTCAGGACTGAAGTCGTGGATCTCTAAAGCTTTCATGTAGAAATGTGTGTTAAGTTCTTTCAAAAGCCTGGAAAACTACTGCATGTTCAACTATGAGCCTCTTAATACCTTTAACAAAGTGACAATAGAATGGCAGCATCAAGTTATTTGAGGTGGACATCTTGGCTGAGAAACCCTGTGTAATTTAACCCTGAAGCGGCAAGCATTTAGGAGAGTTTTGCAAGCTACTTTTAAAATATTCATACAAACGTTTTTCAGTTTATTTTTATGTATAACAGGTTTTTTTTTTTTTAGAAAAGGGCAAAGAATACTACTAGAGTAGGAAATTAAACTTGTCAATTTAGTATCCTGAAGCAGTATGGGCGAAGTATCCAACACATGCTAAGTATTCCAAAATAATCCGAAAGTTCTAGGCAACGTGTATGTAAAAAGTAATGCATTACAATTTTTACTATATACAAAATTTGCACAATTTTATGCTGATTAAAAGTATGTAGAAAGGTTTCACTACATTGTAGTATTGTAAAGTAAAATAGAACTGAAATAACACAAGCACATCGCACCAATACGCGAGTCTACATAGATTCATCCTCGCTACCTTCGGGGTGGCTCTGTTCCTGCTTTCATAGGCCTCCAAAAAATGTTTAATTTATGGTAGTACTGTTGATGGGCACCAGAAGTGGGCGTTTTCTGCAGTCGAACAGATAGGGCACAACCGCAGTTTCTTTCCTGGGAGGCGTACCAGCTGATGTTCCATTTCTCCTGAAGGTCCAGGTGGAATGTTTTGAAAAGTTTCTTCATCCACAAGACCTGCGATACAAACAAAAAATTCATGCTCGGGGTTTCAGTGTTCAAACTATATAGTATGTGGGCATCAAAAATTACCAACAGGTTATAGAATATTTCTTTCCAGTCAAAACGTTTTAGTGTCATGACTAGAAAAATATGGAAATGTTTGCGATTTTGAAGTGCACCACTTTTTCAATGTTATTAGTGTTCATACCCATATTCATAACTAGAGAAATGAATTTATTTCATTTCTGATACTGTAAAGTCAACCCATCCTTGCAGACGAGAATACGGTCCCATATTTCCGGAATTCGTTTATTTCGAACAATATCCTGTGCTTATTTATTAGTTTCAGTCTCTAAAAGATTCCAGATAGCATTGGAGAAAACTATAAATGTGTTAGAGTAGGACTATTTCTCGAAGGGCAGTTTCGTATACCTGCGTTTCGGATCTTTAACTTTTCTTTCACTTTTTCCTGGCCCTGGAGGATAAACTCTTATCCACTTCGGTTCTGTGCAGTGAACTTCATTGCCGTCATTATCATCATCAGTGGCTGGTTCATAGTGTTGTCAATATCAGTGTCGAAATCACTTAGCCTAGGCTCAAATAACTCGCCACCACCTGACGAATTCACTCATTTTGCGCCACGAAAGCTTGCACATCGGACAAGCACAACACAATGACCGTCTGCAAAGCGTTCTCATCTTTCCACGTGTATATCGCACAGTCACTGAACTACTTCAGAATTGTGCTGTATTTATAGAGGAGCGTTTCCTGTTCAACATGATGAAAGATATGTCATAAAGATATTTAATTTGGAGGCGCTATCTCGAAATTAGTCAGCGCTGGCGTAATGCATCTCGATAGCGATTTTGCCGGTTGAGTAACGGGGAAATGAGTCGCGATCGCAATGACTTCCGGTTGCAGAGTTAATTGTAGATATTAGTGATGGGTCGTTCATGAACGAACTGACTCTTTTGAACGACTCAAAGGAGAGAGCTAGCTCTCTCATTGAGAGGAGACTCTTGTAAGAGCTAGCTCCCTCCTCGCTCCTTGAGAGCTAGTCGTTCAATTACGAGTCGACTCTTGTATAGGGCCCCATACACGCGCAGACTTAGTCGGAGGTAAGTCTGCACAAACCAGTCTCTTCAGACATGTCTGTGTGTATGGCCGAAAAGTCTGCAGGCAAGTCTGACATTCTAGCGCTGCTTGAATTCAGCCGGAGACTTTGCGACAAAAGCGCCATCTCAGAGTTGCGGCAGAAAATGTAAATGTGGTAACCTACAAATATGAAAACTGAAATGTATTTTTTGCGAGTCTTTTTCGTGCAGAGCGCTAAATTGTGTCCAAATAACTCATCTTCTATACCGACTATCTAATTAATTTCGATCCGTATATATTTTTCAACCATCCGAAGCCCATAATCTTAAACAGAAAACAGCTGAGCGTGACGTATTCAACTTCCTCGGTAAATAGTCATTTAGTCTGAGCGTGTGTGGGCAACTGCATACTTCCGACTTACCTCTCGGAGGCAAGTCTGTGCAAGTAAGTATTCCAGAAGTCTGCGCGTGTATGGGGCCCTTATGAGCTAGATCCCTTCTTGCTCCTTCAGAGCTAGTACGAGCCGACCGGAGCAGACTCTTTCATAAACTGCAACTCCGCGAAAGAGCTAGCTCGTCACGTCGACTCGTTCATTTCTAGCCAATACCGTGCTTCCGATAATCACGTGACATACAGATGCCGCTTTCTTATAGACTACCCAGTAGAGGTGCGACGGTACAGAAATAATGTGTCACTGCTCCAGTGACAAACCGGTCCAACCACAGATGGAGCTGAGGAGCATGGGATAGCATGCAGAGCGCTGTGACACGCTGCCGGTCCAGCAACAGATAGCGCTGAGGAGCCTGGCTCCGCGGTGACACGCTACCGGTCCAGTGACAACCGGTGCAAGCACAAATTGAGCTGAGGAACATAGCATAGTAGGCTTACGTCGTCAGCGGATGCACGATTTGCTCTGTTCTTCGATTATGTCATGATCACGCCTGTCTTATCTGATTCGATGATGGTACACTGGTAGTAGGTTGAAAGTATCGAAAATATTTTTTATCCTCAATAAGTACGCACATAATGTTATTTGTTTTACGTCCCAATAAATACATTTACGGTTTTCGGAGCCGCCGAGGTGCCGGAATTTTGTTCTGCAGGAGTTCCTTTACTTGCCAGTAAATCTACTAATGTTATTTGCTTTAGTTCCCACTAACTACTATTACGATTTTCGGAGACACGGAGATGCCGAAATTTAGTCGCGCATGAGTTCCTTTACGTGCCTCTAAATCTACCGATACGAGGCTGACGTATTTGAGCACCTCCAAATGCGGTACCACCCGACTGAGCCAGGATCGAACCTGCCAAGTTGGGGTCAGAAGGCCAGCGCTGTACCGACCTAGCTACTCCACCCCGCACAATTTTATTTCAAGAAGTAAATTACAAGTAGACTTTCTGGAAAAAAGTAACTAAGTAGGCTATTTTTTAAAATGTAATCGTTACAAGTAATCCGATTACTTTTACCCAGTTACTTTACAACTAGGAAAATGATGTTTTGTGTGCAATTTTTCCCTAAGATTCTGGCATGTGAATGACCTTTAATGTCGTTTAGAAATCGCCGATGATCATTTTGAAATATCTGACGTTTTAAAAAGTATTCAGTGTTGTGAATTTAAAATGTTCATTGGTCATATTCGCCGGATTAAATGATTAGTTATTGTGTTAAAAAGTGACGTTTAACTATACAGTATTATGTTAAGGAAAACAGTCATTAATAATAATCACAATAAACTATTATTATTATTTGTAGAAACGTTTTAATGCTGAAGTACATTACTATGGATTTCTTTCGTTCACGCCATACCGGTATGTAAGTTTGTAAGTCCTGTTCTTGTCACAACCTCCCTAGTCACAGTAGCAGTGGACCGGTAGAGAAGGGGATCCTGGAGCAGGTTGTCGCTGCTCCATTCGGAGAATAGGTGACGCGTACCGGTACGCCAGTACCGACACACCTCTACTAGTGATGGGTCGAACTAGCTCTTTTGAGGGAGCTAGCTCATTCGCTCCCGCTCCTAACTGAGAGTCGTTCAAAAGAGTCGACTCTTGGGAGCGGGAAGGTAGGAGCGAGCCAGGAAGTCAGAGGCCGCTCTCCGCTCCAGGTTCTTTCGTTCATTCGTTCATCCGGTTTAGGGCAGACGGCTCTGTATGACTTCCGGGAACGAACGATATACCGCAAATAGTTTATATTTTCCACAACAGATGGCAGCACAACGTCTAGTTCAGAAAGCTTCTCTTGAAATAAAACAAATAAACAAATGCACTCCTGGCAACATTGGCAAATAATCTAACGATAAAGCTTTATATACAGTAACGAAGAAATGTTTAACAAATATGCAGTATTAATGGATAACATCTAATATTACTTTGCCCATGTTCTTTTCTTCTTAAAATGATGCTTTTCAAGACTGAATGCACCGTGACGAGACGTATGTTCATGATATTGGCAATACTTACACGTTAATAAATAATTGTTTAAGAATGTAATGGGATGTAAGTTACTATAGTATACACTAAGCCATGAGTTTTTTATTCATAAGCGCCCAAAATAGCGTGATTTTACATCTTCTAGATTAATCATGACTCCCGTCTTTATTTGAAGGAGCGAGATGGTGCGAGATAGTTCACCTTTTACACAACAGATCGCAACACAATGTACAGTTTGGTACGCTACTCTTGGCATAAAACAAATGTACATTGCTGCCAACATTCGCAATTAATCCGATGATAAAGTTTTATACACAGTAACGAAGAAACGTGTCACAAATACACAGTGTTGATTGATGACATCTAATATTACTTTGCCTATCAATCAATCAATACTGATCTGCATTTAGGGCAGTCGCATAGGTGGCAGATTCCCTATCTGTTGCTTTCCTAGCCTTTTCCGAAATGATTTCAAAGAAATTGGAAATTTATTGAACATCTCCCTTGGTAAGTTATTCCAATCCCTAACTCCCCTTCCTATAAAGTTCCATTCTCCTTAAAATGATGTCTTTCAAGATTGAATGCACCGTACGGGACGTATGTTCGAGATATTGGCAATACTTCCGTTCGACCCCGGCAATCCAGATAAGCATAAGAAGAATCTCTATACCTGTGCACGTAGTTTACATTTCACTCAAAAGATGTCATCAGAATATCCTCTTTCGACTGGAGCTGCAGAAAGTTTCTCACTTGACACTTCGCGTTGGGACAACAGATTCTTTCATTCATTAATGCAGCGTAGGAAACATAGCTGATTAAACGCGATCTTTAACGAAAATAATGGAAACTACTATCAGCACAAATGTACATATAACCAAGTATACTACAGTACGCATAGCATTTTGCCTATTTTTCGTGTACAGTATGGTCACACTCTCTTCTACTATTTTTTTCAAGAACGATCAAACCGTATGAGTCGTATATGTTCGATATATTGGCATTCCTTACACTATCTAAACTTACTTCTTCTTCTTCTACTTCCGCTTCGACCACTTTTCCTACACTTGTGGGTTCGCGGGTGCGAACTGTTCCGCAAATGTGGATTTGGCCCTGTTTTATAATAAGTAATAATGTTACTGGCTTTACGTCCCACCAACTACATTTACGGTTTTCGGAGACGCCGAGGTGCCAGAATTTAGCCCCGCAGGCGTTCTTTTACGTGACAGTAAATCTACCGACACAAGGCTGACGTATTTGAGCACCTTCAAATACCACCGGACTGAGCCAGGATCGAACCTGCCAAGTTGGTGTCAGTAGGCCAGCGCCTCAACCGTTTGAGTCACTCAGCCCGGCTGGCCCTGTTTTATGACCGGATGTCCTTCCTGACGCTAACCTTTTGCGGAGGGATGTAATCAATATTGCGTGTTTCTATGGTGGTTGGTATTGTGGTGTGTTGTCTGAATATGAAGAGGAAAGTGTTGGGACAAACACAAATACCGGTACCCGGTTCCCGAGCCAGAAGAATTACATTCCCGACTTGGCCGAGAATCGAATCCGGGACCCTCTGCAGCGAGGGCCTCAATGCTGACCATCCAGCTAAGGAGTCGGACTTCTTACACGTCAATAAAAAATTATTTGAAAATGTACTGCGGTATACACGTTGGTATGAGTTATTTAGCCTATATTTTAAAGCCAAAACTAGTGTTATTTTCTATTTGCCTTAATTCGATTTAAAACTACGGTATATTATTTTATCCACTGTACCGTAAAACCGAAAGATTTTGGCAATATGTTAATTCATAACTACGAACTCATTTAAGAAACAGATGAGGATTTATCAGAGTATTTCTTAATTATTTCAGACAGAATAAAACTTACGCCGTTTCTACTTGCCGAGTGGTATATTCAGTATTCTGGATAGCGACTGTTTATTCGTGCTTAGTTGAGGTTAGTTAACCCGAACTTCGTGTCGTTTATTTGCTCCTAACCTACTGGATCTATAAGTGGCCCTACATCCTTCATAGATTATGAGTGCATACAGGAAGTGAACAGGTAAGTATTGCTCAATAACATATTGTTTATTTCATTTCATTGTTTCGTTACGTTGCAAGTTGCCAGAACTATGGCACAAAAACGTACCTAACAAACAGCCCACAACCACTGCACTCAGAGCACTGACTTAGAGGTGAGTCGGTACTGCTGTACCGGTACGCGTCACCTATTCTCCGAATGGAGCAGTGACAACCTGCTCCAGGAGCCTCTTCTCTACCGGTTCACTGCTACTGTGACAGTCTTGCGCTGCGACTCACAGTTGGCTGCTACCGGTCCACTGCTACTGTGACAGTCTTGCGCTGCGACTCGCAGTTGGCTGCTACCGGTCCACTGCTACTGTGACAGTCTTGCGCTGCGACTCGCAGTTTGCTGCTACCGGTCCACTGCTGTCTGCTACTGTGACCAAACTGTGACGGTCTTGCGCTGCGACTCACAGCGTCCTGTACCGGTCCACTGCTGTGACAGTGTTGCTACTGCTATCCGCAAACGGTCCAGCGACACAGCCGTCGTCGTCCCGTACCGTTAGGGAGGATGTGACAAGAACAGAACGGAGATATACCGGTACGGTGTTCATTATTTAATGTGAACGAAAGAAATCCACAGTAATCTACTTCATCACTAAAACATTTCTACAAATAATAATAATAATAATAATAATAATAATAATAATAATAAACCAAACCAAACTCCATGGCACTACAGCCCTCGAAGGGCCTTGGCCTACCAAGTGACCGCTGCTCAGCCCGAAGGCATGCAGATTACGAGGTGTCGTGTGGTCAGCACGACGATTCCCCTCGGCCGTTATTCTTGGCTTTCTAGACCGGGGCCGCTATCTCACCGTCATATAGCTCCTCAATTCTAATCACGTAGGCTGAGTGGACCTCGAATCAGCCCTCAGGTTCAGGTAAAAATCCTGACCTGGCCGGGAATCGAACCCGGGGCCTCCGGGTAAGAGGCAGGCACGCTAACCCTACATCACGGGGCCAGCAATAATAATAATAATAATAATAATAATAATAATAATAATAATAATAATAATAATAAATATCATTCTGGTGGATTTTAATTTATCATTTGGTAAATTATGTGAGTCAAGTAAATACTAGCACAGCGCTTCGCGTAATCGTGTGGGTGCGTGATGCCATGTATACTTTAATTTATCATTTGGTAAATTAGGTGAGTCAAGTAAATACTAGCACAGCGCTTCGCGTAATCGTGTGGGTGCGTGATGCCATGTATACATTTCCTAAGTAATAGCATTTGAGTGCATGACTCATTCACACGTGCGGAGCATGAATTCATATTTTTGGAAGGGTTATCGGAGACGCACACGCGTCCTGTAAACCTGTCAGGGAATAGAGATTGGTAATTTTAATTTAATTTCCCTGTGATGTTATCGATGGACAACATTTGGATGTTCCCACCAGGATGGCATCAACTTAAAGAACCTTTAAATATTTTGTTCGAAATCTTACAGTAATGAATAATTCATTTGCTTACATAAATTGACAATGTATTGCATTACATCTTCCTGTTGTGATTTCATTTGCAAGTTGCTTTACGTCGCACCGACACAGATAGGTCTTACGGCGACGATGGGACAGGAAAGGGTTAGGAGTGGGAAGGAAGCGGCCGTGGCCTTAATTAAGATACAGCCCCAGCATTTGCCTGGTGTGAAATTGGGAAACCACGGAAAACCTTCTTCAGGGCTGCCGACAGTGGGGTTCGAACCCACTATCTCCCTAATACTGGATACTGGCCGCACTTAAGCAACTGCAGCTATCAAGCTCGGTGATTTAATTTGCAGTAGTTATTCATAGGTTTGCTTTCGCTTGGTAGGTCATGACCCTTCGGCGCTGTTGCGCAATGGAGTTTGGTTTTATTCATAGATTTTACATTTTATTTGACAGGGTCCGAGTTGTAATTTTTTCAGGCGGGCCCGTATAACACAATGAGAGCAGCTCTGGCCCACAACCTTAGCCAGAATTGGTTGCAATCGTTACTGTGCTCTTGATGAGAGGAGACGGGTAGTGTCGTGTTTGATATCGTGTTTCTTTTGACGTAGGTTATGTTTGGTATGTCAATATGTCAAAAGAAAAGGTTAAATGTACAGTCAGATATTTCGTAAAAAGTGGTTAAAGAATTAAACTTTAAAAGACTAGTTGGTTAAGCATCCTAGTAATCCCAAACACGGACGGTGCACCTATTGGTAGTGCAATATAAATGCGAAAGTGTTAGACATTATTTTTTTTCCGTACTTATCAAAACCAATGAAAACAGTAATGAAAGTGAAAGTAACTTTCGAAACAGATTTGAGAATTTCCGGATGTGCTTTGCACTTTGAACTGCCAGCATATATTTTGAAAGAGAGTAGTACCATGTGGCTTCATATGCAACCACAGATCTGTTTCAGAGCATATAGTGCGGTGAGTGTTGAGTTAATCCCCTCTATTAACACAGTTGATATATGCTCTTTTACTTCAGTTCGAAATTTAGCAGATTTTGAACTAAAAATTGGTGGAGAAAATATTTATGGGCTGGCAACAGTGTTCCTCAGCTCCATTTGTGCTTGTACCGGTTTGTCACTGGACCGGCAGCGTGTCACCGCGTTCTGCATGCTATCCCATGCTCCTCAGCTCCATCTGTGGTTGGACCGGTTTGTCACTGGACCGGCAACGTGTCACTGCTCCAGTCGTGTCACTGGAGCAGTTGGAGCAGTGACACATTTTCTCTGGACCGTCACACCTCTACACTGACTGAATGCGGGAAGATGCTATAGACTGGGTAGCCTATAAAAAAGAAAGCGGCTTCAGTACGTCACGTGATTATCTGAGGCATGGCATTGGCTAGAAATGAACGAGAGTCGATGTGACGAGCTAGCTCTTTCTTGGAGTCGCTGCTGATAAAAGAGTCGGCTCGTGCTAGCTCTCAGGGAGCAAGGAGGGAGCTAGCTCATACAAGAGTCGACTCGTAATTGAACGACTAGCTGTTGATAAAAGAGTCGGCTCGTGCTAGCTCTCAAGGAGCAAGGAGGGAGCTAGCTCTTACAAGAGTCGACTCTCATTGAGAGAGCTAGCTCTCTCCAGTGAGTCGTTCAAAAGAGTCAGTTCGTTCATGAACGACCCATCACTAGTTCATACCCACGACCCCACAGGTGTGGGAAAAACGGTAGAAGTAGTAGTTTAATCGTGTAAGGAGTGTCAATACTGTATGTCAAACATATTCGTCTCCTACGGTGTACTCGTTCTTGAAAAAATATTGGAAGAGTGTGTAACATACTGTACGCGAAAAAAGAAAAAAAATACAGAACGTAGTAATAGAAGCTATACGTGGTTATATGTAGGCTACTTTTGTGCTGATAGTATTTTCCATTATTTTCGTTAAAGATCGCATTTAATCAGTATGTTTCCTACACTGCACTATTGAATGAAATAATCTGTGGTTCCAACGTGCAGAGTGGAACGAAAAACTTTGTGTATCGCCAGTCGAAACCAAGAATATTCTGATGACATCTGTTGAGTGAAATGTGAACTACGTGAACAGGAAATTCCAGTAGATTAATGCGACCGAACGGCAGTAGTGCCACCTCGAACATACGTCTCGTACGCTGCATGTAATCTTGAAAGACATCATTTTAAGAAGAATGGAATTTAGGTAAAGTAATATTATATGTCATCCATTAATACTATATATTTGTGATACGTTTCTTCGTTATTGTATTCAAAGCTTTATCATTGGATTATTTGTCAATGTTGCCCATAATGTTTATATTAATTATTTATTTGCTTTATTCCAAGAGTAGTGTGCCAAACTGGATATTGTGTTGCCATCTGTTGTGAGAAACGTGACCTATCTCGCGCTACTTCGTTCCTTCAAATAAAAACTGGAGTCGTGAGTAGTCTATAAAATGTAAAATAGCACTATTTTGGGCTCTAATTAATAAATAACTCATGCCTTAATATCTATCACAGTAACTTACATGGCATTACATTTAAATAATTTATTAACGTGTAAGTAGTGCCACTATCTCGAATATACGTCTCGCCCGGCGCATTCAGCCTTGAAAGATATCATTTAAGAAGAATGGAACTTAGGCAAAGTAATATTAGATGTCATCAAACACGGATGTCATCCATTAATACCGTATACTTTATTCTTTATTATTATTTTTCT